>NC_038251.2:51168919-51809785 GCF_000004515.6 Glycine max | reverse complement strand
GAAAAGATTAATTTAGGAGTGTTGTCGTCTTAATATCATAAATTTAATGTAGCGGACAAAAGTTGTGGCATATTGGAGATCTTGAACCTATTTTGGTGAAACAATTTTAGCAATTATTTTATGTTTGCCTATATTTTGTGCTAAAATAATTAATTTAGGTATGTCGGTGATAGGATGGGCCTCTCCAGGCCCAAATAGGTGGTTTAAACATCAGATGATTTTGATATTATCCTTTTTAATATTAGTTTTATTTTAATTTTTTTAAAAACTAGATAATGCTACATGTATGGTTGTCATCTATTAGGATTATTATTTAATGTAAGCTTTGCATTCTCTTGAGGTATGAATGAAGAATATGAAGAAGAAAAATTAATAATTTCTATGTTCACAGGATATTTATATAGTGAAATATTAATACTACTTTTTAGAAATATTTTCATTTAAAAAGTACTATCTCATTCTTAAAGGACTACATATAAATTAAGATAATTCAAATTTGAGTTATCAGTCAATAGTAATTCACGTAAGTTATAAAGGGTAAGGGACTATGATGTTTAAATCCTGTGATATCCATTATTTTTCTCAAAATTCACCTGATCGTAACTATGATTAAACAGATAAATAAATAAGGGACGTAAGAAGCAAGATTTGCACAAGAATTTTCGCAGTTTCTTCTGACTATGTTTATTTTCTTAACAAGAAACCACTAGAAAAATCTAAGACTTATCAAGATCCCATTCTCTAACAGCTCCAAACCATTTTCAAATTTCATGACATACAATTTTCATTTCTCTTCTTCATTCCAACTAGTCTTAGTCTTAGTCTTAGCAAAATTACCATATTTTCCAAATTCCCGGCGGGTACAAATAAATATATATATGTATGTATATGTGCGTGCGTGTGTGTGAACGAAACTTTGCTTTATAATATACATAAGCAATGAATATATTTGAGGTATGGTCTAAAAGTTCCATGCAAGTTCATCCATACAATTGAAATCATAAGAGATGAATTCAGAGGTAAGTACACTCTCCAACAACCCAAAATCAAAGTTAGAACTCTCAAAAGAAGCACTAGTTTCAATATTGCCATTGTTAGCTTCTCTCACATCAATTCCCATATCCTCACAAGTCTTGTCCTTCTCATGCTGCACCTGCACTTGCACTTGCGTTCCCTCTTCCAATGTTTGAGCACTGAAGTCTTCAACATTAACTGTAGAAACCCAATTCACATTGTTGTCATTGTTAAACAATTCAACTGCCGAGGGGTTCATGTATGTAGGTGAACAAATGTTGGTGATGGCGTTCTCCATTAATAGTTCATAAGTCAAATGTTGGCGGGGTTCTCCATTATTTGAAGTTGTTGTTTGAAATTCTGAGGAAACATCGACAGAGGGGATTTGAACAATGTTTGCTGGAGGTTTAGGTAAAGTAGAAAAGGTTTTACTAGTATTTTCCAAGGGTGCATTTGGTATGTGCGAACTCATAATGAAAATGGAATTGGAATTTTGATGGATGTTGGAGATGGTACATACTGAGCTTCTCCTATGAGAAGAAAGGAGAGTGTGGGTTTGTGGATCTAACCCTTGTGAAATGAGCTTCTTTTTTATGCAGGAGTTCCAGAAATTCTTGACCTCATTGTCTGTTCTTCCTGGTAGGTGCTTGGCTATTTGTGCCCATCTGCAGGAGACCAATAACACATGCATTTATTAATTTGCAAACCTTTGCAATGAATTATATACATGTTATGTAAAATCAGTTTTAGCTCTTGTATTTATCTCTTTTCTCATAACATTAAATATGTCTTATAGACACAAAATTTGAATATAATCTTGCATTGGACATGCATGAGAGCATGAAGGAAAATTTGATGAAGATCTTGTTGTAGAGTTCATTAGATTAAGGTCATGAATCATGATTATGGATATCAAAAGGGTAATATTCATCTTTATTTGATCAGTGGTTCCTTGATCCTTGGTTGTGTGCAAAATCTTGTAAAGGACAGATTATACTGCTCTCTTTTATATAATAAATATGTTTTTGGTCGATTAAAAAATAATGAAGGTTTCTGTTCTCCTTTTACTACTTTTTTTTTCATCTGTCTCATTTTCTGTGCTTGTAATTTATCTCCTTTACCTGTTTCCAAGAATTCTATGAATGTCAATAATGATCTGCTCTTCTTCAGCAGTGAAGGAACCCCTCTTCAGATCTGGCCTCAGATAATTAATCCATCTCAACCTGCAACTCTTCCCACATCTTTGCAAGCCTGCACATAAAAAAAAACCACAACATCTTTCATTTTTTCAATCACATACAAGAAATTATTATATGATCCAGTAACTACTATATGGCAGTGGTCTCCATCAATCTTTACATGAAACATAACTATATCTTTCACCAGCTTACAAGAAAGGAGCTAACAAGACTTTATTATACGTGTCAGACGTCAAGTTGATTGAGACCATGATAATACCAGAATATGTAATATTTTTCATCACATAGACACAACTACAGAAGAGAGAAATGCATGCCTGCAAATTTTGGCACAGAACTCCAACTTTTCTGCCCATGTGTGTTGATATATCTGAGAAGTTTCTCATCTTCTTCAGGAGACCATAACCCTCTTTTGATCTTCTGTTTGCTGCAGCAACGGTGTCCCATCTCTAAGTTCTGTTAGAAACACTCCTCTCTAGAGAGAATATTGAGCTAGCACTTGAGGTTTTTCTTGCCACACTTCATTTATAAATGAAGACCATGGTGGTGATATAATTCATGTGGGTCCTCCCTCCCAAAAGGAATCAAAATTGTGACTCATTGTAGAAATGTATTGGTGGGGTCAAGGAGTGAGAGGGAAGGTTAATTGCTAGAGTGTCAGACAAGGGCAAGAATCGATGGATCCTTCCTATCATTTTATCCAAACGGCAACAAATGTGCATTAATAAGACTTTTGGAAAAAAAAAAAAAAAGAGGACCAACTATGTGATGAGGTAATGAGCGTACTTTACACATTTACATAATTTGTTTAGCCGTTTAATCAAAACATATGGGATGCCATAAAAATATGACAGAAAGGGTGTGTCTCACTCTTTTTTTCTTTTTTTTTTTATGCAATGTCTCACTCGTTTTAGAAACTCTTATATGATATATACACATGAATTACCAGGGTGATTGATAATAGAGGAGGGAAAATATTACTTTTTTATTCTCTTTCCATAGTTTGAAACATCTTAAAAAGTAGACCCACAAACCAATTAAAATCTGTGTTTTGGGAAAAAGAAGAAAGGTGAAAATAACGAAGAGAGAAAAAAAAAATAGATGTTATAGATAGTGTGATGTGATAAATAAAAAAGTGAAAATGAGATAAAAAATAAAGTATAATACAATAAATTATATGATTAATTATAAAATAATTAAAAGTAAAAATAGGATTGATCCAATTTTAAAATAGCTAAAGTTCGAGCTTTAGGCCTACCGAAAAAATTTATTATTTGTTATTAATTTTTATTAAATAAAAGGTCCCAAGTGTTGAGAAAATTTTCATATATATTGATAAAAAAAAAGGCTCAATATATAGCTTTCACATTTAAAATTTATTTTTTGAAAACAAATTACTTTAATTTTTACTCGAAGTTGGGCCGGCCGACCCTGATAAAAAAGTAGGATTTATGCCTTTTTTATGAAAAATTTCCATGTAATAAAATAGCAATGATAAAATACTTATAATATACTTTTAATTTTTAGATAAAAAGTTTGATGATTACACATATATATTGACATTGATATCATAGAATCATTGTACTTTGTCGAGTAGCGGCTCAATATAAAATTATGATTACATGTCTTTTTTATAATTACCATAAAAATTAATAAATTTATTATAAATAATATAATTTGTGTTGCATAATAACATGATCAAATAAATGATTAATTTTATATTATTAATCAATTGAAAATAATAACTGATATAATTTTTAAAGATAAAAATCAATATATAAATTTATCTTGTATAATAATTCAAATCTTGTATAATAATTTATAATTGAATGACAGTATAAAAATTATTTTACAATTTTTGGAACATAATTTTTTTTTCAGCATATCTATTTTATGTTATGGAAAAAGTTGTAAACTTAATTCTTAAAGTTTATTCCTAACAAAATGTTGCCTTTTTGTACGTATATGTTATTCCTTTGCCACCTACAGTACTTAACTTTTGTTTATCCCATAAATAGTCAAATGTGATTTGCCTATTCAAGAAACCGACAATCAATAAATTAAAATAATGGAAAAAGAAACGACCCCATTGGTTTAAACAAGCAAATCACGTTTAGAGAAATGAGCTGGACTTGAAACTTCAGGTTCACTCATGAATATTGGTGACCCTCTCTAAGGTCAAATTGAGTGTGTTTGTAGCCATATGACACTGACGACTGCTGATTGAAATTCTCTTTCGATTTTCGTAGACTGAGACCCATACCATTGATTGCACTGCTCGGCAATAATTAACTAACATAACATGAATTTGCAAACAGAAATGTTGAGTCACAAATACGGAAACAAGTGTACTTGAACAACAGGGACACACATGAGGATGAATAATTTAGTTTATGTATACTCTGCATTGCACGTAAGGCTTTGGGAAAATTATATATGGTGTCCTAGTAAATCTATTTCGGTGGGTCTATCAAATCTTCAAGAAAGTTAGTATGATCTTTGAGAATAATTTTATGCCATTTTGTTTTTTTTTTTGTCAGAATTGATTGATTGAGGGCTAGTTATCCGTGTTGGAATCTAAGGGAATAAATAAATTTAGTAATTCATAACTAGTTAAACCTACATAAGTCGCCAAATACATGATTAAGTTCATTTGTTTTAACGAACAAAACAAGTTCAAACTTAGTTTTAGGGTTAATTACAACACATACATGTTTAATGATAAAACACACATATATGCTTAATGATAAATAAAAAACTGGAAATTTTATGTGAGAAAAAAATGTATATTTGATTAATTGTATTTTTTAAAAAGATATCTTTACAATATTATATGTTTTGAAATATTTTTTATCTTTTTTTTCTTACTTTTATCTTATATTTTAACATAAAATATGATGGAGTTTAATTATAAAAATGAAATCTCACATTAAATACAAATAAACAAGTTAAACAATATATAAATGAGAGTCACAAATTCAATACAGATTTACTTATTTAATTTATTCATGACTCATTGGTTGATACCTCCCATGTAGAAGAGATTCATACTAGGGTTGAAGTATGAAAATGAAATTCAACATGAGATAAGAGTAAAAGAGTTATAAGGCAGATTTGATGAAAAAAAAAAAAGTGAAAATTTATAGATTCGAATCTTTTTTACTAATAAAAACTAACAAATTATTTAATAATTTATTAATAAAAAAATTGGGTAGGAGTGAACAAATTAAACACCCACACATTAAAATGTGATGTCAAATTTATTTATATAATTTGCTTTTGTGACCTATGAAAAAATACAATAATCAAGCTATAATGAGTTAAATAGGTTAAGTTTAAATTTTATACTAAGTCAAATTTAAGTTTTAAATTTAATTGATTTAAATAAAGTACTTAGATTTAAGCAATTTCTTTTATTACAAATTAAGATTGAACGTCAAATGCTACTTGACTCATTCACAGTCGCTAGAATTATCCATTAATAAGCAAACATTTCTTCACTTACTTCAAAAGTCTTAGTCGAATGCCCTCAAGACAAGTGTCTTTGTTACAGTTTCACTGTTTACTAGGAATGAGAAAAGGAGAGGTAATTAAATAGATCATATTCATATCTCATGTCTCTCTCTCTTTTTCTTTTTTTTTTTTCTCTTAAAGAGTGAAGCTAAATGGTAAGGATTCAAGTCCGAATGATGGTGGGATTATATTTGTGACACTTTTTAATTACACACACATATTCCTCATCATTAGCATTGACATGTTTAACCTGATCATCACATAATGTAACTATGCTATGAAATAAGAATAACTCGTGAGTTTATAATATAATAATTGTGTTTTTGATAGACAGTTTATAACATAATTTGATAAAAAAACACATTATGAAAAGATCATTTGATCATATTTAGAAGAAAATTAACCTGTTATATAGGAATAACTCAAGTGATTAATAAGTGGAATGCAATTTAAATACATGTAATATGTATTCAACTTCAAATTAATATAATGATTCTTTCATATGTACACCAAGACAATTTCGGAGGTGATCAAGATATGAATGAGAAAAAAAAGATGCGGTAGTGAGGGATCGAGGTTGAGGCCCCTATCTAAATTAACCTACTTCATTACAACCCCTTTTTTTTTAATGCATTAAGCAAAGCCACTTTCCTTAATTCCCGTTAGAACAAATTAATATCCATGGCCAGTGGAATCTGATGGAGGGGATCGTGACTGAAATAATTTCAAAGAGAGCAGAAGTATAGAGTTTTTACTTGAACATCATAAAAGTTTGACATGAGAAAAATGTGCCGTCATTAGTGTTAGGGATCAAATTATTGCCGTGCCATCATGGTGGTGGACAAGAGGAATTCTAATGATAGTAGTTGTGAGGAATGACTCTCACGGTTGAAATTGTCCACATATATAAGGTCCTCATAACTTTCTCCACATCATCATTGCCATATTTAAGACAATGTCAATCCAAAAGAAATAAACATTCTTACTTATTAAAGTATATTTCTTGTCTTCTATAATCATATATTATTATTACTAAATTTTTGACCCATACACGGGATAAATAAAATGTGTGTGAGAGAATATGTTTTTTTTTAGATTTTTTTTGTGTGTTTTTAAGATAATAAGAATGTTAAAAAAAATTGATAAATAATATGTGGTAACATGAATACAATATATCTATTTGTGCATGGCATGTATGTTTATGGCTAAAGTGACACAACCCTTATACTAATAACACCAAAACTCAGTAACTTAGTAGAGTCTTGTATTCCACCATCTTCAAAGTAGGCAAGTGATTTATATGTTATCAATTTATCTTTTTTCATTTGATTTGTTTGAAGACGTGTCAACCTCGATCTTTCAAATATTTTTACATACAATAAGATTTAAATAAATTTATTTGTGCTTATTCGGTTGCATGTGGCATGTTGTATATATGTATATGATCATATTTAAAACATTAAAAAAAACTATTATCACAATATTAGCCTCCTCTACTTTTGACCTATTTGCTTTTCCAATCAGTATAAAATCTTCAAGATTCACCTCACAAAAAAATAAAAATATATTAAATATTTGACACTTGCGGACAGATTTTAAATTGTATAAGATATATAAAAAATATTTTTAACTGTATATGTTAAATATTCATAAACTTGGAGTATTATCTTTATATATTTTCATTCACGTGATGTATCATTTTTCGCATAAAATTCATTTTCATCAATATTATTCTACATGTGAAAAAGAATTATAAAAATATTTATATGTTTATACATAAAAAATACTATACGTTCCATCAAACATCATGAACAAATTATTTACTTTTGGATTACTTTATATAGAATCATAGAAGCAAACATCTATGCTATGAAGGTGTGACATATATAATCTAATTTATGTGCATCCAACATGTCTCTTTTCTTCTCTTTCTACTATTCACTCACATTGGAACTCAAATCAGATAATACTCGTTTCGCTTTCTTGTTTCTTTCTTTTTTTCTTCTTCATCAAAGCTTTTCACTTAAATTGTTCGCGTGTTTCCTCTTCAAACCCTAAAAATCCTTAATTTAGATAAGACTAATGCAATTAATGCTTAAATTTTATATTCTTTATTATTTTTTATGAATATTTTTTTACATGATAAACATTTCTTATATAAAATATTATATTAATATTTTTAATTTAGATAAGACATAAAAAAATACTAATTAAAAAGGAAGATTAAAAAGATATAATTAATTTTAAAAAATTGAATTTCAAATTTTAAAATTATATCTCACTCAATTGAAGAAAGTGAATCAAAGAGATAATTTGTTAAACAGTAACTTAATTTTTAAAATGTATTTTGTTTTATATTTGTTAAAATTTAATCTTGCATTACTTCAATAGATTCATAGAAGTATCTCAGTTATGAAGGTATCACCCTTACCTTATGTGTAACGAAATTATATATTTTTTTCATGCTAGCTACTTTTACTGCTCACTTACGTTGGGACTCAGATCTTGTACCACCTTTATGATCTTTTCACCGTTTCTATTTGTTTCTTCTTCTTCAAAGCTTTTCATACGCATTGGATTACTCTCTCCAACCTAAAAATCTTTAATTTAGATAAGACAAACATAATGATTAAATATATTTCTTTCTTTATAGATACTTTAATTATGGCATAATAAACATTTCTTATATAAATAGTTTTATTAACACTTTTTATTTTAGATAACACTTTTTGCATAAGAAAGATTATATCGATGCATCAATCTACAAGAAAGATATAACTTATTGAACATACAAAAGATTTAAAAATCGTATAAATTTTATTTTTTTTGAAAAATTTGAAATCAAAATTTAAAAATATTACATATATATATATATCACGCTCAATTAATGAGATTAAAGAATAAACTCTTATCCCTTAATTTATAAGCAATACAAATTTGTTAATTTTTATTTACATAATTGTAATATTAAAACATTGAAAAACTTATACATAAGTTATCTAATTTATATTTTAAATAAAATCAATTATAGAATATTATAAAAACTAATGAAAGTAAATATTTTTTTCATTTTCCGTTTCTCTATTTTCTTTATCAAAGCTTTTCACTCGAACTTAGGATCAACTAACATTTCATCATCGAGTGCGGAGTTGAGAGTCTCCTTAACAGTCATCTGTATCGAAACAACGGCGATTTTGATATTAGATAGTAAGAGATAAGAGATGACAAAAATAATATATACCTCTTTAGCGGCAGAAGAGAAATGTTTAATTGTAGAGAAGGCAAGGCGAATACTCTGCAAATAAAATAAAAAAAAGTGTGTGTTCATCATATGAAATGCAATTGGAATAGGAATAATATCTTGTGCCTTATAACATCCAACATCTTGCTTCCTTTATCTTCAATCAAGCTTGTAAAATTCCTAAATCAATCAGTGAAAACACGCTATCGTAGAAAATATTGTAGAATTTTAAGTCTAAAGATAAGATACATACATATTCAGAATTAATAAATGCAAAGTGAAAGATTATATTTTACTAGATAAATTTTAGTTAAATAAATGTATTGGAAGTTATTTTTATTTCAAATTCCAAGAGAATTGATTTATTGTAGTTGGTGATAATTTTCACCATAAATAATAAAAAGATTTAGCGGAGAAACAACATATGGAGAGAGAGAGTGTCTGAAATAGAGTACTCGATCAGCGGTTTATAGAGTGATACACTATTTGGGTGAATTAATCATTTTTGTGATAGTAAAATATTTTGAGACAATTCTTTGGACGTAGGTAAGAGATGTCAAACCATGTTAAATTTTTATGTTTGTTATTATTTTTCTACGGTATAGTATTTGTTATGTTCTCACGATCTTTTGTAAGTGTGAATAATTTTATTTATAGGAAGGTTGATTACCCAACAAATATTAACCTGCAAACAAAAAATTCAACGAAAATGTAGTGAAAAATATGAAAAAAAAAATTAAAAACCTTACACACCTTTTAATAATGATTCTGAAGGAAAAAATAATATAGAAGAAAAAGAATACACAAATAATCTTATACCATATTGTTTATATAAGGAAAAAGTTATAACCAAGGAAAATTAATTTAATTTTATAATCATATATTAATTTTTCAAATTGTTGCATCTAACTCATGTGAATGTTATCTAATGTATCTGAGGAGAAAAAACAAATTTTAAACTAACAATGGTATTGCATTTAACTGATTTCAATTGGAATGCTTCTCTTTTATCTTTATATATAAGGAAAAAATTGTAACTAGAAAATTAATTTAATTTTAATTATAATCATACGCTAATTTTTAAAGTAATTGCATTTAATTCATATATTGATGTTATCTAACGTAACTGAGCAGAATGTTATCTAACGTAACTAAACTAAAAATAATTAAGAAAATTTAATCATTTAATTTTTATTAATCATATTTTCATAACCCTGAAAATATTTATTGATTTCAAAACTGATTATTCAGAATGCTATTAGATTAAAATTTTCTTTACAAATTATCTTTAACTAATTAATGGTATTAACTAATTGTATTAAGGGTAAACTATCTTTTTAGTCCCTAAACTTTTTAAAATTTTTATTTTAATTCTTAAACTTTTCAAGTTTATTTTTAGTCCCTTAACTGTTTTTTCATTTTCACTTTTAGTCCTATAATCTTTTTTTTAATCCTTTTAAGGAACTAAAAATAAGGACAACAAAAAAGTTAAGAAAGTAAAACTCAAAACTAAATAAGAGTTAAAGAACCAAAAAATGGATGAAAAAAATTCAGAAACTAAATTTAAAAAGTTTAATAACTAAAAAAATAGTAAACTCTTCTATGAATTATATATAACCAAAAAATTATAATTGAGAGGATTGAACACGACCATTAAAATTATAAACATAAAATTATAATTAAATTTTATAACATATTTGTATTTATTTAATATTTTATGTGCAGTAATTAATAATAATAATAATAATAATAATAATAATTTATGTATTGAAACCAACCGTTAAAACAAATCCCAAAAATTGCTCAAAAAAACCAACCCTTATTATAAAATCTTTAATTTAATTATAAAATGTAATGAAATACTTATATATAAAAAATATCATTCATTGTAATATTAATTAACTATTTTTATTATTATTTTTAATTTTATGCATTATAATTTTATGGTTATATAATAATTAGCTTGATATTTTCTTTTTATTTAAAACAAAATTTAATTTAAGCATCATGTAATTTAAGTGAACTAAGGCCAAAATTATTTCATTAGTAATTGATATTATTGTAATTGATTCATGATTTTGATTATTTAAAATATATTATTAGGTTAGGACTATCCACTTGCCATTGGACGACTTATCCTACATTGAATTTTGATGATTATAAAAGTATAAATTATTGATGAACTAATGAGTAATGAACATGACTTTCTACATAAACGAGCTAACATGTGTATTAAATCATGTTTTCTAGTATGTGTCCACTTATAATTGGAAAATAATTTTATTAAGATATATTCAACGTCCAACACATTGTTAAAATAATTGCATCCACTTATTGTGAAAATCAATGTTTGCACATTGAATTGTTTTTATTCGTGCCCACTAAACTTAAATCACTTATACACTTCATTTTATATCTTTATAAGTGACATCCAACAAAGTGCGAAAGGACAATGTTAGCCACAAAGGGAAATGCATGAAGTTGCTTTTTGAATTTCATATTTATCTCTCTTTATTTGAATTACTAACATTTGAATTTAAGAAATTGACATAATATAAAGGAATTTGAAGAATATTCCTTCAAGGGTCTCTTTCGTTGTGGAAGATGAGCACATGCAATTGGCAGGACTATTATTTGTTTCCTCTCCAATCAGAGCACACCACATTGCACCACTTACAGCTGTGAGACAACGCTCATTTCAAGACTTGACGTTAATCCCGTAACGGATCTTTCACTGAAATCTATAAAAGGTGTATCTTGCTTAGGAAATAAAAAACAAAGATATCAAATGAAAACAAACAAAATTTCTTTGAAGCAAAACTCTGTTAAAATCAGTGAACAATACACGTACACTTATATTGTTTATCCTTTGCTAAGCAATTATTTTTTGTATTCTAGCTTAATTGTGTATTCACTCTTTAAGTGTTATTGAATCGTTGTATTCATTCAAAATATTGCTTGTGAAAGCCAGAAGTGACTTATTGTTAAACAATACTTGGGTGTCCTTAGATTCAAGAGGAGTCTAAGGGTGTGCCACATCAACTTCAAACACAGTGATACCTACAACATTTTTATCCACCTCATCATTATCATTAAGCTCCACATTTTCCTCAGCTATAGGCTCAGGCTCATGTTCTCAACTTCTCTGACTTTAGTCTCCCTTGGTTCTCCATCAATAGCATGTTGTGCTAACTGTATCAGTCCAGAAACTCTTATTCAATACATTGTTTTGTTATGCCTTCATCTCTACATAATTCATCGAATTCAATAGAATAGAATTCCAACCCATTGTCAGTCCTAAGACACTTTAATGTCTTTCCTATCTGATTCTTCATAAGAATCGTTCAATGCTTGAAAATTTTAAAAGCTTCAAATTTTTGCTTCATCATGAATACCTATGTCATCCTAAAGTAATCATTGATGATCGAGAGGAAATACCTTGCCTCTCCCAGTGATGGAACTCTTGAAGGCCCCTAGCAGTTAGAATAGACTCAATCCAGTATGGCCTTTGTAATGTGCACAACCTTTGGGAACTTCGTCCAATATTGCTTCCCCTAGATGTAGTGCTCACAAAACTGAAAAGATTTCACCTTGTGATTTCCAAGTAAGCCTCAGTTGGTCAAAATATCCAAACCTTTTTCACTCATGTGACCCAGACGCAAATGCCACAAAAAATTATCAGACGAGCCACTGGACGCATGCCTTGCAAATTGGGAAATAGCAGAGATAAAGCCTGTCATAATGGACCCCTGAAGGATGTACAAATTTCCTTGCTTGGTTCCCTGCATTACCACAAACTTCCATTTCCATATGATCTTCATAACTCCACCTTTAATCCAACAAAAGAAACCTTTTGAATCTATGGCACCCATAGATACAAGAATTTTCTTAAGCTCTGGAACATGACGAACTTCAATTCAGGTTCTAACAACACCATCATGCGTTCTGATTTGTACAAAACCTATACCGACAAACTTACAAGGAGCATCATTACCTATGAGGACGTTACCACCAGACTTATTCTCATATGTCACAAACCAATATATGTGTGAACTAGGGATGACAATGGGTAGGGTTCTATAGTACTTGTCCCCATACCCGTATTTAAAAATAATACTCGTACCCAATCCCACATCTGCATGGTAACAATTTTAATCCACATCCCCATGTCTACTAGGTACCTATATACTCATACTCGCACCCGCACCCCGTACTTTACTTATGCATAAGTGTTAAGTGAAAAGACATTTGTGTCTTAAAACGAATCAGGACCCTTAATTATTTTGATTAGATGTAAACAAATACGAAGGTTAAAAGTTGAGTCTTATGCGCTATTAGAACATGCCTTGCGAAATCTATGTATGATGTTTCAAACGATAGCTAGATAAAAGCATGCTATGATATGACATTAAAGATAACATTTAAGACTTTATTTAATATTATGTGTTTGATATCTGTTTTGAAAAAACATTCTCCTAGGATCTTTGGAATCCTAGTGATAAAACATTTTCAAATCATTTTAAACTTGTGTAATCGATTACACAATACTTGTAATCGATTACCAGAGTTTCTAAACATTTTGATTTTCAAATTTAAACATGAAGAGTCACATTTGTTGATGTGTAATCGATTACACTATAATGGTAATCGATTACCAATGACTGATTTCGAAAAATAAATTACCAAAAGTCACAATTCTTAAGGTGACTTGTTTTTGAAGATTTTTCAAAAGTCACAACCTTTAAGTGACTAGTTTTCAAAAGAGTCAAAACTTTTAAAGTGACTAGTTTTTGAAAAGAGTCACAACTTTTAAAGTGACTAGTTTTAAAGAAATTGCCAAGAGTCACAAACTTTAACTTGAATCATCAAATGATTATAAATATGTGATCATGGCACGAATTTCATATACTAAAAAGACTGATTCCTTTCATGATTAACAAATTTCTTTCAGAGTTTTTGTTCAATACTTTCTCTTCCAAGAAAAGTTCATTATTCAAAAACTTGTGCTACTCTTCTTCTTCATTCACTTCTTTCTCTTGCCAAAAGATTCAAAGGACTAACCGCCTGAGAATTCTTTTGTTTCTTCCCTTCTTCTTCTTGACAAAAGATTTCAAAGGACTAACCGCCTGAGATATCTTCTATTTCTTACAAAAGATTTCAAATGACTAACCGCCTGAAATATCTTTTTCCCTTTCCCTTTATACAAAAGATTTCAAAGGACTAACCGCCTGAGATATCTTTTGTATCCCCCTCACAGAGAATTCAAGGGACTAACCGCCTAAGAATTCTTTGTCCTAACACATTGGAGGGTACATCCTTTGTGGTACAAGTAGAGGGTACATCTACTTGGGTTGTTATACTGAGAACAAAAGAGGGTACATCTCTTGTGGATCAGTTCAAGTGGAGGGTACATCCACTTGGTTGTTCAAAGAGAACAAGGGAGGGTATATCCCTTGTGGATCTTTGGCTTGGAAAGGATTTTACAAGGTTGAAAGAAATCTTAAGAACCGTTGGTTGCTTGGGGACTAGATGTAGGCACGGGTTGTTACCGAACTAGTATAAATCTTGTGTTTGTCTTCTTCTTTCCTACACTCTTTAATTTCTGCTGTGTACTTTTAATAGCCGCTTTTACTTTTGGTTAAGTTATTGTTTATATTCTTTACTTTCTTAACTTAGTAGTAAAAGCCTAGTTAAATTTAGTAACATTAAGAAGGATAAATTTTTTAATTAGTCAAGACACATTAATAATTAATTCAACTCTCCCTTCTTAATTATTCTAAGATCACTTGATCCAACACGTATAACTACTTGTGTTTGATCTTTATGTGCTTTCTTTCTATTTTAACTGACCTAGGGTTTGAATTTGCTTTTAGACATTTAAAAATATCTTTTGCTTGACGAAATTGTGTTTCATCGTCTAACTATGTTTTTGAAAATTTGTTATCTATTTTACAAAATTTTTCTTTAGGTGAAAACTTTGTTAGATTGCATAAATGACTTTAAAAATTTCTAAAATTACAATTCAACTCCCCTTTTTATGATATTTGTCTTTACAATAAGGTTAAAATAATAAATCAATAAAAAAATTAATAAAAATAATTATTACGCTTATAGTAAAAATTTATTCTTAAATAATCTAAACATAATATTTAAAACATGCACACATAATATTTATTTTGACGCAAATCTTTTCATTTTTCGTCTTCTTTCTTCTTTGTTCACACACATTAAGTACTATTTGAATAAACTTAGAAACCTAAAGGCAAAGAGAAATTTTTTTTTATTGACATAAATCATTAATCATTATTTGAAATTTTTTTAAAATAAGATTGATCGAAACATATTACAGCTAACTTTATATTTTTATGCAATAACAAAAGTTTTTGAGATACTAAACAAAATGTCTCGTATTTTAAAGACCCAGAACATATAAGTCTATATTAATATAAAATATTTTTTTTTAATCAGCAAAGAAAATTCATTTAAGACATAGAGTTAAGGATGCAAGAGATACCCAACCTTACAAAGTCATATATATTTCAGACGCTCCAAAAATAATAATCTTTTTGAACCATCTACCCCTCGAAAATGTATCCTATCCCAGGCCCTTTAAGCTAAGAAAAGTTTGTATACAACTATACTATTATTAGCTACGCACAAAAAGATAAATCCAAAATAATGTAACTCATGTTTAGTAAACCAGCCGCACAAATCAGACGAAATTGAAGTGGAAAACCACCTCCTCAAAGTCGTCATCAATTGTTACAATCCCACATTTGATCATAAACCCGAGTCTATATGATAGTTTACAAAACATAATTTTAAAAATTGTATCAATCCGGTTGGTTCCAACCAGAAATTAATCACATAAATTAGTGACCTGATGAGTCTATTATTAAATTGGTTATATTATCAACTTGGATTGATTCGATTTGACTCAACAGTTCTATAGTTAAATTTGTAAACTAATCATTGATCATGTATTAATTATTTTTAAAAAATATAAAATTTAATAAAATAAAAAAATTATGATACACTTAAGAATTGAACCAAGAATTTAAAATTTGATTAAGTGGCCAACTTATTATCAAACTATTATGATTAGTTATAAACTTATGATGCATTTAATATAAAAATTTATATATTATATTACTTACACGATCTGTTTAATTATTGATCAATCGGTTCGACCAATATCTATCAACGATGATTAATTTAGTTTTCAAAACACTGATGCAGAACGTCCCAGTGACATCTCAATGCACTGTACCAACAATTCCTGATCATATGAATTAATTTAACATATATATCCGTTAATATTATATTATATATGCGTTGATAAGTATGTCCTATCATCTTCTCAATAAATTGCTAGTTTGACGTAAAACAAAGTATGTAATTTTATTATCAAAATTACTTATATTTTGATAAATGCTTTAGGCATGGAAATAAAGTTAGTTAATAAAATATGAATTATTTTTTATTTGTATGTAATTTCATATGTAAACTTTATTTACAGTCAGTTGGGCTGATTGTGAGTTTTTTTTTAAATGTAATTTAAAAAATACACGGTTTGACAAAATTGAAGTTTTTTTTTCTGACTGGACAAAGCTAGGGGGTGCAAAATTGAAGCTTAATTGATTTTTAAGTTAATTTAAAAATATTTTTATATTTATTTTTAAAATCAAGAAAAATGATTAATGAATTTGATTTTTAATTTTAAAAGATACATTTTCACCACAACCACTGTCACCATCATTCTAAGGTTGTCACCACCACAATTATTATTGTCTATGTCACCATCTTTTTGTCATCATCATGTCATCATGGCCATTACTATTAGTCGTCATTACTATCATCGTCATAATTGTCATTACGATCACCATCATAACCATTAGTTTTGTCTATCTTTATTATTAGTATTGTCAACATGCTTGTATTATTTTTTAATATATTTATGATTGTTGTACAAATTTATATTTTTCAGACTTTTTACTATTTATTATTATTATTTTTTAGGAGGTTTAATATTTTTTAATTTTGATTTTTTGAATGTTAATATTTGTTTTATATAACATTATTTCATAATGAAAAGGGATAAGATAGAATGATTACTCATTTTAACCATTTTTAATTTATAACACCTTTTTAAAAACTAAAAATTGGAACTAAAAATTCAACCAAAACTGATTTTAATTTTTGAAAATTTCAAAATTAAAAATAGAAAACAACCTCAAACAGGACATAATAGTTAATAAAATTTTTAAGTCTAACAATAAAATTGAAAACAAAATCAACGTAAGAAATTATTAAAGGGAATATGTTGATTTTACTCAGCTCTGGCCTCTGTGCAAGCCGCCATCCCTTTCTAAATTGTTTTCGTTAATTCTTTGACGAAGTCCTCTATATATTATTGTTATGGTCACAATTTTACAAGAAACCATAGTGGGGTCCCTAGTTATTATTTGTAAGAAACCTTAATTATTCCCGTGGTTCAATTCTTAATTAGTATCTTGATATTAGGTGACCAAAGTTTGACATAAACCCTCTCTCAATAACGTCAATGCACTTATTATAACTATATGGCCGTGGTATTCTTGTCTGGGTGGATATTTTTTTCTTGGGACAATCATTATCAAAGATGTTATGTAATTCGCTTTCCGAAACCCATTCATGAATTCTTATGATATTTTATGCAATTTCTTCTTCAATAAAATATGTCTTTGAGTCTTAATCGATGTAAACTGAAGTCCGGAAGTTGAAATAACATATACAATTAATCTACTAATTCAATGAAATTTAATGGGCAAGTTATCCAGTATTATTATCATAGCAGTTGAAAGCTTCACATATACTAGATTTAGAAAACAGGACTAAAGCAACAGTTTTCAACCTTTAAAAGAAGTAGAAAGGCTACACATAAAACTAGATGATGAAGTGCCCTAGTGAACAATCAGTCTTGCACTTCAAAATTGATGATATTCTAATCGGTGCACATAAATAAATAATTAGAATAACATCTCAAACTTGACTTAAACAAAACCCTAACTAATCCTTCTATGCATTCATGTCACGAGCTATGACTTTCAAGAATGTTATGTCTCCATTATCATTCCCATCCTCACGTTCACTCACACTCTCCCCCTCCTTTCTCTTTACCCGCACGTCCTTCTTATATGTACTATTCCACAACATGCACAAATATAAATACATACATAAATATTATACGCAAAATGAAATAACTTCTATATGTTTATAAAAGATTAATTTTCCAGAAAAGATCATTTAAGAAGTTTGAGAAAATAAAGCATTATTTCTTTAAAATATCTAAGTCAAATCAAACGTCCATTTAATGATTTCTTTAATAGCAAGAGGGTGTTAACATGCACGTATATCCATCATGGTACTTGATGAAGACCAAGAAAAAAGCAAGCAACGGTGTGTATGGTCGGCAAAAGTTGTAGGGTTGAAGACTACACCAAATTTGTCCCATTATAAACCTATGTTGTAACAAAATGGTAAAACTGGTAAGGATCATCTTGTCAATTATATATAACGAGGGGTAAATTTATAGTAAAAGGAACTTAATGCACAAACCGCGCTTGAAGTCACCAAGAAAAGAGAAGAAAAAAAAAAGAGTAATGCTCTCATTGATATATATAAATGAAGAATCCTCCAACAGCGTGACATTGCAACATCCTTTAATTTGTGTGAAATTTATAGCCATTTATAATGTAAATAGGTCATGAATGAACCCTTGCTAGCTACTGGTTTCCATGCAAAAGAAATCAAGAGTGGGTCTTGAATTTGATTTTGTGAATCTTGAACCTATGTGATAAATATGAAAAATTAAGTGACAATAATTAAACTTGGTTCAAAGGAATAATAAAACTTAAATTTTGGTAAAGTAAGTAACCTACATAATTTTTGAATTAATTCGGAAAATGAGAGAATATTTCCTCTTAATGTGAGAATCCAAGATGCCAGGCTGAAACTCTTTTAGCATATCTGTAAACATACTACAAAAATAAAAGAATCAAATTATATATTTTTAAATTTATATCTCTTCCTATCACTTCATTAATCTATTTAACTATGATGGACACAATTGTCATTCTTAGGTTCTTACATTCCTTGAAAGAAAAAGTGAAGAAGAGGGCTAGGATAGAGGGTTCTATTTGCCAAGCTTATTTATTAGAGAAAACATTTACCTTTGCTTCTTTTAACTAACCATATGAAATCATCACAAGACGGACTAGAATGCCTGCAATGTTGATAGAGGTGAAGGTTCTTCAACTAGTCCTTCGATTTTTGTTTTTAACTATCCGGGACATGTGCCAAATCCCATGAATATTACCTAGAAAAACGTGACAGGGAAGTTGCCCAATTGTACGTTCTTCAACATTGTGAAGAAGTTGAGCCATATTTATAGTAAGTAGGTGTAGAGGGCATTTACTAATGAATTTTTATTCATTAAGTACATGTTACAACTTGCCTATTATTTTCACTTAATTAAAATATAGATACAAATGCACTGGGATAAGATCCAATTACACAACAAATATGGATTACGAAATTGTTAGAAGAAGCCTTATTTTTCTAGATTATTAAAAAACTAGTTACCTTCTACACAAAATTTAAAACATATTCTTTGCTACTAGGAAAATGCGGATTAGCCACTAAAGACTTTCCGACGCAAACCGCAACCGATTTAGTCACCCATATCGTCATTTTGGCAGAACAGCGACCAATTGGTGACAAAAAATTTAGGGGAAAAGGTCGTCACTATTTCAGTTGCAAAGAGTGTAAATTTTCAAAGAACTTTGGAAATTATAGCGACCAATTTGGCGACAGAAGACTTTTTCCTTAGTTCTCGGTCGCTTAAAGAGTTAATATGGAAGAAACAGCGACGGAGTCAATTTGGATCACTAGATAACAATATTTTTAGAGTAAATAGCCATTTTTGTCCTTGAATGTGTAATTTGTTGACAAATGCGTCCCTAAAAGATGAAAATACAAAATTTAGTCACCAAAAGTGTAAAAGATGCGACAAATATATTTGACCGTTAACTTCCGTCCCTCACCGTTAATAAAATAACCTACATGGCACAAAGGGACGAATTTGTCACTGAAGTGATTACTAATGTGGCCAAATCGAATTGTCAGCATGAGGACATATTTGTCATATAATATTTTTTTGACTTTTTGTATTCTCACTCCGCTGATAAATGCATTCTTGAAAAATGAAAATACAAATTTAGTCTTCGAAAATGTAAAAAGTGTGACAAATATATCTAGACGTTAATAGTAGATTGTGACTAATTATTATAATTTGGAAAGATTTATACTGATTGCGACAAAATGTTTTTAACAAACTCCTAAATTAAATTGAATCTAAAAGAAAAAAGAATACTAATTTTATAAACTCGTAAATAACTTTTTTATACTCACATGCTTGATGAAAGGTTTATGTAAAAAAAAATGTTTATTGTAAAGCATTATAGTTAAATTAGATCCATGAATAATTTTTAGAAAAAATTATAATTGCAATGACACTTTTAATTTGTAAAAAACACTCACCTCCTTGCAATGATTTTTTAAATGATCAGTCAATAAAAAATAATTGTATATGATATAAAAAATAATTTAAAAATCAACAAACTTTTATTATAATTTGTAATTTGATGTCATTGCATATACTAATAGACATTCATATTTTATTATGAAAAATTTATAAAAAACAATTAAATAAATAGTGTTTGATTAAACAAAAACAATGATTTTTTTATCGTTTCACAGTAAAAAAAATTGTGTTGATAGCATTTATTCAAGAGTTAACAACCAAAGGATTGAATTTTTTTTGTAGTTGAAGAAAAGTAAGAAAAATTCACCAAAGCAATAAAAAATCACTTCTATTGATAATATTTTGTCGCAATCATTATAAAATTTTCAAAATTATAATAATTAGTCACACAATCTACTATTAACATCCAGATATATTTGTTTGCACTTTTTACACTTTCAGGGACTAAATTTTGTCTTTTCATCTTCCAGTGACATATTTGTCAGCGAAGTGGAAGACGAAAAGTCAAAAAAATATTATATGACAAATATGCTCCTATGCTGACAATTTGATATGGCTATGTTGACAATCATTTTAGTAAAAAATTCGTCCATCTGTTCCATGTAGACTATTTTATTAACGGTGAAGGACAAAAGTTAATGGCTGAATATATTTGTCGTACTTTTTACACTTTCGGGGACTAAATTTTGTATTTTCATTTTTCAGGGATGCATTTGTCAGTGAACTACACATTCAGAGACAAAAGTGACTATTTACCCAATATAATATGAAGTTTTACGTTAGTGTTTGACTAAGTCCAGCAAAACCCAAATGCAACATTGGTGATTGATGAAGGTCCAATAAGGCCTAAGTTTAACACTAATGATTGTCTAAGGCTAATAAGGTCAAACTATAACAATAATGATTTACTAAGACCCACTAAGGCTCAATGTAACACTAATGATTAACTTATGTCCAATAAGGCTTAAGTGCAACCTTGATGATTGGGCAAGGGCTAATAAGGCCCAAGCGTAATACTAATCATTGATTAAGACCAAATAAGGCTCGGATTTAAAACTAATGATGGTTCAAGGCACAATAAGGTCAAATTGTAATAATACTGATTGACTATGATCCAATAAGACTTAGTGTAACACTAATGATTGACCGAACCAATAAGACTCAAGTGCAACCTTCATGATTGATCAAGACCTAATAAGGCCTAAGTGTAATATTGATGATTGACGAAAACTCAATAAGGCTTAGGTGTAGTATTGATATTGACCAAGGTCCAAATGTAATATTAATCGATTGACCAAGTCAGATTAAGACCCAAATCTAACGTCGATGATTGATGAAGTCTTATTAAGGCTCAAGTGTAACACTTATGATTGATCAAAATCCAATACAACTTAGGTGTAATAATAATGATTGACCAAGGCTTAATAAGCCTCAAGTGTTAACAGACCAAGGTCCAATAAGGCCTATGTGTAACATTGACCAATAACCAAGGCCAAATGAGGTTTAGGTACAATACTAATGATTGACAAAAGTCTAATAAGACCCAAGTACAATACTAATGATTGACAAAAACCCAATAAGATCCAATTGTAATAAAATTAAGGGTGTTGCTAGGTGCACCCAGCAGTATTGCTGGTGCACCCAACATTTCCCCTTTTTTCCAATTTTGCCCTTCACGCTTTTACGGAAGAACCTCTTCCGTAAGACTTTCCGTAAGATAGTGTCTTACGTTTTTTTTTTTTTTAAAAAAAAATTTGAAAAATATTTGTTACCAATTAATTTAAAAATAATGGTCCAAGCAAGACTCAAACCTATGACTTTCAAGTTATTAACACAACACTCTAACCAACTGAGCTAATGAGTCAATTATGTTATAAAGTAAATAATGTTGTTATACATAACACTAAAATTTCTAATGTATATTTAATGTGCATGTAAATTTAAATAATAAATTTTGTGACAATTAATTTTGATATAAATCATACAAATTATTTTATCCGTATATTTTTTTAAAAATTAAAAATATTTACTATTACAAAATTTAATATATATTAAATTTTGTAATAGTAAAAAAAAATAATGCACAAATGAGTAATTTAACATGTTAATAATTAAAAAAATAAAACTTTAAGAAATTAAAAAAAACCAAAAAATCAATGTATATTTATATTGATTTTTTGTTTTTTTAATTTATATTGGTTTTTTTTAATTCCTTAAAGTTTTATTTATTATAATTAAAAATTATATAAAATAAAATAAATATATCTAGTGATAAATTCAAATTAATATAAATAAATTATTATTGTGATTAAATGTGGTGTATAATCATCACAAATATCAATGTGATCTAAATAAATAAATTAATATCTTAATAATATTGATTCTAAAAATTAGAATCAACCATTGAAATCACAAATAATGGGTAATAAATGAAATAAAATAAAAATTAAATATTTTCACATTAATGTATGATATTAGGTATCAAATTGATGTGTTTCTTTTTTTAATACCAATTGACCATTAAACGTAAATTAAGTTTTGATTTGAAAATAATTAAACTTTCTTTATGACAACTCAAATATTGTCTTTCTTAATTTTTGGGATTGAATTTATTAACACTTTAGTAACATCTAAATAAGCACCCAAAAAAATTTCTAATAAAAATGTACATATTTTGATTTGGAGGGACGTAATTTTGGTTACCAAGAAAATAAAATAACAAAAGAAAAAAGTAACACTAAGTCATCATGATAATAAAAAAAACACCAAGTGATTATCATTTACTAACTCTACAATTTAGAACTTCCTAAGAACCCTAAAGCCCTAAATTCGCACCACACTTCCTTCACTTTGATAGCAGTACAACTAAAGTTGATTCCCATTTTGTAGGCAGAGCCAAGAGAAACATTACCAAGCCCATATGTTTCAAGGACTAAGTTTGTCATCATTGAGAGTATATGGTTTATACTATTTGTTAGCTTCTATTTTGTCTTATTCAATTGTGTTATTCTCCTTCTTTTATTTCGAGCATCTAATGACTTGTGTATTGAGAGCCTAGTATATAAGCCTTGTTTTTGGGCATTAATAAAGTAGGAATAATTTACAGGCATTTTCTTTTCTTATTTGGAGTTTTCCCTTGTTCTCAAATACAAGACAATTTTGTGTCCTTATCAATTTGGCGCTTTTAGTGCCATGACTGAACACAATTCTTGCTCGAAGTCCCTTAATCATCTTGAGGATACAGTTAAGTTCCTTGCCTCCAACCAATCCGACCTCTCATCCAAGGTTGATTTCCTCATCACTCAAATAGCCAACCTCACCACCCAGAAAACACCCACCTCCTTTCTTCACCACAAGTCGTTCATGAAGTTAGATGTCCCTAGTTTTAATGGTTTTAACACCATGGGTTGGATCTTCAAAATTACCCAATTCTTTGATTATCATCAAACCCCATAACCAGAACAACTTTCTGTTGCTTCATTTTACATAGATGACCCAACTTTGAGTTGGTAACAGTGGATGTACCACAATAGCTTCATCTCGTTATGGCAGGGTTTGTTACAAGCTTTGGAGACCTGATTTGCTCCCTCCTTTTACGGTGATCCTCGTAGTGCCCTCTTCTTGTTATTGTAGCGTGGTTTTGTCAATGACTACCTCATTGACTTTGAACAACTCACAAATTGCATTGTCAGTCTTCCCCATCAATTCCTCTTAAGTTGTTTTATCTTTGGCTTGACTCCCAAGATTCATTGTGAAGTCCAAACACATCAACCTATCACCCTCTCTCAGGCTATGGCCCTTGCAAAATTACAAGAGGACAAGTTTAAAGATCATCGTAAGACCTATCATGGTAAGCCCTCCCCTCCCTCTCCCCCCCTGCTCTTTCACTACCAAACCATCCTTATATAGTTACTCAACCAACTTCCCTGGCTACCCTAACCATACCTATCTCCACTAACCAAAACCCACCCCTCTTCACTTCACCCCCCAAATCTTGCTTCAAACAACTATACTCTACCGTTATCGCCGAGCACTGTGAAAAAGGCCTCTGTTATTATTGCGATGCCAAGTTTAGTTTGAGTCATCGTTGTAAGGCCAAATTCTTCCTCCTCCTCGTCGACAACGACCCACCCTCCCTAAGCTAGGGTGATAACCTCTCGTCTGAACCCGACATCACCTCACCCATTGACCGATAACTAGACCCATCTTCGGCCTAGATAAGTTTTATTTCTCTTTCCAGTGACTCTCACCCTGAGGTGTTGTGTTTGGTGGGCCTCTTGGCCTAACATTAGGTTATTGTTCTTATTGACGAGGGTAGCAGTCAGAATTTTGTGCAAGACAAAGTTGCCAAGTTTTTAGGCCTTGCAACCTAACCCACTCCACATCTTCATGTCATGGTTGGAAATGGCACATTCCTTGATTGCAACTAGATCTGTTGTGTTGTCCTGTTACTGATTAAGGACTATAAATTTCACGTGGATTTGCATATGCTTCCCATTAGTGGTGTTGAGGTCATTTTAGGTGTTTAATGGTTGAAAGGTTTGGGCCCAATTTGGACCAATTATAGCACTCTAACTATGCGGTTCAGCCTTAGCGGATCACTTATCGAATTCAAGGTCCACCAGCCAAATTTTCCACTATCTATTTCAACTCCCTAGGTTAAGCATATTCTTCAGACAAATGCTGCAAGAGATTTTTATCACATCCAGATATTGTTGAAGCCACCTACTCTTCACTCGCTTGACATACCTACCCACATTGACCCACAAATTGTGTCTTTTCTCCAACTTTACCACCACTTCTTTGCCAATCCACAACATTACCCCCGGACCGCCCCACAAACCACCAAATTCACCTCATTCCTAATTCTTCCCCCACCAACGTTTGTTTGTATCGATACCCACATTTCCAGAATGTGAAATGAAAAGCAGGTTAGCGACATGCTCCATTCGGGTTTCATTCGGCCAAGCCGGAGTCCCTTTTCTTCCTTTATCCTTTTAGTTAAGAAGAACGATGGTTCATGGCACGTTTGTGTTGATTACCGAGTTGTGAATACCATCACGGTGTGTGACCACGTTGCATCAAGAGGATTTTTTCCTTAAGGGGTCCAAATGTTTATTTAGCCCACAACAACTTGAATTTCTTGGCCATATTGTTTCCCAAGAAGGTGTTGCTCCTGAACAATCCAAAGTGCAAGCCATGCTCGATTGGCATCGCCCTGGCTTCGGACGTCCTATTCATGGCTTCCTGGGTTTGACAGGCTTCTATAGGCGTTTTTTCAAAGGTTATGCTTTGATTGAACCTCCTCTTACAAACTTACTCAAGAAGGGTGATTTTTTATGGACCACGGCTACCTAAGGAGCTTTTGATTCTCTCAAGAAAGCTATGGTTTGTGCTCCTGTTTTGGCACTACCAGGCTTCTCCATCCCATTCTTTGTTGAAACTAATGCATCCGACATTACCATTGGAGTTGTTTTGATGCAACAGAACTATCACATTGTCTACTTCAGTAAACACTTATATCCTCGATTAATGTGTGCTTCAACCTACATCCATGAACTTCATTATATCACAACCGTCGTCAAGAAATGGCGACAATACCTGCTTGGCCACCTCTTTGTCATTGTCACAAATCATAAAAGCCTTAAGGAACTCATGACCCAAAGCATTCAAACCACGGAACAACAGGTGTATCTCTCCAAGCTTTTGGGATACGATTACATGATTCAGTATTGTGTTGGCCACCACAACATAGTTGCTGATGCGCTTTCCCGGCCCTCTGAGAACTCTGTTGCCCAATTCCTTGTCCTCTCTATGCCTTACTTCCTCTTTATGCATGTAGCACTGTCATCCTTATCATTGTGGATATATAGATTTTTGAAAGGGGCTCATTTCAGAGCACTTCCACCACACTTCATTGCTTTTCAGCTTGCTTAATTATTTCTAGACCTCTTTTGGTAAGAGTCCACCCTCTATTCCACTATATTTGCTTGGTTCTTCACTAGTGGAGGCTGTAGACCAGTTTCTTTCTGAGCAACAAGAAATGCTCACCATGCTCCATCGTAAGCTAAGGCACAAACTTTGATGAAAATTCAGGCTGACCACAAACGATGTGAGGTTCATTATATTATACATGATTGGGTGTATGTCCATTTGAGACCTTAATGCCAACTGTCTATTTCTAGAGGATACAACAAGCTCTCCAAACGATTTTATAGCCCCTTTCAGATTTTGGAGAAATTAGGAACTGTAGCCTACCATTTGGTGTTACCTTCCTCTTCCAAAATAAACTTCGTCTTTTATTGTTCTCTACTAAAGCCGCATAAAGGTCCTTGTTAGTAACCCAAGAATAGACTCAAGAGTTCGAGGACCCGGGAGAACCTCCAAGAACAATGTAAGAGAATGAGAGATAACTATTTTCTTTCTTATTTCTTCCTGGGTACCGTCAAGGAAATATATAATTGATTACAAGAGCTAAAAGAAAAAAAGGCTAAAGGATAACATAACAAAAGCAATAACAGAAAGCAAAGCAAAAATTTCAAGTGTGGAAGGCCAACACCAGTTGAAGCTATTCAGGGGCTAAAGAGCAGCAGAGATTGGGGATTACAACGCTGACAAGAAAGATTGGCCAAGGTTTGAAAGGAAAATGGTGGTTGCAACCCATATTTGCAAACCAAATGGTGGTAAAAAATTTCTTATAATTGTCGTCTGAACTGATAATCATATAATCTCCTGAAACATTTTATAGGAAATTTTAGTTTAGTTTAGTTGAATTTTCTTCTTTGAATAAGGTTTTCTCTCTTACATAACATTTCTTTTGTGAAAATAAAAGAATGCTTCATATGTTGAGGTTTCTTTTGTAAAATCATGTGTTCAACTTCTACAAGAAAAATGCTAATTATCGACGATTTTTTTCCAATTGATAAAATTTCGTCGATCATTTAAATATACCAATGGAAATTTACAAATTGAGAATCTGTCGGTAAATTTAAAATACCACTGGATGTTTTCTGACGGATAAAAATTTGTCAGTAATTTAAATTTACCAAAAAAATCACCGACGGAAGTTTTAAACATGAATTACCGACAGATATTATTTTGTCATAAATTTTGAATTTATAATGGAATTTCCAATAACAAAAAATGAAGAAAAAGAGAGAGAATCATCCCATTTGATATCGATGATGCCGACAAATTAAAAAATGCCAATAAAATACTTAAATACCTAATCAGATTTGTATGCCTAACGTTCTTAAATATGATTCTATATATTAAAAGTTTTATTATTGATTAAAAAGGTTTGCAAAATATATTTGCATATAGAAAAATTTAAATATATATATTAATATCATATATAAAAATTAAATAAATTGATAAACATATAATAATTTGTTTTTTAATTTTCACTCTTTACTATAATTTTAAATAAATTACTATAAATTATTTTATCTTTAAATATATATTAATAAAAAAATAACACACACATGTACATGTTTTTATTTATTAACATATGTAATTTACCTCTAATTAATTAATTTAAATTCTTTCTTGATCCACGTGTTTTTGGCTAACTAATCACAATCTCCATCCTGTGATTAATTCATCTACGCACCAACCTACATGCACAGCATTGGGGGAAATTGTCCTTATAAAGTAAATATATTTTGCTAGAATATATTAAATAAATATTATTTTTGTCCCTATGAGATGATTTTTTAAAATAACGACAATTGTAAAAAGTTGTAGAAGATATAAGAGAAAATAAATTGGTAATAGTACTAATTTTATCCACTTTAACTTTTTAATTTTTACTATTTTCAATTTCTCTAATACGATTTTAATAAATTAAGCTTATATTAAATTTTCTGAGAAAATATTAGACTATTTTTTTCCTCAGCTATAAACAAAAACTTAATCTGCTACTAAATTCATCTTGAAATATATCACTTTTAAGGATGGGAATAAGGCAGGCCATTGAGAGGGGCTAATGGCTTGGCCTCTTTAATGCCTAGCTTGTCCAATAAAAAAGCTACACTTGAGCTTTTTAAAAGAGCCTATTTAGCTAATTAATAAGGTATGTTTGAGCTTATAAAAAACCTATCATTTATTCAAATATAATAAAAATTTAATATACATTTTACACTTATATATTTAATATCTTAATTTTTTATTAATACAGGTTAAGTTTTTAGGATAAATGTACTATTTTTTTATTTAATGTTGACATAAAATTTATTAATAGATAAAGAATCAAATGGGCAAATAACATTTTGTAATTTATAGACATAATTGTGTGGGGACATTAACAATGTGAATTTTAAAAAAGTCAGGTCTGACTAACCTAAAAAAAGTCTATGATTGATAACAAGTTAGTCTCAGATTTTTTAAAATAGGTCAAGCCTAACTTATTCCAATTCCTAATCAATTCTATTATCTGTTTGTTTTAATTTCTTGTTCCAACACCAAATATCATGATTATCTTCATTTTCAGCAATGACATTATATAATTTCAATCTATTTTAAAATTAATATTCATTCTTTAATTCTAGTGTTTCCATATGCCACAAAGTCACAAATGAAATAACCACACACTAAAATTCATACCTTATTATGAAAAATTAATAATATTGAACATTTAATTTACAATATAGTTAATTGATCAAGGCCCAATTGTAACTGTGATGATTCATCAAGGCTCAATAAAGTTTAAGTATAACACTAATGATTAACCAAGACCCAAGTGTAACACTTGTAATTGATCAAGACCCAAGTGCAACAATGATAATTGACTAAGACTCAATAAGGCCTGGGTGTAGCACAGATGATTAACCAAGGCCCAATAAGGCCTAAGTGTAGTACTGATGACTGACCAAGGCCTAATAAGGTGTAGGTTTAGCACTGATGATTGATTAATATCCAATAAGGCTAGGTGTAGCACTGATAATTGATCAAAACCCAATAAAGTTCAAGTTTTTATTTATTATAATTATAAATTATATATATAAATATTCATCTTATGATATATTCAAATTAATATACTAGTATTTAAATAATATTTGATAATATTAATTAATAATTGAAATGATACATGAGATGATATACAATTCCAATATTATATTATATTTTATCTTACATAATACATGATAATAAAATAAATAGTTTATTTTTTTAATTAGGCTTTTCTTCCTTTAACACATACTCACAATTAATTTCATATTGTTTCAATATTGAATTGATTTAAAAATAAACAAAAATATTAGACTAAAATATGTTTTTCATCCTCATAAATATGGAAATATTCGTCCTCACAAAATTAAAATGTGATTTTTTGCTTAAAGCAAGATTTGGACATTTGAACCTACGTGTATGACTTTTTTACAACGTTTATATGCACAATCAATATAAAAAAAATATTACATTTTGTATCGGTTATATGTATAACCAATGTAAAAAAATGTTATATTTACATCAGTTATATATATAACTGATGTAAAAAGTCATAATCTTAAGTTCGGATTTGTCCTAACCTACGTTTGAACCAAAATAATGGTACATTTCTAATGTTATTATCCTGCCCACCAAAATTTGGCACAATTTTCACCTCTGGATACATTTTCCTTTTCGTTGCCCTGAACCAAACCCATAATCTACCTAGCATCACCAACCCCAAACCCTCCCATCCCTAATTTTTTAATACATATTCCTTGTAGTTGGGAAATTTTTGCATCCACACATTCAGCTGATCGTAACTAGTTAATATAGATCAGACCACTCTTATTTTATCTCAATAAATCTAATTTAAAGGTTCTAATTCACGAATGCATGAATGTAGAGAGTCCATTTTCTTAATTTTTAACCCTTAATCTTCCCTATCACCTTCACACTCACTGCGCACACTATGCCGAAACTCCTAAGCCTAATGCCAATGTTGTTCGGTTGTTCCCAAGCCTTGGCGGCATGAAGGCTCCAATGTCATTGTACCTCCTAGGCTTGAACCCATGCCCCTTTTCTCCCTTCTTGAGTGTTGGTTTCTCTTCCTGCTGTAAGATTCATCTCATTTCTCTTTATTTTTTTTCTCTTAAATTTTAATTTTATTTTCATTGTTTTCATTTTTCTTCTTCAATCTTGCGCAATTTCCGTGGGCGAGAAATTTCAGGTTGGATCTCATTGACCCAATTTCAAAAACAACATATATTAATTAAACTAATCACATCCAGCTTCACCTAAGTGTTTTATCCAATATTTAAGTTAAGACACTGATAACTAGTTTAATCTTTTGAGAGGAGGGGAGGCGAGTGTAAAAAAATGTTAAAAAGAATTTCCTGTTCCAATCAAGATTGTTCTAATTTATTTGGTTATTGTATATAGTGAAAAGGGGATATTACTCAATATACTGCTAGCTTTATTAGACACTTTGAATTAACAGAAAACATTTTGGAACTTCAACGCAGAAACAAACCTGCTGTCTCCTCAACTTTTCATTTTCCTCTTCCAAACGCGAGACTTTGTGCTCCAATTCAGTTGTGTAAGCTTGTTTATAGTTATCATTTAGGTTAAGGATATTTACTAAGGGGAACTGCTTGAAACTAAAAAACTATAACATGGCATTCAAAAGAAAGATAACACTCACCTATTTCCTTGCTCTTGAATGGGCAACAGGTTTAACCATAAAACTAATCCCTACATATGCAATTTAACCATAAAATTAGAAGTTTATTTCGACAGAAGACAATGCATATTCATTCGTGGACCTTAACACTAATTTCCATTATATAGTTCTCTCAATTAGGTTCCAAGCCTACAATCCAAACAAACCCTAATTTGTTCTCTGAATTAGATTCTAAGTCTACAATTCAAACAAATACAGATACTAACTAGAGAACTCACCTCGCCAAGCTGCGGTGCCAGGTCAAGAAAGCTTGCGTTTCGCTGGCGTTCAGCTCATCAGCGGACATGTTGGGAGTCCACAGTGGGTGGCGAGGAACGCGGAGGTTGCTGGCGTGGAGCGCCTCCTCTTGCTTTTGTTGCTTCCTCGCTTCTTTTGGTGTCGTCGTTTCATCAGGCACGGAACCTGGTTCACTACTCTCACATAACAACAACAAAAACAAATGTCACAAAGAAATTGCAAAAAGAAGAAAGTGGGCGCGTGAATGTGAAACGAAGAGAAAGAATGCTCACAGACTGATAAGAGTGGTTGAAGCGGCAGCGGTGAGTTTGGGGAGGGGTTCTAGGGATTGCTCGACGACGGTGTCGATGTTTGAGACTTCGGTGAAGGATTCAAGGAACTTCTTCCTGTAGAAGCGAGACAGCAGGGCTCGACCTAGCCCCCTTTTTTGGATCTCGTTCTGCTTCTTCCCCATTTCTTCTACACAAGAAAAAAAATGCTTGGATAGAGAAAGAGAGAGAGAGAGGAAGGTGGTTAAGGAGGGGTTATCCATTACAGGCGGGGAGGGAAAGGGAGAGGGATTGAGCTACCTCCCTCTGTGAACGAGACGACGCTATTCACATTAGAACTTTAGGGTTTATTCAGACATGCGCGAGTAGTAGTAATTTTAAGAAAATAAAAAATCATTTAAAATATTAACAATTCAAAGACGGTGGTATATAGAAAACCGATGTAGTTTGCTTAGAAACAAAGGCGGTTTTACAGTAACCGTTGTTGACATGTGAAAATATTCATGTAAATTTCAAAAATGCCACCGTGATATTTACTACATCGGTTTTTTAATAACCGATGTAGATTTGATGATGTTAAATCATCTTTTTGTAGTAGTGTCTTATGATAATGAAATGTCTATATTATAAGTCATTTTATTATGTACATCAATTTTTTTTAATATATTAGAAGTTCTTAAATTATATATTACTTTAATATGATAAATAATTCTTTAATATATGAAATTATCAAATAGCTTTTAAATTTAAACAAGAATTAATGGATAAGTACTAAATAGAAGAGTTTACACTTGAACATTTTTTTTTTGTAGAGTTTACATATATTTATAGATAATAATCATATTTATTAGTTTTTTATTATAATTGTCATGTGGTTTTTTATTTATTTTTTATGTGTGTACTTTAAAAAAAATTAAGAAAAAGAAAAAAAAATATCTGCATTGAAAGCCAAAGCAACGATGATGAAATGTTGATGTTTAAAAATAGAGGCACACATTAGAAAGGTTTTGATGTATAAAAATAAAAGGAAAAAGATATGTTTATAGGATTTTTTTAGAGGAGATACGGTTACACTTATCCTAGATAAAATCGAGGATTCTAATTATATGTTTTAAATGTTAGCTATTTTTATTTTACAAGTTAAATTTATTTATTTATTTTTATTTTATTAGTTATAAATTTTGTAATTGGTTGTCTGTAAGGATGATGTGTAGGATTTGTGTCCATTCAAGAATTTCTCCCATTTTTAAGTCCAGCATTGCTTGCTTCTGAGATTTGTTAATATTTAATGATATTAATCTATATGTGTTCATATTGTTTTGCATGTTCTGGAGCAGTGCCAGGAAAATCTTGTATATGCTTGTGAGTGGGATCCCCATGCTGTAGAAGCACTCCAACATAATCTAAAAGCAAATTTTGTGGTTGATTGTTGTATCATACTTGAAGGAGATAATTGAATTATTTACTCTGTTGTTCACTTTTTTGAACGAGTCACTGAATACTGACTATAAAAGTGTGATGTCTAAGGAAAATGGGTCCATCAATTCTTAACACTATTTGATGTATGTAGAAGGAAATAATTTAACAGAAGCTGTTGATTTTTTTTATTTGCAGAGCGTGGCTGATAGAGTCTGTCTTGGTCTCATTCCATCTAGTGAGCTTCAATTCTTCACAGCTGTAAGGGCTTTAAGGTAATTGGAATACCAATAAGTATCATTGCTTTCAACATGTTTATCTCTTGTTACTAGTTAGGGTTAAGTCATCTTAGGAATCTATAAAATACTACCGCTAGTTGCATTTTGTTTCCAGACTCATTAAGTTGCCTGCTTATTTAGCACCATATAATTTAATTATAGTTGACCCTATAAATGCCAATGATATTATTTTTTTACTGCATTTCTCTTTTACAAAATTCCTCTTGTGTTCTCCAAGCTGACTATCTATGATGATTGACATTGAAAGAATTGTGGCACTGAGTTCTTGAACTTATTTTCCTGAAGTTAGTAATGTTTATCTCTAAAAATATAGCCAATGTGAATAAAATTAGAGAGGAATTGTCATATTAGGTGATATAGCAGCAGTTTCAATATTTTAGCTGGAAATTCATTGTGAATTTGTCATGCATTATTTTAGTAGAAATCATCTGCCGTTTTTTCTTCACATCCTAGTTCCTAGGTAATTTTCAAATTGGCTTGTTTGAACTATTTGCAAATTCTACCAATTTTAATCAAGATGATCCCAGGGCAATGGCTCAAATTTCATGCATTTTAATTGCCTGGTTGAAACCCCTGCATCTGGAAATTGGAAATTGTAAAACCAACGGGTAGATTTTATTATAGGCTTGAACCGCTGAGACTGATCTAGAGAACAAAGTCTTCCAACAAGTCTCTCCTTTCTCATAGCCCCAAATTTTGAAAATCAAAACTTGTTTAAAAATACCAAGAAAAATTGACAGAGTCTCCTTTGTATTAGGAGCTCTTCCACGTCACAAAAAAGCAAACAAAACAGAAGACAATATGCATGCAACTGAAATGTGCACAGCTTTACAAAAATAGTTTGAGAAAAACCTTAAAATTTCATTTTTTTTTTTTTTTTCCAACATGCAATGCAATGGAGGTTCACTACATCATGGTTGACTCCTCCTACGATAAGAGGGAGTTCTTTTTTATGAACTCAGCCCATGATTGCCATAAGTGGTTTCACACTTTCACTTTCATCTGTTCCTAACTTCCTAATTCCTATGTCTGGTTTTTGTTAGTTTGTAAGTCTTCTTGTAACATTGATGCTATTGGTTTTGAGTTGTGAGTGTGAATTTGTGAGTCTTCTTAATTTCTATTTTTGAGCATTTAGAAGATTGCGGGAAAAGTGTTGAGTTGTTGATCTAGGAAGTGTTGGAATGGAATTAATGATCTAATTTTCTTTTTGTGTTGATGTGGTCATGTGGCCTGATATTCAAATATGAAAATGCTAGTTTGTGGATTTTCCATCGTGAATTCAAATATGGAGTTCGACCATGACTTGTTTGAATCATCATGGATTGTTCTGGATGCTTTCGCCGTGGATTCCTTCATGAATATGTTGGTTGAGATGCATTATAACGCTGCTGCTGAATTTCATATTATATATAATTAATTTAAGCTTAGTGTCACAAATTCACGCTGCTGCCGAATTTCATATTATTTATAATTTGGTTGAGATGCTTTACGCTGTTATTTGAGTTTAGTATCACAAATTCACAATGGCTTCAGTGTTTTTGATCACTATATACATAATTTTTATGCATATGTATTGTACATTAGTATTAGTTACGTATTTTAGGTAGGGATGAACATGCATGATAAAAGCGGGTATAAAAGAAGATTATAAACTGAAATTTTATTGATTGTTTTCTAATTATAAATTTATAATCCTGCACCAGTGGGGAAATAGACTATAATACATAAAGAATAGCATTCCTTGCACTGTTGCGCTTATTGCTTTCTGGTATTTATCTTAACATATGTATGTCAATTATTTCTAATTAAATTTGCAATTCTATGCTAATTCTTAATCCTTATTTTTATGCTATGTTGGCTTCCTTTGGCTTTTATTTTATTTTATTTTTTAAAATTTTTTTTATCCATTTTAATGATTTTTTTACCATTCCTCTTACTTTGTAGTGAACTTGTGTTGCAATGTTGGATCCACCTTTAGAAATGAAGTAATTCATTGCTTAACTTTGCTCAATTTCTTGTTCATAGCTATTTACACTTGGAAGCCAAGGACATAGATTACTAAGTATGGTAATGTTGTTTTTTGCTTTTAGAGATTAACAATTCCTATGCTTAATTGATAGTGAATCAATGAATAATAATTTGTTGGAATATATTGAGATTCCATGGTGATTTTTCGTTGTTTTTTTTACTCAATTTAGTATTAAATATGACTTGGAATCATATATGAAGTCGTGTTGCTTTGTGTGATGATTTGGTTGTTTGCTTTGAGTAGGTTATTTAGGTCTCTGAATACAGATGAATATGATTGGTGAAACATCCACGGGTGGGCATGCACTAGAAAAACTAGAAAAGCTTAGCTAGGGAACATAGTAAGTTGGTTTCTTTGGACTTGGACTTCAAATATTGGCTCTTTGGCTTCATTACTATTATTTTTCATAGTCTATTATAACACTTCGTTTTTCGTAAAATAAATAAAGAAATTTTATTTAAAAATTAATAGTTTTTAGAAATTAAATAAATGAGAGGAAAGAGTTTTTGTTAATTAAAATAAGGATTTCATAGTATTAGAAAATAAATAGAGTAAAAAGAAGTTTTAGAAAATAAATAGATGTTTTAATTGGTTATTTATTTAATTAAAGAGTAAAATAGAGTTCATTTTTATAAAATAATAAAATAAAGAAAAATGGAGTAAATAATAACCCCAAAGTAGTAGCCAAACCAAAAAGTTGTTCTAGGATTCCATGAATTAACCATAACCCTTGTTAGAGATGACTCAAGTAAGTTTAAGTTTTCCAGTGAGATCTCTGTAGGAAGTAAACCCTAAGTTCGTAGAGAAGTCGATCACCGTAAACTGTTGAGTGTTATGTTAGATGAGTAGGTCCTTATTGGTGGTAGTGAAGTATCCAAACTTAGCTTTCAGTTTAGAGGAATGCTTATGCAAGAGGCCAAGTAGCGGCCTATGATTTCTCGAGAGCTCAAGACTCATGAAAGGATTTATCCTATGCATGATCTAGAGTTGGTAGCCATGGTGTTTGCCTTCACGATTTGGAGGCATTACCGTTAGTCTGATACGTTGTGAGAACCTTAGAAGTTGGAATCTGAGGTAGAAGAGATGGGTAGAATTCTTAAGAATCTTGTTGTGAGTCTAGCTTCATCTGTTCGAGCTAGCTTAGTAGTTGATGCTTGAGTAGGAAAATCCTTGTTGTAATCAATTTCTTAGTCAGGGAGTTAGATATCATGAGTATCAGTTGAACCTTTAACCTAAAGTGTGAACTTACCATAACGGTGCAATTATAGGTGTGTTGAGATTACCTTTAAGCATTAGTGAGTTCAGGGAAGTGAGGAGTTTATCTGTTTTTCTTAGCCAGCTAGAAACCATGGTTATGTATCGGATGAAAATCTTAGAATGAAACCGTTAGAATCCCATGCACCTAAGTGGGGGTTATTAGTTGAGTATACCAAAGTGAGGAAGGTCGGGTTGACGGGAGAAACCTAGATCTGAGGATAGGTGAATCATGTATTCTCGAGATGTGTGGACTAGGATTGGTAGAGCGGTGAAGTCTCAAAACTTATACCTCTTTTCTTGAATCGTCTCATGTTCAAACAAAGAGTCGACCATGTGGCCAATCGTGTTTCCTTGTGTTGGTTTGTTCGTTTTAGATTCTCATCAGTGTCTCATATGATATTACCCAACTCCAAATAGTATGTCATTCAGATTCTATTAATGTTGAGATGTCACTCTTGTGAGAAAACTTGTCTTACGAAATACTATCATTGAGGAAGTGAGAATCGTCAGGCTTAGTCGTTGAGTGCAAAAGGAGTCTTGTGATTGAAGTCACTGAAAAGCGCTTCAGGTGAGCACACAACTTGGTATTGAGAACTAGATGTGTAATCTCTTTTTTCTCATTCATTCGGCAATGTTTCAGTCCTTTAAGCTGGGTGGAGTTGTAACACCTCGTTTTTTCATAAAATAAATAAAAAAGTTTTATTTAAAAATTAATAGTTTTTAGAAATTAAATAAATGAGAGGAAAGAGTTTTTGTTAATTAAAATAAGGGTTTCATACTATTAGAAAATAAATAGAGTATAAAGATGTTTTAGAAAATAAATAGATGTTTTAATTGGTTATTTATTTAATGAAAGAGTAAAATCGAGTTCTTTTTTATAAAATAAAAAATAGAGTAAATAATAGGATTAGAATACCTTAGCTATAAATAGAGACATACCAAGTCAGTTTTTACATTTACGATATGTCTCTATGCTCTTCCTTCCTCCCAAATTCGTTCTCCCTTCTTTCTCTCCCAAAATCCTATTTTTTCCTGCATACACTTAAACTTGTCCCATTAAATCTACATTTTCAGACAAATTGACTATTGAATCATCTTGAAATTTGGACACCACCTTAAGAATTCACTGTCTCATATTTACACCGTTGGGATTTATGAAATAATATCTATAGAGAGAGAAATTCTCCTGGCATGGAGACAATGAAATTGAGGCTCCAATCTCTTCTTCTTCTCTTTAATGTTTGGAAACCCTAGTAGAGAAACTAGAGAAAAATCTTGAGGAATCTTAGAGTTTCGCTAGAGATGTCATTATCACTGTCGGACAACACACGTGAGCCCGCTTAAAGGTAAGGGATGAGATATTCACAATTGAGAAGTAGTGAGAAAATGTGTAGGGATCGATGATTAATTGGGATGAGTTTTGGAGTGCTTCTGCAATTTTGAATTTTGATTCTATCTTTACAATTATAAATGAGAATTATATATGTTTGACAGCTCAATTGATGTTCCGATACGAAATTGCTGTGAAATTGATGTGTTGTGTGTGTGTGTGTGTGTGTGTGTGTGTGTGTGTGTGGGTGTGTGTGTGTGTGTGTGTGTGTGTGTGTGTGTGTGTGTGTGTGTGTGTGTGTGTGTGTGTGTGTTATGTCATGCAAATATTACTACTGTGTGATGTGTATATGATTCATGAGGCATGATAAATTTTTATATTGGGATTATGAAATTGTGATTGAAATAGTGTAAATGATAAATTAAGTATGTGTTAAATTGTAAGATACATGTGTATTGAGATTTGTAGGCATTGAGTTGTGAACTATGAACCATACAATTACACAACTGTAAGACCCTTTAAAGACGGCGAGTTAATGCGCGACGAGTATTCTAATGGGATTCACTATGGGAACCCGACCAATTTAATCACTTTGAGATGCGATAAGTTAAAATTATTTTGAGAACAATAGAGGTTTCGTGTGTTTTCTGTAGTTCATAGATAGAGTCTGAGTGTTAAAATATTTTTTAGGTCGAACCTAAATCAGGAGGGAGGGGTCCTAACAGACTCTTCGGAGTCTAGGCCTTAGGAATAAACACATCCAGTTTAAGTTCTCCTTTAAGTCTATGTCAATCACACATGGTTGGAGCATTCTTGCAAAACAACGTGACCTTGATTAGTCTCCCTATGATTTTACCTAATGAGAGTAACTTGACTTATCAATGTATGGTTTGTCTTGTCATGTACTCTTAGGTGCCAGACAAGATTTTTTACTGACATCATACCACATTGCATAGAGAATTGAGTCTTAGTGTATTTGTTGCATAACATTTGTGTAATGATTATTGTAACTTGTTACGTGATGATGGGTAATGAATTGTGAGTCTGAGATGTTGTGTTGTACTTCAGATGTGTTGTTCTGAACATGTGATTAATGTGAAGGTGTGAAATGTGATTTTGCTATTAAATCCTTGGGACAAGCGCTGTTACGCAATGAGTGGTAAAATGATGCGAATTGTGCTAAGTTGAGCTTGTTATACCTATATTATGTGTGTGATTTTGCTTATCTCTACCTGTTTAGGAATGTGATAACTCACTCCCTGTGTGTTGTTTGTGTTTGGATCCTGTGATCATCTTGAACCTTGTGTTCGTGGGAGCAGATGGTTAGGTGGATTGCTTTAAGGAACCCTGTGTTAGAAGACATCGAGACACAATGCTCTAATAGGATGTGGCATTGGAACATGAGTTTCTGTTTTAATTGCATGATATTCAAAACATGTTATTTTACTTTATTTTATTTTGCTACTTAACTTGAGTTCTTTTGTAATCTTGAACGACTTTGTTTTGAGCCAGAAATGTTTTCATACTCTTAATTGATAAATTTTTAATTTGGTGATTAATGTGAACGTGAAATCTTTTACCCACATGAACTCTTTTTTGTTTATTGAATAAATCATTTTATGTAATTCTGGATTTTCTTGTATTTTATTATATAAATATGTATATTTAAGTAGAGGATGTCACACCTATCATTTAGAGTGTGCTTAATTTAGTATTAGGTAATAGAAAATTAAAAAGAAGAGAAAATAAAAAAATTATAATAAAATTAAAGTATTATTAACAATATCATTTGATTTATATCTTCCTTACATTTTAAAGTTTTCTAATGTTCATTTTTATGTGTTATTAATGTTAAGAAGGTACTTTTGGACATCTTTTCATGTATTGGGAATTAGTGCATAGATTTTTAATATTAAAATGTAATATATATAAAGGTTGACTTTTTTTTGTTTAATATGAATATTAGTGTATTCATCACTTTGGATGCATAAATAGTATTTGAAACTAAAATAAAAAAAAAATAATGGTTTTAGAAGTTAGATATCAAATTGGTTAATGATAGTTATAATAAAGTTTAAAAAAATCCAGATATTTATGTTATTATCACTACTAGAATTAGTGTTTTCTAAGTCAGTTCTATTGGCCTTCTATGACGGTTTTGAACCTTCGTAAAAAAGTATATCGTAAAATGGCAAAACATATACGACGACAATTTTGGGATTGTCTTAGTATATTGGCTTTTTAAGATAGTTATTCCAATAATCGTCTTAAAAAGGTTAGAAATACTAATAACCGTCTTAGAATGTTGTTAGTGTAGTTGAGAATCTAAGACGGTTATTGGGATAACCGTCTTAGAAAGTTAGATATATTAAGACGGTTATTGGGCAAATCCTTAGTGTAGTTGTCTTTCTACAACGGTTATGAAAATAACCGACTTAGTATGTCTAACCTTCTAAGACATTTGAATAACCATCTTAATATGTCTAACATTCTAAAACGGTCATTACTATAACCGTTTTAGAATCTAATTTTTGGTTTTTTGTTTTTGGTGGGCTTTTTTAATTTTTTTTTTTGTTGGCTCTCTGGTAACTTTAAGCAAGGCACTATACATTGACGGTAACCAAAAGCATCATCATCAATTTCAACTTATCAAGTTTGTCTACTTACAATTGAATAGAATCATTTAATTTATCAAAGGTTTTCTTTCTCCTAAAACAAAAACCAACAATAACAAATTTTAATTATAACAGCTTCAACAACCTTCAATCGATGATTGAATTAATAAAAAAAATACCCATTTGCCCGAAAGAGCTCCTTACTATGCAAAGGTACGTGAAAAGATCATTGTACGTAACCTTACCCTTGCATATGCAAAGAGACTTTTCGAATTCAAACCCATGAAAATCAATGATTGAATGAAAAATTAAATCTAATTAGATCACTATATATATATATTGCAAACCCCTTATTAAACTTGCCTGTGGGTGGAACAGGGGGGTCATCAACCAAATTTGTAGTCGAAACGGGCATATCTTCTCCTAAAAATGCTTACTCAAACAAACCTAGAGACTCTAATATTGATGCATGTCTAATAGGATTATGACAAACACATTTACTTTTTTCAAGTGGTTGTGCTTCGTTGAAAACAACATTTTCAAAAGTTAACCTAGCCGCAGAGTATCATGGACTTCAATAATTTCAGCAATGCCTCAAAATAGATGTTTGTTAAATGAAAAATAAAAACCACTAGATCACAATTTAAGTCCTGCGATATGAAACCAAATCATGCATGATTATAATATTCCAAAGTAGATAACAAATAAATAAATACAACATAGCAAGAAATTTCATTACCGCTTTGGCATAGCTCTGGCCCATATAATCAATGCCATTTAACCAGTGGCTATGAAAGCCAACTGCAACCATTTCAGCACGAGAATAGAACTGATATCCAACATCAATACCTACCATTACAAGAAAAATTAAAACAACTGAATAAGGAACTACCAGCAGGAGAGTTGATCAAGCAAATGACGAGATAATTATTTAAGAGAAACATTTACCAGTGTTAGAACTAGGAGACAGAAAATATAGGCCAAGGGTAATAGCAATGTAAGATGGCTATTGGCTACCAACCTGGAATGTTGCCAATTCTTTTCTCAGGTTACAATATCTCATTATTTTCCATCATCTGCCAAAAATCCCCAAATGGAGGATAGTGTTAAAGGAAAACAAATACATCTTAGAAAGTATAATTAAATTGATTTCAATGAATGAAATTAATCAAATCAAAACAAATAATAGTATAAATTAAATTAATAAATTAATACATTAATACACATTTAAAAAACATTTAACTGTTCAGACTTAAATTAAATAGTCCATGGAATTGTTTCAAAGATACGACTCATAATTAACTGATTAACTAAATACATTCATAAGATATCAAGCATCCATCACTACAAAGAAAAAAAAAAAGGTAACAAAAAATGGATAATGTAATTTAATGGCAATGCTATGACAAGTATCAGAAGAGAAAAATCCTATACTAGATCATCACAGAAAAAATATCCTGAGATGCAGCCTGCCTCATGAGACCAACTTATAAGTTTCCTACTTTATCACTAAAAGTTGGTTGCCTCAAGACTCACTTTTGCTACTCTGGCGTTTTCATTGGCTATTCATTAATGTGAACTTTCATGTGCAGTTTACTACTTTATTGTAGATAATAAATCATTTGGGGTGACAATACTTACAACTTGGATTTGTGAGCTTGAGTGTACAAACACAGATATCATAAAGTGCCTCATTATCAAGGACCATGCATTCATTAGTAATATCAACTAGTTGATGAATAGAGAGAGTGGCATTGTAGGATTCAACCACGGTGTTAGAGACCTTTGGAGATAAGAACACTAAGAATGTCAACATCATCCTATCCGGATACTCTTCTCTGATCTTTGAGATAAGCAAGGTACCCATTCCAGACCCAGTTCCTCCTCCCAGTGAGTGAAAAATTTGCAACCCTGTCATGATCATCAAACAGACAATTCTCATATACATAAAACCATAAATAATTCAACAGCTTTATAAAAAAGACAAAATCTGAATGCATTCCTTTCTTCCTAGTGTTTCCCTATCAGAATTAGAGTTTTACCTTAATAAAGGTTCAATTAAATATTAACTTACGTTACCAAGTAAAACTCTAATTTTGATTGAGGAACAAAACAAAAAAGTATTTAAAGAATTGTAGCAAAACTTTGTCCTTTAAAATAGATCAAATTTAGACATATTTCTTTAATTGCTTTTTCTGTTATCTTTCAATCAAAATTAAAACTTCACTTTATTAATTCACGAAATAAAATATATGTTATTGAGGTAAAACCATTATTCTAATTAGAGAACATCATGAAAAGTACTTTAGGAACTGCATATAAACTAAGGTGAAACTACTACTCTAGTTAGAGAACAACATGAAAAGTAGTTAAGTAACAACATCAAAATTTTGTTAGTGCAAAAGGACATAACAATAACATGTCTGAATGTATGGACAATAAATTTATCAATTTACTTAGAACTTGAATTAACTAAGTAGTAGTACCCTGCAAGCAGTCATAGTTCTCAGCTTCTTTTCGAACAACATCAAGAACAAAATCAATAAGCTCAGCTCCCTCAGTATAATGCCCTTTAACCCAGTTGTTACCAGCTCCATTTTGGCCGAACACGAAATTATCAGGCCTCAAGACTCACTTTTGCCTCAAGACTCACATTTATTATCTACTTTATCATTATTACCTTTTAGTTGAATTTAATTTAGACACATGTCCTTGAATGGTTCAAAATCAATTCTTCTCAATTCCAAAGCCAAGTAGCAAACAGGTCCTTAATAATACGAGAAGCATCTTATCTTCTCTGCCACAGGAAGAAGAAAAAAACAACATAAAGGAGCCACATGCAAAAAAGAAAAAAGAAAAAAACTAACCTTCACAAAAACAAAAGTAACTCAAAAGTTTTATATAGATTGATAGATTGATCATCAACACAAAAGGGCACCCAAAATAGCACAAATGGGAAAAAAGATAAAAAGAAAAAGACGGACAATATAAACCAAAAACAAGAAGGATAACCTAAAAAACTCCAACTAGGAAAGGTAGGCATTGACTATTCACAAAACAAATAAATAAATAAAATACCCAAAACCTAAAATGAGCGTAGACAATCAAAATGAAAAAAAAAAATGCAATTTGGAACAAAAGGGTGGGTTTTATGAGACAGTAAACCTGCTCTGGGAGACATCATAGATCTGGGCCTTGATGGCCATGAGCAAGGGCTTCTCAAGATCGATGCTATCGTAGGCCTTGAGCTCCTCCGCTGTGATCTCGTCGAGCTGAACCGGGGGGTGTAGAGGCGACATCTCCTCCTCTTCCTCCTCCTCGATGTGGCGGTGGCGGTGATGGTGGTCGTCGGAGGAGCCAAAGAGACCTGTGACAACGTAGTAAATGGCAAAAAGAAGCGCCAGCACCGTGAAGAAGGTGGAAGGAGAGAAGCCAGTGTAGGCTACAATGGCTTCCTTCAGGGTTTCCCACAGCTGCACAACCATCACTCCGTGTTAGAGAGAGAGAGAGAGAAAGAAAATTTATGTTGTGTCTTTCACCTTGATGGCTTCCTTCAGGGTTTCCCACAGCTCCCACAGCTGCACATATGACCGCGACAGCAAGCCACCAATAGACTTAATTAGGGTTCCTTCAGCAAAACACGTCTTGTTTAAGTTTCCCTTAATTACAAAAATGCCATAGACAACAATTCTAAGACGGTTATGTACGACCGTCTTAGAATGCACAACGTAAAAACAAAAAATATTGCCCCTAATTACAAAAATGCCACCGTGGATTAATAAATTACCAAATGGATAATTTTAAAAAAAAAATAAAAAATGAATAAATCATGCTTCAAAGGAAATCATGCTTTAAAAGAAGATTTTATTTTTCTAGTTATTTTTTATTTTTTAAAAAACATTTTGGTAGTTAAAAATCTTCACAAATTGTTTCACAACATAAGAAACAAACAAATGCACATATCATGGCACCTAAAAAAGCAATTTGTGGTGGGTTTTTAGCCACCATAATATTTTTATAATAATTTTAAAAACAAATTGAGAAAATGAAATTGTCTTTTAAAGTACAATTTCTTCACATTGAAATCTTTTGAATCATAGTTTATCCATTTTTGTAATTTTTTAAAAATTTATCCATATATATATATATATATATATATATATATATATATATATATATATATATATATATCCTTTAAGCTATCACATATTCAAACTTAAGTTGAATGTATTTGTATCTTATTTTTATTTCTTCTATCCATTTTTTACATGTTTGATAAAAAAAATTAAAAATAATGTAAAAACAAACATAGGAAATAAAAAATTAAAAAATACATTTGCTACTAATGAATTTATCTGTTAGAAATTTACAAAAAAACATCGTAAGTAATTACCAACTAAAAAATAAGTAGATAATTACCGATGGATTTATCTATGGATTTATCCATCAGTAATTCCTATAGACAGAAAAGTCTACCAATAATTATTAGCTATGACCTTTTTACCGATGAATTTTTATTCATCAAAAATCCATCAGTAAAACTTCATTACCAACGAAATATGTCCATTGGTAATAATGATATTTCTTGTATGAAATCAATTCTATTTTGGCTATGCAACTTTATGTTATAATATAATTAACTAGTAACATTTTTAAAATGTTGTTATTAATATGTAAAAATGTTACAAAAGGTTAGATAGGCGACCTTTTGAAAATGTTACTATTGATATGCAAAAATGTTACAAAATGTCATATTGGTAACATTTTTTAAAATGTTGCTATTTGTATGTAAAAATGTTATAAAAAGTCTTTAGCGGCATAGGTCTAATACAATATTTGATAAAATATCATAAAATATATTATTAGTAACATTTGTATTTAATTTGGTAACATTTTTTAAATGTTACCAATAACACTTTGTTATAGTGTTATTACTTAAAATTTATTAAAAATTACAAAATGAGAGAGGTTTATTAAATCAAATAACATAAGATCCATAGTTTGTTGTTATTAATTTCCAATAAGTTTCAAAATATAAAAGAGTGTGTATTCTTTTATCACCATAACATTATTGTAGAGTATTTATCAATTTTGTTGATAACTAATTTTTGTTGGAAAATCTGAGTGATCATCTTTAGTGAGATCTCTCTTTCTAACCACATTTTCATTCACAAGGTTTGAACTTGAAACCTTGCTTAAGGGTATCGAGTCCAGGATTACATGGACCGGCAACTTGTTGCTAAAAGAGTGTGTATAAGATTTTTTTAAAATAGAGAGAAAGAATTGATCGTGAGAATGTGGTTCAAGTAATGTTTTTAAAATTGAATCAATGATTAAACCGGTCAAGACATTGATTCAAGGTTCATTAGTTCTATTGTAGTTGATTCGTGGTAAAATTAGTGTTAATAAAATAATCATAATAATAAATAATACACAAATTAGTATCAAATAAATATAATATCATAACTTTATAACACTAAAACTAAAATAAAACATTATTTTCTAGGTTTTTAACATTAAAAGTACAAATAAAAATCTAATCACTAAAATATATCATAATAGTTAAATTTAAATTCTAATAAAATACAATAATATCCATTAACAAAAACAAGTTTACATTTAGAATAAAAAATTATAAATCATTATAAAAGAGTAAAATATGTTTTATAAGAAAAATTAATAATAATCATTGATAAAATAATTTATACCTATTTATAATCTTTATTAATTTTTTAAAAATATTTTACATTAAATTTAAAATTTTATAAAAGTACTAGTTCAACCTGATTTTCTGCACCAGTTCTCACCAGTTTTGAAAAGGTCTTTGGTCATTAGGCCACTTCCTAATCCAACTGGTTGAACGGCTAATTTGGTCCAGTTTTAAAAACCATGGGTTCAAGAGTAAATTAAAAGAGTGAGTTTTTCTATTATGTAATTTTTTTTTCTTTTTGTGTGTGAGAGTGAAAAAAGAGTATGAAAAGGATAAATAAACACTCAATAGGGTGTAAGAATGGAAAGAAGTGAGAAAAAATAAAGAAAAGAAAGACAAAGTAATATATGATAGTATGTTGTGTAGGTGAGTGCGGAGGAGAGAGAGAGAGAGTGAGTCACAAATGAATCCCTAGATTTTTGCAATGGGATGAAATCACCTGATGAGCAATTCGAGAAATCTTTTTGGGGAGTGAATCTACTCCCAAATAAAAGAATGAGGAATTATGTATGGAGAAATTTCTCCTGATGTGTGTACAAAATCAGTTATATGTAATCACCAAATGTAAGTAAAATTTTTAGCTTTTTCTAAAATCCCTGATATATTTTCTCATAAAATTTTAATTCAACATTTTTGGAATTAATTAAGTTACAAACTGAATACGAAAGAAAACAAAATCAAATATTAGATTTTATTGAGTCAAAACAAATTTATTTAAATGAATATTTTTGTTCTTTATTTGTATTACTTTTACTCTTTTATTTTCCTCTTTATTTTTATCCAGAAAATAAATAATTCGGTGGTGTTTACAAAAAGTATACTACAAAATCATGAAATGAATTTAATAAAAAAAATACACAAGGGTGTTAATTAAGTGCACAACCAAACAAAGTAAAGGGACGTAGCATTTATTTAGACTACTTCGTTTGTTCTTGCTTAAAATATTTGTGTCCAATGTTGCACAATCATCCTCTTACATTTACATGTGGATTCTATATCAAGCAAAAAATTCACAGAGCTAAAGATTATGATGTTGAAAAAGAATTGATACTATATTATTACTCCACAAGATTAGGTTACTGTCCACCAGATTTGATCTTAACTTCAGAGGCTGATGGACTATCAAACTTATTCCAAAGGTTCAAGATACGCACCCCAAAACATATATGTCAAGTACACACTTGACTATATTTATATGCTAGGACTCCTCAACCATATGAAAATCACCCTTCATCCATTAAAGCTAAGACCTTAACTTTCAAGATCAGGATCATCACCCACCCTTTCTACCTCCTCCTTTGTACATTATAGATAGCAGCAATACCAACTCTCACCAATCACCATATCAGTTGATGATGCCGACCTACCACTATCTAATTTTCCAGCTTGCATGGTGAAATTGTTCGGGCCAAACAATTACGTACCCTCGTGTGTAGCACTAATCATTAAACTCGATCGTTGGAAAACTTAATTATTATTGTATTGAAATCTAATGTGTTAAAGTATCAATATATGATGTTATTCCAACACACATTTTTTAATATATGCCTCTAATATACACTTTTATTTTAAGAAAAAAAGCTAGAAAACTACGTTTCTATTTGTTTTTATAGAAAGAAAAAAGGCAAATTAGAAAAGAGGTTTATACTTGTCTTTTTCCAATACTTCTGATTTTTTTTATGTTGTGTTTAATTTACATTTATTATAAATTAGTCTCTTTGTATCTCTCTCCTCTCTCCTTCCATTTATTATAAATTAAATGGAATAAGGAGAAGTAAAAAAAAAAAGATGAAAAAAGACTTGAACCAAATTATATATATAAAAGAGAAACTTATAAATACTTTAATATTATTGGAAACATATTTTGTGTATATATGCTTATGCGTAAATACCAGGTATAATCTGCACTGTTCAAACAAATATGAGCGTCCATTACTCAATAAAAAAAATAGATGAAATATCGTTTTTAGACAAACAAATTGGTACTTATCTGTGATTTAAAATTCATTATTTGGATGTTTTTTTGAAGAATTTAAAATTTTGAAATTTTAAAACAAAATTTTAAACAACTAAAAATCTGGAATTTTAATTTTCTTCTAAAGAATGAGAAATTAAAATTCTCTTCTTACAGTCTTCTTTAACCATCTAAGCTCCTAAAATATCGATCGGGTGTGGACACAGAGGAACACGTATAACTAGCACACCAATCATATCTTCTCTTTTTTTTCATTCATTCTTTTCATCTCATTATTTTAATTTTTTTTATCCAAACACAAAATTTTGAAAATAAAAGAATTTCAATTGAAGTATTTTGAAATTCTTAGAATTTCAATTGAAGTATTTGAAATTCTATTTCAATTGAAGTATTTGAAATTCTTAGAATTTTAAATTTCTCAGAATTTTAAATTTTTCCATCCAAACACATTCTATGGATATTCTTTTGCCCCCATTCTGACTTTGATGAGTAATCTATACTTTGGTCGAGTAGAGATATGAGTACGGATAATATCCATTTTTTTAAACGAGAATAGAAACAGGTATGGATATATATCTATATGTCTCGTTCTTTGTCCCGACATATATAATTATTAAATTATCTTTATTTTATCTAATTTTTTTAACTTTGTTTATTTTTTTGAAAAAATAATTTTAGCTTTTGTTCAATTTTTTAAATTATTTCTTTCAAAACTTAAATCTTTAAATAAATAATATATTTAGTTGTCTTCACTTGTTTAAACATTTATTTTTTTATTTATTTTTTCAATAATTATTTTTTAAAATTATAAGCGGATACGGATAGGATAGGGTACGGTTATACATGATATCCAACGTGAATGGGAATGAGAAAAAAAATTTCATACCCATCAAGGATGAAAACAGGTACAAGAATAGTTTTGGAAAGCAGGAATGGAAACCACATACTCGTTACCATCCGTTATCATGTGAAACCCTTTTCAACCTAGTATTAAGTGTCATATGAGAAGAGGTCAACAAATATGGGCTTGCAAAGCCAATGAGATCAATTTCATTGCAAACGTTCCACTCATATGAAAAAGGTTTCCTGGAGTGGATTGTTTTGACAAATTAATTGTTAATCACACTTTTAATTTGTACTTATGTTTAAGAAGAGGAATAACAAAATGTGAGGGAAGCATTGGAGCTTGGTTGTGTTTTTTTACTCTCTCTCATGTCAACGAGTTATGCAGAGAATGACTATTGTTTTTGGCTTCATTTCTCTGTGTAACTTGTCTGCCACCTTTTATGTCTAGTATATACCTATTTCTTTTGCTGAGAAAAAAAAAAACTGAATTTAATTTATGTGTACCTGTTTCAAATAGTTAGTATAATTTTTTTTAATGATTGTAATTAGGACATTTGACTCTCATATGGTTAGTATAAAAATTAACAGAGTTTGGAACCATTGCTACAATTGGGTGGGGGTGTCTCTAGCTCAACCCTTGGATTGGAATCAACATTTTTTCCAACATCAATGTTTCTGGTTGGGGAGAGTTAAATCTAAAGTATGGAGAACAGTTTGGTCCTCTATTATTTGGGTTCTCTGGACTCATCGGAACAACATCATTTTTCCCAGAAAATGTTGGATCTAGACTGGATTACGGAGCAAATTCAGTTAAAATCGTGGAGCAAATTAAGTTAAAATCGTGGAGTTGGATTACTTAGCAAATTACAAAACAACATCAGCTTAACCCCATCCCACATCATCATCAACAAATCAACCAATGTAATCGATTACAAACCTATTTAATCGATTACAATCACACCCCAGAATAAAAAATCAACCTCTCTGAAGTTCATTTTAATCGATTATCACATAATGTAATCGGTTATAATGATTCAAAACTATAGAAAGTTACAATTTTTAAGAGTCAAGACATCATCTTTCATCAAAACCAAATTGTTTCTTTCAATCTAAAATATTCAACAACGGATTTAAGCTTCAACAAAATATTTTATAACATTTCAAAATATTCAAAATAAAAAAGAGGTGAGCTTCCCTTATCTATCAACTCAATGAGTTAACTTTGGGATGAAGAAGAAAAAAAAAAGGAAAAGACTTTGGGTTCAAAATGAAAGCTTTCCGTCACTCCTACAATAATTCTACATCATCCATATCATCCCAAACCCCAAAACTAACAGAAAACACGTCAAAACCTTACAAATGAACACTTTCATGAATTTTTAAAGGGTGTTCATAGGGGAAAAACGAGAATGAACACAATGAGATGAAGAATGGGATTTACCTCACCTATGGACAACCAACAAACACTAAAAGGGAAGGAAAAAAGCTTCCTTTTGTATAACACCAAAGCTTTAAGTTTCTCCAATGGTGGTTTTCTTGGAGGGAAAGCAGTGAGTGAAATGAGAGATTTTCTTTTGTGAGAAGTTTCATGAGGGGTTTATGAGAGGTTTTTTGGTGACTCTTTAGTTTCTCTCTCTATACCTTGACTTCTACTAAGCACAGCTACCTCTCTCATAAATCAAAAGTCCATCCATCTAAGCCCAAGCACACTAAAACCTACTAATACACATAGAACACATGCTTAATTAATTAATTAATTTATGAGAGCAAAACGTTACACATATAATTGACAAATAGAGATGAAATGAAACCAAATCAGAAAAGGTGGCTTTAAATAATTAAATGTGAGGATTCAAAATAAAAACAATAAATAGTCTAAAAGAAACTAATTTGTTTCTTATTTTTAATACAATAAAAAAAATAACTCTATACAAGCAAGTACTATTTTCCGGATCAAGTTCAACACAAAAAAATACATCCAGAGCCTTCTTTGTGTCTCATGCCTGTAAAAAGAATGTCAGTTAGTTTAATTGATTTTTTTATTAGCAAAGTAAATTTGTATTATGAATATAGGTCTATTTTTTTAGGCATTTGCTGATAATTAAAAGATCACAAAATATTTTGATACAACCAATGCCCCTTGCCTAACCAGCTATAAAAGCATAAAACCTCAGCTACCCATTATTAACTATTCCCCCATGGATATAGCAAGAACCTTCAAGATATGATACTGTTTAAAACCAAAATCAGCACAAGGGTTGAACATAGAAATAAAGCTTTGTCACTTTAACCATCCAAATTTATTAATATAGCCTAATAATCCCAAAAAATACAACACACTGGACCAAGCAAGACAAGACCAAAAACATTTAATAATTAATGCCTATCAAACCCCCCAAGCAGATTTTGGTACCCAAGTCCTAAACCAAATACATGTAGACACTTTTTTCTTGGACCAAATACATGTAGACACTTTTTTTTTATAGGCAAAAATACAAAAGCATAAGCATAAGGTGTGCATGTAACTATACAAGTTTGAGAAAGTCCAAAAAATCCCCCACATAAAACCAAAATCACCCCAACTTTCTCACTAATACTAATAAGTTTCAACCCCAACATCTTATAATATCCCAAACGGCGTGGCATATTAGAAGATATTGGGATTTTCCAGAATCCAGGACAAATGACAGTACCTAAAAAGACTAACCACACTCCTCCCATGTATATAGAAACGATCTCACCCCATCAAGCAAAGTGAAATCACAAATAACATGTAGACACATTATCATAACACACATGATATCATCCTTCGGCCATTTAAAACTTCTGCATTTAGTAGGCACACATAAATCGCATCCAGGATACCATATAATATATTAGTTACTAACTAATAAAAGATTGAAGAGTAAATATGTGCTAGAACTTAAAAAAAAAAAATCAAAATTTACTTATTGATGTGCATTAGCTTCAACTCTGTCATCATCAGGTATATACTCGTTGTTTTTTGCAATTGAAGATAATCCACCCAGTATAAATATTTAGAACACCAATAATTAATTAAAATTTGAAGTTTCCTTTTTAATCTTTTTTTTATGTTTTGTAGTTTTTTTAGTATTTTATAAAACAAATTATTAAGATAAAAACATCAAATAAAATAACAAGAATCCACTCGTCCTTGTTTTTTTTTTTTTTTGTTCAACATCCTATTTTTTAGTTCTATCAAGTTAGAATTTCAGCTAAGTAATTTTTAATTAAAAATGGTTGCTTTTAATTAGGCGTGAGTTGTGCTCTATACAGTTCAAAGGCGCATAAAACTAACAACTGCAACAACATGCCTAGTGCAGTTACAGGCACCGAAGGTGCAACAATGATAGAAAAAATCGAAAATAAAAACTTGATGAGATAAGATCAATTAGGAACAAAATCTATAAAATGATAATATAAAAATTCTGATAATTTTATTTCAAATAAAAAATAACGATAGTAATAAAACATAATATTTAAAGTAAAACAAATTAAGAAAGTAGATCGAATATTCCATATAAAGAAAAATAAAATTTTAGTTCTGAAGAGAATGTAAAAATAAAAAATAAATAAAAGTTACATTTACAAATCCTCTTTACTCTAAAATTATAATTTTTGCACTTCTAAATTTTAAGGTTCTCTAAGATTTGAACATTTAATTTTTTATCATTTTAATTTCAATTTTAATATGATTAAAATTTGAAATCTTGACACATTATACCAATTTGAATATTCTTAATCAATATTAATTTGAATTTATTTTTCAAAATATGACACTTTATTAATAAAATCTTTTTTTCTTGCTTTATAATTATTCACATTTTTATTTTAATTTAAAAACTACACAATGCTCCTTTTATTTTTTTATATAGAAATTTTATTTAAATTTAAAATACTTGCACAGATTAGGAAAAACTTGATGATTTAATACAGATTGAATTTTCACTAAAAGAATTTTAATTTTTAGTGACTAAAATTTAGTGATGAAAGTAAAATGTGTCACTAAATATATCGTTATAGATGCATTAAGTAATATTTTTCCGGAGACAATAACATTGTCAGTATAGAAAAAGAATTTCTCACAGCGACCATAAATATTATTGGCATTCATTATTAACAACAAGCACATCCGCATAGAAAAACATTTTTCCCAACAACAATACCATATTGACATAGAAAAGTAAATTTTTGCAACGACAATGAACGTTATTGACATTAAATATTACTTTTCACAGCAATAATGAACGTCACTAGAATAGAAAACTACTTTGTGTAGTGACAAATTTTGTCGTTGGCATAAGTATAGTTTTTCTTGCAAAGTTAACCTTATTAACAAAAGAAAAATCTTATTCCAACAACAACCAAATATTGCTGCCAAATGTTTTAATTGTCGCTAAAAAAATCACTTGTGAATTTAATTATTTCTTGTAGTGATATAACATTATTTATTTACTTTATTGTCTTTCCTTAATTATCTAGGAATCATAAATACTAAGAAATTTATAACAAAAACCTACACACTTTACTCAAGTAATTGACTAAAACCAGTTATTTATTTATACGCATGATCTAAGAGTGAGAAGAAGAATAATTTAAAGTTTGAAAATAAATGTGCTTACAAAAAATTAATAAAAGAAGTTTACATACATAAAATAAAAATATTATTTAATCGCGACTTATGTTTTTATCCATTAGGTTTATCTATTATAGTCTCCCAAATTGAAATTTACATTTGTTTAGCCCATCAAATTGACAAATTTTTTTAGTCTCTCTTGATTGATTTTTTGCAAATTTGGATATACAATTTATGACAAATTTTTATCATAGGAGGGACTAGAAAACCATTTTATGAATTTAAAAGATTAAAAAAATGCATATTTAATTTAGGGACTAAAAGATAGACTTCCAAATTTGAGTTTTTAATTTAATCATTTATTAAATAGTTTTAAATTCTCTTATAATATATATTAATTCTCCTACTTATTTAATGAAATATTTAAATAAGATATGGTAGATTTTAGTAGGATATATATCTTTTAATTATACAAAAATTAATATTACCTTAGTATGAGTAGAATTAAGTTGAATTTAAGAAAAACTTTGATTCTCAATCTTGTAAACGAAAAAATATAATTAAAAGATAAATATCTTATTAAAATGTAATAAATTATATTTTTTAATAAAAATAACCATTATCAAGAACTAGTTTTTAAAACTTAAATACCTGTCTGTTATAATAAATGAGATAGAAACGAGGCCCCACTTTTTTAGAGAAAAAAAATACATGATCAAAGGAAGATGGGGCGATGATTAGCTAGGGATGATCCTTCGGATTTGATAATTCCTTTATAGAAAATCTTTGTTGGATAAGATCATAGATTACCTCAAAAAGAAGATTTGGTAGATTTGTCCTACTTACATGGCGTGCAGGGTTGCAGCACCTAGCTCCACTCTGTCTACCAGACCCTGCTGCAAGTGCACTCACACTTCAATAATCGTGCACTTAAATATGTTATGTAATGGTGTTCAGATTACCAGCTTCTTTTACTTTGATTCAAAAGTACGCTTATGTCACTGAACTGAATTCTGAATTTACTAGTAAATAATTAGTGCTTTTCCCTCTTATCAAGAAATTCTCACATGACTTAATTAATTTCATCTGTGAAATAGTTTTCAAAATACAATTGGGGTGTTACTACTGTTCAGAATGGGCTGCTGATTTGATCGTGCTCAAATTAATAATAGTTAAATATTTTTTTAAGACATGATGCCAGTGAGTGTTTAGTATTTTTTTAACCAACACAATGAAATTTGTTTCTTTGGTGTGAACTCTTGGCATTTCAACAAGTTTTAGTCTTTTAATTGACTATTAGATTAATCTTCAATATGGAATATAGTAAAAAAAAATTAATGTATTATCAACCAAAATATACTCATTGAGTCAAATGTTTAGTATGTTAAAACATAAGTTAAATTAATTAAGTGATTGAGATGCTGAAATTAAAGTTGAATCATTGACAAGAATAATTATTTATTATATTTATTTGCCTCATTAATAAAAAAATATAAGTTAAATTAAATTTTTGATGTTCCTATATTAGGTCTCACATGATACTTATGTGATAAAATATAAAATAAAGTGAACAATAAAAAATATCTTGGTAAGAATTAAATCAATGACATAATATAATGACAAGACAATAAATCACTATATTACTTGTTTAATTTAGTTAATTTTGAAAACAATATTTTTCATGTATCATTGCATCAAGAGTTATTAATTTTATTAAATTATAAAAATTTATAAATTAAAAAACTATTTAATACATAATTATTTTTTACTTTTATTTTATATCATTTTACATAATTGTATTTATAATACTTTACATATTTTTATTTTTATTTTACCAATTTATAATTTAATTTCATAATTTAATATGTAAATCATTTAAATAAATTATTAATATCAAAGCTAAAAGGCACCTTAGGTCCCATATTTAAATAATCTATAAAATAAAATACTAAAACTTTATTAATTTTTATAATTAGAATAAAAAATAGTATAATTTATTTATCAAAATAAATTTACATATGTAACTTTCTTGATTTATATGACTGGAATTAAATTTTTATGGTTAAAACGAAAATATTAATATGTAAGTTTTATGAAAAATAAATATTAAATTTTATAAATTTATAAATATAATAAAAAATAATTTAAATATTAAATTGAATTTATGTAATTTATGGAAATTACTAAACCAATTTACATATTAATTAATGTAATTATATTGATTTTTATAATTTGAGTAAAAATAATTTAAATATTAAAATCAATTTAACAAAATTTGTATAAGTTATATAAATGATTTATGTAAATAATTTACATATAAATTTATGGAATTCAATATAAATTGGTAAAATTAAAATTAAAATATGTAAACTTATTAAAACAAAATTATGAAAAATGATTTAAACTTAAAGTAAAACATTTATACATTAAATAATTTTTTTTAATCTATAAATTTTTGTAATTGGAAAAAATTAATAACTTTGGACGTAATGATAATATAAAATATTATTTTTAAAAATTAACTAAAGCAAGTGACATATGATTTATTGTTTTATGATTATATAAAAGATGATGATTTTAATTCTTACAAAGAAATTTTTTTATTTTTCACTTTATTTAATCTTTTATCAAGTATTATGTTACACCAACATAAGTATCACATAAACATCAATAGGTTACATCAAAATCAAACATTAATTTTCGACAATTAACTAACGGTTAACAATGAAAGAACCAACATATAGAAATTGGATGTCTTGATTTAAAAATAAAAAGACCAAAATCATAAATTCAAAATTGTAAGAGGCCAAAATTATAATTTAGTTTAAAATATAAAATATTTATTTATAATAATAATAATAATATAAAAATATATATATGTCTTCTTTCTCAATTTTTAGTAATTTTTATTTTTAATCCTTAAATAAATTTTTGACTAGTTTTAATTCCTATAGTTTTTTTTTCTATTAATTATTTAATGTTTTTAATCCTACCAATAAGTATAACTGTTATAATTGCAAAAAACGTCTTGAACTTGCAACACTTCAAGTGACTACCACATTAGAATAGTAGTCTACATGATAAGTTATATGATTGTCATATCATCCTTAATGTGTTAAAAATACTGATTTTTTTAATAAAAAAACAAAAATATGAGTTATTTATAAATTTTAGTTTTTTAAATATCTATTTTTCAGTATAGCTCAATCATTTTTTTTTTTTGCGTCTCATTAGAAATGGTATAGTGGGTACTATGCTCACTGATAAATTAATTTTTTTTGTAATTTAATTAAATATATTTAAAATTAAACACATTTACTTTTTTAAGACATACACGCGTAATTAAACTAGGGAAAATTATATATAAAAAATATTTAAAGAGAATCAGTTACAAGTTTAAATACAATTATTTTAGAAAAAATGAAAATTGGAAATATAAATGTATTTGAATATTTATAAATACTTTTTATAAAATTCTTTAAAGAAAATCAGTTAAAAGTTATAAAAAAACTAATAAATTAAATCACTATAAAGACTTTTATAAATACGAATCACTCTATATCTAATATTTTATAATTTGATATAAAATGCATTTGAATTTTGCTATATCTATAAAAAATTTCGACGTACATGCATATAGGAAAACGTAAGACAGGAACTGTGCCAAAATTTTAAAACTAGTGGGTACATAAAGGCTGGGACGGATCCATGCAGAGAGGTGGGGGACAATTCCCCCATAAAGTATTTTATTTATTTATTTTACTTACACATATTTAATAAAAAGAAAATTTCCCTCACAAAAAATAGATGTTGATCCCATAAGATAATTTTGTTTGAAATGAAAATAAGAAATATGAAAAATAAATTAATACTAATTTTTATCACTTTATTATCCTTCTCCTCTAAATCATTAAAAATGAAATGTGCAACAATCCAGAATTGTTTGGTTACATACAAAAGGAAAAATACTTTTTTTTTTATAATAGGAACAATAAAAGTAAAAATACCATGTAGAAGGTAATTGTAATTTGTAAAATCTTAAATATATATATTTTTTTGTCATGAACTTATATATTTTGTAAAAGCTTATAATATTTTTCTTTTTTTTAGTGTGGTATCAATATCCTTATCTAAAAGATAATTAAAATTAATTCCTAAATTTTGAATTTTTGAAGGCCATCCACCCTCCCTGTTTGTATCAAATTGATTGAAATATATGTTCGATCGTCACAAATTTTATAAATTCCTCACAAAGGTCGTCATTAATTGTGATCATCAATTGTGAATGATTATATTCCTTCACAAAATTTTGTCATTATTTTTTATTTTTCTAGTGGTGAAAAATGTTGTATATATTCTCTTTATTGTCAATGAAAATGCACACAATTGCTTATAATTAGTATCTTTACCTTTATAAACAACGTAAACGAATAAAAAAAAATCCAACTTACAACAAAAATATGCAACTGAAATGATCAAGTAGCTAGTACACATGACTTGTAGTATTATGTATAACCAAAGAATCAACAAGCATATAGTACACATGACAAGTTATCAACATACTATGCTCCAAAAACTCAAATATCGAAAAAAGGGAAAACTTTGGTGATGGAAAGAGATACTACTAGTAATCGATCAAAGGTGGTAGGCCAATCCCCATGGGACCTATGGTGGCATGGGGAATGGGTTAGCTCGAGAGAATAAAAGAAATAATTAAACAGTATAAAAATGTAACGACAAGAGTGAGTCCTAAAGCAAGTGGAATAAAGCAAATAGACAGCCCAACATGCGAGTTTGTATTATATAATAATGTCTTCTATCTGCTGTTGAACAGATAATCTGTCCCTTTTGTCTCTTCCCCATCACTCCCTCACCTCACTCACACACACACACACACACACTCTTTTAAAACTCCCAAACCGCATCCACATTGATACCTCTTCTTTTTTCTTGTGTTCCAATATTATCTCTCTCACTATATATCTTCACCTGCATTCAATTCAATTCCCTTCTCCTAATCATTACTCTTTGAGACTCTCTTACATACCCCAAATATGGGTTCTAAAGCCCGTTGGCGCCAGAGTTGGGCTCCACAGCCTTTGACACCCTTAATGGAAGGCCCTGGCCCTGAAATGCAAGAGGAAGGAACCAAGAAAGAGAGCTCTTGGGAAGTCATAAGGGAATGGTTCAGGACTCAGAAGATCTCCCCAGGTGGAAGCTTTTCACAATCATCATCATTCTATGGAACCATTCATGCCAAGACACAAGATTTGAGGTTGTTGCTTGGTGTCTTGGGTTGCCCCTTGGCTCCTATTCCCTCAGCACATGATCCCACTCTTAGTATTCACATCAAAGACACCCCATTTGTAAGCTCTCTCTACACTTCAAAATGTTCCCTTTAGACCAAACTTAAATTAAAGTTTTAATTTAAATGTCTTGGCAACCCCATTGTGACTATAGTTGCTTCCCCATCAACTATTAAGATTTTAGAGTATGGTACTATTAATTCCATTTCAGTGCATGGTATGGTATGGTTAGGTGACACGTTTTCCATTAATGTGACTTCAAACAGGAAACTTCAACTGCCAAATACATTATCCAGCAGTATTTGGCAGCCACAGGGTGCCTAAAACAACAAAAGGACACAAAGAACATGTATGCCACTGGGATGGTGAAGATGATTTGCTGTGAGACAGAGATTTCATCTGGGAAAAATGTCAAGTGTTTGGGGACAAGAAGCAGTGATAATGGTTGCTTTGTGCTTTGGCAGATGCTACCTGGTATGTGGTCTCTTGAGTTGGTGGTTGGTGACCACAAGGTGGTTGCAGGCAGCAATGGCAAGACCGTGTGGCGGCACACACCATGGCTAGGCACACATGCAGCCAAAGGCCCCCAGAGACCCCTTCGTCGCATTATTCAGGTATAATAAGTTAAAATTGTTAATTATATATAACATACTAATTACCAGCATTTGTTTATAAAAAAAAATTGTACCTAAAATTAGATTTCATTAACTAGCTCCTCATTAAATTTCCTACAGAAATAAATTATTGGGTCTGATTCGTTAGAGTGAACATTGAGAATGACACTTAATTTAATTGCTATATATGTTAAAACTTGTCCTAGTACAAAGAGAAAAAAAAAAAAAAAAAAGTGTTTTTGTTCACAGTTTTCTTTCATATATATGCACCAAACAAAATTTGAACAATTGTGCATCGATTCTATTGGTCTTTTGTTTGGTGGGTAGACTTTATTTGATGGAATTGAGGCTTGGGGGGGACATGGCCCTAGGGTTCAAAGCATGTTGTACCAAACAAATATAAAGATTGAAGAAACAACAAATTGAAATCCCAAAGGAATATATGAAGGGTATATATCGAGCTGACAATGATGGAGAAACTGTCCCTTGCTTTACCCTACAATGTGGACTTGTTTTCTTTAAGAATTAGTATACTTACATGCCACGTGACTGTCAATATGACGTCATCTATGATTATTTGTATAGCTCATGAGTCATGATCTTGGGATTGCCACTTATTGCAGGTGGCTAAGGGTACCTTGAATTATCCTTTTGCTTTTGCTTTTCCTTTTTTATTTTGCACTTTAATGAACAGTCCTTCCCCTCTCCCACTGCATTATTGCCCCTGCTTTCATGCCTAAATATTAATTTCCTTTTTCGTTTGTACTTGTTTCACTCTTCAGCAATGTTTGGCATATGATAACGTATCATTCCTTCCCCGCTCGTTTATGAACAGACAGTTTTTTCTTTTCTTTCTTAAAAAAAGTGTATAAATAAATCATAAAATGGCCAAATAAATTCAATTTTATCATTTAAGGGACTGTTATAGACGTTATGTTGTAGTATTCTTAAAGAAAAAGGCAAACAATTTATACGGATAACTTACACAAACATCATAATTATTTGGCATCCAAGATTTTCACATGTTTATCGTCTTGACCAATATAAATTTTATTACGAGAAAGAGTCACTAAAACTTTAGTGAATGCCACGTGAAACTGGGTGAAACGATGGATATATATACTTGGTGTCTAACTTTTGAAAACACGCAAATTTAATCATTGTTTACATTTAAATTTAGTATTTAATAGCAATTTTTTACCAACACATATTTAAAGAGAGATTAAATTCATATATTTTAAAAAAATTAGAGGAATCAATTCATCGATTTAAAAGTATAAGTATCAAAACCAAGTTTAATGGAAAGTATGACCACAAATATACTTTTTTCCCTTTATTTCCAATTCTTCTATCTTCTAAGTGTTTTGTTGCTGTTCAAAACAGGGTTTGGATCCAAAGACCACAGCGAGTTTATTCACCAACGCGCAATGCTTGGGCGAGAATCGAATCGGGACCGTCGATTGCTTCGTGCTAAAGGTCTCCGCCGATCGTGCGGCGGTGGTTGAAAGAAGTGAGGGCCCAGCAGAGGTGATAAGGCACATACTCTACGGTTACTTTTGCCAAAAGAGTGGACTCCTCATATACCTAGAAGACTCCCACCTCACAAGGGTTCCTACGCAGGACAATGATACGGTGTACTGGGAGACCACCATAGGGAGCAGCATCGGCGACTACAGGGACGTTGATGGCGTCCTCATCGCGCATCAAGGGCGGTCCATCGCGACGGTGTTCCGGTTCGGGGAGCTCTCCATGCAGCATAGCCGGACCCGGATGGAGGAGATTTGGACCATTGATGATGTTATGTTTAATGTACCTGGACTCTCCATGGACCATTTCATTCCTCCAGCTGATATCTTTGACAATATAAATTCTCCATGATGATGATAATAACCTAACTTTTTATTAGGGGGGTTTTTTGGGTTACTTTTTTTTTTTGTTAATCTTTCCTTGTCAATGTGAATTGTAATATTACTTAATTTGGGGGGTGGTATAATCAAAGAATTGGTGGGAGAAGGTGTAATTTTACTTGTTTGCTAATGTAAGGTTTTAGAGACCAGTAAGTAGTTAGTTTGTGTGTCATGTCATTAAGCTCAAATGACAAATTCAAGAGGGGGGTGGAATAATTGTTACGTACGTAGTCAACTGGTATAAGATATTAATGATGGCACATAATTATGTACTTCCTTTGGATAAATGGTGGGATATTGATCATTGATGCCATTTTAATAACTTTTTTGTTTTACATTTTACCTAATATTTCTCACCAGAAAATATTTATTGCATTTTCTAATATTTGTATCCGGAAATGAATTGCTAAAGCCTGGAATCGGATGGCTTACCTTATTTGTGCTTTTCTAATGCCCCCACTACTAAAAATAATTCTTTTTTACGACGCAGTATTTATGACGGTCGTCAAATAACCATTTTTGTTTGTATAACGATGACAATTTTATAAATATTTCAAAGACGATTTCCATGAAACTGTCTTTGAATGTGGACAATTTTAATTTTTGCCCTCACATCCGTTCCTCTCTTGTTCACAAACCTCATGTTCGTTCCTCTTCTTTTCATTGGTTGTTCTCTTTCTCCTTCTTTCATCTTCCCATTACCCTCTCTCCACCTTCTCCCCGGCATCACCATCGCCCCTAACCCCACATTCCTCCTTCGCCTCCATTCCCCTCTCCTCCACTGGAACAACAAAAGACCCTAACCCCCAAAAAACTCAAACCCAAAGCCTCCATCGTCTGGGCTTCTCTGTGGTCACCATTGACGCCGACGTCAGCTTCTGCAACTTCGACATCCTCCTCAAACTCGAGAACCACGTCAACTACACCATCATCGAGGTCCTCAACGGCGACTGCCGCCTCAACCAAGCCCTCGTCTACGATAAGCACTGGTCCAACTTTCAGAGCAATGTAGTGACTCTGCAAAAGTGAAGTCAAGGAGAGGTTTCTTCGAGGCAGTGAAAGAGATTTAGATTCTATTTGAGAAAGCGTCGAAGTCAGGGAACCTCGTTTTGGTCGTAGAGGTAATTAATCCAGGTAAATATTATTTTTTCTAGTCTTAAGCCTTCGTATTGCCAAAGTTGCATTTAAACTTCTCTATAAGGTTCGATCTTTGACTCTCTTTAATGCTTTACCAATTTTAATGCATTATACATCGAATATAATAATACTCTTTTTTTAGTAAGTTATGTAGAATGTCAAATCATTCCTATGTCGTATAATTACTTTATTTTTCTTCTTTGTAGGGCTGATTTTGAGAGGACGGGTCTAAGCAGCTTAGTCACCATGCAAGTTAGGGACATTCAGGGTGAACCTACTTCACAGGTAATTATGTGTTTTACTTCTTTTTGTTATATCTTCCACTACTTGTGATTGATGCTTGCACAAATCCAAGACTTCCTATTTCTCCAAAGCTTATGCTCTTTCATGTAATTAATTAACATTCATTAATTTATTTATTATTGTCTTCAATTTCAGGCCAAATAGATTGATCATACAATACTAATTTATTATGTGAATTGTTAACTCGTTGGCAAGTGTACCAATTAATTTATCACAAGTAGTAAAGATTAAAATGGAAGTCCAAGTGTCGAATCCACATGAACTTTGGTTGTACTTAAGTAATGCAAACTCAATTATTAAGCAATAAGAAGAAAGAGAAGAAGAAAGAGATAAAAAATTGTAAGTGTGAAATTTAGAGTAAGGCAAAGAAAAAGATAACAGGAAAAATAAACAATTCAATACAAAAAGATGAAACCAGAATGTGATGATGTTGGGACCTAGCATGCCAAAACTACTTATAATATATTGTAGTAGATTTTCTCTAATTAATGAAACCTCTGTTTCCACCCGCATCTACTGAATTACCCTATCTTTGATTTCTCGCACGAAGGGCCTAGTTTATTTATTCTTTTCCCCCAAATTTCTTTGCAGAAATAAAATAATAAACCACATTAAGATAAGAGATGTAAAAATTCGTGGGCTAAATAAATGTCAATCTATTTCTAGTAATGAATTTATTAAGATACCCTTCCCCGGCTCTTTAAAAAATAACCATTTTTCAATGCATCACCCTCTAAACATTATATGGATGATTAGACCATAATAACAGATAAGCATAGAGAAGAATAATGGAAAGAGAATAACATTAATTAGATAATAGAATAACATTAATTAGACCATAGTAACACTGATTGAGCTCAGTAGGTATTTAAAGTTTATTAATTTTGGTTGGCAATACACTTCTCCAACTGATTAACTTGCATAACAGCTGAACAAGTTAATGGAGGAGCCTGCTACATACGAGAAGTTAGGTTTGGCCAGACTATTGGAAATGAGGGAAGAATGCTGGAGGGAATTTTCATTTTTTTATGCATATATAAGTATAAATCAGAGGTATTTATGTTTGAATAATGCTAGAAATACATTCGTCAACACATTCTTTTCCATCACCGGTTTTATTATTAGATGAAATACTTATAGGTTTCATTAGAGTGGTGGAACCTACATGTATAATTTATTTCATCCAATAATAGGTTGTCGAAAGCATGCTTTAGAAAGGTTTTTACTAGTTTTTCTTATTTATCTTCATTGTGCCATATAGATGAGATCTTGGAGGACTCTATATGTAATGTAAATGTCTTTTAAGCCACTATATGCCTATTTACTTATACAATTTCCACAAAAGCAATTTACTTAGATAAAGAGAAGTTGGCTAGTTGTGTGGTATGATGCAATGCATTATTTCTCACTGAAATGTACTATGCAGAATGGAATGTTCCACTCTATTATCATATGGTTATCTTAGGTGATAGTGTTCAATTTTTTCATTATAATTATAAAAAAAAAAAACTAGGAGAATAAAGGCTCTTCACCCTTCTGTTGTGTTTACACTTTTGTTTTCTATTTTTTACTCATTCTCCTAATTGGGAGAGGTCTCTTGTTGACAAACCCACCTAAAAATCCAAATCTCCTTCTCATGTCAGATTTTAAACTTGACCATGGTATGAAGCAGTCTTATATATTGATTCCTTGAACCTCAGTCCATACACAGTGTAAAGGATAGACATGATGAACATCAAGGTTACATTATGAGATGGCTGAAGCAGTAGCAAAAAGAGATATACCTAAGAGCTTACTTGAAAAAGTAAGTAAAATTTTACAAATGCATTTAGCTTGTGTTTGCATTATAACTAATTGTTTTCCAATGCAATCATCATTGTCAGTTCATTATTATCTGTCCTAGGAACAATGTTGTTATATGATTTTGTTCCTTGCATAGGAAAGTCAACAAGGACATAAAAAGCGCGGTTAACAAGTTAAGTCTCAATTTGTAACACATTTATTATACTTTTAGTATTATACATCAATCATTTGATTACACAATATACATGTATGTTTCTTTCTTTTAACTAGCGCTTCAAAGGAATTTCATGACAAGTCCCTCAGGAGTAAATCCGATGCTGATTGGATTGAAGTAATATTCGACAATAATTTATTACATCTATCTCTTTATTTCTTTTCAATTTTTTTTATCTCAATTTCTTTCATTTTTCCTCCCACACACTCCAAAAGTGGATCTATCATTGTTCTTTTTCCCAAGTGTAAATGATCATGATCCTCCAGTACTACACATAGCTTGTATCGAGGAGAGAAGGGTACGAAAATTTATGGGGGAAAATGAAAATTAGGGTTATATGTCATATCATTCTTTTCCTATAGCTGGTGTACAAAAGTCATATGGTTGTTTTAAAGATTAAATAATATTGATAAAAATGGAAAACAACACAAGTTTGGGTAGGTGGGATCATATCCTAAAGTTTTTTTATTTTATTTTACTGAACTGAATCCTAAGTTAAAGCAATTTAAATCCCATATATTGGACAATGAGACAAACATTATTATGATCAAATTTAATTTTCGCATTCCCGCCACCTCCCCTCCAAAAAACCCCAAATATTTATTTAAGTTAAAAAAATCTATCATAAAAAGTTATTACATGAAATTGATAGAAAACATGTTTTTGTGCATATTGATTAAAGGTTTATTTTTTATGACAGAAACATATGAATATTTGGGGTATTTCCATTTTTTTTAATGAATCTACTTCATTACAAATTAAAAAGGTATTTCCTCGTGATCTGCTCTCTATAACGTTCATAAAAGTTTCCAGATCAAAAACAAAATTGAAAAAGTATCATTCGATCTTTGATAAAGTATTTCTTTATTATGATTTCTCATGAAAAGTCACTCACTTAATTGCATAATATCCCAAATCTACAATGAGAAAAAGTATTGTTTCTTACACATTTTTTCTTTAATTATTTTCTCATTCCGTACTTAAAACAAACACTTTCTAAGAAAACTTGTTAAACGAGTTAATAATATAGTAAAATCAGTTTCGTTTATCAGGCATAGCAATTTTGATAATTAGAATGTCTTTCCTAGCAGTCGATTCATGTTTTCCGAATCTACCCTACGGTCTACGGATACGGAATGTACTATCTTATAAATAAACAATTTTATCGTAACAAGTGAATCAATCTTTTTTTAATTTGGTATAGTAGATAATATCTTTAAAAAAAAGTTAAAGTCAAGAATGCAAATAAAGTTGTTGAAATGAGGGAAAGTTCTGCAGACACAGCTTGGAATACATAGGGTTAAACCTAACTTATGTGCTAGATCGAAATCCTGTTCAAAAGCTTAGACACATACGTATTTTATAAAGTATTTGATTAAATCTTTTCAGATTGTAACTTTTGCTTTTCGGCAAATACATGCAGGTATGCATAGTTAGATACTTTCAAAAGAGGAAGACACGAAATTTAGGTAAATAAAGGATCAATATGGAAGGAAATGACTCAAGGGTGTTGCTTTGGACACCCAAGAGTTTTGTTGGGCACCCGGCAATATTGGTGAAAAGGCTAAAATGTTCTTCACCATTTTGATATAAAAAGTTGAAGTAACTCGTCCGTATGAGTAATTATTCATTTCTCTCCCGTGACGCTTCTTCTTCTTTTGTCTTTCTCTTAGCCCACCACAGTGCTTCTTCTTCCTTCGTGCTGTGCTTCTTCCTCCTTGTAGTGGTCTTCTTCATTCTCCTTCTACTTCTTCGTTCTCTTTCACGCACGTCATGGTCTTCTTCATTCTCCTCGTGATCTCCTTCATCGTTGTGGTTCTTCTTCTTCTTCGTGGTTGCGGTTCTTCTTCTTCCTCTTGTGGTTCTTCTTCCATTTGCGGTTTTTTTTTTCTTCCTCCACTTCCCGCGCAGTTGTGGTTTTTCTTCTTTCCTTCTTCTTCCTCCACTTCTCACACCGTTGTGGTTCTTCTTCTTCCTCTCCAACAAAAAAATGACATATTTTGGAAAAACCCCAGGCAATCCGTATGAACCATACGGATTGCTTATCAGTATGAGTTTTTTTTTTTGTTGAATAATTTTTTTCAATTTTTTTCTTCTAAATTTGTTTTTTTTGTTAATTTTTTATTTGTCAATTATTATTTAAATTGTTTTGTAGTGTAATGTTGTTTTGTAATGTTAGTGAAATTTTATAATTTTTCCTGATTTATATGTTAAGTATTGATTTATTTATAAAAAAAATATATTAGTTATTACTAAGATTTGATTAGATTGCTAAAATTAAGATTAGATTGGTGAAACAATTAATTTTCAATATTGTTATATTATATTTGTGTAACTTTTTAAAAAAATCGAAACAAATATTTAAAAGATATTGAATTTGTTACCAATGAAAAATATTGAAATCATAATTAAAAATAATTTAAATTTGTTAGTTACAAAAAAAATTTAAATAAAAAATTTTAATAATTAAAATTTGTTATAAAAATATTGAAACATAATTTTTAATTGTACAATAAATCTGTTAGTTATAAAAATTATGAAACCAAAATTTAAAATTTAAAATATGATAAGATTGTTAGTTTAAGATAATGATTAAATCAAATTTAAAAATATATTTGATTTGATAGTTATAAAAAATATTGAAACCAAAATTTAAAATATGATAAGATTATTAGTTTAAGATAATGATTGAAATCAAATTTAAAAATATATTAAATTTGACAGTTATAAGAAATATAGAAACTAAAATTTAAGATATGATAAGATTGTTAGTTTAAGATAATGATTGAAATTAAATTTAAAAATATATTTGATTTGGTAGTTATAAAAAATATTGAAATCAAGATGTAAAATTTAAAATATGATAAGATTGTTAGTTTAAGATAATGATTGAAATCAAATTTAAAAATATATTAAATTTGGTAATTATAAAAAACATTGAAACCAAAATTTAAAATTTAAAATTTAATTATTAATCCATGCAGATTTAAATTTTTTAAAAAAATTTAGAAACATATGGATTGTCAATCTGTATAGCTCATACAGCGTATGGCCATACGGATCAATAATCTGTTTGGCCATACGGATTGATGATTCATATGAGTCATACGGATTGACAATTTGTATGTTTCTAAATTTTTTTACGCACTTCTTCTTTTTCGGCGATGAATAACCATCCAACTTCAGTGTATCCTCTTGAACAACGCACGTACACCACCGGAGACAAAAAAACCTCAGAAACGGAGACTAACGAAAACAACTCACACTAAGGATGTGAGGTTTTGCAGGAAAAAAAAAAGGTGCTGTAGAAATGAAAAACCAAATCTCCTATTTGTAACAAAAAATACCCATACGGGTATTTTCGGCATTTTTTAGAAACTGCCCCAAGCAGTTTCCATGACTCAAAGTTGGTGTCCTTTGACGGCCCAATGAGTATCATCAAGGAACAGGTAACACTAATTTGGGCCCATATGATAATGGAAATGACCCAATATTCATTCTTTTTTGGGCTGTCGTCTTTTCTATTGGTGCAAAAGAGAAAAGCCATGCCTTTTAGGTTGGTTAATAAATTCATGAGCCAACGTCACAGATTTTTAATAGCAAAATACTGTCTTATCTTACCTCAATCTACTTTTCTTTTCACTATGATAGTCGGCTTGTCATATTTAATAGGATATCTCCTTTCAACTACATTTATTTCATCATAAGACTCATTCATAATTAATATCTTCTTTCAATAAATTTGAGTCTAATTTCACTTCAACTATGTTAGTATAAATTAAAACAATTTTTTTTTTTTTTAAAATGGACAACAATGGCTCGTTTCCTCCTATGTATCTCCAAGAATAATGAGAAATCAAAGTTATATCATATTTAGAAAAATTTTGTAGGTTAACTAATTATAATTCAATTTTCACTTTTATGAAAATACAAAAAGTCATTGATTTTAATTTTATAATGTAGAGTTACCGAATCATCACGATAATGTAATAAGTTCTTAAAATATAAGGTTTTTACAGTAACAATATTCTTAAATAATTGAGTAATAGTGCCTTGATTATTTTTAAAGAATCAAAAGTATAATATTAAAAAATGTAAGTAGTATATTTTATATAAAAAAATTTAATTTAAAAATTATAAGTATAGATGCTAAGAATATTTATTAGTATTTCTTATTCTGAAATTTAATTATTTTTCATGTCTAAAAAATATATATAAAAAATCATGTATTGACTGAACTAAGGGTATGTGCTGTAATCTTTTAATATTATTAAACCTTTCTTCTCAACTTAAAAAAAAATAGTTTTCCATTTCTTCTCATGGAAATAATTTTTCAAAAATTGGAAAAAGGTTGAAAGCATTCCTAGGAAATAATATTTCTTAAAAATGTTTTCCTAGAGTGACATTCTTAGAAAGACAAATATAGTTAAAAGACAAATATAGTTAATTAATCATAAAGGTAATTAAGTTTATAAAAATTACTTATGCAAGTCACAATATAAAGTAATTTTATATAATAATCAAATTATAAACTATTATGTATGATAAGTTTGTTATTTTTTTTATAATCATATCATAGAAAAGTGATTTCTTATTGTTGAAACTGTAAAAGTTTATATTTATATTATATTATTCATTTTAATAAATTTATTTGAAAAAAAAATATCGATCAGAAAAATTAAAACACATTTTCTAATCTAAAAAATGGGCAAAATTATATTTAGAGACGAGAATAGGACGTGTTTTCCTAATTTTTAGTAAAGGTAGAGTTTGATACTTATTTTTCCTTCTTAACGGGATGGTGGCGAATCTGAAAAGGGAGAGCAAAATTTGCTTATTGTCACGTCTATTCATAAGTAATGACATTTTTATATATATATATATATAAAGCGGTTAAAAGAGAATTTAAGTTATGGAAAACGAATCGATTTTAGAAGATTTGTCAAACTTTGATTTGCATATCATATTTGTTAATATTTTAGTGGCCTTATTATATTAATTGTTTTATATGGTATAAACTAGCTAGATTTTGAAGTTTTCACTAGAGATATTGATGACTACAGAATCACTTAGCGAGCCACATGATCATTGGTATCGCAGCACAACTCTATGCATCTTACTGTTAACCCCACCACGTGGTTCTGTCTTACTTGGGATACCATCCACCATCCACCATCCAATCCAAGTTCATTTGACTACTTTTTAGGTTTAAAAGCCCTGATTATGACAATTAATGTAATGTCACTTTTTCCCCCTCCTCTTTCCCACTTTTTTATCGGAGGCTTGATAACATAAACAATGCATTAATCCCATATTCATTTTTTTCATCATTTATTAATCATAACCTCAAAGGAAGACATTTATATGTAGATTTGATTCTTTTACGGTAAAAAGATGTTCTAAAGAATAAATTATACTCATAATTATTCATTAGAAATCTATAATAAAAATCATATATATATATATATATATATATATAATTTTATAATTAGTTATAATATTTTTTTTAATTAATGAGTATTATTATATTTTATCTTCTAAAATGTACCTCCCAGTATTCATTAGGGTTCAAATTTATATACTATATCCTTTCCAGTTTATGTGTGGTGTGTACGTATTCCACCCATCCTTACTTTTTGCTTCATACGCTCTTGTAATTTTACCAAACATCCCTTGTGTACTTTTTTTTTTGTAGGCTCCTTGTATATATACAATGTATTTAACCATATATAGATAGTAAATACCATCAAACTTGAGAAGTTAATTGGTACGAGATTGCATTGCTATGCTACCAATCTAACCTCTTATGTGGAGTTTCTCGATCAGTTTTCAAATTTTGATGAACTTGTTTATCAATGAATTAAATTCTCCCATGATCATACATCACAGGCTAATGATAAAAGTTATTTATATTGTGATAGGAAGATACGAAATTCGTCAGTTTCATCCAAAAAAATTGACAGTATACAAGATTTTTTAATTCTTGTTATACATGATCTCAAATATTTAACTGGATTAAATTATGCAGTTGATCTAATATTTATATTTCCTTTTTAAAACATATCTTTAGCTCGATGAAACATTAGTTAAATTTAGGTTTAGTCTTCTAAACTTTTTATTATTAGTTTTAGTTTTTATAATTTTATTTTTCGATCCCATTACTTATTATTGATAACCTGATATATATTTAAATATGATGTGACTTTCACCTCAGAATAATGATTACCGTAATATATGTAAATACACATCACATTACGTTGATATAGATCATTTTAAAACTTTTTAAAATTGATAAGGATTAGATCTACCAAAAAGCTTTTTTTGGAAGATTAAAATTAAATTTAGTTATATTCTAGTCAAAATATTTATATTCTTTTGTTTTAAGGATTTATAATTAAAGAAATTATATATGAAGAAATTTAACCTACTTGTGTACCCTTTGATAAGACAAACATTTTGAATGAATCAAAACTCAACTGATATTAAATTTGATGATACAAACGTTTCGAATGAACCAAAATATTAAATTCAAGAAAGGGATATGATAAAAATAAAATTAAAAGAGATGTAATAGGAGGGTGTTTCCAACATAATCCATTTCATGGTTCTCACGATAGACAGCACAACGAGTACGGGATGTGAGAGATTGGTGAAGAGGTGATAGGGAGACTTTGTAAAAAGTATTGGAATTTTACATAAAGATGGACCCCATAACTTCACCTTAGCAAGGGAATATATTCATATGGGGAATATATTCATTTGTAACCCATAAGGATGCTTGAAGCTCAAGCAAACAGGGCCTTAGAACACTAAACCCCAACCCACTTTTCCCACCGAGTTTTCTACCTTTTTAAACACAACCAAGCGAAAAGTGTTCATGGCCCCTTGCTTTGCTTGGTTAAATCACAAAAGCATATGTAACGACTATGATATTAATAATCAAGAAGAGTCCACTTAAATTACGTTAAATCACACAAAAAATCACGTTAAATTATTTCCAAATTTGAAAGGGATCAATATAATTGTCAACTAGTAATCCTTCATGTAAATCAAAAGAGATATGTGTATTTATCTATTTTACTAAGAATTATGAAATTGGATACTATATATTAAAATTAAATTTAAATAGTCTAATTAATGATTTTTTTATATAACCTGAGGACTTTGCAATTGGGCATAAAATTGTCTTCTTATTCCTTTTAACTTTATAATTATTTAAGATGTTGCTTTTACTTCCAATATATAATAACACCAATAATACAAATGGCGTTAGGTACAGATTAGATTTATTTAAACAATAACGAAACGAGTAGAAATAATTATGAGTAGATGATTCTTAAGTTTCCTTCTATTTTACAGTTCTTACAAAAAAATAAATCTTTATATTAATTCTTGACAGAAAATTCTTTATATTTGTAAAACCTAAACAAAGCCCTTTTATTTTATAAATATAACACAGTTAAACTAAAAATACTAATCTAATTAAATTTGCAAGAAAAAAAAATCCTTGTCACATATTTTAATTAAAACATTTATTTTATTCAATCTTATTTATAATCCATCTGATTGAATCTTTATTAGATTTTTATTACACAATTTAAAATAATTATTTTTATAAAATAAGGAGGGCCGTTCAAATTTTACACCGTGTAAAATGTAGTATATTTATAAACTAAGGAATTTTGTGTAAGTTCCAAAAATAGAGGGAATTCTGTGTAACATCTAAAATAGAATAGAGGTTGAAGTATTACCTTAATAACTATTGTGTTCATGAAGTAATTTATAAATAATTGTTGTGTTGATGAAGACTATTATTATTACAAGGGGAAGAGATGTCTCTCTAAATTTTTTAAATAATAAAAAAATAGAAATTAAATATAGTTAATAAAAATGATAGAATAAAGAAAAACTAATAATATAAAAGTAGTGGGAAATTAATGTAAGTTAAAATAAAAATTTTAAAAATAGTTTAAAGATATAATTGTCTAATAAAAGTAAAGAATAATTAGTGGATGATTACCTAATTTTTGGTTAATGAGTCAGTTTTAATCTTCATAATTAAAGAAAATTAATTATTCTTACTACTTTAATATTATTAAGAATAAGAATAAAATAGTCTAAAATGTGGAGACAAAAAGTAAATACACAAAGTTGTATTCCCTTTATATATTATATAAATATTATTGAAAATAAAGATAAAAGGGCCTAAAAACTGTGGAGACCAAAATCAGTTACATAAAAAAGTTGTATCCTTTTTATATATTGGTATAGATTATTATTATTATTATTATTATTATTATTATTATTATTATTATTATTATTATTATTTAGGTTTAGAATAACCTTATGATAGAAGATGTCTATATTGAGATGTAGGTGGAAGATGTGGTATTTCAGAAATTCAAATCCCTTAATACGGTTAAGTAAATTGTCACCTAAGTACATTTATAGTAGTATACAGATGAATGGACTGTTACCAAATTACAAATGAATTAGCTTTGGAATAATATAAAGTATGGGGGAGAGGAATAGAAGGCATTGGAGAGTCTTAATCATCTAGATTTCCGTTGTCTCATATCAGATTTACTGTCCATTTGGGAATCATGGATTGGGTTGAATGGCTTGTTAAGTGAGGGCTGGTCAAAGTTTACTAATGGTGGGGCCCACTATGCAAAATATGACAATTTTCAATAAAATGAGAGTTGGAGAAATTATAAATTATATATTTAATGATACATGTTGTGTATCTTGCACAGTCTATTTAATTTACACATTTTGGACAGGAATCTTCCTTTGATCGTCGAAGAAGAAAGCATTTATTCTCGTTTGATTTGGATGAATAGAATGTTTTACTATTATTTGTTTCAAAGAAAGTCTAAAAAACTCACCAAAGTGTAAATCATATGATTTATTACTCCCTTTGACCCTTTTTAACCGTCGATTTTTTTTAAAAAAATTATTTTTATTTATTTATCGTTCACAAAATCACATTCGTTATTCCTTCGTCAATTATATCTTTATTTATTATTTAATCTTTAATTAATTTCCACATTCATTTATTATGAAATAGAAAGAGAAATAAGTAAAACAAGAAACTCAACAATTATTTTATTAGAATCAAGAAAATTTATTCTATTTCTTAATTTCTACTAAATAACCTAAAATGACAAATAAAAAGAAAAGGATGAAGTATAATTTATAATTTATATATTTTATACATGATGCTTTTGACATGATACCATAATTTTATTATATTTTGCTGCAATAAGTTGCATGTTTGGTATATGTATCTATAGAATATGATCACCTTATCCATGTATCTTATTTTGTTATTTTAGTGTTTTTTTTATCCATGTATCTTTCTATTTATATATATATATATATATATATATATATATATATATATATATATATATGGACATAATTTCTCACAGGATAATTTTCTATGTGAGAGTAAGATGAACAAATATTTACTATTAAATTTAAATGTGAATAGTTAAAATTAAAATATACAAGTCATTTGAATTAAAAAAAAGTGGAGTGATTAATCACATAATATTAAACATAATATTAAACCTTTATGTATATAAGAAAGTTACTTTCACCACATGTTGTTTATAATTATATAATTAGATTAGTTATATTAAATAAAACTATTTTAAGGAGTTTTCCTTTAACGAGACAAATTTTAGAAGTTTTCTTTTTTTTTTTTTAATGGACTGGGGCAAAACATCCTAAATTTTTTAAGAGTTATTACCATTAAGACATATGTTAGCTTATCCTAATTTCATATATTCAATATTAAAAAATATTATTCAATTTTTTTTAATTTTCAAAAGTAATATTTATTATAAGAATATATAATTATAAATATTATATTATGATAAATATGGATCTTATATTTAAGAAATGATATTACAATATTTATTAAAAATATTTATGTTAATTGTGACATTGAGTTTTTAGTTAATTTTTATACAACTTATACAATTTAAAATGAAATAATGTATAATATTTAAAGAAATATTAAGGATACTTTTTATAATTAAAAATGAAATAATTTTTCAAAAGTTTAAAATAACAAACACTTATATATTATCACATTTTGATATTACTTGTTTCATCTCATACACAAAAGTATAACATGTATACAATCTAATATATTTATCCAGTGTATGTCAAACATTAAATAATATAAGGTCTTGTCATGTTTTTATTCTACTTTAGTCTTATTCATCTCTTCTATTTTAGCCTTATATGTAACCCTTAATATAAAACTATTCATGTTTATTTATTTGACACCTTCAGCTATTGAAATAATATTGATCCGCGACAATATATATTTCTAATGACAACCAGAAAAATTATTTTACGAAAGTGATAAGGGAAATCTTCAATTTCACGAAAGTGATAAGGGTATCAGCAGGCGCGGAACCAGAAAAAATTATCAAGGGAATGAAAATTAAATATATGATAATCAAAATAGAAAAAATATTAATTTTTATTATTAATAATTATCTAAAATTAGTATAATTAAAAATAAAACATTATATATATTATGATATTAAATATAATAACAAATAAAAATGATTGATTCTTTTTTTAAAAGGTCATTTATCAAGTTTATAAGTTAATAGTGAAATTTTTTATACAAGAGTAAGTTAAGATAGATTAAAGTTATTGACCTTATTTTCTTAAAGAATGAAAAAGAGTTGTTTAAGATATCATATTTCAACTACATTGCAAAAATTAATTTATGTACTAAATTTCAAATATTGTAAAACCTTAGTTAACTATAAATAGAATTACCAGTAAAATAAGCTAAAAGCAATTTGAAACAAAATCATTGTCTCTAAAGTATATTATAATGAAATAACAATTTAAAAACAAATAAGAAATTCAGATTAAAAGTGTATGTAACCAATAATAATAATAATTAAAAACGTATATCTATATAAAAAAAAGTAATTCAAATTTAACGTATGCTAAACATTTTTAGTAAATACAATTTATTATTTCAATTTTTATGTATTGAGTTTTAATAGATAAAACTTGTAGAAACTTATAGAGAAGTTTGAAAAGGGACTGGGAATAGTAAAGCAAAAGGTGAGGGGGGAGGGGGAGATGAGAATTAAGAAGGTAGAAAGATATATTATATTAGTTAATGTTTAATATATATTTTTTACCAGGAGGGTGACTGCCCCTGTTTACCCCAACCTGGTTCCACCCTTGGGTATGAGCTCTAAATGTTTTACATAATTAGAAGCTAAGGTCCCCCACTCATCTCGTCAAAAGCTCCACATAGCAATATCCTTATGCATTGATGTTTACGTCCTCAAATATTACAAACCACAGACCCTAAAGTTGGGTTCCATATTAAGTTGTTTGTTTGTGCTTTCTCATCGTGGTAACAATCCATGCAATTTGGTTGTAAAATTTTGACTTCATTATCTTTATTTTGAAAAAGAATAATGAACACTTATCTTGAGAGTGAGATTGACCTACAGATCCGTCTCCAAATTGAAATTCATTTTGTGTCAAAAACATTTATTCTGTACAAAGCATCTATCAAAAAAAGAAATTGCAAGTTCATGTTTATAGAACACAAAAGGAAAATGGTTACCTTCACAATAGTTGATTTCTGTAACCGCATACAATGAACTATTGAGACAGAAGTTCCTAGCTAACTCTTTATCCTACGGGGGATCATAATATTTTTATTAGACATTTTATGGACAATATATATATACTAGTTTAAACTATCATAATATTTTTTGCTTTTTAAATGTTTTACATGTTTAAAATTAATATTAAAGAATCCACTCTAGCCCGAGTTCACAGCAAAACTGAAGTAATTATCCAATTGAAATTTTGAAAATTGATTGCTTTATTTTGTGGAAGTGCAGAAGCCAAAAGCTATATTCTTCATCCAAAAGGCCATGCACGCTTGAGGAAAAGAACATAGATACAAATGTATACTCATGATCACTTCCAGGCCTTCTTTTAGAATCTTTTTTTTTTTATTTTAATTTTGTACATTTGTGTTTTATAGGAAAGTTTGTGTCAACTGGGATAAGGATGGCACAATTAATGCAAATAGAATTTCTCACAGAGAAATAGAATTTACAGGTAATCAGGTACTATTATAGTTTCTATTTAGATTTTATGTATAGATAAATTAATTCGCGCAAGTGTCATTTTCTATTTGGCACAACTATTAGTGATTGTGGATTTGTGGTTTTCAGGTTTTATAAATGTATTAAGTTTAACTTGATTTATATGTTAAGAGGATTGCTCGATACACTTGGTACATAATTTAGGATTCACACTTATGGAAAGGGAATCTAAACAAAAGAAAAAAAAAAGTGAAAGCCGTATCCTGGCCTTAATTACATAGCTTGCTACTAATAATACCGTATATGAAATTCTTACATTCCATGATAAAAGAAAATTTAAAAGCATCATAAATAAAAATAACCTAAAATCATTTTCAACATCTTTTAGATTGTCCAGCTTTCATTGAGTATTATACTATGCAAGACTAATTTGATTGTATAGCTTGTTCATGTAAACCTCTTTTCTTATCATGTATTTTCTTTTCTTTTCTTATTTCTATCTTTGTTGTTCAAATTAATTTATTATATAAAAAAATACAAATTTTATTGAGTTAGTTAAGAACCACTAAACGATGTTAGACACATTAACATGAATTTTAAAATTTGAAACATGGGTCTACAAAAAGCGAAAAGTTAAAATGTTTTTACTGTCTTCGCATTTTCATTCTTTTCGTTTCTTTGCTTTTATGATGAATTCTATTAGCTAGCGTAGAAGAGTATCTATCAAACTAAATAGTTCACGAATCCTTACCAGATATTAATCAGTGAATGAGTAACCGTGACTTAAATTTTGAGCATCTTGATTCACGATCCGATCTTAAGCTTTTGCAAATAATATAAAAGTCCTCAAGTAAAAGAAACAAAAGTCTTCAATGGAAGCGGGTAATCAAGTATCGATTATTATTCGGGTATTACGGAGCTATTCATTATTATTTAGTCGAGGATAGAGTTGTACTAATACCTCTCAAAAGAAAAATCTAGTCATTTTATTAACTAATTTTTTTTTCTGAAGGGATTTCATTATCTAGTTAAAGATTGGGCATTTATTGTATTACGAACTTGTATGAATAAAGACATGATAGATGGATTACATTGGTTAAAACAAATATTTATCATCATTACTCTTCAATACATTCTTTATCGTTAATTAAAATTTATAATTTAATTTGTCTCGCTTTTTATTTAATAAATCTCACTTATAATTTTATAATAATTTTTAATAATAATAAAAAGTGTTTTATGAATACATTTTTTTTTAAGAAAATCAATATTTGGTACCCCATTAACGTTGTACATTAATACTAATACAGTTCATACTACCCGAATTATGATGTACTATATACGCCGCAAGTTATTTAGTTTTGTAGATCTTGTTTAACTCCCTGCAACATTCATTATCAAATTAAATTTTCAGATAACGAGTCGTTAATCCCGTAACCGATCCGGTGAATCATATTCCTATGTGCTTACAGCGTAGATCAATCCTAAAATACAAAAAATTCTGTCAAATATATGATTGATAACTTTTCCTTGGTAATGACATAAAGCCAATGCTTTCTATTATTACCAATGTAGCTGATAGGCCATAGATGGGTTCGTACTAATAATTATGCTAAAAAGGGTGTCGTACCACCAAATGCCCCCATGCATACATAAACAGCCAAATGTGAGATTATGTCCGTAATGAATCGAGCAAACAACAATATTGTTCAATATATTTCATATGGTATAAGAGATAGTGGACCAAAAATTGCACTCCATATATTGTATGTTCATCATTATCATTGCATGATCAGGGTCTCCCTCATGATGCCCAAAAAGCTATCTATATATCTATGCATACTAGATTTAATAAAGGGTACTATATCTCTCTTTGGAATGTAATAAACTATACGTGCTCAATATAGTAATCAAGGTTGGAATGTTAAAGAGAGAGAAAGAGAGAAAGAGAGAGAGAGAGAGGGAAGGAGCTAGGGAGTGAGGTGTCTTTTGACAAAGGAAGGTCTGCATGTTGGAATAATAGGGTAGCTTTATTTTTTTATATATAATTTTTTTTTTTTAAAATAAACTTCACATATTGAATACATTCTTTTAAGTAATCTGCTAGCTCCTTCCATTGTGCTTTATACCTGAGGAGGTAACCAAAGCCGTTCACACCCCCCTCTCTCTTCTTCAAAACGCACCTTATTCTTCCCCCTATTTTGCATCGCATTTGTTCTTGAATCTCTTTGGTATTCCTCCTCAGAGCCTCTAATCAGAGAGAGAGAGAGAGAGAAAGTGAGAGATGGAGAGAATGTTCCCTCCCAAGAAGCCCTCTACTATGAATTCCCATGACAGACCCATGTGTGTTCAAGGAGACTCGGGTCTTGTCCTCACCACTGACCCTAAACCTCGCCTCCGTTGGACTGTTGAGCTCCATGAACGCTTTGTTGATGCTGTTACTCAGCTTGGAGGGCCTGATAGTACTCTTCTCTCCCCTTATTCCCTCTCACCCTTCTTCTTTTCTTCATTTTTTTTAGTACCAAGTAATTTATATATATACATATCATAGTATTCCTATCTGGTTCCACCGGGATTGCCTCACATAGACGATACCTATGGTTTCTTACTAGAAAGAAAATGAAAAAAAAAATTCTCAACTTCGCCAATAATATATAAAACCGTTGTATATTGTTATCTGATACAACGATTTTTTATTTTTTTTTGCTATATTGCCAGTACAAGTATTGTTGTAGACCAAAAATGTAGTAGTACATGTTTATGTTTGGATTATATTATGGTCTCAATGATCTTTTGATTAATCATCTTTTTCTCTTTTTTGGATTTGCAGAGGCCACTCCTAAAACCATCATGAGGGTTATGGGGGTGAAGGGTCTCACCCTTTACCACCTCAAGAGCCACCTTCAGGTTTGATTAATACAAAACTATTTATATTTCATTCATGCTTTTGATTTCGATTTTGCTTTATGTTTTAGAAGCACTTTTATGACACTGCCAATGTCTCTCGTGTTGGCTTGATGTCTCTCCTTCTTTTTGTTTTTCCTTTATCTTTATTTTATTTTTTATTTTTTTCATTTGTTGTCTGCATTTAGAAATTTAGGCTTGGCAAGCAGCCCCACAAGGAATTCAATGATCACTCGATTAAGGATGGTATGAGAGGTGACTCTTCTTTCTAGGGTTCCTCAATTTTTTTTGTTTTTTTTTTTGTTGGCTTTGAACTTTTCTGATCTTTACACTTCATGATAGTTCTTTTTATATTGAAAAAATCTTTTTGCACTGACATGCAGCTTCGGCTTTAGAACTGCAGCGAAACACTGCTTCGTCTTCTGCCATGATTGGCCGCAACATGAATGAGTATGCCTCAGTTCTTTCATCTAAATCTGCTGAATCAACTTGCATGCAAACGATTTTGAAAATATTTTCCACCTTCTCAATTCTAGCCTAAGTTTTTCTTTTGATTCTTTGCTGGGACGTGGGGGGATTCGGGTTTTCTTGTGGAATGTGTGTGTCAACACTGTATGAAACAGTAACTCACACATGGTTGATGCGATTAGGATGCAAATAGAGGTGCAGAGAAGATTGCATGAACAACTTGAGGTAATTAAAACACTACTACTATCCTTCCATAATGCTCAAAAGTGCGTGTTTGGTTCAACTTATTTTGATGAAATAATGGTTTGTTTTTCCTAAGAATTTTTTTTGAAAAATAAATCATTGTTACTCCCTCCAAACTTGCACTATTTGTGTCACTCCAAGTCCCTACATGGATTTAGGTGTATCTATATAGCAGGTTCAAAAACACCTTCAGCTAAGGATTGAGGCTCAAGGGAAATACATGCAAAGCATATTGGAGAAGGCTTATCAAACACTTGCTGGTGAAAACATGGCATCTGCTGCCACTAACTTAAAGGGTGCTATTGTACCTCATCACCAAGGGATCCCTGACATGGGAGTAGTGATGAAGGAGTTTGGTTCCCCTCTTGGTTTTTCTTCTTTCCAAGACCTTGAAAACATTTATGGAGGTGACCAAATTGACCTTCAGCAGAACATGGAGAAGCCACCCCTTGATCATGGTTTCATGCCAATCAATGAGACCTTGTGTCTGGGGAAGAAGAGGTCCAACAACCCTTACAGTGGGAGTGGGAAGAGCCCTTTGATTTGGAGTGATGATCTAAGGCTTCAAGATTTGGGAGGGCCAGCCTCATCATGCCTTGGCCCTCAAGATGACCCTTTCAAAGGTGATCAGATTCAGATTGCACCACCAGGATCATTGGATAGAGGAGCTAGCACTGACATTGATCCCATGTCAGAGATCTATGACTCAAAGCCTGTGCTTCAGAGTGAAGAGAAAAAGTTTGATGCATCATCTATGAAGCTTGAAAGGCCATCACCAAGAAGAGCACCTCTTCAGGCTGAAAGGATGAGCCCTATGATCAGCACTGGTACCATGGCACAAGGTAGAGGCTCACCATTTGGGTGAGTCAGAATATCATAGTTTTTAATTAATTAGATCATTTGGTTATGTTATGTGTAATTGATGACTTGATCATGTGAAACTCTCTTAATAGTAGTACCATATCTAGGGTTTTTGAATTTGGTCTTGGAAATTAGCAGTTCTTACGAGGGTTATTTCCCCCCTCCTCAAGTACTGTTATGTGGTATAATGCCTTTGCATGGCAAATTAAACCAAAGTCTTAATTCTGACAAATATAATTAAAGCACGTATTAATGTGCTTGAATGTGAGCATTCTCACTTGTAGCTTTTACATTTAGCAATGTTGCATTGCTTTAATGACTCGTTTAATGTTGAATTTTGTTAATTTTATTAATTGATCTGCTTGTGCTGATGATCACTTGTTAGATCTTCATGTATTGTTCGGATCGATGGGAAAAAATTGGATGCAAGCAACCTTTTCTTCTTTTTATCACATTGATGGTTTTTCTCTTTGGATCTTATTCCTTGCTGGACCCACTTTTAATTTTTTTAGTCTGACATCATATATGAAACATTCCATGCGTCACTATTAAGCAAATTTTCCCCCCTAGAATACCTTTTCTTTGTTCTAAGAGGTGACACGTGGTGCATTTAATATTCATAGAGAAAAGTTTCACAAAGCTGCACATCCAATTTGGTAATAATCAACTATGGCAAACAAATCATATCATGGAAGCGATTTACTGGTACATTGATTCTATGAGATTTAATTTCATGAGAGGGGGATAATAATTAATAAAATTTAAATGACAATACGAGTAGCATTATTAAATAATAAAATTAATTATTTTCTTATCAGACAGAGATATATTTTATTATAAAAGGAGAGTAAGGGGAAATTCAACCCTTATATTCTTAGATATCATTAAATTATGATATTTATTGGTATTGATAAAATTTGTCTTCCTTGAGGTTCATGTCTATTTGGACTTATTTGCTATATGTAAGTCATCAATTAGCCTTTAACGGTTACTCATTAATAATTTGAAATTAGTTAATACAATTAGTTATCCAATGATTGAATCAAATCTCTCGGGAGAATTGAAAAAACAACACAAACATGTTTTATTATAAAAAAAATTCAATGAAAGAAAGACAAATCTTGGTCTCCAGGCACATATAACACGGAATTTAGAAAGATAGAGCAGTGAAGGAGAAAGGTAAAAGAGAGAAGAATAATAAACTTTAAAATGCTAAGTCATTTTCAAGTGTATAGAGAGGTACACTGCCAGATGATCCTTTCTCTTGAAGTTCCTAAGGCGATGAGTTGAAGCCGACAGAGTGTATCTGTCTTTGACTATCTTTCCTCTTCTTTACTGCTCTATATTCCGTGGGAATAAGATGATCAAGACACAAGGGTACATCTTATCGCACAAGATTTCACTTGGAGGACCTTTCTACCTTTTTTTTGGTCCAAGAATTTCTACCTTTATTATTAGTTACATAACTAAATACTAGTAAATAGTATAACCCTACAGTAGAAATGACCCTTTAAGCAACTAAGGTTTTAAATTACGGTTATAGGAGTCAGTGTTGCAAAGATTTTCAAACCTTAATATTATAAAACTAATAGAGGTTAGTTCAGTTTGTTGAGTAAAATGCATGAACTCTCAAGGTGTCTTTGTTTTCTATCGATAAAATAAGAACCTTAATATTATAATTCTAGGTAAATGCAGTTGATGAAGTTGCAATACAGCCATAGAAACCTTCAAAACCTTATTAATGTTAGTATAGTTGGGAACTGCAATTTGAAACTGTGCAAGTGCTGAAGTGCAACTACTTAGCCTCTAGACCTAGTTTTCATTTTTCATATAAATTTTACTAACTCCAGTAATTCTTATGTAACCAAAAGAGGAAGGAAAAAAAGAAAAGAAAAAAGAGGGACAATCCTTTTGCTGCTGCTTTAGACAATGTGTAGTGATCTTTTGGTACATTTTCTTCATAGATATATGAAGACCCTATATGTAGCCATACCTTCCAGCGTGTTAATCCTTGCTTTAAAAGAAGTATAATCCCATATATACACAAGCACACACACATGCACAAACCCTCTTCCTGTCTCCATTTCCCTCTGTGTCTCTCTTTATCTGATATTTACAATGTGACTATGATATGTGAGAATAGATCCATGACCATGAAGCTTCCCTTTCCCAAGGATTAAAAATGGGTGGCGCCACAACCTTTATTGGTTGCAGAGAAATTTTTTTATGCACCTGCAAGTTGGCAAGAAAGCTCTCTTACTCCACTAGTGTAGTACTGAGAGAGAGAGAGAGAGAGAGAGAGAGAGAGAGAGAGAGAGAGAGAGAGAGAGAGAGAGAGAGAGAACCAAAGCTAATAAAGCCTAAAGGGTAGGAAGAATACAACGCACTTCCATGCGTGCACATACCGAGGAAGCTTCTATCTTTATGTGCACGAAGTTAAGAGTCTTAACATTTAAAGCTGAAGGATGATGCATCAGCAAATGAACCCCACCTCTTTTTTTCTTTTTTTTAAATATATTGTTTTCTTCATTTTAAATTTTGTCACTATAAGTGTTTCAAAACATTTATTACTTTTAAAAACTAATAAAACGTTAACTGTTTGTGACTATATCTTTATATACAAATATTTAACGGAACTATTGAATTAATGTATAATTATAAATTTATACTCATATTTTTATAACAATATTTTAATTAAAATTGACTATTTTGACACAACAATTAGTGTAATAGTTATTTGTTTATACATGTTCCACTTCTAAAGGAAGGGAACTAGTAGTATTTCAACGCATGCATAGTCTACTCATATTGATTTAGGAAATAACTATCACATACATAACTGACATTACAGTGTTTTCTCTAATTAGCGTAAGGTAGTTGAGTAGTCAAGCATGCACGTTCTTCCATGCACATGTAAATCATTAGAAGTTTCAATTCAAGCACCTTGTGTTCTGTTTACTATCCCATTCACAGCTTTGGGTCTCGTAAAAAATTCTCTATAGCTCTCTAACAAAGTACTAAAGCACGGAAGCTTCTTTTGTCCCCACAGCCTCTTCCCTTCAATTCTCCCTCACAAAACATTCAATAGTTTCCAAGAAAACCAGCCATAGGATAAGCAGGCAATAAGCATTCACTCTTTTTTGCTCTTTATTTTTTAGTAGAAAAGAAACCAAAAAAAGAAACAGGCACACACAATATGTAGCCCAAGCTAAATCTATGTAACATTAAATTTCGAAATGCTTTGTCTCACCGCAAACATTGCCTAGTTGTTGGCCAATTACAGGGTTCGATTTGTTGAATTGAAAATGAAGTGGTGGGGGTAGTTAAATATTCTATAGTATATTATATGCTTTAATGAAAAGCAAAAGGAACAAGACAAGGAAGCAACTTTTAATTAAGTTGCATTGATTATCTTAATCATTTGCCTTAAGATTTTCTTTTCATCTTATAGTTCCCCCTTTTTCTCCTCACTCTTCTTTCGGTCAAGTTGGCTTTTATATGTTGCTTCAATTCTCAAGTACTGTTCTATGTGAATTGATTTTTGGGGACCAGAAACCTTAATACATGCATGCCAAGTACATTGTCAAATTAAGAAAGGAATTTGGAGATAGCTTTGTCCGAGATTGTTGTTTTGTTGTAAATTGTGATGGTGAATAGATTAAAATTTTTTATTAATTCCAATGCTGATTAGCATTGCCTTTATATGCCTTTACTTTCTTCTCAAGCAATGTAGGGCTTTTTCCGTAGGAGGTAAAACCAGGAAGAAGCATCAATTTCCCGCATACTTGGAAAGTTTAACTAAACTTGTCATATTTACACAAATCCGCTTCATCGATGCACTGAACATTTGCTTGAGATCCATTAAACAAATTGACAATGTGTTACTTTATGTTAAGGTTGCAAGCTTTATCTCTAACATGTTTTCTCATCTTTGATATCCGAAGTCTTGAATAACAAAGCATAAAAGTATAACTAATTTGTAGTAAATTTTGAAATCATCGTGATTTTACTTTATTTATATACATTAGATAAACTTATTTTGAAAATTACTTTGTTTTCTTAGTCTCATGTATAAACTTTTAAAAGCAAGTGATTATTGTACAAATTTTTTTATAACTAGACATTTAATATTGGATATTCTGTAAACTTATTTTGAAAATTAATTTATTTTCTTAGTCTCATCACTACTAGAAAAATGATTTTTTACGACGTTGATTTAACGTTGGTTGAATAAAAACCGTCTTAAAAAGAAATGTTATGACATTTTTTAAATAAAGATAACTATTCTACGACGGTTTTGCAAAAATCATATTAAAAAATACCAATCTAAGATGATTTTGTGAAAATCATCTTAGAATGATTGTCATTCTAAGATGGTTTTCGCAAAATCGTCTTAAAAAGATGTCATTTTTTTACTATTTTTAATGTCTCTGTCTCTCTGTATTCTCACTCTCCCTCTCACTCTCTATACTCAAGTCAAGCTCTCGCGTTTCTGCTGTGCTAGGGTTTCTGTATTTTGTTTTTAATGTCTCTGTCTCTCCATCACAATGAAACCAGGTTTCATCTGATTCTGATTCCCCTTCGTTCCTTCTCTTCCTTAACCTTCATCTTCCACCTCATGATGGATGACTTAAGTGTGTAACACTGAGCCAGTTGCGGTAGAAGCACCATGCCTCCCAGCCTATCACCATGGTCACCGCCTACGACTACCCCGTCGTGGTGCACCTCGACACGATTGACGTCGACATCTGTCTCGTCGGCGACTCCATGGCAATGGTGGTCCACAGCCATGACACCACGCTCCCCATCATGCTCGAGGAAATGCTCTTCCATTGTCACACCATGGCTCTAAGATCCAGAATACATGAAATACAAAGACCCTAAACAGTCGATCGACACGTGCGTTAAGGATCTTGTTAGCAGGATGACTCTTGAGGAGAAAATTGGCCAAATGTTGCAAATTGAACAAAAATATGCATTTACTGATTTGGTTTAAGAAGTATTTTATTGGTAACCACAAGCCTTTTTTTTCCTTTCTCCTTTTCTCTATTGTGTATTCATTCAATTAGTCAATAATGAAAATGAAAATTGTTTGTCTTTTGAGTAGGGAGTGTAATGAGTGAGGGAGGGAGTGTTCCAGCTCTACAGGCTTTTGCTGAAACTTGGATTGATATGGTGAATGAATTTCAGAAGGGTGTTGTATCAGCCAAGCTTGGAATTCCAATGTTTTATGGGATTGATGTTGTTCATGGCCACAACACTATATACAAAGCACTTTCAGGGAAGAATCATGTTTGTCTCACCTTGTCATGCAATCCACTTTGACTGGTTTCTCCAATATTTATTGCGAGAAAGAGAAGAAGAACATTTCAGGGTCTTGTACATATACTATTGTGCTTCTCTTGAGATTTATTCCTATCCCTTCATACACCTCTTCTTTATCTATCTATTCTCTTTGCTCATTACAGTTTGCTTCATTATTATATAAAGGGTCTTAAGGTTTTTAATTTTTTTTCAAAAATAAAACTTTTGCCAATTTGTGAACTGGGTTTGCTCAATTCTATTTTGCTGGTTTTTATTTTTTTTTTTTTTTTTTTGGTGTATTGGGTATTAAGCTAAACATAAAAATATGTTGTTGTGGATTGCTCTTTTGTTAATTAAAACCAGTTAGTTAGTCATTATGAAGTTTGATTCCTTATGTCTATGAAGTTTTCTAGATTTAGATTTTGGGGAAAAATGTTGTTGTCCACTTATATATTGTCTTTGAACTAACGATCTTCTTTTTATCCTAGTTAAACATGTGCAATGATCATTGAATCAAGAACCAAAACTTAATTCTTATGTTGTTTTATGTTGTGGCAGGTGCTGAACTTTAAAGGAGGGACAAAGTTGAAACATGGCTAGCAAAGGAAAAAGGTGTTGCTCTTGTAGTCTGAACAAGTTATTGGAACCAATATAGAAAAAAGAGACAATGAACCAAATATCTAGAATCAAAAACATAATTTTAACATGGTTTAGGCAGTGGTGTTAGATTTGAGCAAGTGGGGTTGTCCTTGATTCTGTTTTTGAAAAAAAAAATATTTATGTTTGAGATAGTCTTGTTTCTATTAGCAATGTCTCCTAACATGACCATCTTTTTTCTGAGGTCTTAGGATTGTGTTACCATTTTAGTAAGTAATATATATATCTTTGAGATTTCCCATTTCAAGTTAGCTAAAAGAAAAAAAAACATTTATAAAACTTTCTTGGCACTCTTAATGGCCTCGATTTGTGAAAAAGATTTTGTATTAATAGGAAACATACCATTTTTCTATTTAATCCTCCTTTCCTCACTCTGGATTCTAGCAAGTTATCTCATTCTTTTTAAAAATCTGAACTTTGGGTCAGTGGTTTGTCTTTCAGAGAGGAAGAACACATAGGGAAAAAGGAGAAACATATTCATTTCCTTTGTCCAAGATGAAGTTTATGAAACTTGGATCTAAGCCAGATTTTTTTTCAGAATGATGGGGATAATATCAAGTATGAGATCAATCTCTTTACTTTTGATGTATATGCAATTTAATTTGTTTCCATATTCCCCCTATTTTTAGAGCTCTTGCCTAGGGATATGTCCTTTGGGCTTCTTGTGTTTGATGCTTTCTTACTAATTTACTACCAAATCTGAGTATTATTTTCTTTTCAGTTTGGTTCCTAATAAGATTTTATTATTATTGTGTTTTTTTTCCTTTAGTATGTGCAATCAATCTTGATAGGCATGAAATCACTGGTAGTTTCATGATTTTCGTATTGGTTCTCGTTTATTGGATAATTTGTCAAGTGTGGAATATGGATACTTACCTATTTAATCTTTCAAGTTTATTCCTTTGAGTTATCGGTTCAGCATATCACCTGTTTTGGTTTTTGTAATAATAGGGCGGAGAACATGGCTCGTAAAGTTGCTGGAGAAGAACCTTTGTCGGAGGAAGATCCTTCAAATCCAATTTTCAAGCCACTCCCAGAACCATCACGGTTGGAGAGCTTCCTTATAACAAATCAAATTTCCAACTACTGCAACCAATCAATAGGTATGTGACTAGATTTTGATGTTTCTAACTTTCTACTAATTATAAATTTTATGTAGTTGTGTTAAAATTCATATAGAAATTTTGTTATTTTCCTTTTTATTATTTTATTAGAATTTTTAATTTTTTAAAATAAGACATTCTAAGACGGTTCTTTTAAAACCGTCTTAGAAAGTATATATTTTAAGACGGTTCTGAGCTATGAACCATCTTAAAACTTAAAAGGGTATCCTTCTAAGACGCTTCTGAGCTAAGAACCATCTTAGAAAGACACGTTTTTCTAAGACGATTATTTACGAAACCGTCAATGAAAGTCTTGACTTTCAACTTTGTATCTCTTTTAGGACCGTCTTTGTTTAGGCTTTTGGCAGTAGTGCATGTATAAACTTTTTAAAAAGCAAGTAATTATTGTACAAAAAAGCTTGTAAAGTTATTTTAATTTAGGTTATTTAATTAAATAAGAACATAATTAAAATAATGACTAACTATTATTGCGTGAATGATCAATGACTAGTCGAATGAGATTTAGCCAACTTTGTTCCAACACCATTTCTAAATTTGAATCAAGTGATTTAAATGTCAAAAGGAGAAATACGTCTTTCAATTGGATTTAGATTCTTAAGTTATTGACGAAAGCACTTAATTGAAGGTGAAAGCAAGGGATTCAAAACAACTTGATCAAAGATAAAGAATAGAATTTATAACAGAAAGAAATAAATTTGTCTAAGAAAAATAACTCGAGAAAATATAATTGCATTGATTGATTGGTCTAATGTCCTTTCAAACATTTTACCTTCAACTTTTATTTTCTAGGCAAAACTAGTTATTGCTTGTGGGATTTTGTTGAAATTGTTGCTTTATCTGCTTTTGTTATGCTCCTTTGTTTTTCAGATCCAACTTCAAGGTGCGTTTTATTTGAATTCATTTCATCCTCCACTATCAAATCTCAATAGCTCAATTGAAACCAAATTCAAATCAGTTAACAGAGTTACCTACTCCAACCTTATCTCTTTTCCCAACAATACCAGCTATTATTTTGGCTTAGTTTTATCCTATCGACTAACCAATTTCAGCTAACACATTTTGAATGGTAACACTAACTATCTTCAAATATGATTCATTGGTTAAATAATATTAATTTGATTGACTATTTGTAGGGTTACTTTACCATAAATATTGAAGTTCACTAAAATATTATAGTTGTCTTTGATGAAATGGAATGATCATTATCACAATAAGGAACAAATTAAGATTTTGTCCCATATTTTCACCTCTATGGACCTTACAATTGGCCCCATAAATGAAGAAAGCAAGGCCTAAATTGTAATTGAAGGCAACGAGGTTGGAGTTTCAATAATGGGGAGAACAGAAAGACATGGTCGGAGTTTCAATTGGGAACATGGGTGGAAAGGGGAAAGCAGGGTCTCTATAACTTCTTCTTTTTCACACTTTCCAAAAGAATATAAGGAATATATATTATCTTTGGAAGGTTTTCCAAAGATGGTGAAAGTTTGTGGGTACTTATTGTAAAAAGAAGAAACAAGTGGGGGGTCATATTTGGATTTTTGAGGTTTGTGGGGCTACAAAATGACTTGGTAATAGAAAAGGAGTTGGATCAGATTTGTATTGGAAGACAAAGATGTGTGTCAACATTCCTCAGTATATGAAGAACGATAAAAAAAATATTGACGGAAAATAAGATTGAAGGACTACAAATCACGAAAAAAAGGGTGAGGATGGTAGGGAGGAGTGGTAATGGTAGGATAACAAGTCAATTGTATGTGACACGGGTGAGAAACATTAAGGAGTGAAACATGTTTGTTGAGTTGTGGCATCAATTATCCCATGGCAAAGGCCCAGGTGGATCAAGTCATAGTCGACTCGTGGCATTTAAGCTGCTCTTAAGCAGAAAGAGTTGTGCACTGACTATCAACTATAGCTTTTTGCCTAGTGGTGAGCACTCGATCCAATAATTGGTATCAAAGCCATGGTCACGAGTTCGGTTCCCAATGAGGTAATTGTTGAGGGGGAGATTTTTTGTCGAGTTATGGCATCAATTGTCTTGTGGTGGAGGCCTAAGTGGGTCGAGTCACAGTCGACTCGTGGCACTTGGGCTGTTACGCTCTTAAGTAGAAATAGTTGTGCCCTGACTATTAGCTATAGCTTTTGCCCTAGTGGTAAGGGCTCGATCCAACAGAACAATGTAAGGATGAGAAAAGAGAAGGAATGGGGTACAAAAGGGTGGAAGAATTGAAAGGAAAGTAGATAACGATACATGTAGAGAAGAAATAATGGCTTTACCAATGTATAATGGGGTACTTTGAAGGATTTGGAAAAGTTTGACAAGTTGTAGGATGTATATGCTATGGTAGATGGAGGAGAAACTATGTTGAAATATATTGGGGACAATCTTGTTTTGATTAGGGGCTTGGAGTTGGAGAAAGCTCAAAACATAGTTAATAATTATGAGGAAGGGGTCTTGTCTCTATTTCACACAGTGCAACAATGGAATTTAGGGATAGTCTCACGCAATAGACTGGCATAGGTATCAAGCAAAGGAGTTTCGCTTCAAGCTTGAGGTGAATGTAACACCCCGATCGAATCACACTAGAATGATAGAGATTTAGAGGTTGTACAAGTATAAGACTGTACAACTGAGGATGACTTAAAGGAATTAATTGATACTACTTATACCATCAAGATGCATCTACTTTTCGGTAGCCTATCACATAAGAACTCCACATTTAAGCAAGCAAGACTTGGAGTAGTTATGGGATGGGTGACCTTCTAGGAAGTTTCCTATAAAGCATGTGAGTGAAAAAAAATACGCTAAAAAGTCTCATGTTGGTTTGTGGGGTCAATCATTGATCTTGAGAGCAGTTGAAGCAAATTGTCGAGATCTTGGAAAAGGTTACCTATGGAGGATTCTGATTGGTGGAGGGTTCTAACCAACAAGGATGTTGAGTGGAGTGTCACCATGTGAAGTATCATAGAGTGCGAGTCACCGAGAAGTTGACAATCAAGGATGTTACAATTAACAATGTTTCTTGGGAACCATTGAGAAATTCGGCACCTATATAACGTTGAACCCACAAACAACGAACATGGTGAGATTAGATAAAGCAAGGTTCCTTGTGAAGGTATCATCATTGGCCCAACGTATTTCTTTCTGTTACAATGTAAACATAAATGGAACTTCCTACCAAGTCTGCATGGTAGAATAGGTAGTACTCCAAGTAACACAATGTAAGTGTTAGGTGTGGGGGAATCAAAGTAGGTCCAATGATGATCGGTTGCTCGAAAGTGTGATAAGGATGGACTTGGCATTGTTGACATCCGAGGATATAAAAGCAAAGGAGACCAGAGATGAAGAACTCAATCATGAATGAGGTGAAGGTGGTTTCTTGGAGGAACCTTCTATTAATTACCCATAGGATAATAGACAGTTTTACACAATGGGTAATGGCAAAGATAACACACATCCAAAAAATCAAAAGGATAAAGGAAGGACATATGTTACTAAGTCAATGAGGTTAGCATAAGAGTCAAAGCAATGTCAAGGGAATTTAAATTTGAAAAGTGTGGTCCGAGAAAAGGGATAACAGTAAGTTAAAAGTAGTAAATAAGGGGAAAATATTGATTCTCGGCTCTAAAGGAAAGTTACTAGTTGCTTAATGGGAATAGAATCGTCAAAGAAATAAACAAAAAAAGGGTGTTCTCATTAGATGGTGGTGTTGAAGACAAATGCTTTGAGTTTGGTCCAAAGTTGATTTTATTTATGCCTGTGAGGCTTGTTACAAGTAGTGGCAAATATACATCTTTAATGGGCCTGTGGAATTCTGAACACTTATGGGAATTTAGACCTCTTTGGTAGGTTGCATGTATAAAATATTGCAAAATTGTTAGCCAATGGATTGAAAAAAGTGTTATTTAGGATGAATGGTCAAAGACAAGGTGATTTCTTGGGTGATAGATACCTTGTACATAGTGCCTTTGTGGTAAATGGGACTATTGAAAAAGCAAAGAGATAAAAGAAGAAACACATGATTTTAAAAGTAGACTATGAGAAGGCCTACAACTCAGTAAATTGAGAATTCATTTTCTATATGTTTAAGAGATTGGGCTTTTGCGACAAGTGGGTTGGGTGGATTAGGGCTTGTGTGCAATCTAGTTTTATCTTAGTGTTGGTCAATGGAAGACCCAATTAAGAATTCAAAGCCCAAAAGGGGTTGAGGCAAAAAGATTCATTGACTCCATTCTTATTCAATATACTGGCAAAGGGGTTACGTGGGATGATGAGACAAGCTAGTGAGAAGAATCTTTTCTCTAGTTTCTTGGCAGGTAAGTCAAAGGTTGAAGTAAATCTCCTACAATACTCAGATGACACACTTTTCTTTGATGAGGCCAACTTATCTAATTTTCTCACTATAAAAAGTATGTTGAGGTGTTTTGAACTCATTTTAGGACTTAAAATTTAATTTCATAAAAGCTTTTTTTATGCTTTGGAGTGGAGAATGTGTTATTGGCCAAATATGCAAATTTGGTGAATTGTAAGCTTAATTATCAACATCCCTTCAGCATGGAGGCATAGAACTTTTTCTTTCGCATAAAGAGTTTGTTTAATCAATTCAGTAATTTCTCTCTTCCCCTTGTTCTTTATGTCTTTTTATAGGATTCCTAGAGGTGTGATTAACAAAATTGAGTGTCTTCAAAAATGGTTCCTTTAGGAAGGGGTCCTAAGGAAGTAAGGAAGATTCATTGGGTGAGATGGAGAAAGGTTTGTAGGCTAAAAGAATATTAAAGGTTGGGAATTAAAGAGTTAGGTTCCTTTAATGAGTCTCTTTTAGGTTAGTGGAGGTGGAACTTGTTTCACCAAGGTGACTCTTTATGGGTCATAATGCTTGAGTCTAAGTATGAGAGGTGGAAGGGTCTCTTGGAAGGATATGCCATATGAACATAGAAATGAGGCAGATTACCTTGAAGAATTTAGAATTTAGGAATTGATTTTTAGTTTTCTTTTAGGGGAAGGATATTGATGCCACTCAAGAAAAGATGAGAATGTGAGTGATAAGTCATGATCCCCAAAAGTTACGTTGATAAGAAAGAACTCATATTCCATTCAAAAGGGAGAAAACTCATATTTCATTCAAATTCCATCTGCCTCAAAGGTATAGAGTTCTTTCTATTTATAGGCTAGGATTTCCTCTAAACATCCCACTAGGAATTAATTCCCGCTAAGAATTAAATTCCCACTAGAAATAAAACCTCACTAACCACTATAATGGCTTAGGAAGCCTAAAATGCACAATAATTGACCCAAAACATATCAAGAGTGATATGAAATTATTACATGAAAAATAAATACAAAAATTCATGGAAAAATAGAGAATGAGCCTTAATTAGTTATTTAGCCCAAAAACTATGTAATCCATCCAAATAAACTCCACCCCATAGTTGCATGTTGATCAATATAAACTCTTAAGCTTATTGTGCTTTTCAAATTATAGTCTTTTAAATTTGCTGAATTTATCTTTAAGTTGTAGAAATGAGACAATTCTTGATTTGACACTTGCATGACTAAGCTTTGGAAAATCTTCCTGACACTACTAACATCATCATTTTAACGTCAATTTTATCATAACCGATGTTAAAATAAGTGTGGTGATATATTTGTAAATAAATTGAGTTCGTTAATGTCATTTTTTCAAAGAACCAATGTTTTGTGTCGATGTTAACATCGGTTTTTTTTTTATAAAAATCAATGTTGTTTGATGCTTGTTAACATTAGTTTTTATAGAAATCGATGTTGTGTTTTTTCCTAAATTAAAAAAACCCAATCTATTTCACTTTCTTGTTCTTGCGCTCACTCTCACCACTCTCCCTCTTATCTAAAACCCTCTCATTGCTCTACCACTCAAACAAATCGAGAACCCTTATTTGCAAAACCCTCAAGCTACCTCGCAACTTCAACCTCTTGTAAAACCCTTGTCAGTGGCGTTTCCCTTTCTTTGTGGCGGTGTGAATCAAATCATGGTTGGCGCTTTTGAATCCCTCCACGACAGTGTTTCCTCCTTAGATTAGTAGCTCTGTTCCTAACTAGCTTGCTCGCACGGTTTGATAGCCTGATTCAAAACTCATTTTTACAATTATTGTCACTTCATTTGATTCATTTTCTTTCTCTCACACACATACTAGAACTAGATCCATTTTTTAAGGAACTTCCACTTTTCCTCAGGTCAATTTCTCTCTGCATTTTTACCCTATTCGTCAATAATTCAATTCTCTTCTCATGCATGTGTTTTTCTGATACTTTTTCATTATTATCGTTGCATATTTGGTTTTCCTCAATTTCTAGTGATATGTGTTTTTTCTTCCAGAACTCTGTAATATACTTTTTATTAAATCTCTTCTTTGTGTTGGTGTTGTGTTGGTCTTTTGGGGGCAGGATGATATGTTGTTCTTTATTGAGCCTATTTTAATTGTTGTGACGTGGTTTTATCTGCTTATGTAATAATGGGTGGGATTTTATCAAATGCTTTGTGGAGATTCAGACCTATGACACTTTGATGTATGCTTTCTTTGTGTTTGACATCGCTTGTGTTGTGCTATTGTTTTTTGTCATTAAAGTTTTGCTTTAAAAAATATGAAATAATCTTCCTTTATATCGTGCATTTTTATTCTAACTTACTTATTGTTTTAAAACCACTTTAGCTCATGGTGTGGCAGTTGAATTCAATATGATTAAATTATAAAGGTGACCGAGAATCATAAGAATATGTAGAATTTAATCAATTTATTCCAAACTATAAAATAGACTAGACTGGTGGTTTCTAAGATTATAAGGGATAAATTTAAAGTAAAAAGAACTAGGTAGATGGAATATGAATTAAACATGGCAAATGAATTTCTTCATATTTGTATAATACACATAAATCCACAATCAAACCAATAACTGATTTTTGATAGGAATTAACAAAGAAAAATGTAACGAAATAACCCAATTTGTAAGAGCTATAGTAGCTATTCATGAAGGACGAATAGCTCATGCTCTTTTGTTTAATTGTCATTGCATTTCCATTTAGAATTTGCAACACATGTTAGATAGTGACACTAGTGGTAGTGATCATATCCACTCTCACCTCGGAATAGCATCACTATAGCAATAGAAAACCTATCATTCAACAAGAAAGATAAAGTTGTGAGGTTTTAGTTCTTGTACTTACACATTTACACGCGCGCGCGCACGCACACGCACACGCACACACACACACACACACACACACACACACACACACACACACACACACACACACACATATATATATATATATATATATATTCATTTTAATGAGTTTCATTCCTGCAGGACATTTCCTTAGTTGTGGCAATTGGGTCATCCACACAGATATCCATGTTTATGTTAAATATTAGTATGTTGTATGAATGAGATTGAATTGCTATATATAATTATTGTTGCTATGGTAAATAGGCAATGCTTTTTCTAATTTCGGTTTTCATGCAAGTGTTGTGACAATCTTTGCTTTCTTATATATCTAAGCATCCATAATTGCATATATTCAGGTAGAATTAAGCTAAAGTGCAACACATAGAACTTTAGTGATGAAATATTTCTGATGGAGTACACTATGCTTAAAGATTGGCATGATGTCCAAATAAGAAAAAGCAAAATTTAGTAGGATATATAACATAATAGTATGATTGAAAACAAGTGATGAAACAACTAAGTGTTTTCAACTTCTTACTTTATGTAGTAGTTGATGGCTTGATGCATCATTCATGGGCCGTTCTAAAAAATTTAGTAGTACTACTACCACTCCATCATAATACCCTTTTCTCTTTATTCTTTGTCACCTTCTGCTAACTGCTTGGTGCAGTGTTCGCACAAATGCTCTTTATTTTTCTGTTTGTTTTTGGAAATTTCATGTCATCTGTTGTTCTCTTCAGACTTCAAATTATTATATATCTTCGTGTAAATCTCTGTCTTTATTACTTCACAAGCCTCTTCTCAGCATTTATTAAGCTTAAGTAGACTTTTTCTTGGCCCCCTTTAAGTTTGTGATTGGTTTTAATTATTTTTTCCAAAGAAAATATTATTCTTTTAACATTTCCACTATTTTGGTGGCACCCCACTTTTAGACTTATTGGTGTGTTGTTTGCTTTATTCGTTTCATGGATTAAAGTGTTGAGTATGAAGTTACTAGTTTCTCCGAAGTGTTGTCCTTGGATTGGTACAAGCATGTCTCTAGCTTCTCTGTTTTAGTTTAACTCCTCCATTATGTGGAACACTTTTGAAGTGTTTTAAGTTGAATAAATGGTTTGATTACTTCCTAACACTGACACATAATGACATTTAATTTATGAAAAAGTTTGACATTAATGTTAGATGAAAGGAAGGAAATTGCATGCAGGAAAATGCTAGTAATATTTATCATTTCACTTGCATTGTTGGAACATAAATAATTCACACTAATGAATGTGATATGGTATGCAATTATTTTTTTTTTGTTGCATACATACATTGAAAAAATACACCCAAAATTTTTTTAATTGTTTTCAACCAGCGAAAATATTTTTTGAAATTTATTACGATCACCATGCATCATAGTTTTAGTGTAATATTGTGTTTTAAGGGAAGATAGTTCAACTAGGACTTTTTATTTTTGTTGTTTTTCACACCACAACACATTTACTAGGCAATTTCCCTAGCATCTTTGTCTCTTTGATACTATTATCTCTCATATAACCATTTTTTTCTTTCTCCTTACATGCAGTACCAAGATGAGAACAAGTCCTTGATCTTGAAGATTGTTGAAAGCCAAAATTCTGGCAAGCTAAGCGAGTGTGCTGAGTAAGATTTGGACTAAATTGCAACGTCTTTTGAAAATTTTCTTTCTCCTATCTTAGTTTCTTAACAAGCATGCCCCCTCTTGTGGCTAGTTGTTATAGTTATTTACAGTTAGATGCCAGTTTCAAATCATGTGTGTGTGTGTGTTTATTCCATCTAATGGTGAATGTCTTTGTCAACTAAACATGATGCTATAACATACAATTTCTTGATCCCACCATCATCATATGCATGCTACATCATACACATTATATGATATAATGTGTGAGAACTTAGAAGAATAATATGGTTGATCTAGTGTGTTATATAATAATTGTAAGGCATGTAAACTTGCAAAGTTACTTACATTAATCCTTGTAGTAGTGTCTGCATGTCTGTATAATGAGGACATATTTTTTCTAGCATTAGCTTCAACATCCATGGCAGGCACAACCCCATTCCCCTCAATTCATTTCAATGTCCCAACCAAGCTTTCTTTCATCTAGGTGCTAAACACAAGCTTTCTTTCTCTTTTTTTTTTCTGCTTTATTTATATGTGTATGTGTATTTATCTTACTACTACTAGCTATTTTGGTGAGGTGTTGGGGGTGAAGTGTTATGTTAGTTATGGGAACTTTTTTTAAGGATAAAACTTAAATATTCAGTTAACCAGAACTTCTGCTAAACCAACGAAACTTATATCATGGAAAAAAAGTTTTAGGACAATGAGGAATTGATATTTGGTTTATGTTATTTTCAGAATCCAAGATCATGTTTGTAAACAGAAACATAGTTTATACTTTCTTGAGATGGTTTACATAATCACACAGGGAGATTGTCCCCCTGTGCATGTTGTTAGCTTTGTAAGTCTTGATTTCTTTGGCATTGTTGAGTTTCTTCTGCATCATGTCAAAACAATAAAATGACTTTCTTTATCAATTTGCCATGGAAAAAGATAAAGATATCTATGGAACTAAAGACAAGTTTAGTACGTTCTCTCATGCCACCCTCTATGATTAAATTATTTCACTCTTCAATTTATGATTACACACTTACTATTAACTCTAATTTTTAGCTTATTCTTGAATGTCTATGGTAGGAAGGGTTTATGGCACTTGTTGCAATTGGTACCAAAAATATTGGGTCAAGTAAGGTTTGTCCATTGTTCCTTAAGGATGTACTTATGGCACTCTAATGTCCATACTAAAAACAAGGGTTATATTTTAAAGTGCTAACAACTCTGGGAAAAGACTATAGTATTTGTTAAATTTGCAAATCTTATGTTTTTTCCCAATAAGTTCACTAAACATGCTATAACATGTAATTATTCATGTCTATATTAGCCTTCATGAACCAACAAGTTACCTTTTTAAAAATAAGGGTAACAGAATTGAAAAATTAAAGCTATAAATCACTAAAAATTAGCTTGGGATGAATTCTTGTATTTTCAATGGTTAATGTTCTATCATTGAATGCAATTTTCAATAATTGACATCTCGCATTATTTACAATTAAATTAAAATTTTCATATTCCAATTCCAATTTAATAAAATGGGGTTCTTTTGGTACAAGTTCAACATATAAAAGGATTAGCATTGAATTGGGAGGGAAGTCAGGACAAACTCCATCAACTATTCTCCAAGATTCCACTTTACAACCGGATTGGAGCCTAAAAGGGAAGTTTCTTCATATCTACAATCAGACATGAAACTTGACTTTTTGAATAATCTCTATTGGTTTCCTTTTTTGCAATTACTTTGAGATTTCTTTTATGAGACCTACTACCTCTAACATTCTACTATTTAGTAAGATTTATATGATTCATGAATTAATAGGAATCCAAGACAAAAACAGGGACTTGAAATCAATGAGTGTAAGTGCATCTTATATTCTAAAGTATCTTCACTTTAAAGGAGTTGGACTCGCAATTTTTTAGAGAAGTCAAAATATCTTCTTTTTTTTTTTGTAGTTTTCCTTGGCAAGCTTAAAGTTGAAACTAAGAAACAGAAGGATGGCAAAATCAATGAAGAAAATATTTCTACCTCATTAGAGTAAGTTAATTTAAGTCTTTTTTTTTCTAATGTGCATATAATGTGTTTTTTCATGAATTACACTAAAAATTTATTGCTTATTCCAAGACTTGAATTTAATATATATACTTCTCGAAAGATTGATGCTTAGAGTAAAGTAGAAGAGATAATCTTGAGTTTCTTAGTTATATTTTGATGCACTTCTTGAAAGGAAGGTGATTATTGTTATCCACCCTACTCTATTGTTAATTACCTCTATTGTAAACCTTATCTTATTTGCTTCTTATTTTTTTATTTTTCCTTGGCAGAGACTTAAACCAGGAACTAAGAAATAAAAGTATGACAAAATCAATGAAAAAAGGTTTCTACCTCAATTGGAGTGATGTTTTTTTTCTAATGCATATAGTATGTGCTTTTTCATGAATTACACTGAGAATTTATTGCTTATTTCAAAGACTTGAATTTAATATATAAAGATGAATATAAAATGATTTGGTTAATTTCTACTAAGCTCATAAAATGAAATATTATATGCAAAATAGAATGCTTAGGTCTATTTTGAATTTGTGGTTGGGTTCATTTTGAAACAAAATAGATATTAAAAAAATGCAATTTCTATGTCGGTTTAGTAGAAATTTCCTTTACAATGTCAATTTTGAGCAAAACCAATGTTGTAAAGACACTTTCTACATCCGTTGTATCTACAACCGATGTAAAAAATGTTTTCAACATCGGATTTTGAACCTTCGTCGAAATTTGTACACTTTCCACAACGGTCAATTCAACACTGGTTCTAAATCGATGTTAAAAGTCCTCTCGAACTGATGTTGAAGACTTTTTTTGTAGTAGTGTGATTATTTTGGGTCTTGCTTTGGTCATTAGATCTTGCATCCATTGCAAAAGATATTTGAAGTAATTAGACATTTGTTGAATCATATCATGTAGAGCTTGAGGTTGGTGGTTATGGTATTAATTAAATATGCACTACTAGAAGATATGGCTTTAGCATCACCATGTTGACATTGGTTTTTTAAAAGTGTTGTTTGATGTTGTTGACATCGATTTTTGAAAAATCATTGTTGTTTGATGGTTGTTAACATCGGTTTTTCAAAAACCAATGTTGTTTGATGGTTGTTAACATTGGTTTTTCAAAAACTGATGTTGTGTTTTGGCCCAAATTTAATTTGTTTCAGTGTTTTATTCTTGCACTCATTGTGAATTCCTCCGCAACTTGAAATCCTCCACAACGGTGCTTCTGAACTCCTCCGCTATGTCACTTCAAGTCCACTATTTTCTAGCACGGTGTTAACCCGCTACTTGTCTCTCTCTCTCAATAAGTTTGTGTTCAAAGTTTTTATTTTTTAAACATTATAAGATATCAAAGTTGGGAGAAATATTGTGGTTTTTGTAAGGGAAAATCACTCTATAAACTAAAGAACACAAGGGAAATCTAATTAAAATGCATACTTCATATACCAGAACTCTAAAAATGTTAAAATGCATTGATTTCCAGAATACATATTGATAGTTTATTGTTTTGCAAGTAGATTTAATTGGAAGGTTCTCTGTATATTTGAGAGATGATGTATTGCTTCTGACTTTTGGGTTTGCAAAAATATTTCTATTCTTTCTTATCTTCTAGTTTATCTGAGTGTTATAGTTTATCCTTAATGGTCACAAGCAAAACGATTTTTTGTATTTCAAATAAAGGTATTTCTAGAAAGCCTCAATAGAGGGAACAAGGTCATTGGACCAGTCGAACCTATAATATCTGTCCAAGTAAAGTATAATCAAGCAATACTTTTGGCATTATGAATTTAATGTTATGAATAATGTGTTCCATATTAGAACATTGATTATAGATATAATAACATTGTCTCTCAGGTAATCAACTATGATTTGGCATTGATGAACGACTCCAAGGCCTGCTAAGTACTTTGATTTTGCATCCTCTTTTGCTTTCTTTATCTACAATATCTTCTTTGCTTTGGCTTTGTCATTCGTAGCCATCCTCAACCTTGAAGTTCTTTGTGATGATGGTAAAAGAACATTATAGAACAATGCATTAGGAAAAATAAAGAACATGCATCAAATAAACTTATTTTGAAATTAACTATATAAGTCTTTAGCTAAAAGTGCATGTATAAGTATGTACAATTTTGTGTATTTAAGGTGGCACAAAGTATAAGAAAACAATTTTATAGGATAATGATGCTAATGAAATCAAGATTTTGGGAAGTATATTCTAAAACGAAAAATGATTCCCTAATCAGACTTGTTAACTTCATGAAAAGTATATATGTTATTGAATCAAAACCTCTCAACTAGGAAATTTCTAGATACCACACTAAACTAACACAACAACACTTGTTAGCATGGTTGAAAAGGATAAATATGAATATAACTCAATTGAAGCAAGCACATGATGAACATCTAGGAAACATAACATACCAACATTAATCTCATTCATGGCTTTCTTTACACGTTCATCTGGCTCAATATCCAAATAAGAGTTTGAACTATCTGGTAACCATAAGCTGATGTAGCCTAGAAAGTAGTAAAAGGAAACAAATTAAGGATGTCCTACTCCATTCTTAGTTTAAAATGAAAAGGGGATATATACCTTTTCAAGTTCCTTCTTCACAGCTTTTGCATTATGAATTTAATTCATCAGATTATAAGAATCTTCAAGTTGAGGCTGAGGCATGGTTATCCATGCATAAAACTCAAGATAGCTTGTTCCCTCCTTTTTTATCTTCTTTTGTTGGCTCACCTGCTTTTGCTCGTTATACACATTCTTCATAATTTTTGTTTTACCTTGATAAAAAGATATTGTAGAAAATGAAAATATTATTGAACCATATATATATATATATATATATATATATATGTATATGAATAATTTTCATTTGATTTGTAAAAAAAAAAAAAAAGCAAGGCCATTGGTGAGGCCTTGAAGCACTCCATCGCTGCTACTCATCCAGCAAGATCTCTTTCTCAAGTTTTACTCATCCAAGTAAAAAGGTTTTTCACAAAATTTATTAAGCCTTGTTAATTGTTATGTGAATTTTTTTCCTTGCTCATATGGAAGATCGATTAGGAGTTAGGAGCACTAACACCACTAAAACAGATATATATATAGATATATATATATAGATATATATATATATAGATATATATATATATATATATATACATATATGTGTGTGTGTCTATATAGTTCTATCCTTTTTCTCACAATGTCACTAAGGATACATTTGAGAAAACATAGGGTTGAATGTAACCTGCGTTTTTTCTCAATCCATCAATATATTTAGTTGTTTTTAGGTGTGAAGTATGTTAATAGACGATTGGTGTCTTACAAACAGAAAACCAAACACATAGGAAGACTTTTATTTTACTAAAAGTAGCACAAAAAATAGAAATTCAAAATTTTGTTTCACAACTTCACATGTCATCCTAATCATCAGTTTGTCTTACTTTTGAAAGTTGAATTACTCATCAATCATAAGGTGAAAATGGGGGAATAGTATAAACTTTTTATCCTACATGTTGAATAACTTTGATTCCACATCATTTATTCACATTTTCTTGAGAAGGATTAGAAAACTATAATTGTGACATACTTATACGTGGATGTAAGGAGAGTGGGAGAAAACTTTATTAGTCTTAGTTATTACAAGTAAAAGTCATACTCAAGATATAAGAGAGAATATAGATAGTGCGTTAATTGAGAATAAGAAAAAAGACTCTCACTCTTTAAGTTGTGTACTCTAATTTACATAGAAAGTAATTCAATAAAGTGAAATTGATTGAAAATGAGGAAGATACAAAATGATGTGTGATACAAACTTGAAGACTCCTTAATTTATGTACTTCAAAGGAATTTCTGGTTCTAAAGTCCTAGTGAACTTTACTAGCTAACTACAATATGTAGGTTGTGACAATTTTATTGTTCTGGTTTTAAATTTTGTAATGTGAAACCCCTTTTCAAATTCCATGATGAGGAACTTTAATTTGTAAATTCTATTGGTTAAAGGTTTTTTCTTTTATATAGACCACATATTTTTCAAATGAGGTAATCTTGCTTGAACCATGTAGGACAACTGGACAATTAAGGGTGACAATTCTCCCTCTAAGTATTTAATAAAGCTGCATAACCAAGATTTGAACTCAAAACCATTAATTAAGTTAAAACATCCCACGCTAGTTAATTGATGTGCTCGATGGTTTCCAATTGGATTTTAGTAGCACATTAACTATTGTTTCTCCCTGCAATCTACATACAACTATATATTCATTCTTAACATCATTTTCTAGAAACTTTTCAAATTAGGTCGTCAATGGAACAAGAAAAACTGATGATACTTATTCATATTCATTATTTCACTTTCTTAGTTCTTCTTCTCTCCAATCAAAAACTAAAAATTAATAACGCATTAAACCAATTTTGATATTTTTTAGGCAAGAAAATTTGTTTCTTTATTCACAACATGCATCTGTTTCTTTGACTTGTTATGGTAAGAATGACAAAACTTCAAGTACAATATTTGGTAGTGATAATATCCATGTCTTAAAAATTTATTGATATTACCTCTATCTAATGCGCTAATAAAATGTGGCTTAGTTATTTAGGCTACCTTTATCATTCAGGATTGAGCTTCGAAACAATATTAAACATTTTAGAGAAATTGTAGTCAAACTCAAGATAGACAGGTTGGGAGTGTACACTAGTATTGAACATTGAACAAGCCTCTTTGACCAATTTGGTCTTTATCGTTGTTCCATTTTATTGCATGCAAAAAATATGCCTGCCTTGAGAATCATAGAACATAGAAGTAAGATTATAGTTAGGTAAGCTTAATGATAATGGACCTTAGTGATGATAATGTTGGAGATTGTTCAATTACCCAAGTTGAATTGTTGGGGAGCTTTTAGAATCTCAATTTGGCTAGACAGTGTGTTTATGACATAAAAAAGCAAAAAAAAAAAAATACAATTTATATATGTCATGTCTCTATTCTTAGTTTTATACATGAAAATTGGAAATCCTTGCTTATGACCGGCAACGAAATTTGTAGGTCAACAAGAAGCCCCAAAGTCACCGATCGCAGATACCCTAGAAGTCCAGTTATTGAGGTATCAATTGCCTTACAAATACCATATTCATTGCAAATATTTAATAGCAAGTGTTGGAACCATTATTATCTATTGGATAACCATTCCTATTGTAGAAACAATGTCGTTTATGCTTTTTTTTGTTATTTACTACTACTATATCACATCAATTTTGGGGAGAATCAATGTTGTATAATGGATTTTAACATCGATTTTTATAACTAATGTTACAAATGATCTACTTTTAACGATGATTATTTCAACATCGGTTCAAAACTAATGTTAAATGTCCAAAATAAGCGATATTAAAAGCATTGTTTCAGGTAGTGCTAGGAAATTAATTGAAATTGGTGTGCGGGTCATGCTATTTCCAGTTGTATATTTGGTGGCCTAAGTCATGGGGGAAATATTTTGTATATAAACTAGAGGGAATGTTGGCTACAGTACATGATTATTCGATGTTTATAGTGTCTTTGGGCTATAAATGTTGAATTATCATTATATTGGCGGTGGAGGGTTTCTTTTGGTTACACTTTGTACATGTTTTGGTACTATTAGTACCTATTAAATGAAATACTTTGTTTTACTAACAAAAAAACAATAAGGAGCAATTTACATTTCAAAAAGTGTGCTTTCCACAATATTTTTTTATCATTTTTGGAATGTGCTCCAATTAATTAATATGTGTTTGGTATGAAAGAGAGAAATAATATATCAAAAAGAAATTTTATACTTTATTTCATGGGATTCACACCTCTTATAATCTACTTTAATTCAAAAAAAAAATCCTCTATTTCTTTTTTTTCTATTTCTCTCTAAACCAAATACACTCTCAATAAATAAACAATTGATAACAACCCATTAAAGTAAATATATTCAAATCATGGATATACTAGTTACATGAAAATTGATCACATAGTTAATTATAAAACAAATATTAAGTTAGCTACTGGTTGAATGAGGCAAAAATCATATCTCCCATAATGTACGACTATATAATTGGCATAGTTGATCACAAGGACCAAGGAGATAAATTTTGGTTTAAGTGTGATTTGGGTCTCTTAAATTTAGTTCACTTTTATTTTTGTTATTGAAATTTAAATTTATTTTTTTAGTTTCTTAATTTTGAAAAATACTTCTTTTGTCCCTCTTCATAAGAAAAATAAACATCTCAGTCATCCCATAATGAATTTGAAATTTTTTTTTATGGATACAAAATAAAAAGAGTAATTTTCAAAGATGCAATTCATTTCAATAAATACCTTGAATTAAAAAAAAACTAATTTAATTTGGGCATCAATCCTAGGCCTGATCTTGGGTCATTCTGCAAGATACACTATGGAAAAAGTAAGGATTATGTTACGTAAATTAAAAAAAGAAGCTAGAATCATATTCGCTTAAAATCTGGTAGTTTAGACCTAGATTTATAAAAAAAAAAAAAAACAATACAAAAACTTAAGTAGCTTGCAACTATTACTATTTAGATGATAATGATATTCACTAAACACATATAATTTACTACTATAAGTGTGCTCACCCTATTTAAAGGAGACATTTCAATTTTGGACACCATTGAAAAAAAGAAAAAAAAATTGCGTGCAACCATAGAAGGAAAAACATTGTAGGGTAACCATAATAAAATAAAATAAAAAAGTAAATAACTTTTCTCAACTTTATTTTAATTAGAAAATAAAAACTAAGTAATAAATATTATCCAGTTGAAAGTAAGTTACATCGTACCGGTTCTATTTTAGTAATAAAAGAATTTTTCAATATTTTTTTTAAATGACAAATTTATTTTGAAATTTAACTTGTTTATAACAGTTAATTTCAAATTTTAAATGAGGATGGATTCCAAAATGAGTCTAGAATGATATTCACATAAAAGCAAGCAGCATAACTAGACAAAAAAAAAATATAAAAACATAAGTAACTTGCAACTATATATTAGTATTTGCGATCACAATGATCTTCACAAAACAAATGTAACTTATTGTTATACGTGTCCTTAACCTATATAAATGAGACTTTTGAATTTTGTACTTTATAAAACATTATGGATATTATTCCATTTGCAACTAGTTCATCCACATAGTTATGTCTAAGCCTGATGTGTCTAGATTTTCCATTATATATTTGACTACATGCCTTTGACAGTGTTTATTGACTATCACAATGTATGGATAATGGTGTCATTGGCTTGGACCAAATTGGCATCTCATACAACAAATTTCTTAGTCTTTTGCCTCTTTGCTACCTACCGCCAATGCTATGAATTCTACCGTCATGGTGGAGTCGACTATGTAAGTTTGTTTCTTGGAACCCCAAGATATGGCACCTCCACCAAGAGTGAAAATCCACCCACTAATTGAAGGGTCATCTTCTGTATGAGTTACCTAACTGACATTTGTATAACCTTCTAACACTGAAGGATATCCACTACAGTTCATTGTTCCTTTCAAGTATTTCAATACTCTTGGAACATGTCAATGGTATTTACTTGGGTTACATATATACCTACTCAATCTTCCCATAGCATATGCTATGTCTGGTCGAGTACATGTCATTTCATACATCAAACACCCGATTACCTTTGAATACTCAATTTGTGTCACTGGATTTCCTTTATTTGGTACTAAATTGATGTTTTGATTGAAAGGGGTAGAAATAGATTGACAGTCAAAGTAACCAAATTTCTTTAAAACTTTGTCTATGTAATGTGATTGGGATAAACTTATATTGTTATCATCTCTAGTTATTGTAATTCCCAAAATCACATCTGCTACTCCTAAATCTTTCATGTCAAAATTGTTGTACAAAAAGCTCTTAGTATTTTCTATTTCATTTATATCAGTACCAAAAATCAACATATCATCTACATACAAACAAATCAAAAAACCTTTTCCATCATGGAATTTACTATACACACATTTGTCATATACATTTAATTTAAATCCATTGAATAACATAACTTTATCAAACTTCTGATATCATTGCTTAGGAGCTTGCTTTAGCCCATATTACTTTTTCAATTTGCATACTTTGTCCTCTTGACCTCTTACCACAAACCCTTGTGGTGTATCATATACACCTCTTCACTTAATTCTCCATTTAGAATTGAAATTTTCAAACCTATTTGATGAATGATAAACTTGTAGATGGAAGGTAGATCAAAAAGCACTCTAATGGAAATGATCCTTTCTACAGATGCAAAAAAATGTATCAAAATAGTCAATGCCTTCTTTTCATGTAAACCTTTTGGCCACTAATCTTGTCTTAAAATTATCAATAGTTTCATCTACCTTCATTTTCCTTTTGAAAATCCATTCACATCCTATTGGTTTGGAAATTGGTGGGAGGTCTACAAATTTCCATGTTTTATTCCCCTTTATAGAATTCATTTCCGGATGTATAGCTTCTTTCTAGAAAACAACATCTTGAGACTTTATTGCCTCTTTGAATGTTTCTGGATCACTTTCAGTATTATATCAAATTGGTCCATAACTATCTATGGAATCATTTGTTCCTTCAACAAGAAACATGTCCATAAGTTTTCTCTTTCCTAACCCTCTCTTCTAGGTTATGACCTTTTCAATGCATTTATATTAGATACATTATTTTTCTGGATCATGTGCATTAGAATGAACATTATCCTTGGGCCTTGGAATTGAGTAAAACCTTTCTTCTTGAAAAATTACATATCTAGACTCGATTATTATATTTACAGCATATGAGTCATTAGATTCTATAATAATCATGAATCTATAAGCTTTGCTATTTTTAGCATAGCCTAGAAATACACATTCAATTCCTCTTTCACCCAATTTCTTTCTTTTTGATTCAAAAGCCTTTACTATTGCTCTACAACCCCAAACTTTCAAGTAGTTGAGATTAGGATTTCAATTTTTTCAAAGTTCATATAGGGTTATCTTGTTCCTTTTGTTTTGAACTCTATTATATTTGGCATACTGTCAACATTGCTTCTCTCTGATATCCTTTAATTTGCCATACCAAAATAGGATAACATGGCATTTATCATTTTTTCTAATATCCTATTTTTATCTTTCAGCTATACTATTTTGTTGTGGGAAATAAGGTGTAGTTGTTTGATGAATTATACCAATAGACTCAAAGAAATTAGGATTACAGAATTCTCCTCCTCTATCACTCCTAAGGCATTTGATAAAACTTTCATGTTGAAGTTCTACTTGTGACTTAAGTTTATCTATAACTTCATCTTTTGAATGCTTAAAATATACACAACAATATCTAGTACAATCATTTATGAAAGTCACATAATATCTTTTACCGCCCATGATTGGCCATCCATGCAAATTACAAACATCTTAGTGAATTAAATCTAATATTTTAGAACTTCTTTCATCAACTCTTTTAAAAGTAAGTATAGTAACCTTAGTTAGCATACAAGTTATACATTCTTTTGAAATTCTATTTATTTTAGGAATTAAATATGAATTCATCATATCTTCTATTTTCCTAAAATTAACATGTCCCAAACGAATGCGCCATAAATCACAAGAGTCAACAATATAAGCAAAAATACACTTATTATTATTAATCACATTCAGTTCAAACATATTCTCACAAAGGTATCCCTTCCCTACAAACATTTCCCCTTTGGAGAGGATAAACATATCCCCCTCAAACACAAACTTAGGCTCATACTTATTAAGTAATGGTACAAAAACTAAATTCTTTCTAACGCTAGGTACATAGCATACATTAGTGAGAGTTAATATTTTTTCTGAAGTGAATTCAGTTCCACCATCCCTTTCCCTTTGACTTGGATAGTTGACGCATTTCCCATATATAGAACAACACCATTTTATTCCTTAGTTGTCTTGTAGAGATATTTGTTCTTACACACATGGCAGGTTGCACCAATGTCAATCCACGATGATCCAACATCTTCAATCATGTTGATTTCGGAAATGACAGCTACAAGGTTATCTTTTGTTGCTCTAGATTCCTTCTTTTTGTTTTCTTTCTTCAGGAGCCTACATTCATTTTCAAGTGTCTTGGTTTTCCACAAAGGTAGCAATACTTTTCTTTTTCTTTGTTTGTTATCATTTCCACTGTTGTTCTTATGAGATTTTTCAAAATCTCGCTTCCTTTTCTCATAAGACTTACTTGATTCCCTTCTTCTGTTACATGCATTTTTTCTTGAACATAAAGTTCCTTAGTATCATCTTGTTTACGATATTCTTCTTCTAAATGACTGATAGTGATTGCCCAATTGTTCAAGAGAAATATCATCTTTACGATGTTTTTGTTGGAAGAAGAAGAAGATTTTATTTCATTTGCCACACAAAATACAAGAGTATGATCCCCTATTTATACTAAAATAGAGTGACCACTCACATAATTTGCTTATTCAAGAATACTGAATGCTCACATAATTGCTTATTCAAAACTTTGTAACTTACAACCTTACAACTTTCATCTTCCACAATTTAAGGCTCATAAAACTTGTTATTATTATTATTCTAATTAATATCTAACATCCTCCCTTAATTGGAAAATTCTTCTGCACACCAAGTCTTGCTCGCAATCTTCGAAAATCTTCAAATTTGAGAGGCTTGGTGAAAATATCCGCAACTTGATCTTGAGTTTTCACATGAGTCAATTCTACTTCTTTCTTGGTAATGCACTCTCTAATGAAATGATACCTTGTATCTATATGCTTACTTCGTTCATGGAACACCGGATTCTTGGCAAGCTCTTGTGCAGATCTATTATCAACATAGATCTTTGTGCTTTCCTTTTTCAACAACTGAAGTTCCTCCAACAATCTTCTTAGCCAAATGGCATGACATGTGCAAGAAGTTGCAGCTACATACTCGACTTCACAAGTAGAAAGTGTCACAATGCCTTGCTTCTTAGAACTCCATGTAAAAACACAATCACCCATAAAAAATACAAATCCGGTAGTACTTTTTCTATCATCAACATCTCCGGCAAAATCACTATCACAAAATCCCACAAGCTTATTGTTATTGGAGGGAGAATAAAACAATCCAAAATCAATTGTACCTTTCAAGTAACGAAGAATTCTTTTTGCGGCTTTTAGATGAGGAGAGGTAGGAGCCTCCATAAAGCGACACACAACTCCCACCGCATATAGAATATCGGGCCTTGTATTGGTTAGATACCTTAAACTCCCCACAAGACTCTTGAAGACCGTGGAGTCTACCTTCTCTCCTTCATCAAACTTTGATAACTTCAAGCCACCTTCCATAGGTGTGTTCACGGGATTGCAATCAAGCATATTAAATTTCTTCAACACTTCTTTTGTGTAGCTTTCTTGTGAGACAAAGATATCATTCTCCATTTGCTTCACTTCCATTCCCAAGTAATATGACATGAGTCCCATATCTATCATATCAAATTCACGAGACATGGACTCCTTGAAGTCTTCAAACAAATTTGGGTTATTGCCGATAAAGATAAGGTCATCCACATAAAGACAAATAAATAAGACATCACCATTATTAAAATTTTTAACATAAAGAGCATACTCATTTTGACAACGGACAAACTCATTGTCTTGGAAGTACTTGTCAATGCGAGTATTCCATGCCCTCGGTGCTTGCTTTAAACCATACAACGCCTTGTTCAATTTCAAGACTTTTCCTTCTTGACCTTCGATGACAAAACCCATTGGTTGTTCAACATAGACATCTTCTTCAAGATAGCCATTTAGAAATGCTGATTTTACATCAAGCTAAAAAATTCTCCACTTCATTTGAGCTGCCAAGGAAATAAAAAGACGAATGGTTTCCATGCGGGCAACCGGTGCAAACACTTCATCATAATCAACTCCATATTGTTGCTTATAACCTTTAGCTACAAGTCTTGCTTTGTGTCTCTCAACCTCTCCTTTTGCATTCTTCTTGATTTTGAACACCCATTTGACTCCAATTGCTTCATGACCTTTGGGAAGGCTTGATAACTCCCAAGTGTTGTTCTTCTCAATGGCTTTGATTTCTTCTTCCATGGCTTGTCTCCACCTTTTGTCTTTCATTGCTTCATCAAAGTTTAAGGGTTCACTATCAACAAAAAGACAAAACAAATCATTTATAACTTCAGTTTCATCATATAATTCTTGAATATTTCTCATTCTTCTTGGCCTTTCACTTGAACTCCCTTCGGAAGATGATGAGGCTTCATTGGTTGAAGGAGTTGGTGAAAGTGCTGGAGTTGAATCATTTGGAGTCAAGGCTTCTTCATCTATTTCTTCAAAGTACGGGAAAAAATCATAAGTGTCTTCTTTCTCCTCCCAATTCCATGTGCCTTCTTCATAGAACTCGACATCTCGGCTCACAATTGTTTTTCCATTGTTTGGATTGTACAATTTGTAGCCTTTTGAGCTTGCATCATAGCCAATGAACACATGTTTCTCACTTCGATCATCAAGCTTGAATCTTCCTTGGTCGGGTACATGAGCATATGCAATGCTCCCAAATACTCTCAAGTGATCAACTCTTGGCTTCACTCCACTCCATGCTTCTTGTGGTGTTTGATCTTTGACATTCTTTGTTGGGGAGCGATTGGACAAATAAACGGCACATGCAACAGCTTTGGCCCAAAATTCCTTTGGCATATTTTTAGCCTTCAACATAAATCTAGTCATATTAAGAATAGTTCTATTTTTTCTCTCCGCTACCCCATTTTGTTGTGGAGATCTAGGAACCGTTAGAGGGCGACGAATCCCATATTTTTTACAAAATTCATTAAATTCTTTTGATGTGAATTCGCCACCTCTATCGGATCTTAGAGCTTTGATTACATAATCACTCTCCTTTTCCACAAGAGCTTTAAAATTTTTAAAAGCTACAAATGCCTCAGATTTTTTCTTTAGAAAATAAACTCAAGTCTTTCTACTATAATCATCAATAAAAAGCAAGAAATATTTATTGTTACCACATGAAGGAGGATTGATTGGGCCACACACATCGGTGTAAACAAGTTGGAGAGGCTCCTTTGCTCTTGAATTAGCTTCTTTTGGAAAACTCCTTCTTGCATGCTTTCCAAAGAGACATGTTTCACACAATTGATTAGGATGGTTGATGTGAGGCATCCCTTTCACCATCTTCTCCTCTCCTAAGGATTTTAGTGCTCCAAAATTCAAGTGCTCAAATCTCATATGCCAACACCATGAAACATACTCAAGCCATTGTTTGCCATCTCTCAACTCACAAAGTGTTTCTCTCTCAACACTCAAGCTCTGATGCCACTTTGTTGGAAGAAGAAGAAAATTTTATTTCATTTGCCACACAAAATACAAGAGTATGATCCCCTATTTATACTAAAATAGAGTGACCACTCACATAATTTGCTTATTCAAGAATACTGAATGCTCACATAATTGTTTATTCAAGACTTTGTAATTTACAACCTTACAACTTTCATCTTCCACAATTTAAGGCTCATAAAACTTGTTATTATTAATTTTCTAATTAATATCTAACAGTTTTAGACTTCATTGAAAGCCTTTCCATGAAGGAGGAAGTTTGTCAATGATTGAGGAGACAATGATGGTTTCATCCATATGCATATTGTGATGTTTGTAGTTATTTAGAATACATTCAATTTCATGCATTTGTTTCATTACAGGCATACTATCAACCATCTTATACTTATTAAAATGACTAGCAAGAAATTTCTTACTGGTTGCGTCCTCAATCCGTCATGTATCTTACTTCAAGTTTTTCCCAAAGTTTCTTGGCTAATCCAAAATTCTGATACGTATCGAACAATTTGTTGCTCATCCCATTCAAAATGTGTCTCATGCAAATGTAATCATCATTATCCCATTTGTTTTTCTCACGGATTTCAGCCATGGTCTCCTCTTCCCTATCTGCTGACCTTGGAGTATTCAAGACATCACCTTCAAAGTAGTAAAAAGGAAGTGAATTTTCTTTTGCCAACAAAGAAAGTTCCCTCCATTGAATTTCTCAAGTTTGACAAAATCAAAAGTCATCTCTTTCAAGTTGTAGCCATTTTCATGTAGATAATTGGTTATACTTATAGACAATCTCATGACTTTTAACGAAGAGATTTAACTTTTTAAATGTCTCTTGACTTGATCAAGAGTCACACATCTCATCTCATGATCCTTGGAGAAATGTCACAACCATTCATTTAAAAAATGTCTCACAACTATCATTTTCTTAATAATTAAATGGTATGTTGTCACTGAAGTGTGGGCTACATGTGTGGCCACTCAATTCTGAGTATTCAGTATAAATCTTAAATTCGAGGATAAACTTTTTTTTTATTCAAAAAATTTAGGGGGGCGTTTAAGGTAAAGAAAATTTCCTAATTCAAATCGTATTTACATAGGTTCAAACTGTAACCTATTAGATAAAGACATTGTCTCCTTACCCAAAAAAAAAAAAAGACATTATCTTTCTCTATTCGACCAAAGATTGAGAAGGGAAACATGAAAACTATTATGTCAATCTATATCTGTCATTAATTTTTTTATTTTAAAAGAAACTCATGCATGTGGAAGAGAAAGAACGTTAACGACCCAACCAGATGGTGTGCATCTTTCTTAGTTGACTTTTAAAATACAGATACTTTTATAGAAATATCTTCAACTTCTTTACTTACATTCACACGTTATTCCTTTTCATTTCTTTTTTTTTTCTCCCCAAAAAAATTAAATATAGCGTACACAAGCTTTTGAAACGTTATTAACATTTTTTATCAAACTTTTTTAATACCTTCTAATATTTTTTTAAAGGTTATTAACATTTTTTATCAAACTTTTGTTAGGACTTTCTAATATTTTTTTAAATGCTATTAACATTTTTTAAAATATTAACTTCTAGCTTCTAATTTTTTATTTATTTTTATTTTTATCTTCAATATATTTATCAAATTTCTTAATTATCTTTTTTAAACAAATCATGATTTTATTATTTCTTTTATTAGTTTACACTTGTCAACAATTTCATCAGTTAATTTTATCAAATACTTTTTAACTTTTAGCTCTCAGTTATGAGCTAGCTTTTAAGTTTTGAACTAACTTTTTTTAGCTAACTTTTCAATTAATTTTATCTAACATAACCTTGATAATTAGGACTTGTACAATTAGATACATTTATTTTATGAAATTAGATACATTAACTTTTCAACCAATGATTAATTGTTATTATAAAACTTGGGTGATCACCTTTAATGAAATTATCTTCTCTCATCCATTTCTTTTATTTATGATACTCGAACTCAAGATCTTACTTTAAAAAACTAAATTTAATATCACTCAAATCATGATCTTACTCGAGGAAATTAAATTTAATACCACTCAAACCAACTTAGTGATAAAATATTTATATCTTTGGGGAAAATAATCATTATAAGCCAAGTGCACACAAAAATCTTTTCAATTTTCTTCTGTCCTCCATCTACCTACTATTTGAAGAGCAATATCACATGCTTTTTAATGTTGTGGGAACACCCGAAAAAGCTGGCATGCAAATACAAACAAGAAACAACTTTGTCAGTTATTATTAAGAAATACATGTTTGTTGTGAACCCTATAAAAATACAAAACAGATAGTGCAAACCAACCAAATTAAAGTCTCCTTTTTTAATTGCATGGTGTCAATAATGCCACCATTCTCCAAGTCTTCCATTTCAAACCTCATCACCTTGCCAATTTCTTTTGAGCTTAGGTCCTGTGGGTCCCTCCTGTCCCAACAACTCATTTGGCAAACCATCTTCAAGGGCTTCCAAAGCAGGGAACACCTTCGCCAAATTGTCCAGCTCCTTTGCAATGTCATAAGTGATTTTTGGACCCCATTGCCTCAAAAAGTTTAACCAAGGTGGTTCTACAATTGCTGACCCCAAATACTCACCAGAAACAACTTCAAAACCAACACCCATGTCAATCACCTTCTCACTCTTCTTAGTTTCATTCTTTATTCCAATCCCATCAAGGCCTTGCATGACAAGTCCTGCTTTTGGATAAATGGCATGGCCATTCAAGGAGGAATAGCACACTGATTTGTTCCCACTTTGGAACTCGAGCTGAGAAGCTTCAACCCATTGACCATTGCTATGTTGTGAGAGATACACCTTTTTTAGTTCTCCATCGAAATTGCTTACTCTTAGTGTCACATGCTCCCAGTCTCCAATATGTTCTCCTATTTTCCCTAGTGGAATATCTATGAGCCCTACTTTGGCTGTTCCAGGCCCATTGAATGGGTAGAAAACCCACATGACAAGGTCAGTGAATGTTCCACCAAACATGGGTTTGGCATGAACATAGGCTTGGCAACTCTTGAAATCACCCTTTTTCACCCTTTCCTTGTTGGCTTTGTCAGAAGGAAGGTCCAACCAATACTCACCATCATTGTTGCCACCCTGAGGAAGGTTAGAACCTGTAGGGTCTATTGGCACAGGTTTGGACTCTTCTCCTTTCTTAACAAGCAATGCCCCATTTGTGAAATACCACTTGGTGGAAGCAGGTTGGAACTCTTCATCAGGATGCAAGTACATGAATGGAGAATAGGCTTGGACAAGTGCCTTAACTTGAGGCAAATTAGGCATGGAGGAGGAGAAGTTCATGTTGGTGTTCTTCAAACAAGCAATAGGGAGAGGGGAAGGAATTTCACCATTATGAGCAAAAAATGTTCCTACAAGCACACCAGGAGCTTGAGTCCCTCTATTGCTTGGCCTCACTTCATAAACATTGAAACCTTTCTCATCACTGCTCTTGTCTGGTCCCCAAATCCATGAGCTTCTCTCACACTGGTCTGTGAGATCTGACCTAACACACCTGATTTTGTCAAGTGAAGGCTTCTCAGGTGTGGTGGTGACAACATGGCCTAAGGTTTTGTAGCCATCAGGTGCTGTTGGTAGCCAAATATAGCCATCTTTGTCTTGCTTGATCTTTTGGGACTTGCTGCTCCACACAAGTGTGTAATCAATTGGTTTCTTCAAAGCTCCATTATTGTCACCTGATGATGTCTCATCTTTTGCCACCAGAATTGATCCAAAAAGAGGCTTGTTGTTGGGTTGGCTGTAGTGGCCTAGTGTGAAGAATCCCTCAGGTATTCCTGCTGGCTCAAAGAAAGCTGCCCCTGCATCACCTGGTCCACCTTCTAAGGTTTTCCAAACTTTGTTGAATGTTGAAATTTGAAACAATTTTAGCCCTCCTATGTTGATGGTTCCAGTAGCAAATCCACCACCTACATGAAAAGTTTCAATTCATGAAGGCCTAAGAAACACATAATTAGAAGTAAGGTTTTAGATTAGAGTTGTCATTGCAATTTTATCGCAGTCATTGACATCATAGGAAATGACAGACAAATACTGTTGATAAGATCATAATTGAAACTGTAATACAGTAGTTGAGTCAAAAAATCTTGGCATTGTGACCAAAATCACAGTTGCATGTGGTTTTTTAAAAAACGTGATTAGAAGTTAAAAATAACACTACAATATCAAGAAGGACGCGGGGGGGAGTGCACCTTGTGGCCAAACTGGTATATTTGCTGGAAGCTTAAATGTTGTGTCGATGGGAAGAGTTTCTATCTTGTTTGAAGAGGATTGGTTCCCCATTGTTGTGTTTTTCTTGGACAAAAGGAGATTGAGTAACGTTTGTGTGATAATAAATGTGGTTTATTGGTTGTTATATATAGCGAATGTAAGGCATATTCCTCTCTCGTTGCAAATAGTATATAATTGAACTATAAACGTGCAAGTTTTTTATAATGTGAAATACTATTTTACTTATTTCTGAATATGTTTTCCCACACGAAACTTCTTATTACCTAGCAATCTTATCGCGTCAAGGTAACTTGCTCATATTTTTTAAACCAAGTGCTTGTGTGAATGGATCGATGTTTTTCTTTCAACTATTTAAATACTTGTTGATAATGAATTGCTCACGTTTATTAGCTAAAGCTTGCAGTGCTACTAGTACTAGCTGCCATTTTTGACTAAGCAAAACAAAGCAGGAACGCGTATTGAATTGAACGTGTCAAGTACACGCTGTATCAACTACCAAAGAATTAATATGTATGTATATAGTGCGTACTTTTACATGTTTCTTGTTGAGTTTATAAAAAATATATTAAACACAAGCAACATCTCTAACCCAAAAGTGAGTGTGTTTGCGTGTGTTTTAACACACCAAATATTAATTTTTCGGAAGTAAAACAGTAATGGAAAGTATTCAAATACTTTGGGGGAACATAAGATCTCTTATAAATAACGTATTTGTATAGTAATTTGCAATTAGTCACTGTGTTATGCATAGATAAGCTTTCCGTGAAAGTGGTGATTAAAGTTGTAGTCAATTATTTCTGTAAAAAAAAAAAAAAAAAAGTTGTAGAGCTAGTCAGTTACTAGAAATTCCATATATAATATATTGAAGATGTAGCCCATACGGCCATATCCATATATAATATAATGAAAAACAAATATACTAAAAATTCCATAGAGGATATACTTTTTAATAGATTTATCGTAACTCATTCATTGTTTACCTTTTTTCATTTAGATTAACAAAATCTGCATTCAACATCAATAACTTCTGTTGATGCTGACTAATGTATGCGACTTGAACTATCCAAAGTTTGTTACGCACGTTCTTCATAACTAAAAGGACACTCGAGTGTATTAAATGAAAAAAAAAATCTTGTATTAGTTGCTGGTTGATGATATATAATTTTAATGTTTTGACTTAAAAATGACTTCAAGATTTTAATTAACTTGCTTACAATCATAATTTGAGGATTTTCTTTAAAAGTAGAAATATGTTTAGAGAATAATTTTTCTAGTAAAGTTTTTATTTGTCCAAAAAATGAAAAAGGAATCTTACCACTTGTTTAAAGACGTATAAGAGTAAAAAAATATATTCGAGACACTTTTATTTCACTACACTCTGTTACTAATTGAACTTTATGTGAATCTTTTTTTTTTGTGTAAAATTTTTTTATGTGAATCTTGTCTTATAAAATTCACCCATTAATAGTGTGTCAGAGAAAGTTATGCATGATCCACTTAAAAAAAAAAAAAGCAAAATCTAAAAAGACCGAAACTAGTTGTCTTCACAAGACAATTTTATAATGCATGATTTCAAAATGAACGTAAGGTTTGTGGTAACCACCAACCTTTTGATTAGGGGTGTTTATGGTGGAATTTGATGGAATTTTTACTTAAAATTAATTCAAATAAAGCAAGAAAATTAAGTGAGATTTAGATTGGTTTAAATTATTTATTAAATCTTAATTAAATCAATTTTTTTCTGTTTTATTCAGTTTAGTTTTTGCAATTTTAAAAATTCTATTAGTAAGTGTTAAAAAATGCTAGAAAAATTTGTTACTAATTAAACAAAATATGAATAATAATTAATTCAATAATCAATAATATAAATAGAAAACAAAAATTTTAACAAGTAAAATAATAATTATTTTTAAGTTAAATAATACTTAAATAATAATTATTTAACTTAAAAATAATCATTTAACTTAACAGAATCGATTTGGTTTTGTCGGATTATAACACTCTCTACTTGTTATAGTCGGATTATTATAACATTTTCTTCTTATCATAATTATTTTATCTATCAGAAAAGATTTCTGACCATATTTTATTGTTGAATGATGTTTCTCTCATGTGTGACAGATCACAGATCCTTTATTTGACAATAAATATTTAACATATAATGGGTTTTCTTTAATGCGAAACAACCTTTTGGAGGATACTTTTTTAACGTACTGAGTTTTTGTTAATAATGTTTAGAAAAGAATAATACGTGGGAGCCACCTTTCTTTTTTTTAAGAGGTGTTTGTGACTGGTGAATTTTTTTCGGTTGGTTTTTTGTTCGAAATAAAGAATTAACAGATTTAATTCAATTTTTTTTAATCATCTTAGAACATAACTCTAAAATTTTCCACATATTATAGTCATTTAGGTCAGTTATAGAACTAATCCGTGGATCCATTTGGGTGTAGTTATATTTAATCTCATCATCTCTCTTCAATGATGTGTTTAGTAAAAATCAAACACAAAATTTCCCCTATAAACTCAACGCTTCAATAAACTTAATTTAGTTCTTTTTCATTAATAAATAGGAAAAAAAGGTAAATAAATACCATGAAGGTTTTGAACTTTGCAAAGTTGGATAATAACTATGACTAAATCATTAGTTTCTAAACTTGGTTAGATATTGATTCATTTTATCAGCAAACTAGATCGTCGCACAATGTATTCAAATTTTTTATTCCTAGAAAAAATTTATAAAAAAATCCGAATAAATATTACAAATATGATAAACACCATGTTCTTCAAATAATTGTTAAACAATTATTGATAAACAACATATGCCCTTCACATGATTGATAAACAACATGCCCTTCAAAAAAAAAACCTTAATAAATATAATGCAACATATTACAAATGATAAACAAATATTGATGCTTACTCAAAATCTTGCAGAACAACATCAAGAAGCCAACTTTTTTTCCCATTCTTTTCGTCATCCTTCACATAATCTTTTCCAACATGTTCAATAATAACTTTGAAGAAATCATGTTTAATACAATATCAAAAATATGAAATAATATTAAAATTCAACAATAAAAGCAATGCAACTAATATAAAACACTAACCAAGCAAGAAACTTGAGTGATTTGAGTGCTTTCCATAAAATTAAATTTGAATAAAAAATGAACCAAGTGACTTGATATGTTGCATTTTAAGTCATCATTAGGTCTCACTTATGTTTTTTTTAACCACCAAACACATAGATCAACTAGCTGGTTTTTTTACCAATCTGCATATTCTCTCTCCATTTTTTTCCTAAAATACACTACTTTGGTCTTTTATTCCCAAAGTACACCTCTTTTGGTCACTTCACGGAAGTTGGGTTCTCACACCCCGACTTCCCTCCTTCCTTTTTTTTATAAAAAAGTTTATATATTATTAAAATTAAATATTATATTATATAAAATTATTTTTAATTAATTTGAAAATTATTTATTTATTAAATTAATTTATGTAATATTATTTATAATTTAATTTTGTTATTAAGAAAATGATATTATTAAATTTAAGTATTTTTGTTATATTATTTAAATTATTTAAGATATTTTTTGGGTGAATATATGTTTTAAAATCTGAATTTTGTATAATAATATATTTATTTTAGTAAATATTTATTTTGTATAATAATCTGAATTTTAAAATTTTTAATTTAACTATTTTACTAAATATAATTAGTTTGTTTATGTTATTAGATTTAATTAAAAATAATAAAACTAAAGCTTTTAACAATTTATTTATATAAGAACATTATACTACGTCTTCAATAAAATATTTAAACAATGACATTTGTCTAAGGAAAAACTAAGATGAAGATACATTAGGACAATTATTTCTACTATGACCATGTTGCCAGCAAAGTTCACATTTTTTTCTACTTGCTCGTTCATTTTCGTCTTCGTCCATCTCAGTAGGAATGCGAGTTGAAACGGGACGACCCTTTGCAGTCCTCTTTCTCCTTGGATCAGGACCCCACTGATCTCCTTCATATTCTTGCCACATTGATTCGTGTGACAATAAACCAAAGGAGTTTTCGTAAATGTGCAAAATGTGTTGTAAAGTAAATATCATCGACACATAGGTCATGGGATCAACATTGATAGATTTACAAGCAGTCATGACGTGAGAACACGGTAAATGTTTAGCCTGAAATTCACCACAATCACACTTTTGGGATTGTAACATTACTCTAAACCTTCCAGGTGGTCTGGGTGTTTCAAGTGGGGATTGAGTCTCGATTATAATAAAAGTGTGATTGTGTCTGTCGAATTCATTTACAATGCGTGTATTAGATTCTTGTTGACCACTATTGATTGCATCGAAGACGACTTCAGAATACTGTGAGCCGAAGTTGATCATTGCCTGAGTTTGTCAACCTCTATTAGCAAAGAGTTATGCGGTCTTGAAATAGGTCTCCTCAACCAATGATGACACCGGCAAATGTCTTGTGTTTTTGAACATGGAATTAACAGACTCCGACAAATTGGTAGTCATATGTCCCCAACGTTTCCCCTCATCAAAGCATTGTACCCATTTTTGTTTGGGTAATTGATCAAGCCATTCAGCTGCACTTGGCTTATTCGCACGAATATCCCCAAGATGTCGCCAGTGCATCTTCTCCGTGTATGCGTACCCTGTAAATATCTAATCAATGTATTATGTTATAAAATTTGATTGAAAGAAAATTATAACGAATAAATAAAATAGATTCTCACCAGCCAACATAAGTGGTTTCTTTAAATGTTTGCAGTTTGAGTTACCACGAAGAAAGTTTTGTGCAATGTGGCGCAGGCAAAAGAAATGGGATGTGTCCTGGACCCATAAGTTACTTGGGTTGTTGTAGGCACTTATAATTGAGGGGTGTCGGTCTGAAATAAGAGAAATGTTAATTTGCAAAGTAACATGTCTTCTCAAATTCTTTAGAAAAAACCCCCAAGCTGAAGTTGTCTCCCCTTCTACAATGGCATAGGCAATCGGGAAGATATGGTTAGCTCCATCTTGTGCGGTAGCTATTAACAGTGTGCCAGTATACTTTTCGTAAAGCCATGTACCATCTACTTGTACAATGGGTTTGCAATATGCAAAACCATTAATGCATGGACCAAATGACCAAAAGACACGTTTAAACAATCTTTTGCCCGGTACTATTTCTCCCCCCTCATACAAGGATTTTGTTTGAGCAGCGACCACAGTCCCGGGAACACAAGATTGCAAAGCTCCGAAAAGTTTTGGCAGTTTGGCATATGATTCTTCCCAGTTTCCATGAATCATCTCCAACGCTTTTTGCTTTGCTAACCATGTCTTCTTGTAGGATGGGGTATAATTCATGAATGTTTTGATCTCTGCAATCAATGTCTTGATGGAGACAGTTGGGTTTGTTTTGAGAATTGGTTGGATGATCTGTGCTATGACGTGTTTGTCGAGTTGGCGATGATCTTGTCTGAGCATCGGCACGAGACAAGTGTGATGACCTCTGATACTCTTGATAATCCATTTGTTATGCCTCTTTGAATTGCATGCGCCCAAGCTCCATGTACAACCATTTTCATGTAACTTGCAGAAGAAGTGTAGCCTTCTTTGGTCAGAGTAAATTGTTCTGCAATCAAAATGATTTCTGATGTTGTATTCTTTTATTGCTCGAATACATTGTGATTTGTCATCGAAGGTCATGCCAACCTCGAGTACACCGACTGGTGGTTGTACATTGTGTTGCTAATGAACAAAATGGGGTCGATCAATATAGTGTGGTAGGTGGTCAAAGTTCAAGTCTACTGGACACCTAGGTTACTGAGATTGCAACGGATGTGATGGAGGTGTCGTTGGTCTTCCAACACCCTCGTCATCGGTTTGGTCATCACTTTGGTCATCGCTTTGCTGATTGATGTGATCAAAGAACTGTTGATCCTCATCCTCAGTAAAATCATCCATGTTTTCATGATGAAATCGTATAATGGGATCTTCGTTAGCAATGGGATGTTCATCTCGGTTTGATGTTTGCGTTTGTGGTAGCTGTGAAGGTGGCGTAAAGGGGGATGAAGGATGGTTTTGTTGGTTAAAGGAGGTTTGTTGGCCATGAAAAAAGGAATCATTCTCGGATAATATTTGTGTGTATGAAGTATAAATGTCAAAGGGGTCTTGTGATTCAAGGTTGTTGTATGAAGATACTGGATTATTGAGGTCTATGTTGTTATACGGTAATTGTTGTGGAGGCGGTAGTTGTAGTTGTGGACATGAGGGTTGTGGAGACGATGGTTGTGGTTGAGGAATAAGCTCAGTAACAGCATAGAATTCGGCAGAATTCAATTGTGGATTCTGGATAATTGTTTCCATCGCGCCTCTAAGATCATCATTGTCGAATAGTTGAGCTGAAATAAAACGTGTCTGACCGAGATGAATTGAAATAGGGACACGAAATAACAATTGAGCAACTTGTTCAGTTGCTTGAGTAGGAAGATGATTGTTAATTTTTCGAATGATGTGTAAACGTAATAGAACGACTGGCGTAAAAAAATATTGGGGTCGTACATTGGTACGTCGATCCTTGAACTGGATCGTCTACAATGTGACCACTGTGGTAAATGAGGGTCGGAATTTCTTTAGGTGGAGCCATGGTGGTGCTTATGGGATATGAGTGGAAATGGTGTGAGAGTTACAAATCGAGTTTTGTTTTGTGAGAAAATTGTTGTGTGTGATATGTTGTTGTCAAATGGTGATATTATATATAGGCTGAGAAAGTTTAGTACCAGAGTTAGATTGTAATGTTAGGTGGGAGAGTTAGATTGGAAGGTTAGGTTGGGAGAGTTAGTTACGAGGGTTAGATGGGAGGGTTAGATTGGAAGGTTAGATGGGAGGGTTAGATTGGAAGGTTAGATGGGAGAGTTAGATTGGAAGGTTCGGTAGGAGAGTTAGTTACGAGGGTTAGATTGGAAGCTTAGGTAAGATAGTTAGATCGGAAGGTTAGATGGGAGGGTTAGGCAGCAAAGTTAGTTACGGCGATCAGGTAGGACATTAAGTGCATGTGAGTAATTTAGTGTACACATGTAAGTGAACAGTATGCAACCTCACACATTAATATACATGACAGACTATTCGTTTAATCATGATTGTTGACCGCAGTGTTCCGTATCGCATGCCAAGGTCACATGGATTGTTCAGAAACATGTTAATGGGATAAACATACACATGTGAGTGAACAGTGTGCAACACAAAACTTTAATGGGGTGTCAGTGCATGTGAGGGTTAGGTCTGACATTGCTTCGCATCTCTGAAATGATGCATATGTAGACTATTATTACTGAAGTAAATTAAAAATAACAACTTCAAAGCATGCAACAACTACAACTAGATAATAAAGACGGAGAAAAACTTCAATGCAATACAACAACAAAATATGTTAAATTATTCATTCTAATTTCATGGTATTCTCCAGCTTCTGCTCCATGTCGGCCCAACTTAGGTCATTAACTTGAGTAGGTGATAATGAATTATGAACATCAACTTTAAGTTCCATACATATTACACTTCTCATATTGAGAAATGTATGAAACATGCATGAGACACCTTCTTCGTCAATAATTTGAATTGCCCTATATTGAACTTCACCATTTAATTGATATACAGGACAACAATACCAAAGGGTATTAATTATAGGCGTAACACCATTATCTGTAATTGATGACTGTATTGCAGTGATTATATTTGGCAGCGTCATTGTTGGATTCAAGAGTAACGACTTTGTGTTGTCACCTCTGAAAATTGCATTTGCACTTGAACTTTGAATGATTTCACCATTGATATAAACGTACACACAAATAGGCTCTGACCTCATTGCTAGCCCTCTCTGTTTTCTCTCACAATTTGATTACACACAACAGTGCAAAGTATTAGGTGACATGGTAGGTTTATATATGCAATCAATCACGGGTCCATGGTTCACGTGAATTAGAATCTCGATGCATCACAGTACCACAGTCGTGTTAATGTGCTTTGGAATCTCGAGGCCTTACAACGAGACAAAATATAAATGTGGTTTGGAATCTCGAGGCATTACAATTACATTAATTGTAATATTGAGGCCATGCGAAATGTTGAGAACAAAGCTAATGCGGTTATCGTACGCATGTGGGTGAATAGTGTGCAAGAAAATGTCATTGGTTCACGTGCATTAGAATCTCGATGCGTGACAGTACCACAGTTGATGTTAATGTGCTTTGGAATCTCGAGGCCTTGCAACGAGACAATTATAAATGTGCTTTGGATTCTCGAGACATTTACAATTACCTTAACGTACACATGCGGGTGAACAGTGTGCATGAAATTTTAGTGATTCACGTGAATTAGAATCTCGATGCACCACAGTACCATAGTCATGTTAACGTGCTTTGGAATCTCGAGGCCTTAGAACGAGACAAATTATAAATGTGCTTTGGAATCTTGAGGCATTACAGTTATCTTAAGTGTATTTGTGCTTGCAAAACCGAACATAGTGTAAATAATAAATAGATGAGAGGTGCATGTCAATACCACATTTGCATCACCCAACTTCAAATTTTATATCATTTGTATTCGTTTTACCATTTGACATCATTCTCATGGATGATAAACCTCTATTGCGTCATCAACATGTTCATCGTTCACGTACTACGATTAATGAGTTAATCACTTCCTATTACCATACAATACCTGAACCAGAACCACAAATTATACCATTATTATCGTCTACCGGGTTCCAACATATTGCCTTAATCAAACAGTGTAAAATTGATCCTGCATTGATCACTGCATTGGTTGAACGATGGAGGCCTGAAACACATACCTTTCACCTGCCATGGGGAGAGTGCACCATCACACTCGAAGATGTTGCACTTCATCTAGGCATTAGAGTCGATGGTCGTGTTGTGGTTGGACCTAGCTTCTTACATTGGGATGAGTTATGCCACGAGTTACTAGGGGAAGTCCCTCCCAAAAATGCGCGTAAAGGAGCCACACTGAAGCTGACATGGTTGCTAAACATGTTGCGCGCACCATTGCCTGAAGAACCAACAACGCACCAACTACAATGCAGGTGTAGAGCTTACATAATGTACATGATTGGCGGTGCTTTAATTCCTGATAAATCTGGAAATAGAGTTCATTTAATGTATTTGAACCTATTACGTGATTTGAACAACACAAAAAAATATAGTTGGGGTTCGGCTTGCTTAGCAAACCTGTATAGAGAACTATGTCGAGCATCATCAGAAGTTGGTAAATCTATGGGTGGTTGTGTCATACTATTGCAGTCATGGGCTTGGTACCACATGCCTTTTATTGCACCAAGAGTCCCACGACCGGAAACAACTTTTCCACTGGCTAAAAGGTTATTTACATATAGCGAAATGTAAATTTTTTTTATTTCAATGACGTGTATTATAACATTACAATGAATACTGATTTTGTATGTTTTACATTTTAGATGGAGTGGTGGTAGATTAGAATATAGGGCCACACCGCATGGTGACTTAGTCGGATATAGGTCTCGTATAGATCATATGGAGAGCCATGAGGTATGATACTATCATGATCTGCACCTTAAATATAAACATACATACTAACATGTTGCCTTGTTGACATATATTTCAGTTTTCTTGGGTCCCATATAGAGGATTTGAAGAACACCTACCTAGACGTGCCTATAGAGACATGGAGATTTGGTCTGCATGTACTGCAATTATTTGTTTCTCGATTGTCGAATGGCATCAAACAAATCGGGTGAAGTTACAGTTTGGACTACAACAAGATATCCCTGTTGATCCCATGAATCTTGATCTACTTCACCAAATTGACATGCAAGGCAATCATTACACTGATTGGATGGAATATCATGCGGAGTGGATTAATATCTGGAAAAACAAACACAACGATATTTTAGCTGGGCAATGGGTTGAAGGAATAGTGACACATACACCAGCGTACATGGAATGGTATAGAAAAAACACTACTTTGTTCTTGTCTGTTGAACAACAACTACATGATCCACGCACAACAATTACACAAAATGTTGCAGGGTCAGGTGTTGAACAAACACATTTTGAAATTCCACATCCTCAGTCAATGTATTCTACTCCTTCACCTGTTCATCAAACTTTTGGCCACACTAGCGAGTCAGTCACCGCAACCACCCATGAATGGATGACCGATTTATTTGGCGTCGAATTCAATACACCAAATTCAGCGGCATCATATTTAGCTACTTTACAATAGTTCAATGCACCGCATTCGTTTGGAGAACAAGGTCAAAGTTCTTCAGCTGCAACAACCAACATTGAAAATACTAACATAGAACAACAACATGATCATGACGTGGAAGAACCAGTTATACTGGAAAGAAGAAATCCGCGACATAATCGGCATCCACCACCTTGTGGGACTGGTCATCGTCTTGGTCATTGAAGTATAAAATGTTGTGATAATGGGATCAAATATGTTTAAGTACCCCTGTAACGGCATCATCAAATATGATTTGGACCCTTGCAACTATGGTTAAGTACCCATGTTCTGTATTTCTTTAAAATTATGTCGAACACATTAATGATGTTTGTGACTCATTTTTACTATATTGTGAACGTCAAAGAATCCAAAAAAAATTATTTCGTGCACCAGTTCCATCGACTAACACCTCAAAATACAAGTACAAAATCAAAAAAACTATGATTTAGACCCTTGCAACTATGGTTAAGTACCCATGTTCTGCATTTCTTTAAAATTATATCGAAGACATTAATGATGTTTGTGACTCATTTTTACTATAGTTTGAACGTCAAAGAATCCAAAAAAAATTATTTCGTGCACCAGTTCCATCGACTAACACCTCAAAATACAAGTACAAAATCAAAAAACCTATGATTTGGACCCTTGCAACTATGGTTAAGTACCCATGTTCTGCATTTCTTTAAAATTATGTCGAACACATTAATGATGTTTGTGACTCATTTTTTCTATAGTTTGAACTTCAAAGAATCCAAAAAAAAATATTTCATGCACCAGTTCCATCGACTAACACCTCAAAATACAAGTACAAAATCAAAAAAAAACTATGATTTGGACCCTTGCAACTATGGTTAAGTACCCATGTTCTGCATTTCTTTAAAATTATGTCGAACACATTAATGATGTTTGTGACTCATTTTTACTATATTGTGAACGTCAAAGAATCCAAAAAAAATTATTTCGTGCACCAGTTCCATCGACTAACACCTCAAAATACAAGTACAAAATCAAAAAAACTATGATTTAGACCCTTGCAACTATGGTTAAGTACCCATGTTCTGCATTTCTTTAAAATTATATCGAAGACATTAATGATGTTTGTGACTCATTTTTACTATAGTTTGAACGTCAAAGAATCCAAAAAAAATTATTTCGTGCACCAGTTCCATCGACTAACACCTCAAAATACAAGTACAAAATCAAAAAACCTATGATTTGGACCCTTGCAACTATGGTTAAGTACCCATGTTCTGCATTTCTTTAAAATTATGTCGAACACATTAATGATGTTTGTGACTCATTTTTTCTATAGTTTGAACTTCAAAGAATCCAAAAAAAAATATTTCATGCACCAGTTCCATCGACTAACACCTCAAAATACAAGTACAAAATCAAAAAAAACTATGATTTGGACCCTTGCAACTATGGTTAAGTACCCATGTTCTGCATTTCTTTAAAATTATGTCGAAGACATTAATGATGTTTGTGAATCATTTTTTCTATAGTTTTAACGTCAAAGAATCCAAAAAAAATTATTTCGTGCACCAGTTCCATCGACTAACACCTCAAAATACAAGTACAAAATCAAAAAAACTATGATTTGGACCCATGCAACTATGCTTAAGTACCCATGTTCTGCATTTCTTTAAAATTATGTCGAACACATTAATGATGTTTGTGACTCATTTTTTCTATAGTTTTAACGTCAAAGAATCCAAAAAAAATTATTTCATGCACCAGTTCCATCGACTAACACCTCAAAATACAAGTACAAAATCAAAAAAACTATGATTTGGACCCATGCAACTATGGTTAAGTATCCATGTTCTGCATTTCTTTAAAATTATGTCGAACACATTAGTGATGTTTGTGACTCATTTTTTCTATAGTTTGAACGTCAGAGAATCCAAAAAAAATTATTTCGTGCACCAGTTCCATCGACTAACACCTCAAAATACAAGTACAAAATAAAAAAAAAAACTATGATTTGGACCCTTGCAACTATGCTTAAGAGCCCATGTTATGCATTTTTTTAAAATTATGTCCAACACATTAATGATGTTTGTGACTCATTTTTTCCTATAGTTTGAACGTCAAAGAATTCAAAAAAAATTATTTCGTGCACCAGTTCCATAGAATAACACCTCAAAATACAAGTACAAAATCAAAAAAGAAATTATGATTTGGACACTTTTTCCATGGTAATAACGTCAAAAACTTCAAAAAAAAATATTCGTGGCACACTGCAATTTTCACAAATCAATTTTTTTTTTACTCTAAAATTATAATGGACTTCTGCTGCATCAATTATCAGGGATAAATCACAGTCGAAATTGACAACACTCGGCAATTTCTATAGGTCTCTAAAAAAATAAATGTTTCACCAGTAAAATTGACATGACATGCACTACTCAATTTTTTTCACTCTGATAATTATAATGGACTTATACTCCATCAATTACCAGAGATAAATCATAGTTAAAATTGACAACACTCATCAATTTACACACGTCTCTAAAAAATAAATGTCGCACTAGTAAAACAGACATGACATGGACAACTCAATTTTTTTCACTCTGATAATTATAATGGACTTCTGCTCCATCAATTACCAGGGATAAATCACAGTTGAAATTGACAACACTCGGCAATTTTCACACATCTCTAAAAAAATTAATGTCGGACCAGTAAAATTGAAATGACGTGGCAACTCAGTTTTTTTTCACTCAGTTGTTTTTTTCACTCAGCAATTTGCACATTATGGACCCTTGTAAATATGCTTAAGTGTTCATTTACCCGTTCATCTAAATGCACAGTTAACTAGTGACTCACTCAATTATAACCAAATTCTATAAATACCACTACAGCTAAAGACATTCGTAACAATTTCAAATTTTCATCTCAATGCCTACCACAATGTGTCACCTAACTACATATGTTTGTGTTTACTACGACGGCCAAATTTGCAACACTAATGAGGGCACCACCTTCGTTAGTAACAACACAAAAACTTTCATGGTCGATAAGGTCATAACCTTTACACAATTGCTTGAACTTGTTCACCAAAAACTAAACATTGACCCAGAACAACATATCCAACATCTCCATTTTCGGCGCCCTATATTTGAGTCAGGACAACGTTATATGTACACATCTTTTATTCTGCGAGATGATGCTGATGTTCGACAAATGTTCAACATTTTTTACAACAACCCATCACTACCATTTGTGGAGTTATTTGCCATAATCTGTCACAATAATGACCCACCAGGCAACCAACATGGCTCAACCTCTAATCTTGAGGACTTATCAGGTGAATACGAGACTTGTTGGCTCACAATCCAAATTGACAATACTCTGCAATTTGCACACGTCTCTAAAAATTAAATATCTCACCTGCAAAACTGTCATGAAATGGACAGCCTATCATCTCTTTATTCACTCTGAAAATCATCATGAACGTCTGTTGCTTTAATTACATGGGAAAAATCACAGTCCAAATTAACAACACTCTGCATTATGAGCTGTCCATTTCATGTCAGTTTTACAGGTGATACATTTAATTTTTAGAGACGTGTGCAAAACTGACATGAGATGGACAACTCATAATCTCTTTGTTCACTCTGAAATTATAATGGACGCTTGCTACATCACTTACTAGGGAAAAAGAAACATTGGATTCCAATACACATCAACGTGGCAGAATACTCATACAACTATAAATAACACAACACAGACACAATATAAACACACAATCTCACACAACATAATTTCACAAACCAAATTCAATCTTATTACTATGTCATTTTTTGGGAGAAAAAAGTAGTCAGACCATTACTAACTCCAGATTAGCTTTCATTTTTCCAAATGGATCAATCAGTTACAACAAAACTGGTGTTTATTTTCAAAGTCTCATTCCAACACCAATGCGAGTTCCTAACAACTGTTCTTTTGATACACTCAAGCGTAGAATGCACAACATCCTTCAACTAACCAACGATCAATTACTGGATGAAATCTACTACCGACAGCCATTCATAGATGCAGGTCAACAATATTTTTTTCAATCTTTACAATTGAAAAATGATGATGATGTTTACACAATGTTAATGTGTAATGACCAATACTCGTGTGTTGGCCCTATAGAATTATTATGTACCATTATTAGAACATCGGATGCTATACTCAACCTGCTTCAATCAACCATCACTCCTACTCATGATGCAATTATGTATTACAACGGGAAGTGGAACATACCACGTCAAGGTGAGTTTTTGGGTTACTCCTTTACTGGAACTAATCCAATAAGATTTGGCATTCCTTCGGGATGTGACATGGAGAAACTCAAGGATTTAATCAAGCAAGTTGCACCTACAGGGGTTCCCCCTAATGGAATTCACGGATCACAATTGGTTAGACGATTGTTCTTTCGACAACCAGGTCATTCTAAGTATTCCGAAAATTTGATTGAATATGACATAACAGAATTGGAAAATGATGAAGACGTGCTAAAGGTGTTAGCACAATCCAACTATTGGAAATGATTCTGCACAATAGAAATTTTGGCTATTTTTAACAAACCAGTAATCTAAATAGAAGAAGGCATGTATTCTACACAACATATTTCATATCCTCATTAGTTTTGTTATGTTTGCATTGTAAGTGTAATTTTTAATATGTTTTATTATTGTCGAGTATCATTTCAATTACTGTAATTTGAGTATTTTGTCTATGACAGATTTGTCATATATTTTTTTGCGGTGTTTTTTTTACTGTATTTTAATACTACTAACTAATTTTATTATTTTTTAATTACAAGAACATACAAAAATTAACAAAACATAAATTTAACTACACAATTACATATAACATAAATAAAAAATTATACTCTAATTTTATCCAATTTTTATATTTTTCTTTATATGTATATTTCTCTTTACAAAAAATTATAAAATAATATTACATAAATTAATTTAATAAATAAATAATTTTCAAATCAATTAAAAATAATTTTATATAATAGTTAAATTAAAAATTTTAAAATTCAGATTATTATACAAAATAAATATTTACTAAAATAAATATATTATTATACAAAATTCAGATTTTAAAACATATATTCACCCAAAAAATATCTTAAATAATTTAAATAATATAACAAAAATACTTAAATTTAATAATATCATTTTCTTAATAACAAAATTAAATTATAAAATAATATTACATAAATTAATTTAATAAGTAAGTAATTTTCAAATTAATTAAAAATAATTTTATATAATATAATATTTAATTTTAATAATATATAAACTTTTTTATATAAAAAAAAAAAAAAAAAAAAAGGGAAGAAGGCAAGTCGGGGTGTGAGAACCCGACTTCCGTGAAGTGACCAAAAGAGGTGTACTTTGGGAATAAAAGACCAAAGTAGTGTATTTTAGGAAAAAAAAATGGAGAGAGAATATGCAGATTGGTTAAAAAACCTCAACTAGCCTAAGTTGTCTCCGGTGGAAGAAACTTGTAGTTCAGACCAAGAAAAAATATATATTTTTAGCATAATATAAATAATTTAATATGCTTCAAAAAAATTACATTTTGTTTAATGTTTTATTTGTTTGACAAATGTTCACAAATACCTATAAATATTTGCAGGTATTCATAAAAATTTACAAACATTCTCTTAACAAATATCCATGCGGGTAGAGATGTATTTTCATCCGATAAGAGGACTACTACTTGTACCCTTCATGCTCCATTATCATCCTACCAGCAAGGAGTGTCAACTGTCAATATTAAATCTCGGTGTTAATGTTTTTATCACAACCAGTTGAGATTGATTTGCATAATCACAATTCATTCCATTATTACTAATTTTTAAAGATACTCACATTTTGGCTCTATTATGTACTAAAAACAACACTATTAATTGTGATAGTATTACTTTTTCACTTTAAGTGTATGCTATAACTGTTTATCCTCAAATATAAGATAGCATTAAGCTTAATCACCAATGACTTCAAAAGATGCAAAATTGAGATAGACACGTTCATCCCAAAAGACCAAATCTTATAAAAATATCTCGAAATCCCACTGAAAACCCAAATATCCTAATTACAATCTTTAAATAAAAGTAAAGTTAAAGTCCAACAATTAGGGATTCGGGTGTTAAGTAGTTGGTTAAATTTGACACAATCAAACGCCTTAGTCCAAATCGAGCCAATTTGGATTTTTAGCCTATTTGGATAAGTGAAATAAAGTGATTTTATGTTTAGATGTTCTTATTTAAAGGCAAGTTAATAAAATTCAATATAATTTTTTATTCAATACAGAAGTTATCTAAAGTTATTTCAACTCCATCAATTCTAGATCAATAATTAATTCGTCGGCGTAAGATCAATCATGTAAGTATTTTATCTAAAATCACGTTAAGTAGCATTTCAACGTAATTTTCACGTTAAGTAGCCAACGAAACACCGTTAAACCAAGAAGGGTCAAAGGCTATTTTCATAGTTTTTGTTAACCTCGTGCGGTACCTTCTATAGTGCATTTTTTTTAATATTCTAAAAGACCATAAAAAGAAAGCAATGAAAATGAAAAGAAAAAGAAAAACAGAAAAATGAGGAGGTCCTTTGCAAGCCTGCCCTTATTTGTATACAACACGTGTGCAGCTATATGCATATTCTTCAACAAACTCACTGAAGGTAAGTACTTTTCCCTCTAGCTAGCCACTGCCTCATGTATACCTTTGTTCAAGCTTTGTGCATGTTTCCCAAGCAAACATACTTGATCTGAAAAAGTAATAGGGATATACTTCAACAAGTTCACATTCTAATGTAAAATTTATCAAAAATGAAATGACAAATTGACCGCGCATGCATTATTCAATGTAGAACGTCACATGAAGTATTTAGAACTCCATAAGAAGGCACATCCATGTTTGACATAATACTGACACCAACTATAACAAAGACACCTCTGACTCTGAACAGTATTATTAGGAAAGTTAAATTAAATTAAATTTTAGCATAGGAAACTTTATTGTAGACATTTTTTAAACGTAGCATTCGGCTGATAATGTGTGATGTATGTCACTATTTCATTCTGCTATAAAAGGAAGTTGTCCTCTTTTCCTCACACATTGAACAAAGGAAGTTAAGGAATCTTTCTAATTCTCCACCAAAACTACATTTGAAAAAGTTGAATGATCTTACTGGGCAACCATCATTCTTGTAAACATCCTAGACCCAGAGGACAATAATATCATTTCATATACCAAGCATCAATCCATCTACATTGACCCAAAACACCTAAAAATGCTATCAACAATTCAAAACTGTCTCCAACATGTCCACAACGCTCAAAATTCTTCATAAATATGCCCTTTCTCTTCTAGCCTCTCAACCACAACCAAAATGAGTTTTATAAAAGTTGCACAAGTATAACCAATGACTACAGACTATGAAGCAATCTTGTGTTTCTAAAGTAAAATTACAGAACTGGAGACTTTAAATTTGTCCTTACCTCTAAATATTCATCCATCCCATATTTGGAGCCTTCTCTTCCGAGGCCGGACTGTTTAAAACCACCGAATGGAGCCACCTACATCAAAGCATGCATGTAGATAAACCCATGAACAAAAATTCCATTGTCATTTGATATCATTTAATAAGGAATGAGATGTACCTCAGTTGAAATTACTCCTTCATTAACACCCACAAGTCCATATTCTAGAGCCTCAGCAACACGCCATGATCGTTGGATACTGTTTGTAAATATGTATGAACCCAAACCTTCATATGTACAGGTAGATCCATGGTCCAAAGTTTGACAACGTTAAACCAAGAGTGACTAGATATGACAAAACTATTAACATAGGCTGTATAGGAGGGGGAGGGGGGAGGGCAAAAACTATTCTTCAAGGCTGTATAAAGAAGAATCAAACTTGAAACTAGAGCCACAAGAACTACCTGCATTAGTGTCGTTAGCAATTCTGATAGCATCCTCTTCAGTTTTGAATCTCAAAAGGGGTGCAACAGGTCCAAATGCTTCCTCTCTAGTTAAGACAAATCATATAGGTGAGTTAACAAAAAACAAGAATGAAAGAAAGAAAGAAAGAAAAGAAAAAAGTCTAGCAAGTGAAAATTAACAACAAAATTCCATTTGATGATAACAAGGCAAAGTGGAATAAATCCATAGCAATTTTTTTTCAAATATAGAATATAGGATGCAACACAGCACTATAAACTATATAAGCTACATTGGTTTGAATACTCATATCAGCAAAGACAGTTGAAGACTAGCTTTACAGAAGATATAATGAAAATGCGGTGAAAAGATTTAACAGTTTTGCATAGTTGTGTTTCTACCAAACTCAAACACAGTTTGTACTTTGTAGAGACTAGCCTCATCTATAACAATTATAAAGCCAATATGCCTTTTTGGTTTTACACATTTTACTTCCAATTTTATCCTTCAACTGCTTCATTTACAACTCCCCACTCTCCCATTCAAGCTCCTGACACCCTCTCTATGATGTTTGGTCTCCACTTTTTCAAAACCTTTATAACCTTTAACTGTTACTGCAAATTGTCTCTATTTTGTTTCAATTCTCAACTGTCACATCAGTTAATATTGATAACAAAAAAAACTGTATTAATTACATACGCAATAAATTAAATTTAAAAAAGTAAAAAATGTGAATAGAGAAGCATGTTAGTGCCTATCCTTTTGCTATTGTATATAAAAGCACATGCATAATAGAAAAGATAACAGAGAAATGATCAAGGGGAGAAAATTAGTTTCATTAACCCAAAGATTCAATGCTTACAGTTCTATATTTATAGACTAGTTAGTTAGGACAGCTAACTAACTTTAACTAACTGAGCAGCTAACACTAACTAACTAAGCAAACTTAACTCAGGTAAACTAACTACCTAAGACTGCAGTTGAATAACTGCAAATCCTTTACAACACTCCAATACCCCCCCTTTAAACTCAAGGTGGTTAGACTTGGGAGAAGTATCAATCACATTGAGTTTGCCTTTTAGAAACTGAAACCTGGTTGGAGAGAGGGGTTTGGTTGAAGCATGAACCCATTGATCAAGACCAGGAATATGATGAACAATCAACTGCTTAGTTAGAACTCTTTCTCTGACAAAGAAAACATCAATTTCCATGTGTTTTGTCTTTGTATGAAGCACCGGATTGTGAGCCAGTGCTACAGCACTTTGGTTATCACAAAACACCACTGGTGTTTTGAAAGAAACACCTAACTCAGACAAGATAGTTTGAATCCATAAAATCTCTGCTGTTACTTGTGCTAAACTTCAGTATTCAGCTTCAGTACTTGACCTGGCTACCACTTGTTGTTTTCTAGACCACCAGGAAATAAGATTGGGTCCTAAATAGACTGCAGCTCCGGATGTTGACCTTCTGTCATCAACATCTGAGGCCCAATCAGCATTTCAAAGACCTCCAAGAGGAATGGGTTGATCTGATATAGCTGGTCTAAGTTGAAGTCCATGAGAGGGGGTCCCTTTTAGCTATCTTAGAATTCTCTTGACTGCTGTCCAGTGAGTGTCCAGAGGATTAGACATGAATTGGCAGACCTTGTTAACTGCAAAGCTTATTTCTGGTCGAGTAATCGTAGTGTACTGTAAGACACCCACAATTGACCTATAAAGGGTAGGATCAGAAAATAAGTCAGAACCAGACTTGGACAACTTGCAGGTAGTTGTCATGGGTGATGAAATAGGCTGAACTTCTGTCATTTTAGTCTTCTGAAGAAGGTCTATGACATACTTGCTCTGAGTGAGAACAAGAGAGTTATCAGGCAGAGTTTTGACCTCAATTCCCAAAAAATAGTCCAATTTTCCAAGTTGCTAAGAGCAAAGCTGGAATTGAGTCTAGAAGTGAGTTTCTGAATCAGCACAGAAGAGCTACCAGTAATTATTATGTCATCAACATATACCAGAAGATGAACAGTTTGATGTTGAGCTTTAAAAACAAACAAGGAAGGATCACGCTTGCTGTGAAACTGTACTGCAGAAGAATAGACTGAAGTTTGTCAAACCACTGTCTAGGGGCTTGTTTGAGCTCATAAAGAGCCTTCTTTAGTTATGTACCAGAGAGCAATTGAGTTTTCAAAACCAGGTGGCTGTGACATATAGACAAATTCTTCAAGAGTACCATTGAGAAAAGCATTGCTGACATCTAATTGAAAGAGATCCCAATGATGAGTTAATGCTAGAGTAATGATTAGTCTAATAGTGACAGGTTTTATGACTGGAGAAAATGTTTCATTGAAGTCAAAACCCTGAACTTGATGGAAACCCTTAGCCACTTATTGGAGTATATTAAAGGACCTGCAGTTACTCTACTGCAGTCCTGGGTAGTTAGTCTAACATGAGTTAGGTTTGCTTAGTTAGTTAAGAGTAAGTTACTCAGTTAGTTAGAGGTCCTAACTAACTAGTCTATAAATACAGGGTTGTAAGCATTGAATCATTGGGTTAATGAAACTGATTTTTCTGTTATCTTTTTTGTTATGGTATCAGAGCTTAGTTCGATCCAAGTGATCAGCAATGACAGAATCACACAATCTCTTTACCTCCTCTTCCACATTCCCTAATTCGATTAGTGAGAAACTTGATGACTCCAATTTTCTGCTGTGGCGACAGCAGATTGATCTGGTGATCAAATCACACCGGCTTCAATGTTTCGTCGTGAATCCTGTGATTCCGCCGCAGTTTCTCTCGGATGCTGATCGTGAAATCGGAAATGAGAATCCGGCATATGAGATATGGGAGCAACATGATCAAATCCTTCTCGCGTGGCTGCAATTGACGCTCTCGAAGTCGATTTTGTTGTGATGTTTGGTAAGTATCCAAACGTATCAAGTATGGGACAAGATTCACAAGTACTTCAACAAACAAACCAGAGCTCAAGCATGGCAACTGCATTCTGAGTTGCAATCCACCTTGCTGAAGGATCGATCGATGCGTGCTTTTCTTCTCAAAGTTCAGGAGATCTTGAATACTCTAGCTTCAGTTGGAAGTCCGATCTCTCCTCAAGAAAATGTGGATGCTTTGATCGAAGGCCTTCCTTGAGGTTACAGTTTGGTCATCTCTATCAATGAGAGTAAATTAGAACCTCTTCCAATTGCAGAGGTTGAGGCGCTTCTCTTAGCTCATGAAGCTCAGCTTCGCAAGTTTGATGAGTTGCCAGATCCACCGTCTGTCAATCTGACTCATACGTACGGAGCTGATACGCATTCTGCTTAAAATAAGTTTCAGCAGTCAGAACCGGAAAATTTTGCACCTCGTGGTGGTTTTGGCCATGGCGGTAGATACAATCACAGTGGTGCACGCGGTCACGGTGGTCGCTTTGCAAACTTTCAGTGTCAAGTTTGCTTCAAGTATGGACATACTGCTTCTCATTAACACTATTGGTATGATCAGAATTTTCAACCAAACCCTAATCTGAAACCTCATCAAACTTGTGAAGTCGAGCTTCATGAGCTAAGAGAAGAGCCTCAACTTTTGTGATTGGAAGCGGCTCAAACTTGCTTTCAATTACAGAAATGACAGAACTATAACCGCGGGGAAGACATTCAAGCAGTCATATGCTCTTGAGGAGATATCAGACTTCCAACTGAAGCAAGAGAATCAGCGATCTCTTGAACTTTGAGAAGAAACACACGCACCGATTTATCCTTCAGCATCGTAGAACGCAACTCAGTGCGCAGTTGCCTTGCTTGAACTCATGTTTGTTTGTTGAAATATTCACAAATCTTCTCCCAGACTTGATATGAATGTATGATCCCCAAGCAGCACGACAAAATCGACTTTGAGAGCGTCGATTGCAGTCATGTGAGAAGAACTTGATCCTATTGCTCCCACACCTCATACGCCAGATTTTCTTTTCCAATTTTGCGATGGACATCCTTGAGGAATCGCAGAGGGATCACAGGATTTGCAACAAAACATTGAAACCGGTGTGATTTGATCACCGGTTCAATCTGCTGTCGCCATAACAGAAAATTGGAATCATCAAGCTTTTCACCAATCGAATTGGGGAAAGCAGAAGAGGAAGAAAGGGATGCAGATGAGGAGGGAAAATATTTGTTTGATTCTGCCATTGTTGATCACTTCGATCGAACTAGGCTCTGGATACCATAATAGAAAAGATAACAGAGAAATGATCAAGGGGAGAAAACTAGTTTCATAAACCACAAGATTCACTGCTTACAGTTCTATATTTATAGGCTAGTTAGTTAGGACAGCTAACTAACTCTAACTAACTGAGCAAACTTAACTCGGGTAAACTAACTACCTAGGACTGCAGTTGACTAACTGCAGATCCTTTACAGCACTCCAATAATGCATAACCCAATTTGCCTCCAGTTTATTATCTTAAAAACACAGAAAAGACAGTCTATAAATTAATCTGTAGTGACAGAGAAACCATAATTGATCTGCCAAGAATTAGAAAACAATTAAGGAAGTGTTTATTACCCCAAAATCAAGGGTGGTTAATTGGGAAGAGATTCTAGGTGACTGACTGGAGTTTGATTAAGGAATGCAAGAATGACAGTGACAGAATATGCTGTCAATATTTCACAAGCATCTAGCTGGGGGAAATTTTTACATAGTCTCTCTTATTCTGAATCTCTGATTATCTTACAAAACTTTTCTCCAATTTTCAGCATCGCCATTATAATATGGACCTGACAACCCCCATTCCAATATGTCTATGCTGATAATTCGCATGGGTGTCACCTCTTATTAGCAACTTTTCCATTTAGTACTATTTAAAAACAGAAACACAGCACACAACATCCATGTTAGAGTAGTTAGTTTAGTGCTTTAGAGCTCATTAGGATTCTGTTTGAATTCTGTTAAGCTTGTTGACAGCTGTATCAAACAACTGGGCTTCCACTGCAAGCATCCTACTCTCATATAAATAGTGTTCACTTCTGTTAATCAATGTAATGAAAAGTATTCTCTCATTCCAGAATATTAGAACACACTTTCACTCTATATATATATCTACACTTAGATTTATAACAATATTGGCAGCTGGGCATATTCAAAAACAACCTTTGAATTTCCAATAACAATCATATTAATCGTATTTTGAAGTTTGAATTCACTAATATAATGCATGGACACCAAATTTAATGTGCAGCATCAACTTCCAACTTACAACGCAATATAACATAACCAAGCTGTGAAGTATAGACAGTATAGTTATTAATATCAGTTAGTCTAGAAATTAATTAAACTATCATGTCAAAGTTACAGGTCAAAACTTAAAAGTCTTATGAGAGACGCAAATCAGAAAACTAGATAACATCGTAAAAGGTTTACCTTGATATGCGCATATCACTGTTGACATCACTGATGACCGTGGGTTCATAAAAAGTAAATCCAAGGCTATGTCTTTTACCCCCAAGAATTACTTTTGCCCCCTTCAGATAAAAAGGATTTGAATAGTCAGAACTATTACTATTTGTTACTAGACATACTTATTCATCTTGCTATATTTTCCAAACAGAAAAATAAAGGAAAATGTACATTAGAGAATAAAAAACAAAAAATCATTTCAAATGTAAGTTTCTCTGTTCAAGTATATACATCACAGCAATAGAAGAATGAAGAAAAGGTCAAGAAACCATTACAAAAGATGTTGATATAAAAGAAATTTCTGAAATTTTGGTTTTGATAAAGTTAACAGAATAGTTTGGTCCATGTAGCCAACCCCATCCTGTGGAATAAGGCTCGCTGTTGCTCAAGCATACAATGCAGTAGAAAAAATGCATCAGAAAATTGCACTATTAATAAACATTAGCAATGCCAAAAGGGATCATAGATGGCAAAATAGTTTGCACAATCAAAATTTTGCTTATTCAATTCCCATAGATCCTTTATTTAGAATGCAAGACATTGAATAGGATGTCATAATAGAGATTAGCAACAAACCTTTGATGTAGCATCATGAATTAAGGACTCAACCTGTAAGAAAAAACCGCAAAGCAAACCAAGAAGTTCCTTTTAGTTGGAACACACCCTGCAAAAATGCATAAAGAAAATGAAATACTAAGAGAAACACAAACCTTTTTGACAGCAGCTTCATTGATTAGAGGACCCTGTTTAGAGATGGATATGAAATCAGTTACACCATGACTCATTTTCTCTCAATTTAGGAGAGGACTCTAATGGCACACAACATATTATAACGGGAATATTGGAAAGGAAATATTTATCAAAAAATACCTTAAGTCTATATGAATGAATATTACCCCCATTAAGTTGGAAAAACGGAGATGCAAGATAGACAATATCCATAGGCAGTTGGTTCAATAGAAAAACAGAAACTCATAAATTTAAAAAAAAAAAAAAAAAAAACAAAGACCAATAACTACCTGTGCCACACCTTCACTGAAACCATCCCCAACTTTCATATTCTGAACAGTATCACGTAAAGCATTTGCAAACTTCTCATATATACCTTCACCAAGAAACTTGGTTAAGTAAAAAAAAATTAATATTAAACAAAGAATGTATCTAAATGCACATTTTCACATTGGTGTGAACTTCAAACAGCCGAACACAAACACTACTCTTCAGAGAAAAATCTAATATAAGAATGTCACTTCAATGCTCTTTATTCTTTATCTCGTGTTCTCCTGTTTTCATTTCTGAAATATTTTTTTCAAAACACTATAAATACCATATCATATCACAAGGTCAAAACTAAATAAGAAACTACTCACTGCAGTAGTCACAACCAATAAGCCAAATGACAAGGTCACAAAAGGCTATGTAAAAATCCTGCTCAGATTCACAATGTCATCTTGATTATATCAGCAATACTGATAAAAAAGCACTTTAAGGAAACAGCTAGAATGTGAGTGTGACACATTCCGGAAACTCGTCCATTTAGGAGAAGGAGCTATTAGAAAACAACAAAAGTATCAAATTCTCCTAAAAGTATTCCTAAATTTGGAACCATAAACATGCTATATTCAAATATAAAGTTTTTAAGAGATGGCAAATCAGATAAATGCAATGTAATCATAAAATCGATATTTTACTGTCATTTTCATCTCTAACCTTCTTGCACAATAATTCTATTTGCACAAACACATGTTTGTCCACTGTTACGGAACTTTGCTGCAAGCTGCAACCAAATTAATGAAATGTTATGATTAATGATATCATCATAACAGAGGGGAAGGGAGAATCACAGCACACCCCTTAACTTTCAATTTTAGCAATTAACCCAAAAATTGGAAGCTTCTGTTCCATTTTTATCATTTTATGCAGTTCTGTTAGTTGTTACCATACCACCCAAATAGAATTCTAAAGAGAAGATATTTAAAAGAACTAAAAAACTGTAGAAAAGTGAAAGGGAAATTTTATTAGCCACTGAACTCAAGGTTATAGTTTAGTATTTATAGACTAAACAGTTAGTTATGACAGCTGTCAACAGCTGTCACTAACTAACACTAACTTGGTAAACTAACTCACTAGAACTAACTAGTGTAACTAATACAGAGAGGGCAGTTGAATGACTGCAACTCTTACAATACTATAATACCCCCCCTCAAACTCAAGGTAGTTGACACTTTGATGGAGTCTCAATTACATTGAGTTTGCCTCTTAGAAAACCAAATATATTCGGAGAAAGAGGCTTGATGAGAGCATCTACCACTGATCAAGAGCAGGAACATGATGAACAACTAGCTGTTTGGTCAGAACTTTCTCACGAACAAAGAAATTTCCATATGCTTTGTTCTTGCATGAAGTACTGGATTATGAGCAATGGCAACAGCACTTTTATTGTCACAAAAGACAATAGGAGTTCTGAAAGAGACTCTCAATTCAGTCAATAAAGTATGGATCCAGGATATTTCTGCAGCAGTTTGAGCGAGACGTCTATACTCTGCCTCTATACTGTTAGGAAGTTCCACATCGTCTGCCTCAGTTCTTGGAGTGCAGCTTATATATCTGTTAGGCAACTTCACTTAGTACCAATTGGTTTTAAGTTGAAATCTAACATGGTATCAGAGCCTATAGCTCATCTTAGTTCTTGCCTATTCTAGTAGGCTCGCCTGTATTGGCAAGCATCTGTGGAGGGGGGTGTTAGGAAGTTCCACATCGCCTACCTCAGTTCTTGAGGTGCAGCTTATATATTTGTTGGACAACTTCAGTTGGTGCTAATTGGTTTTAAGTAGAAATCTAACATATACTTGATCTGACAACAACTTGCTGCTTGCAAGACCACCAAGAAATGAGATTAGGACAAAAATATACAACTGCACAAGAGGTAGATCCTATCATCGACATCAAATGCCCAGTCTGCATCACAAAGAGCCCTAATGGAGTAGGGAAGTCCTAAAACAGCAGGCTTTAGATGTTGACCATGAAGAACTATTCCTTTCAAATGCCTTAGAATCCTCTTTACTGCCATCCAGTGAGTGTCCAAATGGATAAATTGATAAACTTTGTTTACAGCAAGGCTTATCTCTGGTCTAGTGATGGTTAAGTACTGCAAAGCACCCACCACTGACCTATACAAAGTAGGATCAGAAAACAAATCTGAACCTGTTTTAGTAAGCTTGACTTGAAGAAAGAATCAATGTATAAAGTGTCGATTGCAGCCACGTAAGAAGAACCTGATCCTGTTGCTCCCACATTTCATACTAAGGATTTTCAATCCCTGCTTCACGATCTTCTTTAGAAAGAAATCGTAGCGGAATTTGTGGATTAACGACAAAATGCTGAAGGCGATGGGATTTATTAACTGGCTCAACTTGTTGATGCCAGAGAATAAAGGTTGAATCATCAAATTTGTGAGAAATGGAGTTAGGAAAAGAGGAAGAAGTGAGGATCGCATTCTGTTGTGACGCCATGGAAGATCTCACCAAGCTCTGATACCATATTAGCATTCTAACAGAATCATAAAGAAGATAAGAGAGATATTTGAGAGCGAGAGAGAATTTAACAGAGAGAAAAGAAAATGATATTAAGCCACTGAACAGTGTGGTACAATCTGGTATTTATAGACCAGAAAAGTCAGTTATAACAACTAACTAACTCCTAACTAACTTCTAACCAACTCACTTTAGTTGAGAGTGCAGTTGAATACTGCAACTCTCTGTATATTACTCTAATACCCAGCAATCCCCAGTCATCAAGTTAAGACCAATAATCATATAGGTAATTGGTGACACATGCAATCAAGGTTTCTGTTTCTCTATGAAATATGGAGTAGTTATTTTGTTCAGAGCTTATTTTTTACCCAAGTACAAGGGCAACTGCCAAGTTGCATTTTCCCTGTGCAATCCCCAGTCATCAAGTTAAGACCAATAATCATATAGGTAATTGGTGACACATGCAATCAAGGTTTCTGTTTCTCTATGAAATATGGAGTAGTTATTTTGTTCAGAGCTTATTTTTTACCCAAGTACAAGGGCAACTGCCAAGTTGCATTTTCCCTGTGCAATTTAAGTTCTACATAGCTGAAGAAACCCCATAACTTTTTCTCAATCTAACACAAACTATCTGGGGCTCACCCGCCACACCAGAAACAAAAATACAGCATTAATTACTTGCATTTCTAATATTCATTTTGAGGCCACAGTGAGAATACAAGAATTATCCACTACTGTTAAGAGGCATAATCAAAAGGTCTTAGGCACTGCATAGATTAAGTTGTAAACAAATCAGACACAGGAAATCCATATAAAGCAATATCTTTAACAAAAACATCATTACAGCCACCATGCATTCTCGTCCTTTCTAACTTACAGTTCCTTTTACTGCAACATCCAGGTCAGCATCATCAAAAACTATGCAAGGTGCATTGCCGCCGAGTTCAAGAGATACCTGGAAGTTCAAAAGGCATATATATATATAAGATCAAGATGTATAGATCCTGTATTTGAAGAAATTCACAACAATATCTAAGCATACTTTTTTAACTGTTTCAGCTGAACCAGCCATCAATTTCTTCCCAACAGCCGTCGAGCCTGTGAATGTGATCTTCCTTACCTAAATAAGGTTGATAATTTCTTTCTCAGATGTTCAATTACATTCACAAGGTAATTGCTTCGTAAAATAATATGGTCACAGAACCTGTGGACTTGCAAGTAAAGCGTCCCCAATATCAGGAGCATTTCCCATTACCACATTCACGACACCCTATGTCATTAAATACCATAACCATTAAAATCATAAAAGAAGGGCCGGAAGGGGGAAAAAAAGGATGCTTCATTTATGGGAAAAGAATGAAAGACGAAAAAGCAGAGAAAAGGTCTGCAAACACGTAGCAACATAAGAGATGGGTAAACTAAAGACTTTGGGTTCATAGTTGCTGAAATATTTACACAACATTGTGGAAGAAACAAATGATGATTAGGAGCAAACTTAGTATTTCTCTTCTGAAGACCTACTTCACATGTACAATATGTACATTGTACAGTTTCAAAATATTATAGTAAAGCATTAAAGTTACTAAAAGACACATTCAGAGAAACCAAAATAACTGCATATGTTCAAATATAGTTTTGACATAAACACATAGTAGATTACATACCAAAATATCAGAATGAACTTTCTATAAACATCATAATCAAGCTGTTGATGTACAATTGCCATGCTACAATGACAATTTTCAACAAATTTGATTACTAAATTACAAAACATCACGACAGAAAAATATGCAATGAACTTTCGCTGCAGTCATAAAAGTATGTTCAAGAAACTACCGGTGGTATTCCAGCTTGAATGGAGAGTTCCGCTGCAGCTAAAGCGGTGAGAGGCGTAAGTTCAGAGGGCTTTATGACCACTGTACAGCCACATGCAAGGGCTGGACCAACCTGATATATTAGAAAACAAATAACTCCTAAAATGATTGTTATTCCCCGACTCCTAAAAACACTTAAAAAAGTGAAAATGGGTAAATTTAGAACAGTGAAGATTCAAAACTAAAGATACCTTTCGAGTAATCATAGCAAGGGGAAAGTTCCAAGGTGTAATTGCACCTACAACCCCTACAGGCTGCAAATCCCAAAGAGATAAATACGAGCCATGTATATAAATATTAGGATTATGAAGAAGAAATTGAATATTAAAATCAGTAAAATCATATTCTAGAACTTTCAATATTAAAGGCAATTGAAACCATCATTTCTTGCAGCATTCACACAGACTAAATCATTGGATATCAAGACAGGAATTTACTTTTCATTTGCTGAGGAAAGTGCCTCCTCTACATTCAAAGGAATATTCTTTCCAATTACTCAAGATATAAATATGTAGCTACAATTCATTAGAATCAAATCTTATTTCTTTTAATATGATCTCAGATAAAAAAATTCAGCAGTACTTGGACATTGCAATATTTTGGCTTTATTTAGTAGCCATGTTTCACATCAATAAAATTCAATTGCAATTGAGTGCAGTAATATCAATGGCGGATGGCGGATGACGGAAGGCCAAAATTCCGCCATATAAACACGCCAGTGTGCCTTATGGCACCACCATGGCAGGCATCCCTTCACAAATTGCATATGGTGGTTGGCAAAAAAAAACCACCACACCATTCTGCCATGGTGGCGCCATGGCCACTATTTAACAACACTGGTTGAGTGCCATTTCCTACTTAACCAAACTGTTCTTTTTTTCTTCTCCAGAAAATAAATAAACAGGGAAATAAATACAGACAGTAATTCAATAAAGCTCTCAATCCCATTATGTATCTGTTAAGGAGACTCCCATAAAGAGACCATAACCCAAATACCAAATAGAAGCCATAAAAATGATTCTGTCCCATGTCAGATTTAAGCTGAGAAGAATCCTTAAAGATATAGGCATTTCACATCAGCCAAATACACCATAGAGTGGCATAGATAGCAGAATCCCATTATCCAATAAGCCTCACCCTTCTTAGTTCTACCAAGCCCCAGAAGCTAATAAAATAAAATATTCCAAGTTGATGTACAGCATTTTAAAAGCAAATCAAAAGTAGCAACTAATAATTTAGACTAATTGCAGTAACAAAGAAAGCAATTGCCAAGTCATTGTAAATAATAGCAAGTTAGCAACAAAGAAAGCAACCCCAAACTTCAATGCATATAAAATGTGTTGACCTTCCATGAAAAGCTATATTGACCATGGTTGTAACCAATTCAAATCATCAAAAACTAACATCCTTAGACCACCAAAAGAAGATAAATTAAAGAATATGATTCAAGATAACATGCCAATCAAACAAACCATTCTTTTATTTTTGCCTACTCTGATTCACTCTTTTCCCTTATATTAGTTTGAGTTGAGTTTCCACTATCTTATTAAACATCAACAACTACCATACTTGTGAGGTATGATTAGAGTAATTAACTTCACAGGCATTCTCATCACCTTGCAGAAATGCAGCTCATGTACACCCATTGCTATATATTTAAGTTATCAGATGGGAAAGAGTCATAGTTTAAATTATTACAGTAGACCAGGAAAAAATAATGTTAAAATGCAAAACTAATTCTTTGATATGATTTTTAATGCCAAAAATACCATACTCCACTTCTTTTAGTACATTGCATTAGGTACAGACATCCCATCATGAAATTCCTGCACTTTAGGTATAAAGTTATCCCAGAAAACTTCTGAAATAAAAATTTAAGACACCAAGTTTACCTGCTTTAGAACAAATAATCGCCGATCAGATAGAGGTGCAGGAATTATATCCCCATATATACGTTTTGCCTCCTCAGCTGCAAACTCAATAAAGCCAGCCCCATAGTTTATCTGCAAAATAGTCATTTACATATATACTGCACCAATAACCAAATTCAACTAGGGAACATACATAAGAAAGAAAAGAAACAATAATTCTTCACCCATTGTGTACCTCACCAACAGACTCTTTAAGAGGTTTCCCCTGCTCCAAGGTTATAAGCTGTGCAAGTTCTTCTTTATGTACCATTAGCAAATCATACCTTGGAAATTGAAGAGAAAATTAACAGGATGTAACTATTATCATGAGAAAATTACAATTCAGGCAACTTCCATGATGTAACTATAAAATTTCTGATCTACCTTTGTTTCCAGCATCATAAATTTCATCATAAATTAAAAGATCCAATTATATTAAACCTGTCTAACGCCTTTAATTAACTTCCTTTCCATCTAAAATTTGCAGTTGCAAGCGTCCAATATTGGCAACACATGAATGTAATAGGAGTTCCACATAGCACTAGCAACAGTTGCAATTACAAGGAGATGACAGGTTTGCATATCAAATGAACAAAAACTGTTTAGTGATACAGTACAAAAACTCTATGAATTGAATTGACACAAAGTTTTTTTTTTATCTGCAAAGATAAATTATATTTATATAATAGAGAAGTACCAGAGGTACTGATTACAGTAGTAGTCACCATAAAAGTGGTACTAATAAATAACAATGCTAGATAAAGCTGTATTTGTGGCTAAAATAAATCAAATTTATATTAACATCAACATAATGGTCCCAAAACTTAAAAACAAATGCATGTTAGAAGTGAAGTCAAGTATTTCAAAAAAGGTGGGTCAATCACCAGAGAACAAATATACCATTTCCTCAGAAATTTGCTTCGTTCAGCGGCAGTGGTTTTGCTCCATGCTACACACAGGAAATTTTAGTTATTATAATACTGTGAATAGTCCAAAGATACAAATAACAGATTTTTTTAGTCAATTCATCTTTTGCATCAAAAAGGACTCATGAACATTAATCCATCAGCAAAGGGAAATTGTGAGTGAAAAGGTGTGATTAAAACGATAGCACAAATCAACTACATTATAGCCACCACAGAGCATAGACTGAACATTGAAATATATTAATCCCTCACTTTATGCAAGTCATCCTAAAACATATAACACAAAAAAAGAGGGGTTAATATTTAATTTCATCAAATGTTACCTAAAACTCTGTCGTCTGTCCATACTCTCTATAAAGTAGCAATTCTTTTAATGCATAGTGTATTTAACATCTACACCCAGTTTCAATTGGAAGCCACCCCAACTTTGTTTAACAGAAGTTAATATTTTGTTATGAAGCAAGAGATGTCACTCTTGACAGGTCTGCAAGCCCACTAGAAAAGAAAACAAAAAGAATGACCAGTCACTGGAGATAATTCATTTCTTACACCAAACTTGTTAGTTGTTATTGTTATTCAACATAACCATCACACTATGTGTGCATCTTACGCAAATTTATCCTAGACGTTATAAAAGAAACATCAGTACCCAACTTATTTAATAATTATACACAAAAGGGTGTGTTTGGGTGATCAACTTAATTAAGTACTTATTCATTAAGCTCTTATCACATGAGAGTTTAAGTTATAAATTTGACCATAAAACTTATTGGAATAAGTTAAGAAGAGCTTGTTTTGATAAACTTCACCAAGAAGCTTATTGAAATAAACTAAAAAGAGCTTATAAGTGTCATAAGCTCTTTATAGGCTCTTCCAAACACCCTCTAAGTATCTTAGGCAAAGGCATATATTCAGTCATTTATGAGATATATCTTAATCCTCCCCGGTACTTCTACTTCTACTCTGAAATATAGGATATAGCATTAAACTGGGAAGTTTCATACACCCCCTAAGTTTCATAAAGAGCTGAAATAAGCTCTTTATGGGCTCTTCCAAACACCCCCTAAGTATCTTACGCAAAGACATATATACAGTCATTTATGGTATTATATCTTAATCCTCTCCTACACTTCTGCTTCCATTCTGAAATATAAGATACAGCATCAAACTGGGAAGTTTCTTACATCCATATGCATCATAGGCTGCAGAAATTGCATCATTTGTCTCTCTTCCACCCATGCATGCAACATCTACAATAGATTCACCAGTTGCTGGATTATAAACCTGCCACGGCATTGAATATATAAGATGCTTAGACAACAGTATTATTAAAACAAAGAAATTTCTAGTTATAAAACAAGCTGCATCTTTAGACTATGATCATCAGCAGCATCAATGACCATGAAGCAGCAAGTGCATGCTGCCCCTCTTCCATTGTACTTTGCTAAAAAATCATTGGAAGAAGAAAAGGAGAAAAAAGAACATGTATACCTTTATGGTTTTGCCATCATAAGCATCACTCCATTTCCCTCCAATAAGGCCCTGAGTCCTCAACAATCCAGAACTATTAAGCTGAGAAGCAACACTCTGTGCATCCATGCTCATCTGCCATTCAAACAAACCCCTGACTCATGCACAAGTAACAAGAATATCCCAAATAATAATAATAAACATGCATTTTGTAGTCCCTGAAAGGCTTAAGTGTCATTCGCTTGGTCCTCTAATGATCACTACATCAAACTGGTCATTCAGGTGTCAATTTTCGACATCAAACCATTAACAATACTAAAAAGAAATCACATTCAAGTCGTCCACACTTTTAACTAAGAATTAAAGGTTGTTTATAGTATCACTCAATCATGGATTGTCATAAAATTAAAAATTGTTGACTTTTAAAATAATTACTCTAAAAGTCATATGAAGAGCAATTCCAAGAGACTATGTAGTTGAAAATTATTAAATTTTAAAATCATTACTTTAAACTCATGTGAAGGGGGTGATTTCTAAGGACAGTGCAAAATTCGTGCGACATCAAACTTAAACTCTTGAACAAATGGGTGAAAAACATGTACACTATCACCAAACACACAAAAGGCTCAAATGGGTCGTGGTAATATTAGAAAAGATTGAAACTTTGCAATCAAAATTCAAACATTTAGACACAGTGGGGAAATGGGTATGTCAGAAAATGAAAACGGTGCAAAATTCAGAAGACAGAAAGGGACATGCCTTTCGAGTGAGTGGAGGAGAAGAGGGCTGCATCTGCATCTGCAACTGAACAGAAAGACGATGATAAGGGCGAGAGAGAAGCTTCGAGGATCGAAGTGCCATGCGGCAAAGGTTCAATGCTGCCATTTGCGGTGGTCGTCCTAATAGAAAAATTGCAGTGGTTTTTGTTTACTTGCGCTGGATGAAGTGAATCAGCTATAGTGTATGTGCCAATATGTCATAATGTAATTTAATTAATAAATAATATTTGGATGCATGATTATTGGCATAATCTCATGAGAAAAACGCTACAAATGTGGGGTTAATTCGGATCACTACGACCATTTGGGCTGATTCCTTACCCAAATAAAATCATCCAACACCATTTCCTAATTTAAAAAGATAATCCAAAATAAAGTTTTACATTTTAAATTATCCTCTTATGAATAAAAAGAGTATTGGGTGATTTTTTTATGCAACAAAAATGTCTCAAGATTTTAGATGAGTTTAGGCTGCTTAATTGAGTTAGAGTTAAAAATCTCCCCTTATATTTTTTTGGTCAATATTAGTGTAAAATATCCATTAATTTTATTGATAATTAATTTCCGTCAAAAAATATGATTCATCATTTTTAGTAAAAAAAATTTAGTAATCACGTTTTTTCATCTATAAAACTCGAACACGAGATCTTACTTCAAGGAATCTAAGGGACATCTATACTGAATTAGGAGGTACGAGAGCTAAGCATATCATACTTATTTTGAGGACTTGGCATTTGGCTAATCAAATACCTACCCTATAGTTGATCCCCCCCCCCCACCCATCCCTTTTTGGCTAACCATAGTATTGGTATGAAGTTGTCTCATTGGAAACGGTTACTAATATTCATCAAGGACCGTGAGCGCATTCATGAAAAGAGTCAAGACATTTTCCCATCACAAACACACTTATTACGGGAGATCTATTTGTGCTAAGTTATATATAGACTTTCACAGATGCAATGACAAAGAAAAACATCAATACTCATCATTTTTTTAACATGATCAAAACTAAAAAGGGAGAGTTTGTTAATTCAAGTTTGAAGTGTTGAAGATTATCCCTAAGGTTTTGGTTTTATGATTTTACAATGCCAAACAAATTTTAATAAATGTGACATTTGTATTTTATGTTTTTAGACTATGCATGATGCTTGATATAGTTGTAGTTTTCTTATATCCATGCTTAGCATGATTCAAATATGTTAGACAAGTGGATTGATCTCTAAGTTTCTTAGAAACATTAAGTTCAACATTGTGTAATCAATTACAAGGTTTTTTTAATCCATTACAAAGTGTTAGAACAAGTAACAAAATCATCTTTTACTTGAAATTTGGTTAGAAGCATTGAATTAATCGATTACTGGTTTTGTAATCAAATATATATGTCAGTTTTAGAAGAAGGAAGTCTATGTAGCTTGAGATAATCAATTACAATTTATTCTAATTGATTAAATGTGTCTGAAAACTTGAGGAATTCTCTATGTGGTTGAAATAATTAATTACCATATAGATAATTGATTATTCCAGAAAACTCAGAAGCATGAGAAGTTCTCTGTTTAAAACGAGATAATCGATTACCATTTCTTGGAATCAATTACCACATTTCTGGAAATGCAAAATAAGATAGATTTTAGCAAATTAATCGATTACCTAGGTGGATAATTGATTAAACCAATTTTGTCTATTAAAATTATAAATATCTTCTCTTGTTTTTTTCATTAGTGACTCTTGATACATTTTTATCTTAGAGAAAATACTTCAAGAAGTCAATTAAAGGATTTTCGTTGCATTTCTTATGTAGATTCAAGTTGATCAAGATTTGTTCATTGTTCATCATGATTTGATCATTCTTTGAAGAAGAACTTGAAGATATTGATCTACACATAAAGGTGTATTTAATCCAATTTTGATTTCTTTCTTGTTTTTTTTATCTTGGTTAGGTTATCAAGGGTTTGTGTGAGTTGATAGAATTTCAACTCTTGTTCTTTCTCTAGTAGAATTTCAACTCTTGTTCTTTCAACTCTTGTTCTTTCAACTCTTGTTCTTTCAAATCATGTGTTATTTTCTCTTTCTCTGACCCTTAGTCTTGTATTCCAATCTTGGTAATGAAATTGATCTTAAAGGGCTAATAAAAAATGAAATAAATAGTAGAATATTCAAGAGGCCTTAAAAGATCAAGATAAAGACGAGAGAGCTTACTTGAGATTTTAGCATTATAACCCAAAAGAATAGCATTTAGATCTCTATTTTTTATTATCGTCAAAAAATTTTGGATCATAGCATTCATATGATATTGATTTCATTGTTTTCTTGGTTTGATAATCTTTTTGTGACAAGTTTTTCAGAAAACTTTGATTAATCAAAAGAGTTTGTTTTAATTGAATTAAGAAATTAAACGGCAAAGTTTTCCAGCTAACCCAACAACCAATGTTTTTTCCTTCAAAAATTGACTTTCTTAAAAATAAAAATAAAAATAGGTAGACTCATACCGATTTATACCGAGTTGAGTGTGTAATCGATCCATGGAGGTGCTTGGACTGACCATATGATTGATTTTCGGTTCAATAAGTTAAATTGACCATTCTAAGCCGAGTTTTATAACAACGCATTAGAAATCAAATTACCAACACCGTGACCCACTAACACATATATTCATGCCACACTCACACATGCATGACCTAATTTTTTTTTATTCATCTATTTCTCTCATGGTCACACCATGGCTCATTTCAACATGCATCTCATTTATTTCCAACACCAACTCATCATCTTTTCATGTTCTAAAAGTTTTGATAACAACACTCATCATTTTATGCATTTTGTGCCTCAAACCAACAATGTTGCATGTAATAAAAAACATGGCAGCCACTATAAAGTATCAAAACATCAAGAATACAAACATTTTGTGGATTTTCAAAATAGCATTTTAACAAGAATATGAAGTGGAAGGTTCACCAAGAAACAATACAACCCAAACCATGGGAAAACATCACATATGAAAGAACCCACCTTTCCCCATACCTTAATTTTCTTGTGGCTTTAGAGACAAGGTGGTGGTTGATTTTTCTTCCTCCTCTCCTCCTCCAAGTGTTGATTGAACCTCTACAAGAGCAAGGCACCATCTCCAAGCTTTCTTCTACTCACAATTTCCTTTTAACTTAGCACTAGGAAGCTAGTTGATATTGGTATTAATTGAGCTTGTCTTGAGGTCTATTTATAGTTGAGGGAGAACACTCTAGAAAAGCTTGGGCATAATGGTGGTCAAGGGAAGGTGACAAAGATGGCCAATGGTGGCCTTTTCTTGGAGAAAATTAAGGGACATGATGAAGAAATGTAATGATGGAAGGGTGGAGTGTGGGAGATGTTGAAGAAACATATGCATGAAGTGAATAGTGCAATTTTTAGACCCTCTCCCACCTTTTTCTCTGTCAATTGCATCATCTTTCTCTCTCTCTCTTTTTCTATTTTTTTCTTTTATTTCAATTTGGATCAAAATATGATTAAGTTTAGGTAAAAAAAAATTCATATTCTTAGGTCCATACGTGTTTTTTTGGGGACACAAAATAGTCATCTTTAGTGTTATTTATATCCCTAGATAAGGTCGATAAGAAACTACATATGGGTCATCTAGATAGCTATTGCTACAAATCGCTATTGCAAATGCACACAAATAAGAAACAAAAAGGTGAAAAGCCCAAGAAAATAGAGCTACTACCGCTAACAACTTTTCTCCCTCTCTAGACATCTTCTCGATGATCCAACCATACAAAATAAAGAATCACGTCTGCTGAACCTGTTGTCCAAAAATTAGCTCGATCCAATAGTAATGAATCTATAGTTAAAAATTGAAAAATTATTGTTTGGTGGAATGCAAACTACACGAACTGCACTATAGATGGCTGATAGTTGGATCCATGAAAGTTGTGACTTGATTCAAACTTACTCCAGATATCATGTTTACAAAGCAAATATAAACAAGATTGAAGAAGAAAAAGAAGAGAAATCAAATGGGTGATGAAGAGGCTCAACTTTATATACCAAAAAACAAGTATGAATGTAAAAGACTAACAAAAGAGAAATATAAAGTCAACAAATAACAAGACTAAACTACTCTCATAAATAAATAAAATAATAAACATACATATTATTTAACACTAGAATACTTTTACTAAAGAAAACACTAAAATACTTCATTCAAAAGGAAACATGTATCTCACATGTGACATGCTAAGGTATAAATTTTTTTTTCGTCTTAATTGACTACCACATAGATATGGTGAGAGAATTTTTTATTAGCGACCTCACCTCATCAATTAACCTAATCATGATGATGAAGACTAACATAATATGATATTATAGACATACAAATGAAAAAATTAAGAATATATATAAAGAAAGTTATATTATAAAAATAAAAAGTTATTTAATCATATTAAAAAGAGGTGTAAATGCAAATGCAAGAAATTTCCCATCAAGTACCTCACTTGAACAAAAAATTATTTTCAATTCAAAATCCATTTTAAAATTAAGAACCCGTTAGACATACAACCTCAAATTATGAATCAAATGAATTCTAACAATGACATACTCAAAATTAGTTAGGGGTGTTCACGAGTGTTAGAATAACCAAGGATCTAGAAGGAAGGTTGAATAGATTCTTTGAATTTTTACCAATTATTTCTTAGATTCAATAAAAATCAATACCCCTTTTACAAATCAAGATTTTCTCAAAAGAATTGTTGAAGAAAGATCAACAACACATAAAACCAATATATTTAAAAACCTTAAAAAAATGAGTTTTATGACTCTTTCACATCAATTCTACTACCAAGTTTGATTCACAAAACTAAGGTTTAGAAAAAGAGAGAATCACACATAGAATTTATACTAGCTTAGTCCTCATGAAGATCTACATCTAGTTATTCTAAAATTCCTTAAAACTTTCACTATTAGAGAATCAAGTTTGAACACTATGCACATGTAGTTCCCTAAAATTCTACTTTTTCCTTAAACCCTACAAGAGAAAAACCAAAACTTTGTTGAACCCTACAATAAGAAATTCTAAGAGTTGAAAACCTATCAACTCAGAAAACTCTTAGTAACCTTAACCAAAATTAAGAAAGTAGAAATAAATCAAAATTGGAATTAAATACACCTTGATGTGCATATCACAACATCTTCAAGCTCTTCCTTTGATTATCAACTCATGATGAAAAATGAATGAATCTTGATCAACTTGAATCTCTCGAAAAAATACAGAGTAATTCCCTTAGATGACTCTTAAAATGTGTTTTCTAAAAGATAAGATCGTATCAAGAGTCACTAATGAGAAAAACAAATGAGGATATTTATAAGTTTAATAGCTAAAACTGATTTAATCGATTAGTTCATTCAAATCTCTCTTTGTTATGCACTTTTAGAAACGTGGTAATCGATTACAAAATATGGTAATAAATTATCTCGAGTCACAAAGTCTTCATTCTACTGAAATTGGCTTATGTAATCAATTACTAAAACTGACAATCGATTAATTTGATGATTCTTGCCAAATTTAAAGTAGAAGTGAGTTATGTTGTTTGTTCTAACACTTTGTAATTGATTACTAAACTTTGTCATCGATTACACTGTGCCAAACTCATTACTTCTATGAAACTTTGAGATCAATTCATTAATCTACCATGTTTGATTTCTACTAAGCATGAATATAAGAAAACTAAGACTAAATCACCCATTATACCTAGTCTAGAAATATCCAATACAAATGTCACATCTTTTAAAACTTGTTTGATATTGTAAAATTATTAAAAACAAAAACCTGAGACTAATTTTCAAGTCTTCATTTTTTAATTCAAGAATGAGAACAGATGCAAACTTGAATTGATTTGAACCTGGATTGACCCAAACCAACTCAAACAACTTGGGTTAGATATTTTTTGTGTTTGGGTCAAACCCGATCCAACTCAGTCAAATTTGTTGAGTCTTGGCTTAGGTCATGGGTTTTAATATATGGGCTTGTTGATTGAGCTCGCTAATCCCTTAGTTTGTATTAAATTATCTCTTTCTCGGTTCAAATTTTTGTGGTTTAAATTTGTTGCAGCAAAATTAGTTGTAGAACATTTATTATGTTTTTTAATTTTTTTTAAACTATTTTAGATTTAGGTAAAATTTTAATTGCACTACTTATTTGACTATTTTACAACATATGAATGGTCAAACTATGCGGTAATAATTATAGTTTTTGAATTTTTTTTATTTCGTGAGTGTGGTGTTTGTTTATTATATTTCAATTTTTAAACCATGTTTAACATAATATATTAGCCTAAGTGATACTGTTGACAACAATGTGATTACCCTCTTGATCTTTTTTTTCCACTATTTGATTACATATAACAAACAATTATAAGTAATGTATTTAATATTTTATTTATTAAAAATTTTAGTCTATAAAAAATATTGGATTAAAAAAAAATAACAGATAAATTAAATGTTTTATTCCATTGACTTAACTCAAATTGTTTATAAACGGGTATGTTTGGATTGAGTTTTATTTTTTTTCTTTAAAAATCGATCAAAACTAATTTAAATTGAATTGATTTGGGTCACGAATCTGATCAAATCTAATTAAAATGAATTTGCATATATCCTACAATTATTTACCAAATAATAATGTAACGAATTTCAATTGTGAAACAATTTCTTTTAACCAAAAATGGAGAGTTTAATAAAATTAAAATATTTAATTATTATTTGAGAAAGTGTACTTTGTAAACCGGATGCATTAAAGTTAGTTTTGTTATTTCTAAAAAAACAGTTAATTTTGTTCAAAAATAATAATAAAAAAGATATCTTTATTAACATCTCTTAGCCAAAACCAAAAGTAGCAAAAACAAAAAGCGTGCGTAATTGCATTGGTAATTTTGTTTGACTCTGGCACCTTCCAATTCTTCTAATCTTCTGCGTTTCTCTCTCCTTTATTCTTCAATCCACAGCAAAGTTAGAGACGAGAGAGAGAGAGAGAAAGGGAAAGAAACCTAATACAATACCCTTTTTCTCAGAAATCACACTCTCACACCCACTTCCCCCAATTCCCATTCTCTCTGAATTACGAGGGTTTTCGAAATCGAAGAGTCTCTGATCGATTTCGATTCGGAAAAATGGCGTCTTCGAGCGCAACCGGTGCTGGATCCACCGATCCCACAGCTGCCAGAAGAAACACCAAGCGACCCAAGTGTAATAATGCCCTCTCAATCTCTCTGATCTCGTGTTTTTTCGACTTTTTAGCTCCATTTTCAGTGACCCATTTTTTGTTTTTTGTTGATTTTTTTGGTTTGTGATGGAAATTTCGTATTTTTTTTATTTGGGTATGTTAGGAAGAAAAGGGGTTTTGGGTTTGTTGAGGTTTTTCTGTGTTAGGATTAAGGCTTTATAATGCCCAGGTAGAGGTACCCTTGTTGGAGTTCTATTTCATTATGATATGATCGTCTGTGAAAGCTAAAAACCCACTTTTTATTTATTATTTAATTTGAACTTTTTAGAGTGAGTAGTGGTGTTAAAAAAGCTTCCGATGTTCATATTGGTTGATTGTTGACCTAATGGAAGAGTTCAATGCAGTTGGATAGTGTGTGCTGATTTTAGATTGTGATTCTCTACTGTTTTGAAGTGAATTACATCAATTTTGACGTTTGATTAATTTTATTAAATGATAAATTTAACTTATAGTATAATTTAATTTAACTAATTTTAATGGTGGGATTGTGAACTGCAAACCCTGCAGATTTGAAATAAATCGCAGGGGATCTCATTTGGCTGATTTAACAGTGCTTTTTTTGGGTGCCCACTGAATACTGAGCTGACATGAGATCTCTTTGAAAATTCAATGCCTTTCAGATTCAAAGTTTACTCAGCAAGAACTTCCAGCGTGTAAGCCGATTCTCACACCACGAGCGGTAACACTATCTACTTTTTTGTAATACTTTGCATTGTTGCTCGTTATTAAATGTGTACCTCAATGCATCTTGGTGTCGTTATTTATGTGGTGGTATAGCTTGTACTTAGTTTAATTTTTTCCATGCAGGTTATTTCAGCATTCTTGCTTGTTAGCATTGTATTCGTTCCTATTGGAGTTGCTTCACTAATTGCTTCAAGGAAGGTAATGTTGAGTGCTATAATGTGTTGAATTTATGCTTACAGTTGTCTATAATGCTGAGTACAACTTTCACTTTCTTGTATCTATCAGGTTGTTGAAATTGTTTTTAGGTATGAATCAACATGCATACCACATGAAGTTACTGACAAGGTAGCATACATTCAGAGTCCTGCAGATAAAACGTGCAAAATATCACTACCGGTAAGTTTCCTTGACAGTTGACACCTGTTTATCTATTTCATTTTACTCTCATCTTTCTATTAACTCAGTTCCCATGGTTGATAATACATGGAGGTCACATGAAGGAAATTTTTTCTTTTCTTAAACTTTTCTCTTTTGAAAAGGTGGACAAGCATATGAAGTCGCCTATTTATGTCTACTATCAGCTTGACAACTTCTACCAGAATCATCGCCGGTATGTAATAACCCTATCTCATGCATTTTACATTCTTTTCTTCTGTTTCATTTCCACATTTACAAAGTGAGGGAAAAGTGTGGTTTTTGACAAATATTTTATTGGAAGGGGAAACTGCCCAGAAACTGATGCTTTTACTCCTTTTGTTTAAAAAGCTTATCTTAAGCTTGTTCTTATAACCCTTTTTAACACTAATGAAATTTTATATACCTTATGTAAAACTTATTTTCCACTTTTACTCTGCATAATCTAGTTATATTTATCTCTGGTTGCTGTGTTTCAGTTTGTATATGCCTCATATGCCATAAAATGCTTATAAAGTAAAAAAATGGTGTAGAATTGCCAGGTCCTCCCTAAAATATGGGGGCAATTAGAGTAATGGCGCTAAAGTTGAGATTGGCTGCAATCATAGCCATGATCTGTATAAAAAACACCATGTGATGGTGAACATGAGGCTGCCAGAGGTTGTTACACTGCACAATGCCTCTATAGTGACCCAATTTGCTGCTGTTAATTATTCTGCTCTATACTCTGTCAGAAGTCTTAATATTTAATGTCTGGCGATAAGTTACACATACAGAATCACTTTATATATATATATATATAATTCAATCAAGCTTTCTACATCAAAGTTGATGGTTGTGCCCTAGCCAGTGCCATCTATCTTAATTACTTTAAAAATTAAAAATTGCCTTGCTTTAAATCCTTTAACAGTTCTACATCAATTTGCTGCTGTTAATTATTCTGCTCTATACTTTGTCAGAAGGCTTAATATTTGATGTCTGGCGATAAGTTACACATGCAGAATCACTTTATATATATATATATATATATATATATATATAATTCAATCAAGCATTCTACATCAAAGTTGATGGTTGTGCCCTAGCCAGTGCCATCTATCTTAATTACTTTAAAAATTAAAAATTGCCTTGCTTTAAATCCTTTAACAGTTCTTGAGATCATTGTATCCAGCATTGCTCATTACTGGCACCTCAACTTGTTTTTGACTATGTAGTATGTGGCAACTCACTTGAAATAATTGTGGGGGTGGCATTTTTGTACTTGTAAAATTGTAATTCGTGTAGATTTTTACTTCATGGTATTAGAATTGTAATTTCAGTACAGTCAGAAGAACATATTAATTCAGAGCTGTTTGCCCTTGGTGATACTTACAAGTTCATATGTACATAATAAAGTTAAAATGGAAATAAAGGCAGAAAATAAATTTTTTGAGCACTGGCATGAAGTTCATTTATAAGTTAGCATCTAAATTGGAAAAAATCTTTTTTAAGGCAACAAAACTTTTATTATGCATATTTAAAGTTGTAACTATGATTCTGTTATCTTACTTCTAGAACTGTAGGGGATTGTTGCAGATAGCATATTACTATTTATATGGGATGTAATTTATAGAGACTTCCACGCATCTGAATTTTTTTTTGTGTGTATTCATCTTATATTTATAGTAATTTATCACTTCAATGTCTTTAACTGATTGTTTTTTTCTACTGTTTTCAGTCCTAATATAAAAGAGTTCTAATCAATCATAGGGTGAGTATTGGCTGGTCTAGGTGTAGAAGGAGAGATGTTTGAAGAAGAAGATGGTGTTGAATTGGTGTTGAATGGGGAAGAAATGGAAGGTGAGGGTATGGCAGCATCATCAGCTACTGGTGAAGCTGTTTGCTCAGTGTCAGAAGATTGGAGAGGAACAGTAGCAGTTTCTGATGGAACAGAAACATTACTAGGTACAGACTGAGAAGAAACAGTAGCAGGTTCTGAATGTTCAGACTGAGTAGGCTGAGTGGAGGAAATAGGAAAATTCAGATTAGGAGCAATGATAGGTATGGAAGGAAACTGAATGCTAGTAGAAGAAGAGGACTGACTGGAAGGAAGTGGGGACTCAAACAAGGCAGAATAAGGATATTTGGATTCATTGAACGAAACATCTTTAGAGATAAAGATTCTGCCAGAAGGAGAAAGACATTTGTCTCCTTTATGGGAAGTAGAATAACCCAAGAAAAGACACTCATGTGACCTATAATCCAATTTGTGATTGTTGTAAGGTCTAAGCAAAGGGAAACAAGAACAGCCAAAGGTTTTCAAGAAGTTGTAATCAGAAAATATGTTGAAAAGTACATGATAAGGCACTGAGAAATTCAGTGAGGCTGTGGGAAGTCTGTTTATAAAGTAAACAGCAGTTGTGAAAGCAAAGTCCCAAAACTTTAGAGGTAAAGAAGCATGGTGCAACAGAGTAAGACCCAGTTCTATCACATGCCTATGTTTCCTTTCAACAACCCATTCTAATGATGTGTGTGAGGACAAAGGTGCCAATGGATGAAATTCCCCTCCCTAGTCAGTCTGAAGACTTTTAAGTTTGGTGTTGAATTGCAATTCTGCCATGGCCTTAAATTTCTTAAAAACAGTGAAAGTTTCGGCTTTGCTTTTAAGTAGACAAATCCAAGTAAATCTATAGAAGGCATCAATATAGTATAGAAAACCATTGGTGGAAGTAACATGGGATGGGCCCCAAAGATCACTATAAATCAATTCCAAAGGAGAAGAATAAACTGAGGTAGAGGGAGAAGAGGGAAGTCTGTGAGATTTTCCAGCAGCACAAGTAGAGCAAAAGCTAATCAAATTTTTATTAACAGTGGGTATATTACAATGTTTTAACACAAGCTGTAAAACATGATGATTTGGATGACCAAGTCTGTCATGCCAAAGATTACTAGACCTATTACATGGATTAACAATGAAATTTGCATTTTTATTACATGAATTTACAGAGGAATTGACAGAACTAGACAAACAATAAGAAGCCACACCAGTTGAAGGTTGAAATTGAATGTGAGGAAAACTGTAAAGACCATTAGAACCAACATTTCTTTGAAGTAAGACTTCATTGGTAACCTGAGATTTCACAGCACAATAATTAGAGTGGAATTCAAAATAAACATCATTGTCTTCAGCAAATTTGCTCACTGAAATAAGGTTTTAGTGATTGTAGGCACGTGTAATAGATGATTAAGAGATAAAGAGACAGAGGGATTATATGGAGAACTGAAATAGGAAGAACCAGAGGAGTGGATTTGCAGACCTTGACCATTGCGTATGAAGATTTTGATTAGGACCTTCAAAAGGCTCTAGCTGCTGAATGTTTCGAGATTCTCTAGTAACATGGAATGAAGCACCAGAATTAGGAATCCAATTATTGGAATTAGATTGGGGCTGAGCATCTGTGAGCATAGCACCAGGATTTGACTGATGATTGGTACTGGTAGACTTGTAACTGGTATTAGTCCAAACATTAGCAGGTCTAGTATCACCAGAATTGTTACTATTCTGTGAATAGTTGTTGTAATTGGTTGATAATATTGATCATAGTGGTAATAGCAAACAGAAGTAGTGTGAACAAATTTGAAACACACCTGACACTGGAAGTTAGCAAACCGGCCACCACGACGGCCGCAACCACTGCCACCACCACGACGGCCAACACCACCACGGCCATGGGGAGAACTACCACCACAGCCAGATCCGCCACGGAAAGCCGAGAAACTCTCTTGATCTGTCTTGTTTGGCACAAAATATCCATCGGAGCTAATTGCGGAAGACTTGTGTTGTGCTTGCGAATAATTGATGGAAGGTGAATCAGACTGTGTTTATATTAATTAATCTGGATTCTATCAGCCTGTAGTCAGCCTGATCTTTGAATCCAGTAGTAAATCTAGAGCTATGCTGTATCTTTAGTACCTCTGGTACTTCTATCTATATATATCTACCTTTGCTGACCAAAAAAAATAAAAAATTCAGACGCGCTTCGTGAGCAAGAAGGGCCTCGACTTGCTCGATTGGAAGAGGTTCAAATTTGCTCTCAATAATTGCAATGATGAAGTGATAGTCTGGTGGAAGGCCTTCAAGAATTGAATCAATGTGTTCCTGAAACATAATTGTCCTTCCGATGGAGGCAAGAGAATTGGAAAGAGCTTTGATCTGCGACAAGAACTCGCGCATCGATTTTTCTGCAAGACGCGTAGCTCAAAGCTGAGTTTGCAGATGATGTGCTGTAGCATGTGCTTGTTTATGGAAATAGTCATGAATGTGCTCCCAAACCTCATAGGAATGAATGCATCCTAACACATGCAACAAGATCGACGTTGATAGCGTTGATTGGAGCCAAGTAAGCAGCACTTGATCTTGCTGTTCCTATGCTTCATACGCAGGGTTCTCTATTCCAGCTTCATGATCATCTTCAGAAAGGGAATGAATGGGAATCTGAGGATTGACAACGAAACATTGAAGGCAATGTGATTTGATGTCTGGCTCAACTTGTTGACAGCACAAAAGGAAAGTCGAATCATCAAGCTTATGCGCAATCAAATGAGGAAAAGAAGAAGAAAGAGACATGGTGCTTTGTGCAGCCATGGACAACCTTACCAAGCTTCTAACAGATCATAGAAGATAATTTGAGAGAGAAAAGTTTTAGACAGAAGAAGTGAAAAATGAATATTGGCCACTTAACTGAGTATTTAGAGACTTAGATAGTTTGTTATGACTAACTAACTCACTAACTAACTTAGAGCATCAAACTAACTCCTAACTGACTTAACTGAGAGTGCAGTTGAATACTGCAACTCTCTGTACAATAATATATTTATTATAATGGATTCTGTTGTGTATGATTGGTTATTTTCTTATAATCATGGCTATTTTGTATATTTTAGATATGTTAAAAGCCGAAGTGATGAGCAATTGCGGGATCGTAGGGAAGAGAACTCAACAAGTGCTTGTAATCCTGAAGATATAGCCAATGGAAAGGCAATTGTACCTTGTGGTCTTATAGCCTGGAGTTTATTCAATGACACATACAGCTTCTCCCGTGACAATAAGAATTTGACTGTGAACAAGAATGGCATCTCCTGGAAAAGTGATAGAGAGCACAAATTTGGAAAAGATGTTTTCCCCAAAAACTTCCAGAGTAGTGCTATTAGAGGTGGTGCAAGTCTCAATGAATCCATACCAGTGAGTATTTACATGAGAGCTTTCATTGTGATCGGAATATTGTATTAAACTTCTATCCTCAAGTATAATTATTTTTCTTCACAAAGTAAAGCAATGTAATTAAATGTTGTTTGGTTATTGCAGTCTTAATTTAGCCTTTGTTTAACCTTGCATGGGCTTTTGTGTTAAGCTTGCATGTTTTGGTTTATTTGTTGTTGTTGTTGTTGGTGCTGTTGGTACTTTTATTGGTATTCATATTGTACATATAGTAATGACTTTTCACATGGAAAATTATTCCACTGTTCCATATACCTCCTTTTCAACTTTTCAATTACTTCAAGTATATTTTCTGTTCATCTTATGGTTAGTCCAAGTATTCGCAATCTAGTTTTCATCAATGGGATATATTGCTCACTTTTTTTTTAAATGATTTATGGAACAGTTGAGTAAGCAGGAGGATCTTATTGTCTGGATGCGTACTGCTGCTTTGCCAACTTTTAGGAAGTTGTATGGAAAGATAGAGGTGGATCTCAATGCAGGTGATCAAATAAATGTAACACTGCAAAATAACTACAACACATACAGCTTTAATGGCAAGAAAAAGCTTGTTCTATCAACTACTAGCTGGCTTGGTGGGAAGAATGACTTCCTGGGCATTGCCTATCTCACTGTTGGAGGGTTGTGTTTCTTTTTGGCATTGGCTTTTACCGTTGTATATTTTGTCAAGCCAAGGTAAATACTTTTAAATCCTTTATTGCTGTATGTTCAGACCATGAAAGTTCCTTTCATAGCAGGGAAATTCATGTGGTACCTTGCATGGGCTTACTAATTTTGTTGATTTTTTAACTTTGTTTGATCAAAAATGGGGTTTGATGCATTTACCTGTTTCACACATTAGCACATGGAACTTAAATTTTTGTTTCTGTGACTTCTTACCAGCAAAGTTGGCACAAACACACCATGCAATTAGACCTTAGACTAATTGGAGTATTAGGCCCGGGCGTTTAATTCCAAACCCCTTCTCCCTTTTTAACTCTAAAATCTGCATTTGATTATATAGTCAATTTTGATTAAATCCCGAGTAATATTTATGACCTGTGTGTTCAGTGTTGTGAATTCTGTGTATTTATGAAATCTTGTCTCCTATGAGAGTTTTCTTCCTGTATAGCAAAAATGAAAGAAAATGATATTGTTTCCTACTGGAACTACTAACTTTGTTAAAAAAAGAAGCTCCCTTTAGTGTTATTCAAGGTATATAATTTAGAGATTAATAATTTAAAAGCTTTGTTTAGAACTTATATAGGAAAAAATGTTGAGGTTGTTTTAAATTCGTATATGTTGGATTGTGTAAAGTAGTTTAGGATCTGTTTGTTCTAAGCTCTTTTTAATTGAAATATATGTTTAAAGATTTATAATAATTATGATTTTAAATAAAAATCAAAAACCTCAAAGAAAATCTGTTTTAGTCCTTTTCTCAGAAGTCAAAAGTAGCAGTTTCTGGAGAAAAAAAGCTAAAAACAGCAGTTTCATATAATCACCTTTTTTTAAAGCTTAAACAAATTGCCCCTTGTTGGATAATTAAACTTTATTCATACTTCAACAGGAAATTTTGAATTATTATTAATTCCTAACCTATCTTTCTATCTGTCTTTTTGTAGGCAACTTGGAGATCCCTCATATTTGTCATGGAATAGGAATCCAGGAGGGCACTGAGCAAAGAAACTCACTATGCTTGTTGGTCATTTCCATGATTATAGGCCTTGGGTATGCTACAAATGCGGGTGTAGTTTTGTACATGTATGTTAACCCAATTACTAGTAGTACTTGTGAATTTAGGTGTTCTTATCCCCCCCTCTCCCCAACACAAGAAAACCAAAACACTTCTTTTTTCTGCTTTTTCTGTGTTATGCATCAGAATTGAAATATCTTGTATGTTCTGATAATATATAGCGTCCCAATATATGTTGTTCTAGTTGCAGTTCATACACAATCTGGTGAAAATAGTTGTTCTTGTTTGGTTTTGTTTGGCTTTTCCTGATCTAAAATAGGTGAAATGTCCTTTTTTTTTTAATCGGCAAATGTGATTTGTCAGTTTTAGTTTTTTTGTTAGTGTGGGGGATCTAAATCCATGACCTATCTATCTCTCCCTTCATCCTTTACTATCAAGTCAATCTTATACCTTTACTATCAAGTCAATCTTATATTTTCATGTGAAATGCTTCTTGAACATTAGCATGTTCCCCTTCATGAAGTTGGTTTATTAGGAGAGGTTAAATTTTAGGACAAAAATAATTTATTCCATGAAAATTATCTTAAAACGCCTGGAGCTTTTATCTCTACATCAATGCCACCTGTCAGTCTAACTGGCATCAATTTTGAAATTTTTTTGGATAATCGAATATGGTCATTGCTCTGTACTTTGATTTTGTTTTTTTTTACCTAATTAGAGAGGTACCTGGAAAATTATACGATGTATCTTCTCTTTTTTTGTACTGTTATGTTTATGAAAATATTATTATTTTGGTACATGTAGGTGTGTCCTAGTAAAATATTATTATTTTGGTACATGTAGGTATGTCCTAGTACATAGATATATACTCCGTTATGAAAATATTATTTTCTTATAAATTTAATGAAATAAGTTAAAAAATTATTTTAATAAATCCTGCTAAAAATGTTATTAAAGTAATTTTAAAAAACTTATAAAAGTAATAACTTTATGGAATTCATATAAACTATTTTAAACGATGTCTTAATATTTTTTAACTTCAATTATATTACTTAATAATAAAGTTACCTTTAAAATTATTGTGACCTATTTTCTCCTTTTTTTCTTTTCAAAATCATCTTAAAATTTTTAGACTCATTATCATACTCTTAAAATTATTGGAACTCACCATTTTTTCCAAATATTACAAGAGGAAGAAATAATTTATATTACTATTAATTTATAATATTTATTATTTATTGACTAAAAAAGTTATAAAATAATTAAGAGCATTTTAATAAAAATATAATTAATACAAGAGATAATTTAGAGCAAGTCTTATAAAATAAACCAAGTAAATTTCTAACAAGGTTCTTATGTGTTCTATATAAAGGGATAATACATTTTAAAGTATTAGTTAAAATATTAATTATAAATTATTAGATATTTTTAATTATTTAAAAGATTTAAATATATTTTTGATCTTTAATAAATATTTGATTTTTATGTTTGTTTCCTAATAAATTTTTTGAGTTTCTAATAAAATGATAATTTATTTTTGGTCATTAATATTTTTTTTAATTTGTGATAAATTAATGAATTTTGTGTTTGTTTATTAATAAAAAAATTTATTTTTTAATAATCAAGACTAAAATTAGGGATCAAACATAAAATTTATTAATTTATCAAATATTAAAATAAAATATCAACAATAAAAAATAAATTATTGTTTTTATTATAAACTCAACACAGAACAATTTATTAGGAAACAAAAATCAGGTATTTATTAGGAATAAAAAAACACATTCAAATCTATTTAAAATAAATAATAAATTGGAATAATAAATATTTATATATTAATGAAAAAATGTTTACGTTTATTTCTTCAATTATTTTTTTTTTACAAATATTAGTTAGAATTTGAATTTTTTAATTTATTTTTAAATGAAAATAATAAAATATAAAAATAGTAGATTTTGTCGGTCAATATATTTTATTTTAATTAAAAATATTAAATCTTAAGTATTCCAACTGTATAATAATTAATAATAAACATTAAGGTTTAATAAATATTTTATATTTCAATAAAAACATGTTCACTTTATTCTTTTATTAGCATTCTATGAAGAATAGTATTTTAGATATACTCTTTAATATATATTTTTTAACACGTTATTATTAGTTAAAAATTACAAATCATAAGTGTGACTATTAAATAAGAAAGAGACACATAAAATTTTTGTAAACTTTAACAAATTTTGGTCAGTAAGGGATAACATGTTTAATAGGAATTTTGATATTGATCAGTAGAAATTATTCGAATTTATTTAAGAATACTGCTAATGAGTTTCTTGGAGTTATTTGGTACAAAGAATATTTTTTCTTGTCCAAGAATCATCATTATTTCTAGGAATCATGAATCCTAAAGACGATAATTTATAAGAATGATTAAATTTGTTTGGTTAATGATAAATATTTTAATATAAATTTATTGGAAATAAAAAGAGTAATATATTATTTTATCACAATTTTTAATTATGTATCACATTAAATAATTTAATAAAAATAACGTGATGTTTTTATCATAATAAAACCTATTTTTTAATCTGAGCAAATTAGATTTCCATTGATATGAAAATATTTTCATGGAAAGTAGCCAAGTTTTTTCAGAAAATATTATTTCCTGAGAACAGTTGTTTTCTTTTTTAAAAATCAAACCAAGCATGAAAAACAAATGTTTCAAACTTAAGATTCTAGAAAACTATAACAAATTTCTTGTATCAAATTAAAGGATTAAAAATAAAAATATTTAATTATAACACGTTATCCTGTGATTTTCAATGCAACTCCAACTTAATCTTCAACAAAAACTTTCTGCCCTCTTTATTTAAAAAAGGTTAGCAATTGTAGTACTCATGTCATTAGTGCAAATTAATGTCATAAAGATCCAAAGAAATATACGCGAATTCGTTACCTCGTCAAGAGTGTCGTGTACCTGTAGACTGTAGTATAGTAGTACACCTCACCTGGGTTGTTGTTTTGTTTGTTGGTCCCACTCATTCCTCTATTTCCTCTATTCATAAAAATCAATTATTATCACCTTCGTATAATTTTTTAAAATTTGATTATTTTTTTTTACATAAAACCCAATTCATATTATCTCATCTATTAATTATTCTTACATTAAAAATACCCCTAATTAAATGAAAGAGATTATATTAACATACATTATACATTAGAAGAGAGAAAAAACATTAATAATAATAATGATATTTTTTAAAACAAGGTGTATATTATTATACTACATAACACGACACAACACAGTCACATGCACTCCACTTTGTTGCACACTTAGACTTGCCCCCACTTTGGTGTTTGCATTAACAGCGACACCATTTTCTTTCACTCACAGTCACTGGATGATGCCATGTCTCTCTCACACTTCACTCCTCTCTGCTGCACTTCTTCAACTTCAGGTCCCTTTTCATCTTTGTTTCTCTGTGTTCAAAAGGGCTATGCAGATTTTCACTTTTTTAGATGGAATCATTCTTCTTTTTCTTTATTTTTTTCATTCTTCATTTCAAGAGTTTGGTGAAGCTGCTGCATTTAGCAAGTGTTGCACAGGTTTTAAAATTTGCAGTGGCCAAATTTTTTCTCAAATGTGATTCTAGGTCCAGAATGGGGTGTTTATTGCTTGCTTGGTTGATTATTTTGTTTATGTTCATCATTATATAAAAGGGCAAATGTTTATTTTGTTTATGTCCTCAGTTTATTGAGTCAAACATTACTTCAATCAACGATGAGAATCAACACCCTCCCATAGGATTTGATATACTTTTTCCTTCTTTGATTGAATATGCACAAAATTTTGGCATTAACCTTCCAATTGGAGCTACAAGCTTGGAAGTAATGATCCAGAAGAGAGAAATAGAGCTCCAAAGGTAGCATTTTGGGCTATGTAACAAATGCAACAGCAAGAGGCAATGAAGGAGGAATAAGTGGGGCCCAAACAGGGGGACACGTGGCAGAACTAGGAGGAGAGAGGCGTAGCACAAGGCTCAAAATAACCAACTCCAAGCTAGCCGAGTATGTGTGGTCCCGGAAGTAGAATAAATAGCAAAACGTGGGAGGGAGTGAGGCATGGAATTTGTGTGATGTCATTTCCCTACTCCTTTGGGAATCTGTTCTTCCTTTTTCTATCATACATTTCTGCCATTGTTGTCTCTGTAATTGCGGGATTCCGTTGAGATCCTTGCTTTTCAGTAATAAAATTCTCTGTTCCTCCCTTTACTTGCATTTTTTTGGTACGACTGTTACAGGCTATATCTTGTATGTATTTCAAGATTTTTCCTGTCTTCAAAATATTTCTGATCTTTGTGATTCGGTGCCAAGAATTTAGTAGAGAAGTCTTATTTTTCATTTCGCTTAAATTCCTCAAGCTGACCTCTTTCTGGTGCTTGTTTTTGAGGTAGTCAGACTATGAAACATGGACACTCCAGCTCCTTGCCGTGTCCGGTGTCCGACACGACACCGACACCCATGTCCGGGTTGAGTTTGATGTGTTTGACAGGTGTTTACGTGTCCGTGTCGTGTCCGGTGTCCGTGTCAGTGTCGGTGCTTCATATCAGAGCAATTCAGATGGGAGGAGAGCATATCTAGCATATGTTTAAGAAGGAATGCTGGAATCACAAGACTGGAAATCAATCATGAAATATCAAAGAAAGAATGGATATTTGTTTAATTCACCTGCTACAACAGCAGCTGTTTTTCAGCGCCTTAAGAATGCTGAATGTCTTGGTTACCTCCGATCTGTATTAGAAAAGTTTGAGAATGCATGTATGTTTCCAGCATTATGTTTCTCTTAATTTAATTTTACTGACTATTTTTTGTAGATTAATTGGCCTTTTTTGTTTTTGAAAATAAAATCAGTTCTGACAACTTATCCTCTGGATATATATGCCCTCTCTATATGATTGATAGTCTTGAAAGGTTGGGTGTTAATCATCATTTCAAAGAGGAAATTCGAAGTGTATTGGATGAAATATTCAGGTAATAATCATTTGAGGTGCATACACCTGTTTATGTAAAATATTAACTTTATGTCAGTAACTGGAGAAGTTGGAAAGAAATTATAAAAGTATGTGATGAAGATATAGAGATACCATTCTATTTAAAGTATTCATCACTCTTTGATAGTAAATTTGAAAGCACTCAAATATTTGTCAAAGCATAGATACTTATCATTTTCATCTGTTGAATCCCTCTATATATAATATGCGAAAAAGACAGATATTGGATACAAGGAGTGGAGAATATATTCCTAGACCCCACCACCTGTGCAATGGCATTTCGTATGCTGCGTCTCAATGGCTATGATGTATCTTCAGGTTGGATCGTTAGTAACATTTAAATAGTTTAAGTTTTTTTTCTTATTAGATCAAGGCCAAAGAAGTTAATCTGTATGTTGTCTTTGCAGATCCATTTTATCAATATTCTGAAGATAAATTTGCTGAATCCTTGAAAGGGTACTTGAAGGATGTCAGTGCTGTTATAGAACTATATAGGGCTTCACAAGCCATTATACATCCCGATGAATCAATTTTGGTCAGACAAAGTTTGTGGACAAAACATCTTCTGAAGCAGGAATCCTCCCCTTACAGATTATATGCTGATAAACTTCGTCGTTATGTTGATCTAGAGGTAGTTTCTTGTCTTCTTTCAAAAACTCTGGTTACATAGTTTTATACAATCTTATAATCCTTCCCGAAAGCTGCAAGGTTTTCTGTATTTTAGGTCAAGGATGTTCTTAATTTTCCTTATCATGCAAATTTGGAGCGATTGTTGAACAGGAGATCAATGGAGCATTACAATGCAGTAGAAACAAGAATTTTAAGAACATCGTATAGGTTGGCCTCTGCTAGTTTGTTTCCCTTCTCTCAAGTTCTCTTTTTTTGTTCCTTTCTCTTGAGATCAAATTCTTGATTGTTAGTGTGGTCCAGATCTTGCAATCTTGCAAACCAAAAAATTCTAAAGCTAGCAGTAGAAGATTTCAATATCTGCCAATCAATACACATTGAAGAGTTGAAACAACTTTCAAGGTATATCTTCCTTTTCTTCTCATTTGAAAATTTCAAAGATATATAGTTGGGTTCTTTTGCTCATGCTACTACTTAATGCTTGGTTTTTTTAGCAACTTTATTCAAATATGTATCATAAAGATAGTATCAACTCATATTTCGACTGAGGAACATACATTTTGTTAAACTCAAATGTATGAACGCACAAATTAGAAGAACCAGAATTTGTAGGACATAATACTAAGACAGGCCTAAGCCTTAACTAGGTCTAGGAGTCTCCTTCAAACCAACTTCAGCAAATTAACACAATAAATCAGAAAACTGTCACTTAAGAAACACACATAACTGCTACACAACACATCAGATAATGATAGAAACTGGTTCAGGTTGAGCACTCAAAGAACATACTGTTATTGATGAACAGAAAGAATGCACAATTTCCCTGGATATTCAAGAGATCCAGGACTCTCCCTAACCACAATACTAGCTCTCTAATTGGCTTACTACTCCTCTAACCCCTCTTCCTATTTATAGGAAACGTGTTATATTTTTCTAATTATTCCAGCCCTCAACTAACTAACTAACTAACTCCAATTTTTCTATTATCTAACTAACTAATGGGTATCTATCAGAACTGTCATCAATTCTTTAGTATAGAGGCATCCTTGTCCTCAAGGCTGAAATTAGGAAACTGTTTTATCATTAACGGGTTCAGTTGACACCAAAGGCTCCACCAATTCAGCAGCTTCAATTTTCCTTTCTTGAATTCCAATTACATCATCATCTTCCCCCCCAAATTAGCACTTAAAGCTTTCTCATAGGACATCTATGGAGAGGGCTGGCCACACTGGAAGCAGTGTCCTTCCATTCTGTGAATATACTCTTGGAGTGGCTAATGCCTCATGTCTTTGTTTCTGGATTGGTTCCCTGTTTGGCTATTGCTACCCACACTGCTATTGGAATTTGCAGCAGAAGAAGCATATTTGGCTAATTGAGTTTGGTTCAGGCAGGTATCTCCCATTTGGCTTGAACTTGCTGGGGCTAGATTATATCCAGAATCCATGCCCTGACATAAAATAACAACCTTGATGCATTTGGCTATTGCTCCCTGAACTGTCTGATTTGACCAAACAGAACCAGGTTTCACTGCACGATGCTATGAAAACCTGTTACTATCTCATACAACTTTTCTTTGATTGATCTTGCCAAAATAATGGCCTTTGACACTTCCTGTAGGTCATGAGTATAAATCCTTCTTCTTGTCACCTCAATCAAGCCATTCATTATCCAATGCTTGTTAGTTCTTATTTGAGAATTTTTGGTAGTTTGCCAACTTCTCCATCTTTTGAACATAATCTTCTACCCAACCATTTTGGCTCAAGGCATCAAGTTGCTCATATGGGTTTGCAGCACCACTACATGAAAACCTCTGCAACAATTCAGTTTTCAGTGCTTCCCAAGTCATCTCAATGCTATTCCTCAAATTATGAACCAAAGCACTGCTGTTCCTTCCACACACAAACAATAGTGGCACTTTCAGTTCTAGTTGGCATTTTGGATTTCAAAACATTTCTCAGCTCAAGCCAACTAACCAATGGGATCATTCCCATCAAAATTGGGCAGCTCCACCTCTTCAGTGTTTCAAATGATTCATCTTCATAATTGGTTGAGTTAACATCCATGAGGTGCGTATCATGGGGTACAGGAGTTCTATAATGGCTTGAACTTCCTGCATTCTGTTCTCTGATCTTTGGACTGTCAGCTTCAACAAGGATCTCATCTCATCAAAGTCCCCTATGATTTGCTTCCACTGTGTTCCCCATTGTTCTTAATTGATCATGATGGTCCGAATTGGATCTCTTGATTTTGTTTATTTGAATTGCAAATCTGCTTCATTTGCTTCTCAAATCCCTCCACTTGAGTCCATCCTCATCGATGGCATCCCACAAGTTGGACCTAATGTTAGACTTAAAAGTTTGAACACACAACCTGGAAGATTTTCGAGAAACAATTCTGGAATTAAACTTGGATTTGTAAGATAGAACATCAACACGGGCTAAAGCCCTCCCAAGGAGTCTCCTCCTTCAAACCATCAGCAAATTAACACATAATGAATTAGAAAAATGTCACACCTACTTAAGGAACACACCTAACTGCCATACAACACATCACATAACTGTCTTATCACATTTCCTCAAGTTTGATCTAACTTTACTACACTATCATATGCAGGTGGGTTGTTGAGACCAGACTAGACACACTAAAATTTGCAAGGCAGAAACTGGCTTATTGTTACTTCTCCTGCGCAGCTACTCTTTTCTCCCCTTAAATTTTTTATGCTCGCATATCAGGGGTGAAAATGGGGTGCTCACAACTGTTGATGATTTCTTTGATGTTGGGGGTTCTGAAGAGGAACAAGTGGATCTTATTCAACTAGTTGAGAAGTATATTCCTATTATTAATTGAAACGGCCATCTCTTGATTTATATTTGAATTCTATCACAATTTTCATGCACAAACAGTGATGTCTTGACAACTGAACTGCAGGTGGGATGTAGATATCAATACTGTTTGTTGTTCTGAGACTGTTAAGATAATATTTTCTTCAATTCACAGCACAGTTTGTGAGATTGGGGAGAAATCAGTCAATTGGCAAGGGCACAATGTGAAAAACAATGTTATCAAAATTGTGAGACATTTCTTCGTGTTTCTGCCCGCATTTTTTGACTAATGTTATTTTGATTTTTCAGTAGTCGTTTGTCAATGACAATGTTTGGGGAATATGAAAAGTGAAGCCTGAAATTTTTCTTCTGAATATTAGTTTGACACTTTATTTTAAATTTACGAATGACTTAAAAATTTACATTGGAGTTTTCCCAATTAAGATAATTTTCTTAACCAATGGATTAATTTTGTTTACTTTTTACAGTGGTTGAATTTGATCCAATCAATATATAGAGAAGCTGAGTGGTTGAGAACCAAGACTGTGCCAACAATTGATGATTATATGCAAAATGCATACATATCATTTGCCTTAGGTCCAATTGTCCTTCCAGCCCTCTATCTCGTCGGACCTAAGCTTTCAGATGAAGATGCTGAAAATCATGAGTTGAACTCTCTATATAAGCTCGTGAACTGATGTGGTCGTATTCTTAATGACATTCACAGTTTTAAGGTATATAGTCCGTCCTTGCTCTTTGATCCCCTTCCTGGTTTTATGGCAACTAATGTTTTTATTTTTGCTGTAGAGAGAATCTGAGGAAGGGAAATTGAACGTGCTGCCTTTGCACATTGCTCATGGCAATGGAATTATTACTGAAGAAGATGCTATGGAAGAGATGACAGGTATTGCTGAGGAAAAAAGAAGAGAACTCCTGAGATTAATTTTGCAGGAAAAAGGAAGTGTAGTTCCCAGAGAGTGCTAGGATTTGTTTTGGAAAATGATAAAAGTGTTTCACCTGTTTTACATGAAGGATGATGGATTTACTTCACATGAGATGTACTCTAGTGTAAATGCAGTACTTTAAAAACCTGGCATCCTTAATGAATTGTTAGTGCATTCTCAGCAGAACCTTAGTCTTGTCAAAGCCACTAATGATGTGATGCTCTAGTCCAACTTGTACATACACATGACAAGCAAGGCCTGCACTTGCTTTTTAGTGATCATTCTATATGAATAAAATGTCCCAATCTTTCTCAACTATAACTAATTTATTTTGCTTTGCTTTTTTTTTTTTGTTATCTTTTAATTTTTTACTTTTCATGATGATCATTTTTTTTTTGTCTTGATTGTCTCAGGATCCATAAATGTTAAGGATGCATCCCTGTAACGTTTTCTGGTGAATGGAAGGTTTTTTTTTTTAGCAAAAAGGAGCAAGGGCCTGACATCCCAACTATGTTGGCATCCCAACCCCTACCTCCCCAGAAGGACCCAGCTCAAATATATATTGATAGTAAAAGGAAGGATAATAAGACACTTGGGAGGGTCAGACCATACTCAAGGAAAGCCTTTTACAGAAATCTGTAGAAAGGAAGCCCTTGCCTGTACCTAAAGAACTCCTTAAGACAAAAGAAGGTGGAGAATGCCACCAAGTATACCCCAAACCTTGAGAACCTAAAACAGCAAGCTTGTCAGCACAAGCGTTGACTTCTCTATATATGTGAGTAATTCTAAAACTAAAACTTTGAGTTAGCTTGATACAATTTAAGCATCTAGTGTAAATTGACCAATGAACCAAAAAAGGATCGGAGTATGCCTGCAGCCAGAAGTTCAGAATCAGTTTCCAACCAAAGATTTCTCCAGCCTTTACTAACCGCTTTTTTGATTGCCAGGATGGCAGCCATTGATTCTGCAAAAAAAGCTGATTTGATCCCAATATTGCACACAAAAGTCCCCACAAAAAGTCACTATCTATGAAAAAACAGCCAAAGCCTGCCATACCAGGGTTTCCTCTCGCTTCCCTCAGTATTACACTTAATCCAAGTGCGTCTAGGCGGTCTCCAAATGACTTCCTTGATGGAATCTGCTTTCCTAGGATTAGTTGGAACATCAAAATTTTTAAGAATTCTGAAATCTAGCATAGAGTTGTTCATGGTTCCAACAGAGAAGTTTCCTGAGAGGTGAATAGAGGTATCGAAAGAAGTGAAATCCAACTTCTGGTTATCAAATCTGCAAGAATTACGAGCAGACCAAATAAAAAATATAGCAAAAGTTACAGCTGCCGGGACAATGTCAGAGGCCTGGGAAGACCTCCTTGTCATGCAAAAAGAGATGAGACTATGGATGGAGGAGAGGTCCAGATTACAACAGATCTTGGACTCCACCCAATTCCAGACCTGTCTGGCAAAGTGACAAGAGAGATAAGTGATCAATTGTCTCATAATCATGACCACAATTAGAGCAAACTGAAACAACAACAATGCCTCTTCTTCTCATGTCAGCATCCGTGGGTAGCTTGTTGAGCAAAGCTTTCCAAAGGACAGCTGTTTTGGAGGGCGGGATAGAGTAATTCCAAAATTTCTTGGCCCACAAGACTGCATTCAACTTAGGATTAATCTTGGAAGGACAAAGCTCCAGAATGAGACTAGCTCCAAACTAGCCTATCCTCAGACTGAGAAATGGGAATAGTGACTTGCAGAATATGACCCACCAGTTGAGAAAAGTTCTGGGTGAGGAAGTTAGGAAGGTTCCAAATGCCCTCATTCCAAAAGTCCCAAACAGAAGCTTTTATAAGACTCTTGTTCTTATAAGGGATATTAAGAGTATCAGCAACGCTAGTGCCCAACCAATTATCACACCAGAAACTCATAGACCCTTTTCCCCAAATAGCATTCTCCAACACCAAGGCAAAACTGGGCTTTATACCGGTCCATAAGGAAGAAGAAATGTGACCATTAATAGGCTTTTGATTCCTCAAAACTCTAACTTCAGCATAGTGGCCCTGTTAAATAGAAGCAAAAGATCTTAAGCCTAAGCCTCCTTTATCAAAAGGCTTACAAACATTATGCCACGCTACTGTAACACATTTCCGAGAATCAATATCCCCACTCCATATGAAGTTACGAACCCAACACTCAAGATCCTGCAAGAGCGACTGAGGCCATTTATACACATGAAAACTGTGAGTTAACATACTTTGGATGAAGATTTAACTAAGAGAACTCTTCCCATAAAAGAGAGCAAATTTCCCTTCCAGCTAGCTAGCTTGAGCTTGATTCTGTCTGCTATAGGCTGCAAGTGTCTCCTTCTCGGTGAATTGAAGGGTTAAAAAAAGATGTCATTTACTTAATTGCTTTGTGTATTGGCTCCCTTGGCTGGTGATCCTCATAGTGACTAAACTTTGGGTAGGTGTTCAGCTAGGCAAGGGATTGTTGCTAACATGAATTTGATATGATAAATTAGCAAACAATATATACTAATCTTAAAACTTGAATTTGCAATGTAACGTCAAACAGCAATACTACGGTGTTTTAGAAATGCTTAATAACCAACTAATCATGAGTGGATATATAAAAATGGTAGAAAAGTGAAACTAAACACAATAAAATTATAATTTTTTCTTTTATAGTAAAGGATATTCCTAACAAGTGTCATAAGGGTATTGATTAAAAAATAAATAAATGATTTTTTATTAGAAATACTGGTAAATTTGCAATAAAAATCATAATGGATTGTAGGTAATACTTTTTCTTTTCTTTTTTTTCCTGTTTTTACTTTTGATTCCTAAACTTGTGCTTTAAGGGCACTTGTTATCATTTCCTTATAATAAATATGTTTTGGCAATCATAATACAAAAAATAAAAAACAGAAATTCCATTTTTTATATGATCTCTTTGAAGCTCATGATAATATTGTCATTAATATTAGGAGATCTAAATGTAACATCTCAAACGATTCACACCGAAATGGGAGGGATCTAGGACGGTAAAGGTATGAGACTGTATAGTAGCTTATGTGAGCAAGTCGGTTAGAGCAGGGGTAAAAGGGGTAGAAAATGGAATGGTTGAAGATGGACATGTGGCAGTTGATCCATTGCATCAGGAAAGGAGGAAAAATTCAAGGCCCAAAATAGCCAACACCAGGCTGAGTGGTTATGATTGGTCCAGCAAGTAGTATTTAAGTGCTGTTAAGAAAGGGGAAAAGGGTGTGAATGATGATGTGGTTTTCTCTCTCTCTTTCTCTGGGAATCATTCTGTTATGAGCATCAGCTCCATTTCATTTCCTTGTTATTTCTTTACTGCTACTTATAATTCTGCTATAGGAATTTCTGTCATATTCCACAGCAATACAAATACAAAAGAAATTCATAGTTATTCATTTTAGTTCTTCTCATTTACACTCTTTACAATTGGTGCTTCCATTGAGTTTCTCCATGGCCAAAAATACTCGTCTAAAGGAACTCTCCTCAGACATCAAAAGGTTGTTGGACACTATGGAAACCCGAGACAAGGAATATGCTCTTCGGTTTGAAACGCTGGAATATGTTGTTGATGGTATCCTCAAGAAAAATCTCGGCTCCGAATCGAGTTTTGCCGCTACCTCCGCTAATCAACCCTTTCAGGTAAGAAGTGTTAAACTCGATTTTCCGCGGTTTGATGGCTCCGATGTCCTTCAATGGATCTTTAAAGCTGAACAATTCTTCAATTATTACAATACACCTGATGAACACCGTTTAACTATTGTTGCAATTCATTTAGACAAAGAAGTTGTTCCCTGGTATCAAATGTTTTCACGCACCAATCCCTTTCATTCATGGGTTGCTTTTACACAAGCTCTTGAACTGGAATTTGGACCCTCTCCCTATGAATGTCCCAGAGCACATCTGTTTAAATTGACATAGGCCACTACTGTACATGATTATTATGTGCAATTTACAGCTCTTGCTAACCGGGTTCAAGGCATTACGCCAAAAGCATTGCTCGACTGCTTTATTGGGGGTCTTAAGTCTGATATTCGTTGCGATGTTATTGCCCAAGCCCCAACCACTTTAATTCGAACAGTGTCCCTTGCCAAGCTTTATGAAGAGAAGTATGTTGTTAAACCAAGATCTTATCCTTCCCAACCTTGGCCTAAAACACATAACCATCCCAATAGCCTACCTATTAGCCAATCCATCAAATCCACAAGCCTACCACCACTCCTTCCCTCACCCAACCAGTCCTACCCTACAAATAACCTGAAACCTACAAATGTCAAAAAAATGACTCCAGCAGAAATGCACATCCGCAGAGAAAAAGGGTTATGTTACACTTGTGATGAACGGTTCACACTGAACCATCGGTGTCCCAACAAACAATACCTTCTCCTGTACATGGACGATGATGACTTGAATGAATTGCAACCAGACCCCCCTGATAGTAGTGCACCTACTGATATTGAAAATTCATTGGATCACCATCTGTCTTATAATGCACTTAAAGGATCTTGTGGGCTCGACACTATGAAATTCCAAGGCTCAATCAATGGAATGCATGTGCAGATTTTAGTGGACAGCGGTATTTCTGATAATTTTTTACAGCCAAGGCTGGCACATTGTTTAAAGTTACCAGTTGAACCTATTCCTAACCTGCAAGTTTTGGTTGGCAATGGCAACTCCTTAGTGGCTGAAGGTTTGGTGGAGGAATTGGAGGTAAAGATTCAAGGACATTCCTTCAAATTACCTGTCTATTTGTTGCCTGTTACTGGGGCAGATTTGGTTTTGGGAGCTGCTTGGTTGGCTACTGTGGGCCCCCATATTTATGATTACAGCAAACTGACTTTAAAGTTTTATTTGAACAATCAATTCATCACCCTATATGGTGAGCAACCCAAACTGCCAACTCAGGCACAATTCACTCATTTAAGGCGAATGCACAATACTCATGCTATAGCTGAGTTATTTACTCTACACATTCAACAACTAGATTCACCTCAGGACCAATGGTTAGATCTTCCCACTGACATGGAACCTGAAATGGCCCTTCTGTTGCACACTTACAAAGAGGTTTTCTCCATACCTTCCGGCTTACCCCCTCCAAGAGCTCAAAATCACTCCATTCCATTGATTCAAGGGTCTGGTCCTATTAAGGTTAAACCTTACAGGTATCCTCATAGCCAAAAATTTCAAATTGAATCCACGATACACGACATGCTGCGCGAAGGAATTATTGTCCCTAGCACTAGTCCTTTTTCTTCTCCTATAGTTTTGGTGAAGAAGAAGGATGACACTTGGAGATTCTGTACAAATTATCGGGCTTTGAATGCTATTACAGTGAAAGATAGTTTTCCTATTCCTACTGTTGATGAGCTCATTGATGAGTTGCATGGAGCTCAGTATTTTTCTAAATTGGACCTCCGATCAGGGTACCATCAGATACTGGTGAAGGAAGAAGATAGGCATAAAACAGCCTTTAGAACCCATCAAGGCCTCTATGAATGGCTAGTAATGCCATTTGGCCTCTCTAATGCTCCTGCCACCTTTCAGAGTCTCATGAATGAGGTATTCCAAGGTCTTTTAAGAAAATATGTCTTGGTTTTCTTTGATGACATCTTGGTATACAGTCCTTCTTGGGATTTACATTTGCATCACTTGGAGGTAGTATTAAAATTACTGCTCCAACACAGGCTGTTTGCACGGTTATCAAAATGCTCTTTTGGGTTGCAACAGATAGACTATTTAGGTCACACTGTTTCTGGTCAAGGTGTGGCAATGGATAAAGACAAAGTAAAAGCAGTGTTGGCCTGTGCCTGCTAATTTGAAACAGCTGAAAGGATTCCTGGGCCTCACTGGGTACTATAGAAGATTCATTAAGGGCTATGCAACTATAGCTTCCCCTTTAACCAATTTATTGAAGAGGGAGAATTTTTTGTGGAATCAAACCGCTGTAGCATCATTTACAAACCTCAAATCTACTATTACTCAAGCTCCTGTTCTCAGCCTTCCTGATTTTTCTCAGACTTTTATCCTTGAAACAGATGCTTCAGGTTTGGGAATTGGGGCAGTGTTAAGCCAAAACACCATCCAATTGCATTTTTCTCAAAAAAAATTGACCCCTAGTATGCAAAGGTAGTCTGCTTATGCAAGAGAATTTTATGCTATTACTGAGGCCATTGCCAAGTTTAGACACTATTTACTTGGCCATAAGTTCATCATTAGAACTGATCAACAAAGCTTGAGGGGTTTAACTGATCAGGCTATTCAAACTCCCGAACAGCAAAAATGGTTGCATAAGCTATTAAGATATGATTTCTCTATTGAATATATGCCTGGGAAAGAAAATATAGTTGTTGACTCTCTATCAAGGTCCTTCTTTATGGCTTGGTCTCAACCACAGTTATCTATTCTCTCTAATCTTAGAGAGGCTATACTAGCCGATCCTAAGTTGAAAGCCATTGTTGACTTATGCATCACAAATCAGCCTCATAATCCCAATTATTCTGTTCGTGATCACCTTCTTTTTTGGAAAGGTAGACTAGTTCTCCCTGCTGATCATGAGATAGTTCAGAAAATCTTGCATGAATTTCATAGTTCAATGTTGGATGGTCATGCTGGGTTTGCTAGAACCTTAGCTAGAATCTCTGCTCAGTTCTTTTGGCACGGTATGAATAGGGATATTAAAGCATATGTACAGAATTGTCTTACTTGTCAACAAGCCAAGACAGAAACAGCCCTTCCTGTAGGTTTACTACAGCCATTACCTATTCCAGATCAGATTTGGGAAGATATCGCAATGGACTTTATAACAGGACTTCCCTCATCGGGTGGCTATACAGTCATACTTGTGGTGATTGACAGATTATCTAAGTATGCTCATTTTTCTCCCTTAAAGGCAAATTATTCCAGCAAGGTGGTAGCCGAGACCTTCATGAAATCTGTTGTGAAATTGCATGGTTTCCCTAAGACTATTGTTTTAGACAGAGACAAAATCTTCACCAGTCAGTTTTGGCAGCATCTTTTTAGATTGAGTGGCACTTCTCTCAACATGTCTACTGCATACCATCCTCAATCTGATGGGTAGTCTGAAGCTTTGAACAAATGTCTTGAAATGTACTTATGATGCTTTACTTATGAAACCCCTAAGGAATGGGTTAAACTCTTACCTTGGGTCGAATATTGGTATAATACAGTTTATCATACTAGTATTGGCATGACACCATTCAAAGCTGTTTATGGTAGAGATCCTCCCACGCTAGTGAAATACATTCCTACTGGTAATGATTCAGTATCTGTTCATGATCAGCTCTTGCAGAGAGATTATGTCCTTGCTCGATTAAAGCAGAATCTCCACAAGGCTCAACAGTAAATGAAAAAGTATGCAGATCAGAAATGTAGGTTGGAAGAATGGAAGGTTGGAGACATGGTACTGGTGAAGCTCCAGCCTTATAAACAACATTCCATTGCTTTGAGGAAGAATCAAAAACTAAGTCTAAGATATTTTGGCCCGTTCCAAATTATTGAGAGAGTTGGTCCAGTTGCATATAAGTTGTTACTGCCATCTACTGCTAAGATTCACCCAGTCTTTCATGCCTCTCAATTGAAACTTTGCAGAGGTGATCACATTCATCCATATGTTCCTTTACCTATTACCACTGATGACTCTTCTCCGGTTATCAAACCCACTGCTATTTTAAAATCTAGAGTGGCTATCAAGGGTTCTCAATAGGTTCAGCAGCATTTAATCCAGTGGGAGGGCATGGATGAGTCCCAATCAACTTGGGAAGATCACAGCGCATTGCAAAAAGCTTACCCTAACTTCAACCTTGAGGACAAGGTTGTTCTTAATGGGGGAGGAATTGTGAGCAAGTCGGTTAGAGCAGGGGTAAAAGGGGCAGAAAATGGAATGACTGAAGATGGACACGTGGCAGTTGATCCATTGCATCAGGAAAGGAGAAAAAGTTCAAGGCCCAAAATAGCCAACACTAGGCTGAGTGGTTATGATTGGTCCAGCAAGTAGTATTTAAGTGTTGTTAAGAAAGGGGAAAAGGGTGTGAATGATGATGTGGTTTTCTCTCTCTCTTTCTCTGGGAATCATTCTGTTATGAGCATCAACTCCATTTCATTTCCTTGTTATTTCTTTACTGCTACTTATAATTCTGCTAAAGGAATTTCTGTCATATTCCACAACAATACAAATACAAAAGAAATTCATAGTTATTCATTTCAATTCTTTTCATTTACACTCTTTACAGCTTATCACTTAAGAACTCTACAGTTAAGCATATTTAACTTGAAGTAGTTATGAGATGGTGACTTTCTGGGAAGTTTCCTAGAAAGTATATAAATAAAGATAAAATACACAGAAAAGTCTTATATTAGTTTGTGGGTATAGTCAATGATCTTGAGAACAATAGAATTGTGTCAATTGTCGAGGTCTCAGTAAAGATTACCTTCGGAGGATTCTCATTGGTTGAGGGTTCTGACCAATAAAGATGTTGAATGAAATGTCACCATATGAAATATCGTAGAATGAGAGCCACCGAAAAATCGACAATTAAGGACATTACACTAAACTTTCCTCTTTTTACAAACTTCTTTAATAACAAAGAAGCTAAAATCAAATTCATTTGTCATCCAGAAACAATAATGCGAGAACTATTTGTTTTCAAGTAATATTACTTGATAGTTGAGTGTTATCAATAAAGATAGAGGCATAAATTCTAGAGCTCGACACAGCTATTTCATTGCCAGTATCTGTTTGCAGTAGGCATTGTTTGTCACTTTAGAAGATCTTTACAATCGATGTTTAGTTTCCTTCTATGCATGATAACGAAATAAAACTTTCCGGATACGAAATTTAGTTAATAATAGCTTCTTGTATGTTCTGTTCGTATGCTGTAAGTTAATAATAGCTTCTTGAGTTAATTCAGACAATTGGATTTTGCAAACTTGTAGAAAGTAATGTTAATAAATGTTTGCAAATGAATATCGCCCGTGGGAATAATACTTTTATTCCATTGAGAGGGAAATGATGAATAATGTTGCAAACCTGCATAAAATCAAATTCCAGTTTATGCTAAAAAATTAACACACAGTGACAGCACTAGCAAAATTTGCAGTATCCTTGGCCAGCAATCTGAAATTTTCAAAATTTCAGACAACTAAAATATTGAAAGCTGGAAGAAACAACATACATCACTTCATTCCATAACAACTTTTGCACCAAGAGCTTTCAATTTCTCTATTATCTGCTCCCCTTCTTCCTTTGAAACACCTTTCTTTATAACAGCAGGTGTTTTTTCCACTAAATCCTTTGCCTCCTTCAAACCTAAATCAGTAAAGCCCCGGACCTCCTTGATGATTTTAATTTTGGAAGCCGCTTCGTAGGACTCGAGTTTCAATTCAAACACAGTTTTTTCTGGCTTTTGCTCCTCCTTTGCTGCTGTTGGTGCTTTCGCTGCCATTCCAGCCAGGTTTCCAGCTCCTGCTTTCATAAATCCCACATTAGGCATCTCCTTCACTCCCATTTTCTTCATCAGAGTGAGACCCAATTCTGCAGCTTCAGCTACCGTAAGAGAAGCGACCTCATCAACAAGCCTGAAAACTCTCTCTGATGGAGGGCCTCGATGATCATTGGGATCAAATGTAGCAGGATCAAAATCAGCTGGGAGACTTCTTTGATTAATTTCCACTTCCTCTACATCCTCCTCCTCCTCCTCTTTCCTCGCAGGTTGACCAAAATGTCTTGAAAATACATTTAAGTTACTAGCGTTAAGCCGCACTACTGTTGGATGAAGAGGTTGTCTACATAAACCATTGGGTAAATAATGCCTTATTCTTGAAAGCAAGCTCATTCTTGGCCAGTAGTGATAATGGGAAATCAGTCCAGTTTGACACAAATTGTGAATGTCTAATCCAATAAATAATTATCCTGAAAGCAGAACAAAACAGAACAGAACATTTTGTTTAAACATTATCATCCAAATATATCTTATATTGATCAAACTTTCAACGAACATAATCAGAAAACCAGCAAAATCAAATCCTAGAATCACAGTATTTGAAAGAAAAATAGATGTGCAGCAAGAGTCCTCAAACATCGCAATCATTCAGAGCAAATTACTAAATCTAAAAGAAAGATGAACCCGATACCATGCATATTTTCTCATGGCATGGATGATTTCATAAAAGCTAACAGTTGTTGAAGCACTTAGAAACCACTGAAGTCAAATATCTTAACAAAATGAAAATATAAGAATAATGATGAGCATATAGGAAACACATGAAACCACAAATTACACAACGAACAAATTCCTAAACTTCCTTCCTCATACCCCCACAATCAAATCTTATGCAGCTTACAAGTTACAACAATTAACACAACAATGATTAGGTGAGATCGATTACATGGATCACACAATGCCATTAAGCTCAGAAGTAAGTTCTCAACCCCCACCTCTTCCCCACCCTAAAAAATGCACATACGAACACCAAGCTATGAAAATAAAGGGAAGAAAATATTTTTTTTTACTTACAAATTAAAAAAATAAAATAGAACCGACTAGGAAAACTAATACAAGCATAATCTGCTTGTAACTCGTTACAAATAAAAATCCGGAACGATATCAAAGACCCTCCTTTGAGTGGATGACACCATCCCATAACTTGCCATTTGATCTGCAACCTGATTTGCCTCTCTAAGAACATGCACCCAATGAATATGACCAATCTATTTGTAAATATCATGGATACTTATAACCAGCCTGTAGCAAGGACGATAGTAGCAACAGCTTTTTCTCAAAAGACTAACCACACATCTAGAATTCGAGCAAAAACACAAATCTTCCTGAAGCCCCTTTCCCAAGCCAACTTTAGACCATGAAAAATACCCCACAACTCCACGAAAAGAATCCATAGAGCAAGCACCGAGCTTAATTGCAAAGCCACAAATATAAACTCCATAGTCGTCCTGACCCCACAAGAAGCACTTCTACCCACATCTGTGACAGACCCACCACAATTAATGGCCACCGCCCCCCTACAAGGAGGTTCCCACCTTATACTCCAACACGCCTAATCGTGGATTTAGAATCCAACATGCTGACTTCAAGAGCAACCACCGAATCCTGAGCCAACCTAAAAACTTTGTTGATAATACCCTATACAGACAACGTGGTATTATTAAAAACCAATTGGTTTCTACTCCACCAAATTTGACTCAACATGATCCCAAAAAAAGTACTCCACCTCAAGCCATGTGTCACCTTCCCATTAGCAAGATTCAAGTGCAACCAATCCTCACAAACAAAGAAATTATCGCACACATGCCCCTGAATCACTAATTCCAAAATAGCTTTAACCGCAAAATACTACACAAATCATTGAACTTTTGCCACTAAGACAGAACATTAAACTTCAAAAGCAACAAATCATTGTTCCAAGGCGAGCTAATAGGAATCGATTAAACCAAATCCAAGATGCTTAAAAACATAATAAAAGAATAAATCCCATTTTTTTTATAATATCAATTTTTTACATGTAAAACAAACATCATACACCCCACAATCAAATACAAGAGGAAAAAAAAACATTTTGACAAACACCCAAAATTGTTTTCCCAAACTTATGGCTACCCAGAAAGAGAAGAGCTTAAAATCATTGAGCAGAACGAAGAAGCACTAATATGAGCTTAAAATGGAGAACCCCAATTCTTACCTTAGTCATAATCTGAGCTCTCAGTGGCATAACGAAGCCAACGGAAACGCAGTGAAAACTGAAAAGCCTCGTTTCAGTGTGTGTAGGTTTGCAGCAAATTGGGAAAAGAAAAAACCAGAAACAAAAAATTTGAAGACATGGGTTATGGGCTTTAATTGGGTTTTCATTGGGCTAGCCCGAGTATGTTGTGTCAAACAGTAGGGATTTTTTTCTTGCACCAGCCCATTTTTCTTCTACACCCAATATATTTTTATAATTTCAGCATTGCCCTTATGTATAGCCTATACGGATTTGGCAATCCGTGGAGGCCCATACGAATTATTAAAAATATATTTTACAAAATGATTTAAAATTAATAGTTCATGCAGGTTTCGAATTTGTGATTTTCACGTTATTAGCATTATGATCTAACCAATTAAATCAATAGACTAATTATGTTAAAAAACAAATAACGTCACTATATAGAACAATAAATTTTTAATGTATATTTAATACACATATAAGTTTACATGATAAATTTTGTAACAATTGGTACACATATAACCTGTGACTTTCTAATGTATTTTTTTACATATATAAATTTTAAATAAAAATCACAGGTTTAAATAAAAATCATAAATTTAATAAAAATTTATATATGTAAAAAAATACATTATTAGATCAAAATTAATTATTACAAAATTAATTATGTAAACTTATATGTATATTAAATATACATTAGAAATTTTAGTGTTATATGCAACGACATTAATGATTTTTTTTAACATAATTGACATATTAATTTAGTTGGTTAGAGTATCGTGTGAATAACGCAAAGATCATAGGTTTGAGATCTGCATGGCCTAGTAATTTTAAATTATTTTGTAAAACATATTTTTAATATAATAATGGATTGGCAATCTGTAAGCCTCAATCTGTATGGGGTTATATGTAAGGGTATTTTTTTATTTTTCCCTCTCATTGTTGGGTGTATTGGAAAAATGTTGGGTGTAGGAAGAAAATCCACAAATGGCAAAGGGAGTTGTTATTGACCCCAATAGTTTTTATTATTGGCCCCTACAATCCCTCAAAATTTCAAGAATACCCTTCCCCCAAAAGCATTACGACATTGTGTTTCCGTTGCATAAAAGGGTTGCGATTTTTTTGCGCAGCCCGAAGTAGCAAAGCCTTGGGTAAAAATAACACTTGGTGTTATTATTGTATTTAAATAGTAGTTTTTAGGTTTTTTGAAGCAATAAACCATCTACGGCCCGCTGTGCAAAACAATCACACCCCCTTTTGTGCAGTAGAAACACGATGCCATAATGTTTTTCAGGGAGGGAAAAAATAGACAACGAAATCATGATTTCATTATGCAAGGGGAGTTAAAAAATGATAGTACTACAAAAGTGTGATTCCATTGTACAACGTGTACAACAAAATCACAAATTCGTTTTAATTTTGTTCTTGGAAAAAAATGTACAATGGAAGTGTGATTCTGTTGCACATTTTTTTCTCTGAAAAAAAGTACTAAACATAAGTATGACTTTGTTGTACATTGTTTATAACATAATCACTTCCGTTTAGTATTTTTCCAAGATTTTAAAAGTCTACAGAAATTACATGTATTACATACAATTTCATAGAAATGTCAATTGCATATTGAAGTTCACACCATAAAAATAATGGAATACACATTCAACGTTTGTCATGAACAAAATGCCTACTACATATTTTAAGAAAGGTCTCCTACATATTAATACTACATATTTCAATCCTTGGAAAGGTCTACTATATATTGAGATCCTCTAACTAATTGAAATTGTATTGCATTGAAATCTTGTATGCGCTGATTGTGAGCCCTTTGCCATGAGCGGATTTCCTGTGCATAGTAGCTTCTTCATTGTGGTACAACAAGAGGCAAGGGACAACGATCCTTTAAAAAAGAAGCTTCATTATCATACATACAAAAGATGAAGTTAGCGAAAAAAATCAATATTAGCTTACAAAGGTAAATGGTATGTTAGTAGATATTATATAATTGCACAAAGTGATTTCTATTGACAAGTCCAATGGAAATGAGATGGGGCTTTGCTGGCAGGGACTATCAATACCAATGGTGTCAACCCGTTGCAACTCATAGAAAATCAAGTCTCGTGGTTCTCTTGATACAAAGTTGTGCAACTTCTTATACATTAGGGTATTAAAATTGTGCTCAACCACATTTATGCTTTTCTGAAATGAAGCCTTGAGCATAGTATGTTGCAAGACAAACATGTTATTTATTGCATCCCAACTACTACACAAATATCCCATGCTATCATGAAGCAACCTCTTCAATCTAGCATGTGCACCTTCTACCCTATGTTGTAATAAAATGAGATGTGAATAATTCTCGTAATTTAACAAAATAAAACTTAAGCCAAAAAATTAATGTCAAATAATTTTTGTACTTATTTGTTGTTGTGTTTCCAAGATGCATGACTTGATTAGCCTATGCTTGTACAAAATTCTCCTTGAAAGGCGTCAACCATGTTTGTTGGATATAGTCAACAAATGTTTTATAACATACACATTGGGTTGTAAAGCTCTTAAAGTGTGCATTATATGCTACTTCATATGAAGACTACAACAATAGTTCCCAAGCATCCATGATATTTTGTCACTCTTCACCGTTATCCATGATGACTTTGCATTTTGTGCTAACATTATTTGTAATATGGAACAAATATAACAATTTGGTTGAACAAGGAAACACAATTTCCAATGCATTCATTAAAGCAAGATCCCTATCACTAATAATAACCTGAGGCAACACGTTATCTTTCACAAACAATCCTTTCAGCTTGCTTAAAGCCCATTCAAAATAATTCATTCTCTCAGAACTTAAATAAGTAAAGGCAACAACAAATATCATTCTTGTTGAAGTGATACCAATAATTTCCAACAGTGGAAGATGATACTTGTTTGTCTTGTAAGTTGTATTACAAATCAACACTGTTGGAAATGAATTCAAGAGTTTGATGGAATTTGGATGTGCCCTCATTATATCTCCGACGACATCTTCATTGCCCAGTTGTCTAAACCAGTAAACATATTGGTCGCAATCTATCAACTTCATCAGATGTTGTATTTCCGTCCTTGGACCCCTTTCTTAGAGATGATATCTCCAACGTTCATTGTATATGATTTTGATGGTACTGAGATTTTTCTAATCTTGATCCTTGATTGTCAACAAAATTTGACCAGGCTTCACCATGTTTTTCGTCAATTGGTTAACCATAGTTTTTCTTCACTACCTAAATGATCTACATATGAATGATCAAGCAATGTTTCCATCACTTTATGGTTATGAAAAACACATTCAACAATAAGTCTTCACCTTCTGGTTCTCACAAACCTCAATTTTTAATTTAGAAGGACACCCACATTTTCTAGTTCTAGTGGACTTGCACACTAACTTGTCTATGTACTGCTTGTACTTCTTTGCCTCTTTTTCACAACCCAATATAACATATGTTTTCTTTTATTTACTTCAAACTTATGAATGACAATCACAAACCTGTGCTCCTTTCCTATACATTGAGCCCAATTTAACAAATCATCATGCTCTTAAAAAATCTAAGAGAATCGAAAAATTTATTAAATAACAAAACACAAAACACATACACATAAAAGTCTAATGAAATATACCTTATCAGACATGAAATAACTAGAAATGTCAAGATAGCTAGGTTGCACCTAAATATTAGTGTCTTCACCACCCACATTTTCATCATTATTATCCATCATACTATCATTAGGCTCAGCTCCACATAAAAAGTTGGGCTAGTAAAAGAATTGGCTTTCATTATCCATATTTCCCCATCCAACTTGCATTGTAACCTCGTTAGATATAAACATATTCTTATCTATTCACCTACATAATCAATACAAAAAATATAGTTATTTCTATAAAAAAAACATGCACAACAAAATCATGATTTCATTATTTTCAGTGTTATTGCACCACAGAATCATAGCCAATTATTACTATTGCGTAGGGTAAAATTTCCCTTGTATGAGCCTAACATACTTTACGCATCACCTTTCCCTTTTCTCTTAACAGGAAGGCATGTGACCAACTAGGTTCACTATAAGAGAATGGCATTAGGACATGAAATCAGTGCACAAGTACCTTATTAGGGAGGTATTTCTCTCTCATGAGGATAAATCAGTACATCAGGGACATTGGAAACTTTGTGCAGAGGGAGAAAGAGAGTCTTCCTGAAGCTTGGGAAAGATTGCAAGAAAAGATTAGAAGTTGTCAACACCATGAAATTACTCAACAAAGGCTAGTTCATAGTTTCTATGGTGAAGTGTCCTCACACAATAGGACAAGTTTGAATGTTTCTTGTGGGGGAAATCTCATGTTAAAGCCCCCTGTTGATGCCATCAAAATCATTAAAGACATGTGTTCTAACCCTTACAACAACTCAAGGGATATGAGGATTAAAAAGAGAGGTGCCCACCAGGTGGGATAGATGAATCCCAAACTAAATTAGGAAAGCAGATGCAAGCTTTATCATTGAAGATTGAGACACTCATGAGAACTCAAGCTCAAGTCCCCATTACTACACCTCTATTCCCAACTTGTGATAAATGTAGGATTATGCATGGGCCAAGAAAATGCACTATTGATGATAAGTTAGCTGCAACCATGAATGAGATCAACTTTGTTGGGGGTGAGGAAATGATTCTTATAACTAATACCATAACAATTTCAATCAAGGACAAAGCTTCAGGCTGATTCAGGGAATGTTTAGGTCTCAACCCATGCAAAATCATAGGTTTAGACAAGAGGAGAGATAAACCATGCTTTAGTACATGGTCTAAAATGATCAGAGAATGAAGCAGGTCGAGTCCCAATTGACCATCATACAATCTCTCTTGTCACAAAGGCAACTGGGCAATCTTCCTTCACAGTTTGAACCAAATCCTAAGATGGAGGATACCAAAGTTGTGATGATTAAAAGCAAAAGGACTATAAGGAGAAGGAAGATTATCCTCCAAAAGTTGTACATGACGTCCTTACTAAAGAGGACCGAGAACCTGAGAAAAATGAGGTTCCTAATGATGGGAACCCAGTGCCAAAGAAGGAAAGGGATAAAAAGAATGAGATATTAATATCTCATAAGGTAAGTATACCCTTTCCTCTATTGATGTTATGAGAAAAATGCACACCAACCTACCTTTCGTTGAGGCTATTTCATAGATGTCATCTTATGTCAAACATTTGAAAGAAATTTTATCAAACAAAGGAAAATTAGCAAATTTTGGTACTGTGGGTTTTAATGAGGAGTATTTTGTTGTGGTCCTTAGGAAACTGCCCCCTAAGATGAAAGAACCTGGTAAATTTACTATTCCTTGTTTAATAGGGGGTCTTACTTTGATAAGTGCTTGTGTGATTTGGGGGCTAGTATAAATTTGATGCCTTGTTTTGTCTTTAAGAGATTGGGCATAACAAACATAGAGCCTACTAACATCACTATTCACCTTATTGTTTGTTTAGTTTTCTATCCTAGAGGGGCGATTAAGGATGTGCTGGTTAAGGTGGACAAGTTCATCTTTCCAGGTGATTTTGTAATTATAAATGTAACATCCCAATTTTCGTAAACTAGATTAAAAATGATTGTTATTTATAATAAATAGAGTTTTAAAAAAATGATGAGATTTTATAAATAAATAAATAAGGAGATATAATTATTAATTAAAATAATGATTTGAGAGAAAATAAAAAGGGTATTTTATTTATTTGTTTGATAGAGAATAAAATAAAGTTTGTTTTTATAAAATAATAAATAAATAAATAGAGTAAATAATAGGTCGTAAATGCCCCTAGCTATAAATAGCAACATGCTAGGTCAGTTTTTAGACTGACTCCTCAGCCTCCTCTGTTTCACAATTTCTTTTCTTCTCTCTTCTCTCAAAACCCTCTCTTTTTCCCGCAGGCCACCTAACCTGTCTCAGAAAAACGACGATCTTGGACTCGTTCACTGTTGGATCATCGTGAAATTTGAGCACCATGTTTGCAGCTCAATTCCGAGCATTCTCACTGTTGGGAATTTTGATATCATCTTTGAGCTGAGAGAAATACCTTTCGCATTTCAGCATTTTCCTTTCCCGCAGAAACCCAGAATGGTTTCAGTAAAATTACGATCTCGGTTTCGTTAACCGTTGGATTTTCATGAAATTTGGACATGTTGTTCGAAATTCAATTAAGCACACTTCCACCGTTGGGATTTGAGAGATAATATTTCTGGAAGGAGAAAAAGGAATCGCATGAAGACAGTACAAGTGGAGATTTCAATCTCTTCTCCGTCTCTCTGACGTTTGGGAATTCTATCGGAGCAGTCGGAGGAATAACTGAAGGAATCTCAGGGGACCACTAGAGATGCTGCTATCGCTGTCGGAAGACACGTGAGTCCGCTTAGAGGTAAGGGATGAGTTATTTACAATTGGGAATTAGTGAGAACATGTGTAGGGATCTTTAGAGATATCAATTGGAATGAGTTTTGGGGTGTTTTTGCAATTTTCATTTTATCCTTATAATTATTACAGTGAATTATATATGTTTGACAGACCAATTTTTGTGGAATTGATATGCTATTGTGTTGAGCGTGAACCCTATAAATCGAGTACTTTTTCTAATTAATATGAATTGATGAAATAAAGTAAGGAGAAATTTAGAGAGAGATATTGATTTTGTATTTTCTCTTTTTCTTGTTGTTTAGGTTTTTATATATAATTTAAAAAATTAATATCATAATTGAAACTGACCAAAGTGTTCATATAATTATTTAGAATTTGTGCATTGAAAGCTTACTTTGAAATTTGTGATTCAATATGATGTATGCTAGTTTATAGATATAGAGGTGGCTATTTATATTAATAATTTATGTAAATAATATTGTAGAGTGTTATAGTATGATTCCAAAAATTATTAAGTGTTGGAGTTTGAGAATATTATGGTTAAGTTTCATGAACATGTGTATGTTGTACCTTATGAATATCATTGGGAATGTTATGAGATGGTTGATGTGATGTTATGAGATGTTAAAGTGTGGACATGATATTCGATTGTGAATAAGTGGATGTGTTAATACTTGATGTTACATTAATCATATCGTGAGCTATGAATTATACAATAACCCAACCAGTGTTTATGCACAGTGTTAAAGAGAAAGTGTAGGTTCCTAGTTAGGAACCAGTGTTAAATTGTAGCGCAATTGTGTTAAACATGTTTGAAACATGAGTTTGAGGTCGTGGTATTGTATAATTCATGAGCAGTGCTTATAAATGAAATATGTGATGAATTGTGGAATGATATGTTGCCTTGAGATTATAATATTGTTATTGAGATTGAGTAAAACTGTAAAGTAGAACAGGTGTTGAATTGTGAGATACGTGAAAACATGTGATGATGGATTGTGACATTATGAGATGTGAAATTGTGAATGAGTTTTGGTTGTGAATAAGTGTGTGATTAACTCTCGATGTGACATTATTTGTGTTGTAAGCTGTGAATTGTACAATAACCCGACCAGTGTTATCTTGAGAAAAGTGTAAATGCGCAGTGTTAAAGAGAAAGTGTAGGTTTCCTATTTAGGAACCAGTGTTAAAGAGAAAGTGTAGGTTCCTATTTAGGAATCAGTGTTAAATTGTAGCGCAATATGTTGTACGTGCTTAAGACACGAGTGTGAGGTCGTGGGTATTGTATAATTCACTAGCAGGGTCTGTGTGCTAAAATGATTTTAGGGGTTGGACCTGAATCAGGAGGGAGAGGCCCTGACGGACTCTTCGGAGTGTAGGCCTTGGGGGTCCCCGGGTTTGAGTGCTCCTTTAAGCCTATGCTGATCCCATATGGTTGGAGCATTCTCGCAAAACATCGTGACCCTGACTGGTCTCCCTATGATCTTACTTAGTGAGAGTGACCTAACAAACTCATTGTGTGGTGTGTCTTGTTATGTACTCCTAAGCGCCCTAGGGTGGTTTTTCACTGACATGGTACCACATTGCATATAGGCTTGAGTCTTAGCATAACTGTCTCATGCGCTTGCTAATTGTTTATTATGAAATTGATGTGTTATTATGTTTTGATCAGAGCATGTGATTTTTGTGTAATGTGATTGATGATTGAAAAGTGTGATTGATGGATGAAAAGTGAACTTTGAATGACAAAGTGGTGGAATTACATGAATTACGTGTAAGTAAATTTTATTTGGTTTATATGATATGTATATCTAGTTGTCTTGTTTCTCTATTAGTTAGGAATGCGATAAATCACTCCCCGTGTGTTGTTTGTATTTGGATCCTGTGATGATCTTGAACTTTGTGTTCGGGGGAGCAGACGACTAGGTGAATTGATTTAAGGAATCTTGTGTTGAAGGATGTGAGACACAACGCTCTAATAGGATGTAGCATTGGGGTATAGGGTTTTATATTTATTGTATGAAGTCTTAGACGGTCTTACTTAAACCGAGATAACTTTATTATTTATTTGGACAAGTTTGAATATGATGTAGAAGAAAGTGAATGTGAGTCTGTTATCCCTTTGAAAGACTTGTATTTACAAATGTAAAAAAAAAAATACTATTAATTAATATTTGGATTTTTATTCCTTTGTCAGTATATATGTGAGGGGTAAAGGGTGTCACAATAGACATGGAGGCGGATAAAGATGTTCCTATCATATTGGGACAAACTTTCCTTAGTACTTGTGATTTGCTTGTTGAAGTTAGCCTTGGTAGGCTCACCCTTAGATTAGCGGATGAGAGAATAATGTTTAACTTGCCTGATACTTTGAAACAACCTTCCTCATTTGCTTCTTGTAGTTACACTGAGTTTGTTGATATGTCTGATGCATTGATGGAGGGGGTGTTCTCAAGTGTGGGAATGCCTAACCCTTTAGAGAGAGTTTTCACTGATGAAGACCTTAACTGGGATTTGAACCCAGAAGTGCAGGAAATACTGATATTTCTCCACTCTCAACATAATCCTAGACCATCTAGTTTTGAGAGGTTGGAATAGGGAAATGGCCCAAAGCTAAAGCCTTCTGTTGAGAAACCTCTTGAACTGGAGTTGAAGCCCTTTCCTTCCAACCTCAAGTAGGTTTTTCCTAATCCTTCATCTTCTCTTCCAGTTGTGATTTCTACAGGTTTACATGAAACTAAGAAGGGGAAATTGTTGGAGGTTCGAAGAGACAATAAGGAAGCCTTTGAGCGGAGTATTCATGACATAAAGGGTTTGTACCCCATAACTACACCCATAGAATCAACACTGAAGAAAGGTTTCCACCCAAACGGTTATCCCAAAGGAGATTTAATCTAAACATGATGGAGGTTGTTAAAGGAGAGGATGCTAAACTCACTTTCACGATGAATGCACATAGAATCAAGGCTTATTATGAGGGATTCCAATAGATGCATAACATTGTGCACCTTTCCAACCTATGGGTGACTTAACCATCACACGTCTGGCTCTTGACATTAAACAAGCGCTCTCCGGGAGGTAACCCATGATTGGTATCCATTTATTTATGCTTTATCATATGTTTTCTTTTTAAATTATTAAGTCAAGCTACCTTTCAGTACAATGATTGTGATCATTTGACCATGACCCAGGCATTTAGTGTCAGGCATCGAGTACAATTGTGGTCATCTGACCATGGCCCAAGAAGTTAGCATAGGTGTCGAGTACGACATGATCAATTAGTTTTTCAATCTTAACACTTTCGTTCAGTTGTTATTTTAGTAAGCTAGTTTTTTCCATTAGCTTTTTATTTTGTTCTTATTCTATTTTGAAGCATTGAGGATACTGCATGTATTAAGTGTGGGGAGGAGAATCATTGCTCCCTCGACTTTGAGCTTTCTGTTATATATGTAATTTCTTGCATTGTTTTGGTTCTAGTACTATGAAAATCTCTTGGGTTTAGAATTTTGTGTTTTTAGTTATTCCCTTGATAAAAAAAAAATAAGTGTTTATATTGGGGTAATTGGAGTTTTCTTTAGGAGATAACATTAGCATGCATGATTGTGAACTATTCTTAGAGCTACCCTCAAACATGTGAGTTTTGAGCCATGATTCTCTTAGTGTGTGTGAATTGATCCTTTCATTAGCATTGTTCTATTCTCTATTTTGACATGCATATCCTTGAATGAATTTTCAGAAAATATGAGATATTGATAAGTTGTCTTGAGGCCTGTGAATTTTTTTATAAGTTTTTCCCTAGTTGACCACTTTGATCCTAAATGATTATTTCTTTTGGTCCTTGAACTAATGTACATTATAGGTTGTGTCAGTGAATGAATCCTAACTCCTTATCTCAAGTAAAATAAAAATAAAAAAGGGGTTGATGAAATTGTTTTTTACCCCAAAGAAAATAAAAAAAGAGAAGGAAAAAGGAATCAAAAGTTCAAGTGAAAAGAAAGCTCCAAAAATAGGTAAAATTTCCCTTGCTTTCTGAGTGTTTTCATATGATTGAGTAGAGTTCTTTGTTAGCTTGTTTCTTTTAGTACATACATTGCATTACAAACTTGACCCTATTACAACCTAATACGTCTCACTTGTTCTGAATTTTTGGGATTTATCTGAGTTGAATTGATTTATCTACAGAGTTGTGAACTTGTTCATTGAATTGTGATTTTGAGTATGACTGTCTATTTGTATGATACTAAGATATGGTGAGAAAACTAAACTTGAAGCTTTTTAGGACTGTTTGTGTGTTGATTAAAAGCCTGATGGATTCTTGAGTCAATTTCTAATACCCCAATGTATGAGTTTTTACTTTCGAATAAATGGGGGTTTCTGATACATGAGTTCTGACTTGGGAGAATTTATTTTGATTATAGAACTAGAACAATTGCTTGAGGACAAGCAACGCTCAAGTGAGGGGAGGTTGATAAACCATTTTTTGCAGTGATATTTTGTGTCATTTCATGCATTTTCTTGGTAGAACTCACATTTGGGTGCTTGTTTTGTCTTACAAAAGCATAACCTCTCAATTAAGTGAAAAAGTGAAAATTTTCACTTTTGACTGAAGACTTAAAGACTCTATCACTTGAACACGACCGTAGTACATCCAGCATAACCGTGATAAGTGTGATGGCTATGGTAATATGATGATGCCCATCTATAAATACTGTCAATCTTTCGATGACGGTCGTAGTGAACTCACTATAGCCGTAGTCACATCATGATGTCCATAATCAGTTCACTACGCTTTAGAACTTTAACGTCATAGTTTTAGACTATGGCCATGGTGAATTTCAGCACAACTAGTGTGACTCAAAAGAGTTTTAATTCTTAGGAAGCTATAAATTGTGGGGTTGGAGTATGTAAAAGAACCTTTTGTCACTTTTATGAATTAGAGAGCACTTTTGAGGGTTGTAAAGGGTAGGTAACACCGAGAGAATGGATCATGATCATTGTTATTCCCTTGTGCTATTTCTATGCTAATCTCTTATATATGCTTTCTAATTTTGCTTTGATCATGAGTGGTTAATCACCTAGTTAGAAGGTTATCATGTAATTGTCCAATTGTATCCTTTTCTCTATTCTTAATGGAATTCCTCAATGTTTTATGTTAATTAATTATCTTTGTTATTTTTATTGTTTATTTGGGAACTGATCATTAGAGTATTGATTTTAGGGAAAAAAACATCCTTCGACCTTGATCATTGGCTTTGGTTGACCTTAGGAATCGGTAATTAATTGTGGGAGGAATTTCATGAGAGTTGGGATTAGGGGAAATTGGTACTAGTGAATCATAATCCCTGATCTCTTTTAATATCACTTAAATCTTTCTTTTTTGCAATAGTTTATTTGTTTTCTTTTAAAAACCAAAAATCACAAAAATACTTTAATCTTCTTTTAAATTATTTTAACTATTTAGTTTAATAATTTTGACTATATGGGAATACAAAACCAGACTTTTAGTCCATTGTTACTACTACGTAGGGTACACTTGCCCTTGTGCAAACATTACTTTTACGCATCAAGTTTCTGCTGCCATTGTCAGAGACTAGTTGCGGAAATTCCCGAGTAGTTCAATTTTGTTTAATCGAGTAGTTTTTGTTCATATAAATTCTTTCATTATTTATTTCATTTTATGTTTTTTTTACTTAATTTTTTTATTTCTCGTTGCACTTGATCTTCTCCTCTGATTTTTAGTGCATGCAAACCAAGTCCCAAAATTCAATACTATAGTACAAGCCTGATATTAACAAGCTAATCTAGAGACTTCGAGCAAAACTCCATAGAGAGAGAGAGAGCAATGGCAACTGATCCGACTCACACCCTTATGGACTACCTCACTCCTACTTTGGGGGACTGGATTTACTTTGAATAAAATTATAAAAATCAATCACTTTGAATTATAAACTCAATCGTTCATTCAATTTGGTTTAATATTCAAATTTAAAGTGACTTAGATTAGTTGAATTTGTATTGTCTAATAATCTAAGAATTATAATGACAATGTATCAAAATTAAATTTATAGTTCATATATGACTGCATAAAAAATTATAATAAAAAACGTGTCCCTAAAATATTTCATTTGAGATGGATGCTCCCATTTGCCAGTCAATGGCTGAAGTACCTAAAACACACTAGAAAGGGGGAAGGGTTGAATAGTGCGATGGATAAAAACTTTTTCTTTTGAAATCTTTTCTCAAATAAATATCAATGGACGATGGGTTTTGTCCAAGGGGGTAATCACTTTGAGGTTAAAAACCAGTTCACAAAACTTGGACACAATAGTATAAAAGTAAACTATAGAAATGAACTAGTTATATAGAAGCATTAAAGAAAACACATGGGTTTTATACTGGTTCACCCCAACTCTTGGGCTACGTCTAGTTCTCCTTCAAAACTTGAAGGGTTCCACTAATCAAAACTTTGATTACAACCAAGTATTCTCTATGTCACTTCTAGCTACAATAAGTAATCTCTAGGTCATTTCTGACTCTACCCTTAATCTCCCCATGAGATTAAGACCCAAGTATTTTTTGTCATGAAGTCACTCCTGGCTTTCACAAAAATAGATGTTTGATAGAATATGTATTCTAATCACTCAAGGAATGTTTACACAATAAGCTCGGATACAATGGAAACTTGCTGCTTAGCAAAGCTAAGATTCACTCAATTCACTCAAGTTTTTGTCGTCCAACTAAACTGACAGCATTACAACACTTTGTTTGTTTTTACTCAGATGATTCTCTAGTGATTCGACAACTTCATGACAAACATCTTTGAGCTTTATATAGACATCAAAGCTTCAATCCATTGAAAGATCCTAGATAGTCGTTGTCTAATAGCTTGGGTACTTTACACTTAGCATTTTACTGTGCAGAAAGTGTGGGGACCACAGACATCTTCTGCAATGTATCTTCAGAGAAGTACATCTTGGCAGTGTCACCTTGTGCTTAACGATGACTTTCAGTGTACAGTTCAAATACAATGTTAATAGCGCACAACAAAAGGAATAAAAAATATCAAGACAAGACATTTCAGAACTTCCCTCTTGTGTGCTATGGCATGAATTTCCTACTAAACCATAGACATTACTTTCTTATGAAAACTTCTTAGTTCTTGAGGATTGAGTAATTGTTCCATTTCTATCGAAATATAAGCCAAGTGCTAAAGCATTTGTCTTCTTGGGATTGGATGTTGAGTCTAATGACTAATACTTTAACTATAGTCCAAAGCCTTTCTCCTCATGCTTTTTGTTTATATCTCATAGAGATAGATAAACCTGTAGCTTAAGCATGGAAGGTTAACACATAAAATTTATACTTTGTTAAAATCAAAATCTTAAGGACTTAACTGTTTGGTACAATCCAATGTGACTTGGATACAACCAGACTTAACAATGACAGTCAAGTAATAGTGGACTCTATCATAGAGGTCTAGATCCCTGAGAATCCAATCCTCAAAGTATTGAGTATTAGAGATCTGGAATTGCCTTTTTAGAATCTCATAACAATCTAGGAAGGCTGGAGGTACTAGTGTGTCATAGTGCTTTGATTCCTCCTGTGGATGTGGTATTGATGGTTGAGGAACCGAAGCCTCGAGGTTGGTTACTGAGTGTGGGCCATGTGGGGGCATTTGCTCTAAGCACATGAACTGCCCGCACTAGACACGGCTGGAGGAATGGAAATATTGCAAAAGAAAAAATATAAACACGAGAGAGAAGGTTAGAATTAATGATAGAGAAAAAGGGGGCATCACAACTGTCATGGTGGTGACTACGACTGCTATGCTAGGAAAATGGTCCTCGATGAAAAGTCACCATAGGCATGGTAAAGTATAATGGTCATGGTGCCAAGGGATGTTGAGGTACATGAAAAAGAACCACTACTATAGTGAACTGGGATTATAGCCAAGGTGACAAGTGAGGAAGAAGTCGAAGAAAGCATCATGACCGTGGTGAAATGTGGATCACGATTGTGATGGGCTAGAACTGACCTTGGTCAAAAGAGAGAGGGGGGTAATGGTGACTATGCCTATAGTCATTGTGCTTTTTATAGCACCCACCATTTTTATTTATTAAATGACCATGGCCATGGTGGGCATGGGCAATGATCATTATCATCATTGATCGTGATTGCCTGGGTCCTGGTCAATTGACCACGATCGTACTCAACTTTGACGGTGAATGCATGGGCCATGGTCAATTAACCATAGTTGTAGTACTGATAGGTAGATTGTCTTATAAACTAAATTAAAAATGGAATAAAACATAAATTGAATGGATACAAGTCATGGGTTTCCTAATGGAAAGCACTTGTTTAACGTCACGAGCTTGACATGTGATGATGGAATTTCTCAAAGGTTGGAAAGGTGCACATTGGTTTGCACCTATGAGAATCCTTCATGAGATGCCTTAACTCTGAGTATTCATCTTGAAAATGGCCCCATATTGCTTTTTCAGTTCGAGTACTCCATAGGGGAATACTTTTTCTTATTTCGAAGGGCCCACTTCATCTAGACTTCAACTTCCCAGGAAACAAATGTAAGTGAGAGTTATACACCATCACCTTCTTGCCCACTTGGAATGTTCTCTGTCTGATCCTAGCATCATGCCATCTCTTTGTTTTCTCCTTGTAGATCTTGGCATTCTCATAAGCCATAAGTCTGAATTCCATTAGTTCATTCAGCTGTAATAAAATATTCTTACACCCAAAATAAGGATCAAAGTTAAGAAACTTAAGAACCCAAAAGGCTCTATGCTCTAGTTCTACAAGTAAGTGATAGTTTTTACCAAACACAAGTCTATAAGGAGACATACCAATGGGAGTTTTAAAGGTTGTCCTATAAGCCCAAAGTGCATCATCTTGCTTAATTACCCAATCTTTCCTAGATGCACTAAGTATTTTTTGAAGAATTATTTTCAACTCCCTATTGGACAATTCTACTTGGCCACTAGTTTATGGGTGGTATGCAGCTGTAACCTTGTGAGTCACTCCATATTTAGCCAAGATTTCATCAAACAACTTATTATAGAAGTGAGTAATGTTGTCACTAATGGTTGCTCGAAGTGTGTCAAATATGGTGAAAATATTTTTCTTTATAAATTTTATTACCACCCAAGAATCATTAGTGGGGAGTGTTACTGCCTCCACCCACTTAGACATGTAATCCACAACCAACAAATATATATTCATTGTGGAAATGGACCCATGAAGTCTATCCCCACACATCAAACATTTCAAAAACAAGCATGTTATTTAGGGGCATTTCCATATTCCTAGATAATGCCCTGTTGGATCGAGTGGCCTCAAAATAATTAAGAAATGGGGGTTGAATTAATTATTAATGAGTCTTGACTAATTAAAAATTTTTCTTCTTAATATTACTAGATTCAATTAGGTTTTACTACTAAGTTATGAGAAAGTAAAGAACAGAAAAAATAACTTAGACAAAAGTAAAGTGGAAATAAAAAGTGCACAATGGAAAAATAAAGAGTGTAGGGAAGAAGAAAACAAACACAAGTTTTTATACTGGTTCGGCAACAACCCGTGCCTACATCCAGTCCCCAAGCAACCACCGGTTCTTGAGATTTCCAATAACCTTGTAAAATCCTTTACAAGCAAAGATCCATAAGGGATGTACCCTCCCTTGTTCTCTTTGAACAACCAATGGATGTACCCTCCACTTGAACTGATCCACAAGAGATGTACCCTCTCTTGTTCTCAGTATTACAACCCAAGTAGATGTACACTCTACTTGTACCACAAAGGATATACCCTCCGATGTGTTAAGACAAATAATTCTTAGGCGGTTAGTCCCTTAAATCTTTGTAAGCACAAACAAAAGATATCTCAGGCGGTTAGTCCTTTGAAATCTTTTGTTTAAAGGGAAGAGGAAGAATCAAAATAATTCTCAGGCAATTAGTCCTTTGAATCTTTTGGCAAGAGAAAGAGGGAATGAAGAAAAAGAATAGCACAAGTTTTTTGCCAATGAACTTTTCTTGAATAAAGAAAGTATTGAACAAAAACTCTTAGAAGAATGCTTTGAATGAATGAAAGAAATCTGAAAGTTCTTTTTTTTTAAAATTCGTGACATGGTCACATATTTATAGCCATTTGATGGCTCTTGAAAAAAAACAAGTTAAAAGTTGTGACTCTTGACAAATTCTTCAAAACTAGTCACTTTTTAAAAGTTGTGAATCTTTTGAAAACTAGTCACTTTAAAAGTTGTGACTCTTTTGAAAACTAGTCACTTAAAGGTTGTGACTTTTAAAGAAATCTTCAGAAATAAGTCACTTTAAGAATTGTGACTTTTGCTAATTTATTTTTCAAAATAAGTCACTGGTAATCGATTACCATCATAGTGTAATCGATTACACATCAACAGATGTTACTCTTCATGTTTAAATTTGAAAATCAAAACGTTTAGAAACACTGGTAATTGATTACAAGTATTGTGTAATCGATTACACAAGTTTGAAATGATTTGAAAATGTTTTATCACAAGTTGTGACTCTTGAAATTTGAAATCTAACATTTTAAAACATTGGTAATCGATTACATGATTATGGTAATCAATTACAGCTTTGTAAATCAGTTTGAAAAGAATGTTGACTACTGGTAACCGATTACTGCCTTATGGTAATCGATTATAAGAGAGTAAAACTCTTTGGTAAAAGATTTTTCTTTTTGAAAAATTCTATTGATCAAAATTGTGCTATTCAATATTTTGAAAAAAATCTTTTTATACTTGATGTTTTTCTTGAAGTTCTTGCATATCTTGAGTCTTCTTTTGAATCTTTACTTGAATCTTGATTGAATGACTCTTTGATTCTTGAAACTTGCTTAACTCTTGATTCTTGACTTGAGTCTTTGACATCATCAAAATAAACTTGGAAAGCTTTGCTTCCACATGCCCTGGTGCATTGACAACTGTCACAAGTAGCTACAAATGCATGAGCATCTGCATGAATGGTAGGTCAAAAGAACCCACACTAGAGTACTTTATGAGCAATCCTAGAAATACCTAAATGACCTCTAACCTTAAAAGAATGACAGTAATTAAGGATAGAAGATACTTCCTCATAAGCCACACATCGTCTTACCATATTGTCTCCACACACCTTGAAGAGGTATGGATCATCCCAAAAATATTTTCTAGCTTCATACATGAGTCTCTTCTTGGCTTGATAGTTAATGTTAGTTGGAAACACCTTGCATGCTTGCTAGTTCACAATGTCAACATGCCAAGGAGTCTCTGAAACTGCAACTACAATTAGGAGGCTTTCATAAGGAAAAACCTTATTTATTCTTCCATTATTTTTTGGCTGCATGACTAAGAGATTCAATCTTGATAAATGGTTGTTAGTCGTTATTTACGACTAACTTTTATATTGAATAGTTTCATGAAATTAGCATCTTTCCTCCAATTTATGGTTCATTTTTTAGGAATTGTACATATTTCATGTTTAGTTTGATTTTACTCAGCAGATACTCCTATTTTGTGAATTAATGTTGAAATCACTCCAGTTTCAGGCCAAAAGAAGAGAAGGTCAAGCAGCAGGTGTCTCGCTAAGCGAGGCTTATGCGCTTAGCAAGTGACATTCGCAAAGCGAGGCACTCAGCTCTCTTAGTGTGATAGGAAACCCTAGAAGAGGATTAGCTAGAGATATGCTCGCCCAGCGCGCCGCAATGCTCGCCCAGCTAGTCGTTTGTCTCTTCTCACGCTCAGCGCTCCCGACTCGCTAAGCCAAAATTCACTTACTCTCGCTTAGCGAGCTACTCGCTAAGCGAGCCTTCAGAATCTGAAACGTCATGGAGCCTTTAAAACACTGAAGTTGGCATAAAAATAAGATAGGAGTCGAAAAACAGAACCAAGGGAGAAGCTAGAGCGACAAAAACAAGCCTCCAAAGAGAGTTTATGTTAGAGGAGTGAGATTAGGGTTTTAGAGGTTGGAGGAGACATCCTCAACCATTCTTAGTCACTTTCTTCCCTCAAAATCTATCCTTTGTGCTGAAAGTTCATTACTTGTAATGGAAGGCTAAACCTCTTGTTAGGGAGTTCTGCTGAACCTTTGATGTAAAACTCTCTTACTATCTATTTAATATTGTTTTGATGTGTTCATTGCTTCTATCTATGCTTATTTTTGTATGCTTGTGGCTTCATCACCCATTTGTATGTATAGTTAGGTTTTTTAGTACTAGAAAGTGCTTTAAAACCTTAGAACTTGATAGAGCAAGCTAGAAAATTGTATGTCTAGGAATGGAGTGCATCAATCTAGTCCTATTTATGTTGTAATCGTAATGCAACTCTTTTAAACTAAGTTTGTTGAGGGATCAAGGACGAGGTTTAAATAGAGTTAGGCCCATTCACTCGAGGGATCTTGGTTTGGGTAATTTCTCAGCATAAGAACACTAGGATAACATTAAATAGAGAAAAATATTTAACAACATCAAAGGAAATTTAGTAGGATGACCCAACATGCTTTTTACTTGACTGTTTTTACTTCTCAACCTCTAGATATTTTAGTTTGTGTTTAACTAGATTTTTATACATAGATCCAACTCAACATTTACTTGCTTTACACAAATGTTTGCTTATTGAATATACATTTTCTGAGTGAAACAAGATCCCTGTGGATACGATACTCGGTTCTTACCATTTTATATTACTTGTGAAACTCGGTGCACTTGCCGATTAGCATCGCTGACCAGCGGAACAAGTTTTCAGCGAACAATGGTTAGCTACCAAATTTTTAGAACCTTTTTTATCTCTGATTTCCAAGTCAAACTCTTGCAGTAAGAGGATCCATCTGATCAGCCTGGGTCTAGCATCTTGCTTAGACATAAGATACTTAATTGCAGAGTGGTCAATATAACAAATAACTCAAGACAAAACCAAGTAATCCCTAAATTTATCAAATGTAAAAAAATGCCAAAAGCTCTTTTTTTGTTGTGGTGTAGTTCTTTTTGGCATCATCAAGGTTTCTACTAGCATAATAAATGGCATAAAGCACCTTATCCTACCTTTGCCCCAAAACTGCTCCCACAGTTGTATCACTAGCATCACATATAAGCTTGAAAGGTAGTGACCAGTTAGGGGTTGTCACCATATGAGCACTCACTAAAATTTGCTTAAGAAAATTCAATGCCCGTAGGCATTCCTTAGAAAATTCAATGTTGGCATCCTTAGTCAGCAAATCCTTAAATGGCTTAGCTATTTTTGAGAAGTCCTTAACAAACCTCCTATAGAATCCAACATGCCTCAGAAAACTCCTTACAACTTTCACACAATTTGGTGGTTGCAATTTTGCAATCACCTTCACCTTAGAAGCTTTTCCTGCTAACTTTTCAAGCATTCGATTAATAAAGGGAAAGGGAAAGTGGTCTTTTTGGGTGGCTTCATTAAGATTCCTATAGTCAATACACATTCGGCAGCCAACTATTTTTCTTAAAGCTATAAGCTCATTGTGCTCATTTTCCATCATAGTGGTGCCTTTCTTAGGGACACATTGAACAGGACTAACCCAACAACTTAATTACCTATCCTTTAACTACTTTCATTATGTTGGGATTTAGCCTTCTTTGAGGTAACCTTTTGGGTGGAAATCCATCTTTAGTGTTGATTTTGTGGGTGCCAAGAGTAGAGTCCAAACCCTTTATATCATGAATGTTCCATCCAAAGGCTTCCTTGTTGCCCTTTAGAACCCACAACAGTTTATCCTCTGTTTCATGTAAACCTACAACAATCACAACTGGAAGAGAAGATGGTGGGTTAAGAAAAACATATTTGAGATTGGAAGGGATGGGCTTCAACTCTACTTCAGGAAGTTCCTCAACAAAAGGCTTTGGCTTAAGGCCATTGCCATATTCCAACCTCTCAAAACTAAATGATTTAAGACTATAATAAGAGTGGAGAAACGAAAGTATCTCTTCCACTTCTAGGTCCAGCTCCCAGTCAAGATCCTCATTAGTAAGAATCCTCTCAAGAAGGTCGTACATCCCCACACGTGGGAATGCACCCTCCAACAAGCATCATTTATATCAATAGACTCTATAAAGCTACATGAAGCAAACGAGGAAGGTTGTTTCTAAGTATCAGATAAATTAAATACAACTTTGGCACCCCCTAATATTAAGGTGAGTCTACCAAGCCTAACATCAACAAGTAAATCACGAGTACTAAGAAAAGGTCGTTGCAATATGATAGGGGCATCTTCATCAGCCTCCAAATCTAAAATAACAAAATCAATCGAAAATATGAACTTGTCCACCTTAACCAACACATCCTCAATCGCCTCTCTAGAATAGACAACTGAAAGATCAACAAGGTGAATAAAGATGTTTGTAGGCTCTAAATCCGTTATGCCCAATTTCTTAAAGACAGGATAGGGCATCAAATTTATACCACCCCCCAAATCACATAAACATTTATCAAAATAAAATCCTTCTATCAAACAAGGAATAATGAATTTATCGAGGTCTTTCATCGTAGGGGGAAGTTTCCTAATGACCATAGCAGAACACTCATCATTGAAACCCACAGTGCCAAAATTTTCCAATTTTTCTTTGTTTGATAAAATTTCTTTTAAATGTTTTGCATAAGATGACATTTGTAAAATAGCCTCAACAAAATGGAGGTTGATGTGCAATTTCCTCATAACCTTAAGAGATTTCTTAAATTGCACATCCCGCTGGTCACTTTTAACTATATGAGGGAAGGTTAGACTTACTTGAAGAGATGTCAATATCTCCTTCTTCTTATCTCTTTCCTTCTTTGGCATTGAGTTCCTATAAGTAGGAACCTCAACCTTCTCTAGTGCTCGATTCTTTACAGTAAGGATGTCATTTGCAGCTTTTAGAGAAGAGTCTTCTTTCTCCTCAAAGTCCTCTTGAACTTTCTTGCTTCTGGTCATAACAACTTTGGCATTCTCTCTTAGGGTTTGGTCAAATTCTGAAGGAAGGTTGCCTAGTTGTCTTTGGGACCAAAGGGATTGTATGTTGGTAAGTTGAGACTCTACCAACTTCATTCTCTGATCACTTTAGGCAAAACCCACAGTGCCAAAATTTTCCAATTTTTCTTTGATTGATAAAATTTCTTTTAAATGCTTGGCATAAGATAACATTTGTAAAATAGCCTCAACAAAAAGGAGGTTGATGTGCAATTTCCTCATAACCTAAAGAAATTTCTTAAATTGAACATCTCGTTGGTCACTTTTAACTCTATGAGGGAAGGTTAAACATACTTAAAGAGATGTTAGTATCTCTTTCTTCTTATCCTTTTCCTTCTTTGGCATTGAGTTCCTATCAGTAGGAACATCAACCTTCTTTGGTACTCGATCCTTTACAGTAAGGATGTCATCTGCAGCTTTTAGAGAAAAGTCTTCTTTCTCCTTAGAGTCCTCTTGAACTCTTTTGCTTTTGGTCATAACAACTTCGGCATTCTCTCTTAGGGTTTGGTCATATTCTGAAGGGAGGTTGCCTAGTTGTCTTTGGGACAAAAGGGACTGTATGTTGGTAAGTTGAGACTCTACGAACTTCGTTCTCTGATCACTCTTGGTCATATATTGAAGCATGGTCTCTTAAAGAGTTGGTTATCTCTCCTCTTGTCTAGGCCTTTGATTTTTCATCGGTTGAGGCTTATATATCCCTTGATTCTGCTTGAAGCCTTGTCCTTGACTAAAGTTATTGGGGGTACTAATTATAAGAATTGTTCCTTCCCCAAATGAAGTTGATCTCATCCATGGCTACAACTAGCTCATCATCAACAGTGCATTCTCCTGGCCTATGCACAATCCCACATTTATCACATGAGTGTCTCAATCTTTAGTGTAAAGAGCTTGCATTTGTTTTCCTAATTCAATCTGGGAATCTTCATTCTCCACGTGGTTGACGTCTCTCTTCATAATCCTCTTATTCACTGAGTTGTTATACAGGTTAAAACACATATCTTCAATGATCTTGATGTCATCAGCAGGGGGTTTTAACATAAGGTTACTCCCACAGGCAACACCTAAATTTGTCCTATCGTGTAAGGACACTCTACCACAGAAGATGTGAACTAGCTTTTGTTGGGAGAATCCATGATGTGGGCAGCTTCTGATCATCTCTTGTAATCTCTCCTAGGATTCAAGTAGACTATCTTGTTTTCTTTACACAAAATTCCCAATGTCCCTTATGTACTAGTTTTTCTTCATAGGAGAGATACACTTCCTTAATAAGGTACTTGTGCATTGGTTCCATGTGGTGATAATGTTCTTTGGCAATGAACACAACCAATCGCATGCCTTCCTATTAAAAAAGAAGCGAAAGGCATAAAGTCTGATGTATTTAGTTGATACTTGATTTTTTTCATTGTGTTGGTCAACTTAATGAACTTCCTCAGGTGCTGCATAGGATCTTTAGGGGCAACACCACTAAATAGGTTGTTCTCCAACATTTGTAGGAACCCATGCTTGAAGTCAAAAGTGATTCCTTCTAGCATCTTGAGCAGTAAGATGGGATTGGTGTCTCGCAAGGTCGAGGTGAGGTAGTCTATAAAGGTCTGAGTCTGATTAGCTGTCATTGCTCATTCTCTCTCTTCACGGGCTTCTACATGAAGCTTTCAGATTAACTTGTTAATATCAGGTTCATATTGAAATGATGGGTTTTGGGACCTAGTTTGTATGTAGTAAACAACAAATGAAAAGATCAAATGCAATGAGAAATAAAAAAATCAAATAGAAATAAATAGCAGAAAATTAAGTAAATAATAAAAAATTTCTATAAACAAAATTGTTTGGTTTAACAAAATAAACTAGTTGGGAATTCTACAACTAGTCCCCGGTAACGACGCCAAAAACTTGATGCATAAAATATGTAACGCTCGCATAAGGGCAAGTGTACCCTACACAATAATAACAGTGGACTTGAAATTCCGGATATCGAATACAAAGGACCAATTGTATTTTCAATTAGTCAAGTTTATTAAACTAATAGTTGAGGTGATTAAAAAGTGGATGTAAATATTTTTATGGTTTTGGTTTTTAGAAGAAAACAAATAAACAATTGCAAAGAGAGGTTTTGAGTGATGTTAAGAATGACCAGGAGTTATAAATCACTAGTACCAATTTTCCCTAATCCCAATTCTAATAAAATTCCTTCCCCAGTTAATTATCGATTCCCAAAATCAACTAAGCCTATGATTAAGGTTAGAAGATGTTCTTTGCCTTAAATCAATACCCTAATGATCATAGATCTATCAATTTAAGCCAAAGGATAAAATCAATTCTATGAATGATTAATTAAAGATTAACTAATTTATCGGAGATTACCCAAACAATTTGATCATGCAATTTGGTGCAAAACATTCTCTACTTCCAGATGATCACTACTATGCAATTGATTAAATATTAGAATGGTCGGTTTCAAATAAACAATAAAAACAAGGAAGAGAATTAATTAACATTAAACAATGTTGAGTTTCATTAAAAACAAGGAGAGGAGTACATTTGGATAATTCCATCACAAGCCTCGGATTAAAGGGACTAGCTGCACATGATCAAAGCAAAACAAGCAATCTTATGTGAGATACACATAGACATACCAAAAGGTAGTAGCAATGATCAGGATCCATCCTAACGATGTTGTCCACACTTCAAATTACAAAGTTCTAAAAATATAAAAGTGAACCAAAGATCAAAATTACAAAGTCTAGAGACCTATATATAGTTTCCTAAAGATACTAGTCTGAAAAGGCGCACTACAACCATCGTAAATCCGCACGGTTGTGGTCAGAAGTGACATTGAAGCTCTGGGCCATTATGGATTGACTGTGGCCTTCTTGTTTGACCAGAACCCTCATGAATTGATCATGGTCATTGTCGAATCTTTGACGCTATTGATGGAGGGTTGTTGTTATTTTATTGTGGTCGTGTTGTCTACCATGGTCGTGATCAAGTGCGAGTCTCCAAATCTTCATAAAATCATGCAATTTCCAACTCTTTCATTCAATTAAGTGGTTTTACTTCCACAATACAAAACTAATGTCCAAACATGAGTTCTGTCAAGAAAATGCATACAAAATGGCACAACATCACACACAAAATACCACTCAGAAAGTAGTTCATCCCTTCTTTTAAATAATCTCAAGTATTTAGTTTAATAATTTTGACTATTTGGGAATATAAAACAAGACTTTTAGTCCACGGTTACTAATGCGTATGGTACATTTGCCCTTGTGCAGGCACTACTTTTATGCATCAAGTTTCTGATGCCATTGTTGGGATCTAGTTGCGGAAATTCTAGAGTAGTTTAATTTTGTTAAACCGGGTAGTTTTTGTAAAAGTTTTTCCATTATTTATTTAATTTTATATTATTTATATTTTTATTTCTCATTGAACTTGATCTTCTCCTCTGCTTTTTAGTGCATGCAAACCAAGTCTCAAAATCCAACACTACAGTATGAACCTGATATTAACAAGCTAATTCAGAGACTTCGTACAAAATTCTATAGAGAGAGTAATGACAGTTGATCTGACTCAGACCCTTATAAACTATCTCTCACCTACTCTGGGGATTGAATTTACTTTGAATAGAATTATAAAATTCAATCACTTTGATTTATAAATTCAATTGTTCACTCAATTTGGTTTAATATTTAAATTTAAAATGACTTAGATTGGTTCAATTTGTATTGTCTAACACTCTAAGAATTATAATGAAAATGTATCATAATTAAATTTATAGTCCATATATGTCTACATAATGGCAAACTTGTCTCTAAAATATTTTTATGATAGAATTTTAAGAGAAAATGGTGCCCGAATCAAAGATAAAGGAAATCTCTAAATTTAAAAATTACTAACCGAGGAATAACATTAATCTCACTCTAAAAAAACAACTTAAAGTTTGAATTTGTAATTTATCAAATTTGAAATTCTAGATTACTCCACTTAAATAATATTTTATAAATTTGAAGTTATCAAAATTAACTGGAGACAAACTGAGTTTATAAAGTAAAATTGTAATTGAGCTCTCAACCCATTAATTACTCACCATAGTTATACGAAATCGTTTTCAAAATTAAGGGGTATTGCGATTAGCACTACCTAAATTTTGTTATTGCGATTATCCATGTGGGGTGCTTTTTTGTGGTGTTTCAAAATTGCCCCTAGCATAAATCCTCGTTTTGTAAATGAGGGTGAAAAAAAAATTAACAATGAAATTATGAAGTATACAATGTAATTATGATTTCATTGTTAAATTCTTTTTTTCACCTTCATTTGTAAAAAGGAAACACATTTTCGTTCACATTGATAGTTACATGAAAGCATGTTTTCATTGTGCTATTTTTTTGCCAATCCCATTTGCGCAACGAAAACATGTTTTCGTTGTATAACTATCAATGTACAACAAAAACGTGTTTCCGTTGTTATATTTTTCTTATGCACTTTACAAAATGGAAACATGTTTCCATTGTATGCCTGCACAACGGAAGTATGTTTTCGTTTTGTAAATTTTTTTGCGAAAAAATAATGGAAACATTTTTCGTTGTTATTTTTTGTTTGTCAACCATAGTTAAATTGTTAAGTGCCTCATTAAATGACTTGCAATACAATATGCATGGCTTACAACAATTAACAAACTTTATATTCCACACTTACTGAATAAAACATTAGCTAGAGTTTTATCAAGTGTCAAATTGATACACATAATAATACTTAATACAAGAGGAGTTAACTAAAACAATTAATCCTCATTGATGTCTACTACATATTGAGATCCTACAGTTCAATGAAATATCAATGAGTTGAATTCTTGTATGCATTGCAAGTACAGTCTATACCAGACAACAAAATCATGACATGATTTTGTTGTGTGTGAAATTTCAGACAACAACAAAAGCATGATTCGATTGTGCATCAAAGTCGACACACAATAAAGTCATGATTCTATTGTGAGTTTTGGAAAATTAAATATTATATAGGTTGGGTGGTCTTAGGGAGATGAGAGAGAAGAGAAGATGTGGAGAAGTGAGGGAGGAAGGAAGAAGGGTTGGGTGTGTTGTGAAAGAGGAAGGAGGAAGTGAGAGAGGAAGGGAGAAGGGTTGGGGGTGTAGGAAAAAGGGAGAAGTATAGATTGGTCAAATTTCTAAGACTAGTAGTGTCAATAGAAATTTAGGTAGTGGGAATAGTTGTTTCCAAATTAAGAAGTGGTGGACTATTTGTATGAAAAGAACAATGTACAAGGCCCCCAACCCAATATTGATTATAGGACCAATTTGTTTAAACTTATTAGTTGAAATAAGTGTTTATTTTAATAAAAATAAGTAATTTTTTGTTTTTTAATGAGTTTGTCTAAAGGTTTTTGTTTGAAAAAAGAAACAGTTTTATACTTACATTAAGAAGTAAATCCTATATGCTTCTTTAAAAAGCGCTTATATAAAAAATATACTTATTTTAAAGTTATTTTTTTAAGATTAAACAAAATCACCCTAATCAAGAAAACAACCTAACTGGTTAAATAATATAACCGGTTATAAAACTGGTTATATAACAAACAAAAACCAATTATACTAAATTATAACCAGTTTTAGAAAACTAATTTTAGTTTTAGTTAAAATAATCATTTAAAATTTAATTATTTATTAGTTTTTGTTGTTGAAAAAACCAAACCATGAGCACCCCCTAACGATCTTAGAAGAGGAAGAGGAGAAACGGGTATGGAAGGAAGACAAAAACGGTATATATTCGATCAAATTGGCTTATCATGTTATAAAGGCGAACATAGGAGGAGCCAAAGATGTGTTATTCTTTGAGAAGATGTGGGTGAGAGTGAGAGGCATTCCCTTGAAGGTGTAATTTTTTTTGTGGTTAGCGGCTCTGCATAGAATACATTCTCTATAGAACCTAGCTTGGGATATAAGATATCATGGAAAATCTGAAATCTATCTTGAGATGGTGAGATATTACGAGTTTGTTTAAATTTAAAAAAATAACTTTAAAATAAATGTTTTTTATATAAATATTTTTTTAATAAGGAGATAAGATTTGTTTCATCCATAAGTCCCTCAAAACATTTTGCAGTTCAAGAGAGATTTTACTTCCTGCACCTCCCTTTTTGCTTCATGCACCCCAAATTTAAAATATCCCTAAATTACCCTTCTCACATTATAACTTTCCTTTTCCTCAACTTATTTCTCCTAAACTACCTCCCATGCTTACTCCCAGGTTCTTTCCACACGCCATATATACTATTCATTCTTTTCGATATTTACAAGTTTTTTTTGGATTATGCATTCCAAAAGAGGATTTATGGCAAAAAAAAAACCTTGGAATAGGCAATTTGAAAGCCTATTTGCACTGACGGTGCAACTAAACTTTCGAATTGTCTACTCTAAAAATATATTGGGAAAAAAAAAAAGAACTAAAATACTCATTCTAGAATGCATTCAAATGTATGTTGCAGATTATGTTTTTCAGAATGTATTTAAATGTGATGTTTTGTATATTACAAAATGCCACGATTCTCATCCCCACGATCACAATTAGGATGATGTTATAGCCTTATTCAATCTCATGGAGGGTTCCAAAATCAAACTTGTTGAATGGGAGGAAGACCATGTAAGATATTCTAGCGACAGCACAACAGGCAAAGAGCGTGGTGGGGATGATTGACATCATCTTCCCCACGTCAAGTTGGAGAAAGGCCACGTCGATCACAGTACACGTTATCATTGGGTTCAAAGGGTGCAATTGCTGCTCTATCAGAAACCTCTGCTACCATATTGTCGCTTCATCAAAAACCTACTCCAATCAACGCAAATGTGCAAGCCTAAGATCGTGAAGGATGTGCGAGTCCGGGATCCTTTCACAAATCCTTCCATAGTGTGGCTCATCCCCAACCCTAATTTTGCAACAACAGCGTGGTCCCAAGAATGGTTGAAGCAATGCAGGGGTATTCTTGACCGTTTGGATTTTTTGGGAGGTGATAAAAGCCTCCAAAGAGTTTATTAGCTCTAGAGGTCGGAACCAATGGCTTATAGTTTGGTTCGCAGTGGAAGTATATATGGCTGGCCCGAAAGTTGCTCACATTCAGAGACTCAAGAAGAGATGTTGATGAGGTAGCAAAAAGAGTGAAGATTTATCTTGCATAAAGATGTAGGAGATTATCATGCATACCTTATGCAAGGCAGGGCTGGAGATTATCAATAAATTTCTAATTTGCATATATAATTTTTAAAGTACTAAAATAAAATTTGTTTAAAAACTAATTTAAAGAAAACATTTTAAAAGACGAACATATTCAAATCTAAAATACTTCTAAAACTTTGTTAAAAGTCTTATATCAAGTACCATAATTTTTTTTTATAAAGTCTTATTTTCATAAGATAGGAGGAAATTTTTGCAGTACTATGACAGTAACATTTACTTAACAGGACAGAAAACATGCAAAATATATTTAGGAAAGTCTATGACACATTTGACAAAGTCTAATGGAGATGAAAAAAAACAAAAAAAAACCACGAAATCAGTGTTCTTCCTTCAGAACCTCAGGGAAGAAAATTCCCACGATGTTCTATTGGTATAAACTTCAATTCGCTTGACAGAGTAGCAACAAGTTGCCACTAACCAATAACAGTGTGTTCCCTTCTTTTATGCTGAACTGCAGCAAGGGATTATAGCACCGCTTATGATTTTGGATGGTTTCATACTTCAAAAGTATTTCTTTTCATAAGAAACCAGCCCATGAACTCCACCTTCAACCTGTGCTGCTCCACTCCGGACCTGGGAAGAGCAAACCAAATATTAAGAACATAATCGAGTAACACCACATTCTCGAGATGGAAAGTTTTTTTGAGCAATAATTTGGTTCTCTAAAAATTATGAATGACATAAATCTGATCCTTGAATGACATTGCTTTTTACATCAGAATAAACCAGAAAGCTATTGTTACTAGGGCTGCCATCATTCAATGATCAGTTTTTTGTTTGAGGACCAAATTGGGAGTTTACTCAAATGTCATGTCAAATGCACTTTAAACGAAATACTCCTATCAAGCAAAGTTACATGCATGCAAAACAGTCATGGCTTGTAAACATAGTAAACTCAGGTGATTTAAAATTTTACCAGAACACTCACCCAAATGAAGCAAAAGCAAAACAAGGTACTTTTCATCTTTTGTTTTTAAAATCAAGAAGTATTTAGGATCATACAGGCAAACACAGATTTATTTTTTAGTCCTGAATTGCTTTGGATTAATCATACCCGGCAAAGACAAGCTTAATAAACTGCTGCAGTGATTTCTTTTACTCCTTTTCTTGTTTTTCTGGTTTAAGAATGCAACGGCAAACAAAAGGGTTTTATTTTTACACAACTGCATTATCCTAGCTTTTTCACATGGTGAAAATAAAAAACTACTGAACAAAGCCAAATAGATGGGTGCGACAGGAAATAGGCAGACCCTCAACAAATAGCACCACCTTTTTTGATTGTGCAAATGATAAAAACTTCATTAATAGCCAGAGCAAGACATAAATAACTAGAAGAGTGGCTCAACAGTACCTCCAGTCTTAACTCCCTGGATCTTAGAAGGTCATGAGCAGACTGTAGAGAGGAGGCACCGATATCCTGAAACCCTTGCCTGACTGCTTGCAAGGTGTATGGTATGAAATTCAAGACAGAACCCTTATCTTTAACAGCTCCAACAACCCCCTGAGCAATTTTTAGCTTTGCTGTATCACCCAAGTACCTTGCATCACTCCCTTTAGTCATAGCTTCTAGGGAACCCATTCCTCTATACTTTTTGACACGTTGACCATTCTGGTGCAGAAAAAGGTAGTTAGTATTGCATATTAATATATTATTACCATATTTATTCTTGTTTGAGCATGAGCAGGCAAGAACAATTTAGTGAAACTAAGAAAGGAAAGAAAATAATATCAAAAAGTGAAAGTGAGAGAGAGAGAAGCATATTTTCATAAATGTAATAATATTAACATATAGTTCCTAGAGGAACAACAAAAATATTATCTAATTAGTCATGAATACAACATGTAAAACAGTCAGTTATTTACTTATTTGTTCAAATGGCCAAAAGCCAATAATAACAAAACAATGCAATCTTTTCATTTCTAACTAATGAGGTTTCCAATTTTCATCACAATAACTCACTTTTAACTACAGACATTACACAATCTTCCATGTTCTCTACTTCTAAAGAGATTTTCTTTGCAACACTATACTACAATATAAACTTTTACACAAATAAATAGGAAATCACAATTTATACAAGATTCCATCAGGCCATAATCATACCTGATATACATAAGCCCCAGGAGCCTCAAGGCTACCAGCCAAGAAGCTTCCCATCATAACAGTTGACGCTCCCAATGACAAAGCCTTAACAATATGACCAGAGTTCGAGATGCCACCATCAGCAATCACAGGAACACCACTTTTATAAGCAATGGATGAGACCTTGTAAACAGCAGTTGCCTGAAAAGCATAACTCCATAGTCAATATTAAGAATTAAAGCATTGAGTACAAGTTGGAATCAATTTTTACGCAAGAATATGACTGCGGAGAGCTGAAATTCCACAAAACTAGAAATTTAAAGCACAATATTTAAAGCCTACATGCACTTATGGTACTAAAAGAAAAAGAAAAAAAACTCTTTTGCATTCAATATGTAAATTTCATTGTCTAAAGCCAACTGTACCGAAAAGTTCAAATTTTAGGCACTAAGACCCACTGATCTAAAAAGCCTACGTTAAATAAGATTGGGGAATTTTTTTTATTTCTTTTGAATAAATAATAACAAAACACTAACTTACTTTCACATCATTTCCTGTTTTCAAACATCTTTACAAGTAACAGTTAAAATAGCTTCACAAATATTCCAAAAGGGGAAATTTTTTTTTCAAAAAGTAGCACACAGCAAGCATTTCCTTTAACTAAAAAGTCCTTTAGGGAACACCAAGGATCAGGCATGCCACACAAGCCCCATCAAGCGGGTAAGGTGGTAACCATAGACAGCTAGCCTCCTGACAAAGGATCATTGACAAAACTCATAGATTCAGCAAAAACTCATCCCAACACGAAGACAAACACAACAAACCAAGGTTTTAAAAAACCACCATTGATCATGATTTTATCTGTTAAGGTTTTTGGAGTCTCAGGGACCGCAATTGCAGTCACATCATCTCCATTTGTCTGCAATTTCCTAAACCACAACTGTGATCACAAATTAAGACCTAAGAACAAACCACACATCTAAATTCAATACTAAGGGCAACAAAGATCAAAACAGTAATCAATCAATCAACAAATCAAATATACCTGACCACGGCCCACAGCACAAACCTCCTGAGTAGTACAAATGGACCCAGACCCCATTCCAACCCTCAACCCATCAACCCCAGCCTGAATCAGATTCTCAGCCTGGTACATAGTCACAACATTCCCCCCAATCACATCAAGCTCAGGGTACACCCTCTTCACATACTTCACCATCTCCAACTGATAAATTGAGTTCCCTTGAGAACTATCCAACACCACAACATTCAACCCAGCCTTCACCAAATGCTCCAACCTCTCCTTATCGTCCTCCCTCGTCCCCACCGCAGCCCCCACCATAAACTCCCCGTCCGCCCCCACTGTAGCCGGCGCCACCAGCTTTGGGTATCCCCTAACCCTCTCCACCTCCTCCCTCACCACCAAATCAACCACCTCACCATCCCTCTCCAAAGCCACAGCACCACTTTTCTCACTCTCCATAATTTCATTAATTTTATTTAGGTCGGCGTTCCATGGCGCCGGCTTGGGAGGTGGCGCCATGTAGTCCCCAACTCTCAAGCCCTTGTCGGTTTGATTCGTCCAGTCGCTCCTCGCGACATAGCCGAGGAGTTTCCCGGCGGAGGTGCCAGTGTCGGTGACGAGTAGGAAGGGGGAGGCCCCGAAGGCGTCGTCGTGCTCGACCACGGCGGAGGGAGCGGCGAAGGCGGGGTCGGAGAGGATGGGGACGCGGCGGGACTTCGCTCTGCGGAGGATGGCCGCCTGGACGGCGGCGGGGACGTTGGAGTGGACGACGGCGATGCCGCCGAGGGAGGCCATGGCGGCGGCCATGGCGGACTCCGACACGGTGTCCATAGGAGAGGCCACAAACGGCACGGCGAGGGGGAGACGGCGCGTGAGGCGCGTGGAGAGGTCCACGGCGTCGGCGGCGAAGTCGATGTAGTGGGGGAGGAAGATGACGTCATCGTAGGTGTAGGAGAAGCCCTGCGTGAAGAGCTTCTCGGCGGTGAAACCGTCCTCGATCGGCGGCGTAGTGAAGTCCATTGCGGTGGCCGGAGAAGGGAAAGAGGGTTCAGCTAGGGTTTCGCGGTTTCAGAGTATTTAAAAAAAATAAAAAGAAAAAGACAATATTGGTAATTAATACTACTATTTATGGTTTTTTGGTTTACTTGAAATTTACTGTTCTAGAAAAAAAAAAATGGGAAACGCAGCAGTGCTGAATTAGTCAGAGGGATAAGTTCGTGAAGACCATGCTGGATTTTATAGCCAATGAAGTCGAACGAGATAAGTTTAAAATATTCTTTTTAATTTAATTAAACTACATAGAACATTCTCATCCAATGCGTCAATTTGTTTAAATTAAAAAAAAAAAACTAATTTTAAAATAAATGATCTTTATATATGTATTTTTTAAGAAGTATATAAGTTTTATTTTTAAAATAAACAGAAAATTATTTTTTTAAGTAAAAGTAGTTTAGATATAACAAAAAAATAAAAAGTTGTTTATTTTATTAAAATGATTGTTTATTTCAATAAATAAGTTTAAATAAATTTGGTTTACTTAATTATTTATTTTTACATTTGTGTCATCTTTTCATTTTAATCTATTCAGAAGAAAAAAAATCTTTTCATTTTAACCGTATGTCTAAATATTCGGGCTTTGGTTGCTTTTTATATCACCAAAAAGTTAACAAGACTAAAATATAGAATACAGAGACTAAAATGAGTGATTTTTGGTATAAAGAGTAAAAATAAAATTGACGTCGATTCAGAGAGCAACTATGAATTATTTTCTCATATTTTAATAAAATATTGTAATTAAACATGAAGAAAATAAATTTTTATTTAGCATTTTGTTAAATACATGCAGAAAAAATAATATGTAAATATTTATACATATATATTTAATTTTTATTTCATCTCTTTTTTTATAACTATTTTTTATCACATTGCTTAATGCTTATTATATTTAACTTTCTTTTTCTTTCACTTCAAATTACTCTAAAATAGAGTGGTTCTTAATTATTGGATAAAATAGGTTTCAATATGTAGGAAACAGAAATTAACATCGAATTTGAGATATTTAGATGGTAAGAAAACATTTTTTTAGCCTTAATTATTTTCCATAATCCGTTGCTAATAGATAGTGTGTAAAAATTTTAGTTGATATTTAACTTTTATAAATTGCAAAGATATGTGAAAAAGAAAAAAAAAAGAAAATTAATATATTTATTATTAATTTGAAATAAATTAAATTTACAAGATATTTTCATTTAAATGAAAGATAGGGTTTTTTTATTTTTCACTTTACGTATTATTTATTTTAAAAGAATTGAATCTACTTCTTTCAAGAAATTGAATACACGAACTCGTGCAAACACTCCCATCTCACACATGCAATTTTTTTTTTAATAAATAAAAATAAGATGTTAGTTTCACATGCTACTATATTCATAGCTTCAAAACTCGATATTGGGAAAATCACAAGTAAAATTATGTGTATCTTCTACGAGATTAGCGATTGAGAAAGAAATAAGTGGATTGGGAATAAAAAAAATGAGATTTTCACCTCATTCGTGTCAACTGTACGAAATTAACTTTTGTAAGATTTAGCATTTTTTTAAAAGTAAGTTGATTTTAAAACAATCAAATATTTTTTAGAGCATGTTTATTTCAGTTAATTTTAAATAAATAAATGCCTTTTATAGATATCTCAAGAAGCTATAATTAATAAATTGTTGTTTTCGTAAAATAGTTTAATAAATTAATATGAGCAAACACTTAATCCTAAATTCAGAACATCATTTTGACAACAATATTCGCTTTTTGTTTCTTGAAAGAATTTTAAAAAATATTTTATTTTTTTTCACAATTTAGATGTCCCCATGCAAGCCAGCTTTCTACCACTTTAATTTTACCACAGAAATTGACAAACAATATAAAATGTTTCTTCTTGAAATGAAATAAATTTATGGTGTTAAGCTTCTTTTTTTATTTGGTGTTAAACTTTATTAGAAACTGACTTCTACTCATCTTTTTTCGAATGAATTGTTTTTTATAAAAAGCATTTTTGTTTACTAACAATATCAATTTTTAAAAATTAACAAAATTGAACTCTAACGAGAACGGTTCGGGATGCAATTTAATAATTTCCAAACGTCCATTAGGCATCATGATCCTCACTTATCAATACTTTTTTCTTTTTTATGTAAGTTTATACATTTAAATATAAAGTGTTGTCTATATAATATTATAAGAATTATTCGAAAAATATAATATATTCAGAGGAGCAAATAAACGAATTAAGATAAGATCGCCACTGGAATTCCACCTCATCCAAAGGTGAAGTGATTCGACGTTTATACTTTTTAAATTTAAGCACAATTAAATTAATGTTAAACAATGCTTGGAAATTTTTTTTGTCAATATTGGGGGTTTTATAAGTCTAATAACATAGAGTTTGTCTTTGGAGTTATCAACCAAAGATACTTTTGCTTTCATGCCAAGAATAAAAATACAAAGATACTTTAGCCATTTTACCAAAAATGGGATATGGTTTTATATGTTTATTTATTAATTGTACTTTTAATTTTTATATTGTGGTTTATATAATTTTTTATTTTTTTAATTTTATATGTTATATTTCATTTTATATTTTAATTATTATAATTAAGTCTCTTACTTTGAATTTCATTTAATAATTAATAAAAATGTAATATAACTAATTATATAAATTTAAAATATATATAAAACATTTCAATAAGAATAATAACAAAAAAGGAATTCGGTCATAGCAGTAAATTTAAATATTTTATGTATCTTTATTTTATCAATTTATATAAATCATTGTTACGTTATATTTTCATTAATTATTTGATGAGGTTTCATGTAAAAGATTTGATTTGAACAATTGAAAATTTGATAATTAAAATTAAATATACTAAAAACATACATAAACTATAATGTAAATACTGAAAATGAAATGAAGAGAAAGAAATTATCCATTATTAAAAAAATTATGCACCAAAAAAAATTATAATATATATAATAATAAAAAATGGTAATAATGGGGACCACGGCATGAGTTACTGTAATAGTTTTTTTGTCGTATCAACATCCGCAACGGGCCACCACATAAATCAAAAGAGTAAATAACTATGCATTCCTTGGGAGAGGGATAAATTTTCGTTTTAAAGTTTTTAAACTTAAATTTAAAAACAAGATTTATCTAAATAAAAAGGGATTCGATTAATTTATAAATGAATTTTAAAATTATTAATTCATTCTTAGAAATTGAGAAATTTTTTTTTAAGTTCTAGTCTTTAGCTTTAACTTTTGCTATGGTTATTTTCATATTTTCCTTTACCCTTTCTTCATCTTCTAATTGGAGTAGAGATAAATTAGACTGCTCGATAGCCGTCTATGATTTAGCTTTTATCAGTTTAGGTCAGCTGGCTAAGTTTTTTTGGGGGAAAAAATATAATAGTTTAACTTTTTTGTAAGAGCCTATTTAGTTGGGGAAAAAAAGACAGACTTTAGGCTACTAAAAAAAGTCTTTTACGCCAGTCTATGCAAGTAGATATAAATATTAAATTTTTATTACTATTACTCTCATATTAGTTTTTTAATGTATTAAAATCATGTATTTATTTACCTTTTAAATATTAAGTATATTTACATACATAAAAAAGTCAAACTTATGAGTTTATTGAAAGATAAACTTATATCATATTTAAAAACCTTATCGCTAAATAAAATTTTGAATAGGTTATTGTGAGGGTCATATTAGACCAATAAAAAAAAATTTACCATATAAACAAGCTACTCAACTGTTATAAAGTTTAACATACCTTTTTTATATGTATAAAATAAGACTTTAAGAGAGTTAATAAAAACTTTATGCCACCTAATAGGTTAGTCTTGTGTCTTTATTTTTTTTATTGGAAATTTTTTTTTTAAGTAAAATCTTGTTTGACTCAATATATTTTTCTTCTCTCTTTCACTTCGTCTTCACCAACTCTTATTCAATCTTTTCACTAGATGTGAAAAAATTGGTTGAGTCGGTCTAACCAAAATAATTTGATAAAATATAGAGTTTGAATTTTAATTTTTATTTAACATATATTAAGTTCGAATCTTTTAGTGGGCTTAGCCCACAAAAGCCCATATAACTTGGATTTTTACTAAGCTTAGTTATATTTTTAGAAGTTTAAATTGAATTTGGGTATTTTGGCTCAATTCATTATAGCCCACGACATGTATATAAGTCTGAGTAATTTTAGCTTGATCTAATCATAATTTGAAATAGGCTTAGCCTATAAAGGTTAGAACAAATTGAGCTTTGGTCAAACTTAAGAATTCACGTAACTTTGTGGGAGCTTAGTAAACTTGACTCATAGATTCGTAAGAGTCTGTTTCGAGTTGATTGAGTATGCTCCGAGTTAAATTTTTTAATCTAACAAACTTAAACTCCTGAATCTATTGAGTCTGCTTCGAGTAGATTGAGTATGCTCCAAGTTTACTGAGTCTATCAAAAACGAGTTGATTAACGAGTTAACTCTAAACATGCATGTGAGCTCGTAAACTCGAACTCGTCCAAATTTACAAGTTAACTCACGAGTTTGATAATTATGATTACAACCCACATTGAAGTCGTAATGGGCTCAAGTCAAACCCACTTGATGAAATATTGGCATTAAGCTTTAAATTTTGAACATTAATTAAATTTGGGCCTTTTTAGTACAGTATGGGCATAAGCACAAAATGCTTATACAAATTTGGCTTTCAGTAAGCTTGGATCTCATTTTAAAAGCTTAAATTGAATGAGTTTTTTTTTTTAATCTCAAGTTGCATCAAGCCCACAATCTCAACTCTATCCAAATCTACCACAAAAATATAGAATTTGAATTTTAAATTTAAAGCATAAATTAAATCTCTAAGTCTTTTTTATTTTAATCTGATTTGGCCCTAATTCATTAAAGGTCCATACAAAATGGGCTATCACTAAATTTAGGTCTTATTTTAAAAGGCCCAATTAAATTTTGACTTTTCATCCTAATTTGTTATAGTTCACGACTTTCATTGAGCTCAATGTTTTCAATGATACAATAGTAAGTAAATGAATGAATGAATGGTCTAAAATACATACAAATGGTGAAAGACTTTTTGAAGCTTTGAAATGGGTGTGATTTAAGTATATGAGATAAGTGCAACACTTAAATTCCTGTTTGAATTCTCTGCAACAGTTATTTCTCTACAGCTCCCTGCTGCAATAGTTACATCCGTAGATCATACATCCCACGGCTTATAATGACAAAACAAGGAGTAGTATTGTTTGATTTGCTTGCTAGTCTGGTGTGTATGGGTGGTGGAAAAGAAAGTTTGTAATTAAGTTTATTAAATTTAATAACTATATTATATTATATAATAAAACATCAAATTATTTATATATGTATATAAATACTACATTAATAACATTAATTAAACACTAACTCCATACTTGTGCTTAATTCTATTTGACTTATATAAACAAATGTTTTTTTATTTTAAATTTGATTACTTTAGAATATGTTTTTTTATTCATTAAAATATGGATTATGAAAATAATAATTAAAATAAATATTTTTTAGTATTCAGAAAAAATATAATATTATATATATATAAATTTATCTCTTGCTTTATAATCTTAATTATTATTTTAAATAAAATTTCATAAATTATGCTATTAATTTAATCATACATTAAAATAGTTATGTTAATTATTATATTCATAAAACATATTTTAATGTAATCTAACTCAAAATAAAATAACATTTATGTATAAGTAAAATAGAATTAAACATAAGTACTAAGTTAGTATTTAATTAATATAAATATATAAAAAATTGATATTTTTATATACTATTAATTATTATATTTATTAAATATAATATATAATTAATTTTAATAATATTATCAAATATTATGTTTATTAAATATAATATAGTTATTAAATTTAACAAACATAAATGCAAACTTACTTTTCTACCACACGTACGCACAGGAGCAAGCAAATCAAAACAATACTATAAACTGTTTTGCCTTTAATAAACCGTTGGATGCCGCAGCAGGGAGCAACACAGAAACAATTGCAGCAGAGAATCCGAACCCCTAAAATTCTTCACTTCCATGTACTTTTGATATATTTTTCTATTTATTATTGGTAAAGTACATAGTTTTTGAGGCAATAATAAGTTATTTTGGTAACATTTTGAGGTAATAAGTTATATTCAATTCATTAAAAAAAAGAAGTTATATTGAATCATGCATTTAATGCAAATATACGTTACTTTTTGTCTCCTTGTAAAAAAAATGTTTTAAACTTGAGGAGTTCTAGCAACATTTTAATTCTAAAATATTATTTATTATTAGTTATGATTTAATGAAACTTACAAAATAATTAGTGAGTGCTCATTACATAAAGAGGGAAACCTATGTAATTTGTGATTCTCTATAATTTTTAAACAACAATAAAAACTGTAAGAAAATTTGTTACTAACATTTATCTTTAAAATTTTTTTATAATTTCTCTTAAACTTTATTTTCAGAGGTATCACTTTTGCATTGTGGCATTTACAAGTCAAACTTTTTATTTTGAGTTTGACATGTTAACTTTGTAAAAGTCCAACTTATCAGATCTCTTCTTTGGCATAAGATGTTCTTCAGCGAAGACTTTTTTTTTTTGAAAAGGCTTTACTTCTCTTATAGCATAATACCAAAGCCTTGAACCATTCTACTTGTATTTTAAGACACTTTACAAATCAAAATTAGTCAGACACTCTGATATATAAATGCTTAGATATGATGCTTTAGTTTTATCAGATGTCTTATTTTGCACACTTAGTAAATATATTAGTTTTTCATAAAAAATCATCTAATAGCAATGCTTTGTTATCCATCAAATTTTTGGAGTGTTAGTTGTCTTGGCTCTCACATAAACAGTTCCAATTTCATGCTTTAGATGATTCCTTTTAATCTTCATTTCATCCTATAAAGTTCCAAAGTCCATAGTAAGAGTTAAAAGTTAATTATTGATCATATGCAGAGTTACAAAAGGAGAAAAATGGACTCTAAAAGAGTTATTTGGATTAAAATATATATATATATATATATATATATATATATATATATATATTTTACTCAAAGTTAACATAAAACCCCTCGTGACTCCTTTAAAATAATTGTTTGAATTAAAACTGTTTTCTATAAAATACTTTACTAAGGGATCTTATGTTGGTTGGTGACAAGGGGCAATTCAAAATGAACAATTAAGAGACCTAATGTCGATAACAGACATGTTTGAAGTCATAAATGTATTAGAGAATGGTTCCAATATGACTAGAAAGACTAGGGGGAATGAAAAATATCTACCAAAGACGCGTTGATGCTCAACTCAATAAAAATCTCATTAGAGTAATGGAAAATATGAATTTCGTATCATGCACATTAATGGTATTTATAGGAATTATAGATAGGTTAGATTTTTCATTTGAGTTATCTTAGAATATACAATATTTTATATGAGTGTATCATATGTGATCCTATTCTCAATTAAAGTATATGTACCTTACATTTATATGTCAAGGGATTGACTAAAGTCAATTCCTAGCTTAATGTACTTTAGTTGTCTTGGGCTATTGGGTTTTAAATATAAATTGTGTCAAGTGGCCTGTACACAACAAAAAGGTTAAATTAATTTAAAGGTTCTTAAATTATTTGATAATTTTTAATTAAGTTTTTAAATTTTTCTTTTTCAATTGGGTTCCAAAACCTCTATTTGTTTTTTAATTAGGTTCTTGTAGTTAATTACTATTAACTTTGTTAATGGAAGAGACCTACTAAATAAATAAATACAAATTTAGGGATCTAACTGAAATATTTTTATGGACCTAAATAAAAAATTGCAAATAATTCAAAGACCTATTATGTAATTCTCAAATTCAACCCAACGTTTCTCAGGATTCTTCTCAAGTATCTAAAAATTACTTCTAAATCTGGTATTGTCAACTATGTAGGTTTGCAGTATTTTTAGCTCTCTAGGTCAATACCCCTTCAGGGCAATATTCTCACTATTACAGGTTCTAAACTCAGAATTCTCACCTTCAACAAGTTTTTCAACTAGTATTCCAAACTCCTGATTGCACTTCCAGTTTCCCCTTATAGATTTTGTTTAGATAAGCCTAATGCTCTCTCTCTCTGAATGCATTCTTCAATTAAGTGGTATTTTTTGTATGATTTTAATTTACTATTAAATTATTTAGTAGGTCCCTGAGCCATTAGAAATTTTATAATTCCTATATAATTTTTTTTTCAATTGACTCCTTAAACTTCTATTTGTTTTTTAATTATGTTTCTACCGTTAACCATGTTGATCATAGAGACTAATTAAAAATCAAATAAAAATTTAGGGACCTAATTGAAAAAGAAAGATTTAAGAATTTAATTAAAAATTATTAAATATTTCATGAACTTGTAAATTAATTTAACCTCACAAAAATAAATAAGTATAACCCATATAATATCTTTTTTTAAGGGACACATATAATCTCTTAAGGAAGAGATGTATATATAATTTTTAAAATAAAACAGAAAAAATTTAAACTTATTTTGAAAAATAAAATTTAATTTCTCTTATTTAAGAAGTAACATATATTATTAAACTATCTAAAAAACACATTTAAGACAAATTAAATATATTCTGAATTTGTCCAACTATGCTGAATCCTAACAGTATTCTATTTGACTAAAAAATTAAATAGATTTTCTTCTATGATTTGGGGGAAAAAAGGTCAAGGTAATGATGAATACCAAATGACAATAGACCTCAAACGCTCAAAAGGTTGTCAGAACTGTATAGTTAAAACTATATTTCCTTTTTCTTCATGAATAACAAATATTTCCTTTTTCTTTATAATATCTTTATGTTGCAATACATGATCGATACGTGATTTAGAATTTAAATCTTGATTGATTATTAAGTAGGAAGATAATATCATGATAAAAAAAATCAATTTTAAATTTGTGAATACAACCTTTTAATAAGAATATGATTGAAGAAATGGTTTGGCGCGGTTCGTTGCTCTCTCATTTAAAACTAATATAACTTTATCGCTTTATATTAATTGAAAGGAATCCTTATACATTTCGGGAAATTTTTAGATAATTTTTTATAATTATAAATTGATTATTATCAAATAATTATGATAAGTATTTAAAATTTTGAATAATTAAATTAATTATCATCAATATGATTTGAAATTCTGAAAAATTAAGTTTATGATAACTAATAATTATTATAAAGTAATTATGATAGGTATTTTAAATTTTGAATAATTATATTAATTATTATCAATATGATTTAAAATTTTGAACAATTAAATTTATGATAACTAATAATTATAAATTAATCATTATCAAAGTAATTATGATAAATATTTGAAAATTTTGAATAATTAGACTAATTATCATCAATCTAATTCAAAATTCTAAATATATTTTAATTAATGTAATTAAATTACTTTAAATTAAGATAATTCTATAATTTTAGATTAACTAAAATAAGAAATACGTAATCGAATTATCTTTTTTCACTATTTTTACTATGGATCTTATATGATTACTAAGATATTTTTTTCAAATACGGTCACTACATTTCTCACATATATTTTGTTACATCTTTTTTATTTATCTTTGTTACATATTTTGTTATATATTTGTATTTATTTATTTTTCATTTATTGTGTACTCTATATTGAAAAATCAATTCTGGTTTGGTTTTAATATAAATATAGATGAATGTATTTATCTTCTATTGCCAATTTGTTATGAATTTTTCCTCAATACTTCTTGAAAAAATTATACCAAAGATGGATATGGTTTCTGATATTATGTCTGGGAAGATCAAATATAAGAATTTCAAGTCATTTGATTGTGGTTGAAACTAAAAATTGGTAAGAAACATATATCAATCTTCTTGCATATGTAATGGTACTCAGTTGATAACTATCTAGTTAGGAGCTTATGTGCTTGAAGCTAAGGTCATTTCTAGAAATAATGCTGGCAAAAAAATATTTATCTCAAGGCTATCATTAACTCCTTCACATAATAGGATTCCCTTTGAATTTCAAAGAAGAAAATTTTCAATAATTTTATCTTTTGTAATGATAATTAAGAAAAAGTTAAGAACAATCTTTTATTATTATCTATTTTTCTAAGATCAATCTTCCCTTATGATCAATTATAAGTTACAATTTGATGAAGAACAAAATATTTTAATTGCTTCAAATGTGGTGTATAATTTTTTTTAAACTAGAATTATGTTAGTTAATGCATGTAATCATTATCCTAGATTTTATATTTCATATTCTTAAATAATATGTGATAAATATAAATTGACTGATTTTGTCAATAGATTTTAACACATACTACAGTGGATGCAACTGAAGTTACACCCAAAGCCAACTTTATTTGTTCCTAATGAATTAAGGCCAGAAGCTTCCATCACCAAACCCATTAAAAAGGTACACTGGAGAAAGACTTTTAAGATTGATCAACCTTAACATTATTCATTATGAAATTTTTATGTGTTCTTTATTTGATTTAGTACTATATATTTTCATGAACTTTGAATGTTATTAACATTTGTTGTTAACCAACTTAAGTTATCATTTTGTTAAGTATTTTTTTATTGTTAAATGTGTTTATGAAGAAGTTTTTTTCACTAAAATATATTGAATTAAATGTAACTTGAAATAACAATTTTAATTTTTTAAAACAAAATAACAGGTCCCTGTCAACGTACTAGTATTATTATACCAATTGTAACGAGCGAATATTTTACGATAGTTATAAGATGAATAAGTAACAAAAAAGCTTAATCCTTTTTATCTAATATTAAAAGAATTATACAACAATTTAATTGTATTTGTATGTTTATTGGAAAACTTTAATACTGCAGAGTGCAGATGAAAAAAATTCACAGAAAATTCTTACATTCTGTACTGGATTAGTTATTTTTATGCCGTATGTATGGATAAGACGGTCTCTCTATCATTAATTGCAAGTCTTTTAAATATACAAATTAGGCATATCAGGTAGAAAATGAGGTCAATCAATATTTGTATAAGGTGGTTTTTTTGAGTTAATAAAGGAGTTAGTTTGATTAATTAAACGATGACAATAAACTACAAGTCAATGGTGATATACATTTGTTACTTACAAAATACAAAATCTTTGTGTGTAATTCACTGTGGCATACATACGTAACTTATTTGCACAAGAAAAAAAAAGGGGGAGATTATGAAAGAAAGAGTGTCTTCACTCTTCAAACATTGGTGGGATCCAAAAGTTGCTTTGTTCTCCTAAAGGTAAAAACAATAAACAAAAAAAAAAAACCAATGATCAGTTGTAGATGAAGTAGCACCCATCAAAGCCTGTTGAGAAGCAAAAGAAAAATAGCATTAGTGATGGCAATACACGTAATGTGACCAAGAAAATTAAACCTTAGTTGATTATGAAGTTCTTTGAATTAGTGCATGTTTGAATTTTGAGTATTTAGATATAACACAACAACATCACTCTCAACTCTTGAGAAACATATGACATAACATCTCTAAATGCAAATGTTATCATAAAAAACTAATTTCAATTAAAAAGGACAGTGTTTTTTTTCAGAGCCTTAGAAACATATTAAGCCTTTGATTGATCAAAATTATGAATCTAAACCCATTTTATGACAGTGGTACTCACTAGGATCAACTGCAACCAGCATGGCTGTGCCTCCAAATTCACAATTGCCACCAGCCCCTTTAGTCCTTTGCCAATAGCTATTGAAAGCGTATGATGCATGTGCATACACAGTGTTGGGCTCATAGCATGGCCCATTGGGCTGAATTGAGGTGCAATCCGCTCCTGACCAACAAGCATAGTTCATGGCCTCTTGGATGATTGGGTCTGGGACTGAGGGCTTAGCCACACACCACAAGGTGGTCCTAGGGGCATAGTTGGGTGGTGGTGGCACACTTGGTGGAGGGTACACCACAGGTGGCTGAAACACGCTTGGGCTTGGCACAGTGCCTTCAGTGGGGGATGGTGGGCCTGGGGTGATGCCACCTGTGGGGGAAGGGATTATGAGTGGTGGGGTGGGCTCAAAGTAGGGTGGGCCCATTGAGGAGTCAGGTGGGCTTGGAATAATGATGGGAGGATTGAGTATGGGCTCCGGCGATCCTGGTGTGATCCTGGGTGGGCCCATGGAGGAGTCAGGTGGGCTTGGAATAATGATGGGAGGGTTGAGCACGGGTTCGGGCGAGCCCGGCGTGATGCTGGGTGGGCCTGGAACAGTTTCTGGGGTTGGTGTGGGAAAGGACACTGGTGGGCTTGGAGGGCCTGGAAAGACTGGTGAGGTGTCATAGTATGGAGGTGATGGTGTGGTTGGTTGAAAGCCTGTAGGTGTGGGAATGGTGGTGGAAGGAGTACCTGGTGGTGGAAACACACAAAATGGAGGGCTGTTTTCTGGCAATGGGATTGGAGCAAGTGATTCATAAGGGGGCAAAGAAAATGGGGAGCTGAGACTATAGGGTTGTACATTTGATGATAATATGGTTGGGTTCTCATCAAAATGCTTAACCGTTTTCAACTTCTTTGGGTTCTTGTTGGTTGTATTTCTTCTATGTTTAGGGCCTCTCAATAGTCTCATTGATTTATCTGCATCTGGAAAGGAGAAAGCAAATATGCTTTTGAGCCATGAACTTATTGCCATTGATGTCAATGATATTATAAAGCACTTGTTAATACATTCTAGTCCTTAATTATGCTTGATTATGAGTTATGACTCATGACATTGTAAATGGATTCCAACAAGCAAATGCCTATATATATACAATTTCTTCCACAAGTGACCCATTTGTGCATGATCATGGCTAATTATAACTAGCTATAAATTCAAAATTTGGGAATAATTGGGATGATATAGATAGTAACACCTTGTTTAACTTAGCAAAATTGAAAAGAAAGAAAGAAAAGCATATGGGATGAAACATATATTTACTTAGGTAAAGAAGGCTTACCACAATGAGTGAGAGAAATAGCAGCCAAAGTGAGGTAGAGGAGAAGTATCCCGACATTCTTTTTCACTCTACTTGTTTCCATGACCATGACCCTCTTGCAGTTATGGTAACTGCAATGCCACAAGATATAAAGAAAAAGAGGCTTCTGATTATAGCCCCGCTGTTGCACTCCAATGCCAGTGCATTGAAAGACTCAAAGGTAGAACAACGTGAGGTTTTTATATAAATGCAGTACTTGGAATTATTGCCCAGAGTAAAGGAAGAGTAGACAAGGGGGGTTCTGTTTGGGATAAAGATTGATTCTTTGGGTGGACACAACTTTGATGCACAGTCATCTTTGGTTGAAGATGTGAGCATGAAGGAATGCCAAAAGTGCAGAAAAAAGTGTCCACAAATGTGAGTATTTTATCAGAATTGGTTCACCGGCTCAAGAATGTCCTTTTTCTGGGAGTTTTTATAAGTTCATTTCATGGTGGTATATATGCTTGCTTCGCCCTTGGAAAAAGATGAAAGTTTGGTTTTATAAACCCCTTTTTCTTTTGCTTGCTTTCTACTCAAAGCTCTCATGGAAATGCTAACACTTCCCATGTTGTGGCGTGAGGAAGAGGTTGGTTAGTCCATAACCATAACCATAAGCAAGAAGGCGTTGGGTACAAGTTAATTAATTGTTAGTTAGACATAAGTCTCAATTGGTCTTCATGCATAAAAGTTTTGTCAAACAGAAAAGAAAAAGAGTACAATAATGAAAAAAAATTGTTTTAGATGAATGGACAAGTGATTTTTAGGAATTTTTTTTTATCAAACTACACATCCTCTCTCCTATTAAATCCTAATATACACATGTTTCAGTTTTAATTCCTCAATTGCACCACTTTGTTGGGACAATTGAAGTCAGGATTTGCCAAACCGACTTCTCAAGGTTTTTTTTTTAAGAAAATTTTTAGTTAAAATTTTAATTATTTTTTTGAAAAAATTTATTGACTTTTTTTTATATTATTTTTGCATTAATAAAAAAATTAAAACTTTTAATATTATTATTTTATTAAATATAGTTTTTTTGTTTGTCATTTAATTTTTTTAAATGATAATATTTCTTGTTTAACAATTTATTTATAGAAGAAAATTATATCATAAATAAAATAAATAATAATATTTATCTAAGGGAAAGATGAAGATGAAGATATGTTGAGACAATTATTTCTGTTATGACTTTGTTGACAGATTTCACAATTTTTTTCTAGTTTTTCATCCATTTTCTTCTTCGTCCATCTCAGTAGAGATGCGAGTTGAAACCATACACCCTTTGCACTTCTCTTTGTCCTTGGATTAGGACCCCACTGATCTCTTTCATTGCCACATTAATTTGTGTGACATTAAACCAAAGGAGTTGTCGTAAACATGCATACAATGTTCTGTAAAGTGAATAGCGGCAACACATAGTTTATGAGATCAACATTGACAAATTTATAGACAACATGACATGATAACACGATAAGTGTTTAGCCTAATATTCACCACAATCACAATTTGGGATTGTAACATGACCCAGGTGGTCTAGGTGTTTGAAGTGAGGCTTGGGTATAAATATGTGGTTGTATCTGTCGAATTTGTTAACAATGTACATATTTGATTCTTGCTGATCGTTATTCATTGCCTCTTCAGAATACTACGAGCCCGAGTTGACCTGGTTTTGTCCGCTTCTAATGGCAAAGAGTTTTGCGGTCTTGAAATACGTCTCCTTAACCAACGATGACACTAACAAATGTCTTGTGCTTTTGAACATGGAATTGATCCACTTAGACAAATTTGTAGTCATATGTTCCAACGTTTCCCCTCATCGAAGCATTGTACCTAATATGTAATTGATCAAGCCATTTAGCTGCACTTGGCTTATTCGCATGGATATCCCCAAGAAGTCGTCATTGCATCTTTCTTGTGTATGTGTACCCTGTAATTATTCAATCAATTTAATACGTTATGAAATTTGATTCAAAGTAAAGTTTAACAAATAAATAAAATATTATAGATTCTCATCAGCTTGCATGAGTGATTTCTTCAAATGTTTGCAGTTTGAGTTACCGCGAAGGAAATTTTGTGCAATGTGGCACAATCATAAGAAATGGAATGTGTCATGAACCCATACGTTACTTACTTGGGTTGTTGTAGGCACTTATAATGGAGGGGTGTCTATCTTAAATGAGAGAAATGTTACTTTACATGTCTTCTCAAATTCTTTAGACAAAACACCACGCTGAAGTTGTCTCCTCTTCTACAATGACATAGGCAATCGGGAATATATGGTTAACACCGTCTTATGCTGTAGCTATATCTATCAATAATGTGCCAGTGTACTTCCCGTAAAGCCATGTACCATCTACTTGTATTATGGATTTGCACATTGCAAACCCATTAATGCATGGACCAAATGACCAAAACACACGTTTAAGCATTTTTCCCATGTACGATATCTTCCTCCTCAAACACGAATTTTGTTTGAGCAAGGACCAAAGTCCCGGGAACATAAGATTGCAAAGCTCCCAAAAGTTTTGGCAGCTTGACATATGATTCTTCCCTGTTTACATGAATCATCTCCAACGCTCTTTGCTTTGCTAACCATGTCTTTTTGTAGGATGAAATATAATTCATGAACATTTTGATCTCTGCCATCAACTTTTTGATGGAGACTGATGGGTTGGATGATCTGTGATATGATGTGTTTGTTGAGTTATCGATGATCTTGTCTGAGTATTGACACGAGACAAGTGCGATGACTTCTGATTGATAATCCATTTCTTATGTCTCTTTGAATTGCATGCGCCTAAGCTCCATGTACAACCATTTTCATGTGATTTACACACGAAGTTTAGCCTTCTCTAGTAAGAATATATTATTTTGTAGTCAAAATGATTTTTGATGTTATATTCTTTGACTGCTCGAATACATTGTGCTTTTACATTGAAGGTCATGCCAACCTCGAGTGCACCGATTGGTGGTTGTACACGGTCTTGTTGTTGAACAAAATGGTGTCGATCAATGTATTGTGGTAGACGGTCAAGGTTCAACTCCACTGGATACCTAGGTTGGTGATATTGCAATAGAGGTGACGTTGGTACGGCAACACCTTCGTCATCGCTTTGGTCATTGTTGTGATGAAACAACTCTTAATCCTCATGCTCACTAAAATAATCCATGTTTTCTTTGTGAAATCGTATAATGGGATCTTTGTTAGTGATGGGATGTTCATTTCGATTTGATGTTTGTGCTTGTGGTTGTTGTGATGAGGGTGACATAAAATATTATGATGAATGATGATTTTGTTGGTTAAAGGAGGTTTGTTTGACATCAGAAAAAGAGTCATTTTGGAACAATAGTTGTGTGTATGAAGTATAAATGTCAAAGACGTCTTCTGTTTCAAGGTTATTGTATGAAGACATTGGATCATTGAGGTCCAAGTTATTGTACGATAATTGTTGTGGAGACGGTAGTTGTAGTTGTGGACACAACAATTGTGGAGGCGGTAATTGTGGTTGTGGGGACGATGATTGTGGTTGAGGAATAAGCTCAGTAAAAACATACAATTCGACATAATTCAATTTTGGATTTTGGACAATTGTTTCCAGCACACCTTTGAAATCATCTTTGCCAAGTAATTGTGCTAAAATAAAACGTGTCTGACGATGAAATAAAATAGGGACCGATATAACAACTGAACAACTATTTTAGTTGCCCGAGTAGGGAGACAGTTGTTAATTTTCTGAATCAATAGTGTTAACGTAATAGACCGACTCACGTATAGAAATATTGGATTCGCACATGAGTACACCAATCCCTAAATCGGGTCGTCTGTAATCTGACCATAGTGGTAAATGACAATCGATATTTCTTTAGGTGGAGCCATGGGTGGTGTTTGTGGGATGTGAGTGGGAAGACTGTGAAAGTTAGGAACAAAGGTTTGTTTCGTGAGAATGTTGTTGTGTGTGATGTGTTGTGAAATTGTGGGATTATATATAAGGTGAGAAAGTTTGGTACAAGAGTTAGGTGGGAAGGTTAGGTGGCAAAGTTAGGTCAGAGGGTTAGGTGGGAAGGTTAGGTAGGAGGGTTAAGTGCAAAGTTAGGTAGGAGAGTTAGGTGAGAGGCATATGTAGGATAGTCAGTGCATGTGAGTGAACAGTGTGCAACTGCGCACATTAAAGACGACAGTCTGTCTGTTGTATGATGACTGTTGATCGCATTGTTCCGCATTGCGCACCGAGCGGATTATTGAGAACCGCATTAATGCGGTTCTCGGTGCATGTGAGTGAACAATGTGTAGCTACATACATTACAAACGACAGTTTGTCTGTTGCATCATGATTGTTGACAACACTGTTCCGCATCACGCACCGAGCCCATGCAGATTATTGAGAACCACATTAATACGATTCTTGGTGCATGTGAGTGAATAGTATGCAGCAGAGCACATTAAAGACGATAGTCTGTCTGTTGCATCATGATTGTTGACCGCACTGTTGTGTATTGTGCACCGAGTCCACGCAGATTATTGAGAACAATGTGCAGTTGTGCACATTACGCACGATAGTCTTTTTTTTTGCTTTGTGACTGTTGACGACATTATTTTGCATTGCGCACCGAGACGACACGAATTATTGAGATCCTTATTAATGTGATGGTTGGTGCATATGAGTGAACAATGTGTAGTTGCACACATTATAGATGATAATCTTTTTTTTTTGCATCATGACTATTCACGACACTGTTATGCATCTCTGTAATCAAGCATCTAGGCTAATATTATTGAAGTAAATTGAAAAAAACAACTGAAAAACATAAAACAACTACAAATAAATAATAAAGACTGACAAAAACTTAAACACAATATGTTAAATTATTGATTCTAATTTCAGGGAATTGTGCTTCTTTTGCTCTATCTCAGCCCAACTTAGGCCATTAACTTGAGAAGGTGATAATGAATTATGAACATCAACTTTAAGTTTCATACATATTACACTTGCCATATTTGCAAATGTATCGAACATGCACCAAACACCTTCTTCATCAATAATTTGAATTGCCCTATACTGAACACGACCATTGAATTGGTATACAAGACAATGATACCAAAGTGCAATAATTATAGGCTTAACATCATTGTCTCTAATTGATGACTATATTGTGATGATTATGTTTGACAATGTCATTGTTGGATTCAATAGTAATGATTTTGTCTTGTCACTTATGAAAATTGCATTTGCACTTGAACTGTGAATGATCTCACCATTGATATAAACATACACACAAATTGGCTCTGAAGTCATTTTGCTTGCTCTCTCTATTTACTCCTACAATTTGATTTGATGCAACTATGCAAAGTCTATAGTGATATGATGTCTTTATATATACAATCAATCATGGGTCCATGGTTTGCATGAATTAGAATCTCGATGCGTGATAGTAACACAGTCGTGTTAACGTGCTTTTGAATCTCGAGGCCTTACAATGAGACAAAGTGTAAATGTGCTTTGGAATCTTGACATATTTTATACTATAAATAGATGGGAGGTGCATGTCAATACCACATTTTCATCACCTAACTTCAAATTTTATATCATTTGTACCCGATTTACCATTTAACCTCGTTGTCATGACTCATATACCTTTATTGCGTCATCAACATGTTCACCATTCACATACCACGATTAACGACTTAATCAATTCGTATTACCATACAATACCTAAACCACAACCACAAATTATACCATTATTATCGTCTACTGGGTTCCAACATATTGCCCTAATCAAACAGTGTAGAATTGATCTTGCATTGATCACTGCATTGGTTGAACGATGAAGGCCTGAAACATACACCTTTCACCTGTCATGAGGTGAGTGCTCCATCACACTCAATGTGACTGGACCTAGCTTCTTACATTGGGATGAGTTATGCGATGAGTTACTAGGCGAAGTCCCTCCAGATAATGCACGTTAGGGAGCTGCACTGAAGCTGACATGGTTGCTTAACATCTTGTGCACACCATGACCTAAAGAAGTAAAAATACACCAACTATAATGCAGGTGTATAGCTTACATAATGTACATGATTGGTGGTGCTTTAATACCTAATAAATTTGGAAATAGAGTTCATCTAATGTATTTGAACCTATTACATGACTTTGATAACAAAAAAATATAGTTGGTGTTTTGCTTGTTTAGCAAACCTTTACAAAGAATTGTGTTGGGCATTATCGGAGGTTGGTAGAGTTATGGGTGGTTATGCCATACTATTGCAATCATAGGCTTGGTATCGCATGCCTTTTATTGTACCAAGAGTCCCACAGCTCGAAACAACTTATTCACTCGCTAAAAGGGTTATTACAAATAGTGAAATCTAAAGTTTTAATTTCAATGACGTGCATTTTAACATTACAATGAATAGTGGTTTTGTTTCGTTTATATTTCAGATGGAGTGGTGGTAGATTAGAACATAGGGGCACACCTCATGGTGACTTGGTCAGGTATAGACCTCATATAGATCATATGGAGAGCCATTAGGTATAATACTATCATCAACCACACCATCAATATGTACACATTAACATTTACTAATGTTGTATTGTTAGCATATATTTCAGTTTTCTTGAAGAACACCTATCGAGCATGCATACAAAGACAGAGAGATTTGGTTTGCATGTACTGCAATTATTTGTTCTCCCATTGTGGAATGACATCAAACAAACTAGGTCAAGCTACAATTTGAACTGCATCAAGATATCCCTGTTGATCCCATGAATCATGGTCGACTTCACCAGATTGACATGCGAGACAATCATTACAGTGACTGGATGGAATATCATGCGGAGTGGATTAATATTTAGAAAAACAAACGCAATGATGCTTTAATTGGACAATGGGTTGAAGGCTTAGTGATACATACATCGGAGTATATGGAATGGTATAGGAAAAACACTATTATGTTCTTGTCAGTTGCACAACAACTAAATGATCCACGCATAACAATTACCCATAATGTTGCAGGGACAAATGCTGAACAAACACATTTCCAAGTTCCACATCCCCAGTCAATGTTTTGTACTCCTTCACCTATTCGTCAAACTTTTGGCTAGACTCGCGAATCAGTCAATGCAACTAGCCATGAATGGACGACCAATTTATTTGGTGTCGATTTGAATACACCAAATTTTGCGGCATCATATTGAGCTTCTTTACAACAGTTCGATGCACCATATTCATTTGGAGAGCAAGAACAAAGTTCTTCAGTTGTAGCAACCCACACATAATACACTAAGACAGAACAACAACATCATTATCATGAGGGAGAATTAGTCATACAGAAGAGAAGAAATCCACGACATAATCGTCGTCCACCACCCTGTGTGACTGATCATCGTCTTGGTCATTGAAGTATAAAATATTGTGATAATGAGATCAACTATGTTTAACTACCCTTGTAATGTAGATTTCAAAATTATGTTAAAGTGGGCATGCTATGTTATGTTATGTTTAAATAGTCATCTTATGCAATTTATAAAATTTATCTCCAATATATTAAAAGTATATGTGGCAAATTTATTTCATAATTTTCACATCAAAGAATATATAAAAAAATATCGTCTAACAATTTCATCAACAAAGATCTCAAATTAAGAGTAAAAAATAAAAAAAGTATGTTTTCCACCCTTAAAACAATGTTTAAATGATCATCTTATGTAATTTATAAAATTTATCTATAATTCATTAAAAATATCTGTGACAAATTTATTTCATAGTTTTCAGGTCAAAGCATCCAAAAAAATATATCGTGTAACAGTTTATAAAATTTATTTCCAATACATTAAAAACATATGTGACAAATTTCTTTCATAGTTTTCACGTCAAAGAATCCAAAAAAAAATATTGTGTAATAGTTTCATCAAGAAAGACGTCAAATTAAGAGTAAAAAAAGCAAAAAAAGTATATGTTGGACAGGCTCACATGTCATTTACCAGTGCATGTTACTAAATAGTGAACACCTGCTTGCAACTAACAAATTCTATAAATATCACTACCAGCTGAAGACATTTATAGAACTTTCAAATATTTATCTCAACCCCTACCACAATGTGTCACCTAACTGCATATGTTTGTGTTTACTACAAAAGTCAAATCTACAACACTAATGAGGGTACCACCTTTATTAGTAACAACACAAAAACCTTCATGGTCAACAAGGCCATGACCCTTACACAATAACTTGAACTTGTTCACCAAAAAATAAACATTGAACCACACCAACTTATCCAAGATCTCCGCTTTTGATGCCCTATATTTGAGTCAGGACAACCATATATGTACATATGTTTTATTCTGAGAGATGATCTTGACGTTCAACAAATGTTCAATATTTTTTACAACAATCCAACTCTACCATTTGTGGAGTTATTTACCACAATTTGTGACAATAATAACTCACTAAACAACCAACATGACTCAACCTCCAATGTTGAGGACCTGTTATCTGAATATGAGAGTTTTTGGGTCAAAGACTATGGTGGTGATAGTGACTCCTCTTCCAGGTTGGAAGGATGAAACATGTCTCCTTCCCACGAACCAATATTCAAACAAAGTTGGTAGTCTGGGGATGATCCATGCGTTAGTTGTTTTTGCTTTAAGGTTATCCAGTGGTGTGCCATGTCGGTGGTTAGTGCTTTAACATTAGGTCATTGTGGGTTTACGTTGCCTACTTCGTTTCATATTTGTTGTTTGTAGTACTTAATTTAGGTAATGAAATAAATTATTTGTTTCAGTTTATGTTGACAATTTGGTAAAAAAAATGACAACTCACTAAAACGCAAACACTTGTTTTCTATAAGTTTGTGCAAATTAATCAAGTCTCTATTATTTACAAAAAAATGACGTTGAATTGACAACTCAATTTAAATTTAAGTCTGAAAGTAATAATAAATGTCTGATGTACTAGATAGTAGGGTAAAATCACAATCAAAATTGGCAACTCTTTGCAATTTACCTAGGTCTCTAAAAAAACAATACATGCTTCTCCAACAAAAACTGACATTGAATTGACAACTCACAGTTTAAACTTATGTTTGAAAATAATAATGAACGTTTGGTGCACAATGTAGCAAAGTAAAATCAAATTCAAAATTGATAGTATTTTTCAATTTACCCATGTCTCTAAAAAAACAATATATGCTTCACCAACAAAACTGACATTGAATTTTGTCAACTCACAATTTAAATTTAAGTATAAAAGTAATAATAATGGACGTCTGGTGCACCAAGCAACAAGGTAAAATCATAGTCGAAATTGGCAACACTTTTCAATTTACCCAAATCTCTGAAAAAATAATACATGCTTCACCAACAAAACTAACATTAATTTGACAACTCACAATTTACATTCAAGTTTGAAATTAATAATGGACGGTCTGATGCACCAACTAGTAGGGTAAAATTACAGTCGAAATTGACATCACTTTGTAATTTACCCACGTCTCTGAAAAAATAATAGATGTTTCACCAACAAAAATGACATTGAATTGATAACTCACAATTTAAATTCTAGTCTGAAAGTAATAATGGACGTCTGATGCACCAGATAACAAGGTAAAATCACAGTCAAAATTCACAACACTATGCATTATATCAACAGGGCAAGTATTCAAATAACTATAAATAACACCAAACACCCTCAATAAAACCACACACTTTCACACAACATACCTTCATAAACCATATTCAATCTCAATACTATGACATTCTTGGGAGAAACAAACACTCAGACCATTTCTAACTCGAGATTAGTATTCATTTTTGTAAATGGATCAATCATTCACAATCAAACTAGTGTTTATTTTCAATGTCCTACTCCTATACCAATGCAAGTTCCTGATGAGTGTTCTTTTGAGAAACTGAAGAGTAGAATTTACAACACCTTTCGGCTAGCCAATGACCAATTTGTGGATGAAATCTACTACCGACAATCATCCATAAATGTAGGTCAACAATTTTTTTTCATTCTCTGCAATTGAAAAATGATGATGATGTTTGTACAATGTTAATGTGCAATGATCAATACTCATGTGTTGACCCTATAGAATTATTATGTACCATAATTAGAATACTCGATAGTATACTCAACCTACTTCGATCCATCATCACTTCTACTCATGATGCAATGTTGTATTACAATGGCAAGTGGAAGATACCACGACAAGGCGAATTTTTGGGTTACTCCTTCATTGGAACAAACCCAATAAGATTAGAAATTCCTTCGGGATGTAGCATCGAAAAATTCAAGGATGTCATCAAGCAAGTTGTGCCTATAGGGATTTCCCTTATGGAATTCACGAATCACAACTAATCAGACAATTGTTCTTTCGACAACTAGGCCATACAAAATATTCAGAAAAATTAATCGAATATCAAATAATATAGTTGAAAACCAATGAAGATGTGTTAAAGGTGTTAATAGAATCCAATTACTGGAAGCGTTTTTATCCAATAAATTTTTTAGCTATTTTTAACAAATCAATAATCAAACTATTGGAAGAAGACATGTCTGCTATGTAACACTTTCCAAACTATGATTAGTTTTGTCATTTTTTTTGTTTGAATTGTTATTGTTAGTACATTCCATTATTTTTGTTTTATTATCTTCTGTTTATTATGTTTCAATTATATTTTATTATTTTTAATTGTTATTGATAGTATTTTGTGTTATTTGAAAGTTTTAATTTATTCATAGAATATAACTAACATGTAATAACTATATATTCATTGTGTTCTTTATAAAACATATTTAAAAAAAAATAAAAAGTTACAAAGTCTTGTATAAATTAATTATTATTAAACCAAAAATATTATCAACTTTTAAAAATTAATTAATATAAGAAAAAAATTATATTTAATAACATCATTTCCTTAGCATATAAATATTATTTTTCAAAAAATTATTTTTTAAAAATTAAAAATTATTTTTTAAATCAATAATAAATATATTTTTATAAAATAATGTCGGAAGTCGGGTACTCATTTAGTGTGGTGTTCCAACTCTATATACTAGTTAAGATGCCTTAGGGAAAGTGTGCTTTAGGCTACCATGTACTGGGATTGCATTATTGCCAATGTCTCATGTTTAGAGCCTAAAATCTCAGGGTGGCCTTTTTAATGAAAAGGAAGGAGGGAAATTGTCTCTAGCAGGGAAAAGAGAGATTGTTGATGTGACATAGGACTAATATAGTATTTGATCACCTTTATGATGATATCTTTGAAAACTAAATGTAATAAGAGTCAGCGCAATAATTGTGAGGAAAGAGTTTTTGTATAAAAGTTTCTTGATTAGAATTTGAATGTCTTATGTATTGCTTCTTCATCCTGGGTTTTGGTTTGTGAACATTTCCTATTCTGTCACAAAAATTAAAATTTGCTATTTTGACAATGACCAAGAGAATAGTTTCACAAATTTAACGTATATATGTTATTTTAAATTATGAAATGAACCCATACTTTAGAGTATAACAAATGCTAAATTTTGTCCACCAAATGAAATCACGAATCAATCATCTCGGCCTTGCAAAAATAAGGTGTGCTTTTTTTTTTTTGAAAAGTTATTTCTGGTTTTTGTTATAAGTGTAAAAAGCTTAATTTATTTTCTTATTTTCAAAGTTCTGTAGAGATTTCCTCTGTAAGTTAAAAAAAAAAACAAATAAAGATAAAGTAGTTAGTATTTTAGTTATTATTAATAAAAACAGATAAAGTTAAACAAATAGGTCCTAAAATAATTTTAATAAATGAAACTAAAGTAGCTTTCAGATATATTAATTGACATCTTTTTCTGCTTCAGCCATCAAGCTCGTGTTCTTCTGTGTGATGTGAACGGGGCAGGGTGCATTGTGGATACTTTGGTTGATATATCTTGTTTGCTCTGTTTTCTTTTTATTTGTTAAATGATTGATGCTTCTGATCATCAAATTGGAAGAATCAGAACAATGTTATGGGCAAAAGAACTAATTTTGAAAAGGATATCTAGTGTTCCAGTAAAATTATAATTTTGGTCTTTTTATAATATTAATTTTATGATTTTGATTCTTCTTTTTTAAATTAAAATATTTAGATTCTTTATTTTTTAGAATAAATAATTTTTTTTCATCAATTAATCCTATAAAATTAAATATTAATTTGATGTGACATATACTAAGACATTTGTTGTATTTAATTAATTTTATAAATACTATTTTGTATGTATCATTAGTCAAAAATTATTAATTTATTTTGAATTATAAAAATTTATAAATTAAAAAAAATATTTAATATATAAATATTTTTAATTTAATTTTATATCATTTTATATAATTTTATTTTAATTTTACCAAATTCTAATTAAATTTCATAAATTAATATATAAATTATTTTGTAAATTAATTTTAATACACATATTATTGTTAATCTAATTATATAAATCAATATAATTACGTCAATTAATACATAAATTATACAAATTAAAAATATTTATTTTAATATGTAAATTCGTTTCATTCTAATTATAGAAATTAATAAAATTTTAATATTTAATTTTTTAGAAAACTTACATGTTAGTATTTTTTTAACTATAAAAATTTATTTAGTAAATAAATTTTTAAATACCAATTATATAAATCAAGAAAATTACATATGTAAATTATTTTATATAATTTAATAAAAAATATGTAAATTTATTGTTACATATTAATAATACAATTTTCTATTTCAATTATAAAAAATAAAAAAAATTAATTTTTTAGATTAATTAAATATAGGTAATTTGTATAAATTACACAAAATATTTTTTTTAAATAATCTATATATCAGTTTATGTATTTTTATAAAAATTATAATAAAATAAGAACAAATTTTATATATAATAATTTGTTAATTTATATTAAAATAAAATTTCATAATAAAAAATGCATGTAAAATTATATATTAAATATTATATTTAGTTTATAAATATTTATAATTCAAAAAAAATTAATGACTCTTAACTAATGATACATGTAAAATAATATTTATAAAATAATTAAATAAAACAAGTGTCTTAATGATTCATTATTTTGTCTTACAATAAAAAAAAGTCATTTGTGTAACTCCTATCATGGCCTTTTTTTATTTTTACTTTATTTAAAACTAACAAATGTCTTGATTTAGAAATAAGGAAACCAAAATCATAGATTTAAACTTATACAAGAATTAAATTTATAATTTAACCTAGATAATTATATTGTTCAAGATTTAAACTGTTTTGTCGGAAAAGAACTATCTTATAACTAAGACAGGGCGTTAGACAAACTAGATAAAGAATTTAAAAGGGGCACAATATATTTTTAATCCATATAATTTTATTGAATCTTTTTTTTAATCTCCAAACTTTTATATTGGATAGTTTAGTCTCTGAACTTTAAAAGAAAAATATTTTTTTAGTCTCTCATCCCAAATTTGTGTAACATGTAATTGAGTTTTATTAAAAATAATAATAAACTAAAAAACTCAACTATATGTCATGAAGAGATTAATTAATATCATAGATACTTTGTAGTTTCGAACTATTCAATAATTTCTCCAGAAGATAGAATCTTAAATTCTTGAGTTGAGTCACAAGGCTAAAGTTATAAGGTCGCTCGAGCTTGAGTCCAAGCATTGAAACACTTCTTCAGGAGGGAGGATGAAAGTGAGAGGCACAAAGACATTTAGAAATAGAGTCATAGATCGAATATTTCAATTTTCAATAATGTAGCCTTGGGGAATCATTTCTTGATGAAAATGACATCATTCAGGAGTTATTGCCATAGAAAGGCTTCAATGATATTTTCAAAGAACAAGAAAATGTCATTTTCTATAGATCACACTTAAGAGATTAAGAGCCATTTTTTGTTGTTGCTGAAGTTGAAATTTACGAATGCGGTTGAACTTCCTGAGGCATGGCAGTGTCCTATGCAAACCTCTTAGGATACAACATGAACGTCATAGCAGAACTAAGGTTACAAAACTCCCAAAAAAAAATGATTGACCCAAGAGTAAAGAGGATGAAAGCTTAATAGAAGCAAGAAAACAGTTGATCCTATCTCTTTTTAAAATCACGTTCAAAGTCATCAGCCAACCTCTTTTTTTTTATCACCAATTATGAGCCTATAATTGCCATTGTCCCCCTCTTGATTCTCACTTTTATTGGCATTAATATGAAATTTGAATTTCAAAATTTTGAATTTAAATGTCATAACTTTCCTTGACCATTTAATTAAATCTTTTTTTAAGAAAATTATTTTGAAATAAATATTAAAATTACAACAACCCCACACATATTTCAAACTAATAAATTACATTTAATAAATAAAAGAAAATTCCTAGGTCAACATGAGGTGTAATGCATCGGACCTGATATAGCAAGCTATACGAACTAGACCTTGATAGGACTTAAACACACAGTGTAATTGGTGTAGTAGCTAGTTATATGAACCAAAGAAACTTGGCATGTTATAGTGGTCTACCAATCACAAGACACGCCCACGGTCTTTGTTGTTATCGTTATGTTGCTCTGCTAGGCCATGCCTGTGCCCAGTATTCATGAATGCTCTAGAGTTCTCGCCAAGATCTCATGCAAGTGGCCACACTTGACACTCATATAGGTGATTTCATCAAGTGCATGTTGCAAATCATACACCACCCATAAGGGATATGAAAATCATTAAAAACTTTATAAGATGTAAAGCTTCCTCAAACACATAAAGTTTACTATAAAGTTTATCATCTCATTAATGCAGCGCTAACACTTTCTCACATCATAGGAAAAAACTAAAAGTAAATTGATAGAAATCAATTTGAGTGTTAGCAGAACTGACAAGTGACTTGTTTTTATCCATATGAACCTTCTTCATGGGGTCTCCAATCACAAAGGTTGGGTTACCATCACTTGTTTGTTTTCAAGTGGCTTAAGTCTCATTCCCCTTGATGTTTCTAATCTCATATTCATCCCTAAGGGTTTTGTTAAAGGATATACTAAGTTTCCTTCTGATTTCACATAATCTATGTAAATTGTTCCATCTTTTAGTAGTTGCTTAACCATATTATGTCTTAGTTGTATATGTCTATTTTTCCCATTGAATGTTTTACTCTTAGCTATAGCTATCGCTGACTGAGAATCACAATGCATAGATATTGATGGGGTTGGTTTCATTCCCAAAGGAATGTTAGCTAATAAGTTTTCAACCACTCAGCCTCACTACCAGCCATTTCTAGAGCAACAAACTCTGACTCCATTGTTGATCTAGCAATACTAGTTTGTTTGGTTGATCTCCAAGCTACTGCACCACCACCAAGATTAAACACATAACCACTAGTGGATTTTGTCTCATCTGAATAAAAAATCCAGTTAGCATCGCTATACCCTTCAAGTATTGCAGGAAATACACTGTATTCAATACCATCTCAGATATTTCATGAGTCTAACAAGTGCATCCCAATCGTCCTAATTAGGACTATGGGTATATCTACTTAATCTACCTGTTGTATATGCAATATCAACTCTAAAAAAGTTCATCAAATACAGTAAGCTCCCAATGATTTGGGCATATTGAGTTTGAGCAATTGGTTCTCCTCTATTTTTCTTTAATTGAGAGTTAACATCATAAGGGGTACTCATTGACTTAAAGTTATAATATTTATACTTCCTAAGAAGTTTCTCAACATAATGCTCTTGGGATAATAATATACTATCTCCCTTCCTTATAATTTTAACTCCCAAAATAACACTTGCTTCATCCATGTCTTTCATATCAAATTTAGATACTAAGATTTAGTTTTAAAAACTATATCATTGCATGTACCAAAAATAAGCATGTCATCCACACACAAGCATATAATAACATGATCATCATTCACAGACTTTGTATACACGCATCTATCAGCATCACTACTAGAAAAACCATCAACAAGTAAAGTCTCATTAAATTTTTCATGCCATTGTTTAGACGCTTGTTTTAAACCATATAGGGATTTCAAAAGTTTGCACACTTTGTTCTCTTGACCATCCACCACACACCCCTATGATGAATCACTAACTTATGGATTGCAACTAAGGCTATCAAAATCCTAATGGAGGAAATCCTTGTAACAGGTGCAAAGGTATTAAAGAAATTTATGTTAGGTTTCTAAGTAAATCCTTTAGCAACCAACCTTGCCTTGTACTTATCTATAGATCCATCAGGGTTATACTTCCTCTTAAAGATCCATTTACATCCAATTGGATTTGCACCCTCAGGTAGATCTACTAAAGTTCATGTATTATTCTTTTTAATAGAGTCAATATCAATCCTAAACATCTGAAGAACTAATAGCTTTTGAAAAACTTAAGGGATCATCCTTAATAAGATACGTATAAAAGTCATCTCCAAAAGATTTCTTTGTCCTATGTCTTTTACTTCTCCTCAAATCCTCACTTATAGGTTCACTATAGGTTTCAACTAGTTGTTCAAGACTAGAAACGGTATTGGAACTAGCCCTAGACTTAGGGAAAACATCTTTAAATAATTCAGCATTCTTAGTCTCCATGATGGTGTTGCACTCAATCATATCACTCTTAAGAACTAGAAATCTATAGGCAACACTATGTTCAACATAACCAATAAACAGACAATCTGAAGTCTTAGATCCTATTTTCCTTTTCTTTGGATTGGGTAACATCACTTTGGCTAGGCACCCCCACACTCTCAAATATTTAAGGTTTGGTTTATACCTTTTCATAACTTATAAGGGCTCAAACCAGTTTTCTTATGCGGAATTATATTTTGTAAAAAACAAGCAGTCAAGAGGGCTTCAACCCAAAGGTTGTTAGGAGTAGAGGAACTAACAAGTAAAGCATTCATCATTTCCTTAAGGGTTCTATTTTTCATTTCAACTACTCCATTTGACTAGGGTGAATATGGTGGGGTTATTTTGTGAACTATACCTTCCTTTTCACAAAAGTCATTAAACAAAGTGTACTCACCACCCCTATTAGATCTTAGCCTCTTGATTTTTCTATTCAATTGATTTTCAACTTCAGCTTTATATGATAAGAACATATCAAGCGCTTCATCTTTGTGTCTAATTAGATAAACTTTAGTATATCTAAAGTAATCATCTATAAAGGTTACAAAGTAACTTTTACCTCCCCTTGTCATAGTTTGTTTTAAATCAGCAAGATCTGAATGAATTAAGCCTAGCAGTTCAGTTTCACATTGTACAAAAGGACATGATTTCATAGTTAATTTTGATTCAACACATATTTCACATTTCTTTGTTTGTCATGCATATTAATTAAACCTAGTCATTGCAATTTCATAACATACGTTGGATTAACATGTCCTAATCTAGCATGCCATATATCATAAGAATCAATCAAGTAAGCAGAAGAAGATGCATTCTCATTAATCACTTCAAAAACATTGAGTACAAAGAAACCCTGATCACAATAACCCTTCCCCACAAATACATTATTCTTAGTCATAACTATCTTATCATACTCAAAGGATATCTTTACCCCAACCTTTCCCAATAATACTACAGAAACAAGGTTAACTTTGATAGAGGGAACGTGTAACGCATCATTCAAAGCTAGTGTTTTCCCAGATGTGAGCTTGAGAAGAACTTTCCATTTTCCTTGAACCGGAGTAGTTCTTGAATCACCAAGATAAACTTGTTCTTCTACATCCCCCACAAAAGTGTAGGAGGTAAACATACTTTTATTAGCACTGATGTGCCAGTAGCCCCAAAGTCTACCACCCATTTGTTCACATTGGTGACAACATTCACTTAAGAAATGACCACAACAATAATGTCATCTCCTTTAACCAGGTTAGCCCTAGGCTTAAGAGGATTGTCATTTCTCACAACTCTATACCTGCACTGAGGAGCAAAATGTCCTGGCTTTGCACAAACAAATCAAGCTCTCTTTTTCTTGAAAGAAGGGTTAGAAGCAGAAGCATGTGGGTTATTATATTTGTACTTATTCTTGTTATTGTGATCAATTTTGTTGGCTTATCTCTTATGAATGGTTTGTCTTGTACTGTGTTTGCCTTGGTAGACATTGCTTTGGTCCTTGCTGCAACACTTTCCTTCCTATTTGTATCTTCAATGATAATATGGGTGATAAGGTCTAGCAGTGATATCTGTTTGTGTCTGTGCTTTAACTGTTGTTTAGTTTGTCCAGGATTCCATCAACTTCACAATCAGGAGTTTAGAAATGAAATTGTCGGGCAGAGATATGTTTTTAGTCTTTAGGTCTTCCAGCAGCTTGTGGTATTTGTTGATTTGTACCTTGATGTCTTTTTCTTCGTTCATGATCCAACGATAGTAGTTGGCGATGATAAATCTCTGTCTGACCACATCCTTGACAGTGTATTTGAGTATGAGAGAGTCCCATATCTCTTTGGATTCCTTGTAGGAGCAATAGACATTGAAAAGATCATTAGACAAGGCACTTAACAAAATGTGATGACATACCTTATTGGCTTGGACCTATTGTTGAAGTTGACTGGCATCATTAGCGGTATCGGGTTTGATAGTAGTAATGTAACAAATAATCTTTTCAAATATGATCTCAATCCCCAATGACTTGCTTCAGTAATAACATCAATACATTTTCAATCATCATTTAATAAACCTAATGCATAACAAATCCTTAAATGTGGGAAAAATGACATTATTAATTGTTCGCATATCAAGATATGACTATGGTTCTCTTGAATAATTAAGCAAAAATCTCAAGTAATACAACTCTCCACTTCCTGGATGAGTAAATTACAATCTTTCATCTATTGTTTTTTTTTCTAGGACACAATTGATTTTCTTGTTGCTTCCAAACAAATTGAGACATAAACTGAGCATATAAAATATTTCTAGCTTCCAAATAAATTTTATGTGCATTCATCCATGCCAAAAACTTAGAAGTGTTTTTTTTAGCTTATGAACAACATCTTCAATGGCATATTCATTAAACAAAACATGTCAAATTTGAAATGTTTTTCATCTTTCTAATAGTAGAAAATTATACAAACTTGCTAGATTAATCAACACAACACAATCTTCTAAAATATGTTGTTGTGTTGTTTCTCATGCATTACATTAAATTAAAAAAAATAGTAAATAAAGAAAAAATATTCCCTTAAAAGATTGAAAACAATAAATAAAAGTTGAAGTTTACCTTGCAAATTTGTTATATTTATCATGTGCATGAAAATGTTGTCCACATTATTAGAAAGTGTTATTCTTTAACCATTTAAATCCAAACTGGTATTACATAAACACAAAATGTGTCCTTTCGGGGTTCTTTGATGTCCTTGAGGTATGAAGCTTGCACGTAATGCCACAAACACACAATATGTCCTTCATTTTCATTGACACGGCCACACTGCTAGACTTGGAAGAAGCAGAATTCTCCATTTAGTAACCTATAACAAGCAGATTAAATGAATGAATCAAGAAAAAATGCATTTAATCTTACATTCATATGTTAAACGTCACACATTCACATTCACCTTAAGATGGAACTTAAAATTCCTAATAATCTATTTCTTCAAAAAATTCATTGCATAATCATGACTATCTAATGATGTACTAAACAATTTGAGGAACAAATCACTCCATCTACAAATCCTTCACAAATAGTTCAAACCCTAATCTCAAAACGAAAGATTATTACATAGTCAATCATCATTCGAAAGGAGTAACATTCCATTCATAAAGAAGAGACTGTAATATATCTGCTTCCAATAAAACCCTTACAATAATGCCGTACAAACTTTATTGTATAGAATACTTAACAAAACAAAAGCAACAAAAGAAAAATAACTTACACAAATCAATAAAGCCCACTAAAGAAAGTGCATTGGTTATTCCTTCAACGCGCCTAAATGGTTCAACTACGCTTAGGTGACCAGTCGCACACACAAAAGGTGTCCCACACTACTATGACGGACTAGACCCACATAAAGAAGAACAAAGAAAATGATTGTCGACGAGCTTAGAAACAAAACCAAAGTAACAACTGTATCAGAGCTTCGTCTATGTTGCTATTGTCAGAGACAACCTAGCAGGAAGCAAAACACTTGTCCAATGCTTCACTGAAGGTAGCACAACACCCTTCATGGTTGGGCAATAAAAAAAAATCAAAAATCATGTTAGTTTTTATTTGAAAATACCAAAATGCCCCTACATAACATCTCTTGTCCCCAAGTTATTCAAAGCCCCAACAAGCGGTCAAACACACATGTGGCATGACATGGTTGGTCCACGTCAAACACTCACAGGTGCCCCTTATTCACAATGTGCATCAAAGGGAAGACCATCTATTTATGACACCTAAAGAGTTTGGCCTAATGGAAGCGCATTAGGTTCACAAGGCTTGAGAGTATATATAAAAATATTTCATAAGAAGATTTTTGACTCAATTCCTATGAAAAGCATTCCCTTGGATAGGGAATTTACCCATGTCACTCCAACCCCTTAGACCCTGAAATTTCACGGTTTTTCGGAATAAAACAAAACCTACAGAATAAAAAAAATTATATATCTATGCCGATTTAATTATCACATCATGGATTAAGCTTGTGATCAATTTTGCTATAGAAAGTGTTTTAACAAGGACATGATGCATTTTTACATGCATGTCATGCTCATTTAGTTATTATCCTAGTAATCTATGGTCAATTTGGCTTAGGTATCATTTAAGTTAAGGCATATCGTGATCTTTTTAATTGGGGAAACAAATTTGAATGTGGGGTGCTTATAAGAACTTGTTCTTTAGTGGTTGACGTCTGACGAACCACTAGTCCACAAGCTACGTAATCATTGTTTTTATTCCACTTGAATGTATCTTTTTTCTTTTACTAATTTGCTAATGACTACAAATTCGTTGTATTTGGACCTATCTCTACAAATACAACTATATTAGGACCTTCTAAATATTATACAAATATTTTAAGAAGAATACTATCTTACTACTATAAGTTGAGTTTTTATTTTTGAAAAAAAATTGATCACAAGCTTAATCCATGATATTTGTTAAAAATTAATAAATATTTATATTAATAATAATCAATAGTTGGTATAAGTCATACATTAAATAAATAAGCAATTTTTATTAATAGAATAAATGTAACATAAAAAATATGAATATGAATATTATATTTTAAGATTTTAATATTATAGTAAAATATTAATAAAATGATAAAATGTTTTTTAAAAAATTAATAAACATATAATAAGCATTTTAATGAACAATTTAATTAAAAGTCTCGATATCATATAAAAGTTTTTTGAGGGAAGATATGTTGTTCCAATTTAAACAGAAAAAGGCTTTCGACTCAAAAAGAATAAAATATTTGTTTAATACTAAGTCATAAAATTCATGTTGACTTTCTAATTTAATTTATTCATTTTGTCAAAAAAATTATTTTACTTTTGAATACTTAATAGATATTTTTCGCTTTTTGTTCCTCATCATCAATCATTGAAGGGTATAACTGAAAAAGCATTCAATACTCTATTTCTAATGTTATAAGTTCCTTGTAATTTGCGTTTGCGTTGGCGCATAAACTGCATTTCTATTTCTAGCTTCTCTGGTTGTGGTGCATATTTTGATGTGACACACTCTTATAAAGAAAATGAAGACAAAGAAATACCAAAAGTGAAGGGACAGAAAATTAAGCCAAAGAAAGAAAAGACTCTCTATTTGCTGAGTGATGTAAATTATTAAATTTCTATTTAAAATAAATAAATGATGAGAAGTAAGTGGTGGAGATATTTAAGTAAATTTAATAAAAAAGATAGAGAAAGAAAGTATATTTAATAATTATGAGAGATATATTTAACCATTAATAAAGTAAAACACCAAAATTAAGCCCATTTGGCCAATAGAGACATGCAACCTGCTCCTAAGAGAAGGGAAATATTTGCCCCTAGTTGGAGCTTCAAATTTTTCTGCAACCTTGGGCTCATAAAATCAGCTGCTAGCAAATCCACCAATGCCATGTAAATCAAAATTCCAGCAGAAGCAGAATTGAAAATCCCTTCAACAGTTAAAGCAGTAGGGCTATTCTCTTTGTACACACTTGACACCCCCATTCCAATTGCTATCCCAATTGGGGTTGTCAGTGAGAAAAAGGTTGCCATAATTGCCATAGACTTGGACTCAAACTTTGCCTGTCACAATTAACATAATTCTATTTTAGCATTGATGCTTATAAAAACATATAGGTGGTGTTTTTAGTTAGTCCCTTAAATTTAGAGTTAGTCTTTTTTTTTTATAATCACAAAATAATTTTTTTATCCCTCCTACCTTATTTTTTTGGGTTTAGATGCACAATCTGTAACGGATTTTGACAGGCAAGAGAGACTAAAAAAGTATTTCACGAATTTAAGGAATTGAAAAATATAATTTTAATTTAAAAGTTAAAAAGACATACTCCTAAATTTAAAAAATTAAAAATATATTTAAGCATTTTCTTTTTAACATAGTAACCGACTTTAAAGTTATGTGAATAATTTAATGTCAGAACCAACCAAAAGCATGTCTTTTAAATCACTAGTGACTGTTTGGTCTTTCTCTTTTTCTTTCTTCATGAGCTAAAAAGGTTGGTTAGATGAAAATATAAGGATGTTGTCATCATGGCAATATTTTACAAGCCGGTGTGCTACTTTCCAAACTGGACAAAAGACTCCACAGTCCACACTGAACTCCATTTTCTCTTCAGCTTGAAATTTATCTCATATTAGTAATTTATCTTATATTAGTAAATGAATTCAACTTCATCTTTCAGTGTTTGTTTTCTAAACTACATGTATCGTTTGATAAGAAAAACAAAGACCTGAAAATTTAGTCCATGTTTATTAATAAGTTTTATCCTGAAAAATACTCATTTATTATTTTGTAAAAAAAAATCTAAAAGAAAGTTGGAAAAGAAAAAAGAGATTATTCTTTCAAGATAAAAGTAGGGTCTTAATCATTTTGTAAGGAGCATGTAAGATGTATGAAATTATTATACCAACCAAATAGCAATACCTGAGATATGCAACCACCAAGCCCCATACCCTCAAAAAATTGATGGAAAGACAGGGCCACGAGGAGAGGCTTTATGGTATCAATGCTGCCTGCAGTACCCAATGATATTCCAATGATCACTGAATGGATCACTATTCCTATCTCCAACACCTAGCACACAAACCAATAAACCAAACTGAATATTGCCAACACAAAAAAACTCTAGTCCAACATATATAGGAGTATATAAAAAAAAAGGTACATATCAATAACTAAGGACTTGTTTGATTTTTAGTTAGGAAATTTTGAGCATACATTTAAAAAGTAAAGCCGAAAAAACTTTTTTAGCTTTCAGTTGGATCCCATTATTAATCAAAATTTGCTTCAATTTGTCTTAAAACTCAGAAGAGTTACTTTTGCAGACTCAGTTAGCAAAATAAAGTTGTTTCGAATTTAAGTTTGTAAATTTTAATCCAAACGTGCACTGAGTGATCTTACTTGTGATATGATGCGCTGCCTTATTACATCAGATGTAATTGAACCCTCAGAGGACACAGCTGATCCATGAGCATGACCATGTGTGGCATGTGTATGAACATGTATGTGACCAGCATGTTCATCTCCCATTTCCTCATCATCAGCAGGAACCTGCTTAGAGGGGTTAAAATGTTGCCTATGATAAAACCCTGTGGCAAATGAGTCCACCATTAAGGTCCCTATGGAGGACAACATGGCAACAAATCCAGTGAAGGGAAACTTTCCCCATGGATTTTCCTTAAGGCAAGGTGAAGTTAGGCTCTCATATGCCTCTGGAAGTATGTGCACAAACCCAGTTGCAAGAATCACCCCTGCAGCAAAGGCCTTAACCATGAAGAATATGTCATTCTTGGGGTTAAGTGTTGGGATTCTCTTGCTCAACAATGGGAGGCTCACCCCAAGAGCCCCAGCAACAAGCACAGAAGCAATTGAGCCAATTTTGTAGTGGAGGACTTCAATTGAGTCACTCTTTGTGGCCTCTATTGTGTCACAAGTGCAATCTCCTAAGGCCATGGTTGGTAAAAGGACAAAACAAACATAGAACAAGTTTGAGATGGTGTTTGAACATGCTTGAAAGTTCATCATTCTGATGGGAATTGAATTGGGATTGTCACAATTAAGTGAGTGAAGGAAGCTAGAGAGAGGGTTATGGAACTGTTGGTGCTACTAGCTATAAGTCTTGAGAAATGTTTTCATGATTGTTATTTTAAAGGGGGAAAAGCTAAGTTTGTACATTGACATTATGTTCGTTGGATGGGATCAAAGATCGCAATATATAAAAGACAAAAGGAGAGAAAATAAAAGCCACTCTGAGAGGCTTAAAACTTGAGCATCTTAAACAGCCAATGTCATCATATGTCAAACATAAGTCTCGATAAAAGGCCACACGCATACTCTCTTTTTCTGGAGAACACAGGTATTCTATACGGTAAATTTTGTTCAAGTAGGATTTTTTTTTTTTTTAAATTTTGACCACAGATATCCTCTTGAAGGCTATCATGCATGTTGGAGTTGGGTAAGATTATTATGAGCAACAAAACTCTTATCAAATTACATAAATAATCTGGTTAAGCTGAAACAATCTAGCTCACATCAGTTAATCTGACACTCTTATATGTTCAAGTCAGATTATTTTGATTATAAAAAAGCATAAACATTTCAATTATTTAGTACATATCATTATTTGGAACCAACCAGATATTAATGGTCTAGTTGAAAGAATTTCAATGGCTCGCAAAGTTGTATATACGTATGATTCTATTTTTACTGAGAGAGACACTTTCCTTATTCAATTATGCTTCAAGTATGATTCTCTTCTGTCATTTGAAACTGTTTATGAAAAAGCATTAGTAAATCATTATACTTTCCTTAAATATGGTTGGTTTATAATGATTCAATTATTATTTAATAAGATATGTAAATTACTTAAGTAATAACTTTATTTTGACATACTTAAGGAATAACTTTTGTTCAACTAATATTTGAGGTAATGATCAATTAAAATATATACGGTTAGTATTTAAAATAGTTAAATGTTAAAAGCTTTTTTTTAGCACCGAAGGGCATTTTAGTCCTTTGGAGTGATAGATAGAGGTAGAGTCAGAAAAGCAAAAATGGGGTCATAGAATGGAATGACGTGCATCCATAGGGGGAAAAGATGTCGTCTTACCTATAAAAAATAGACTGTGTGGACAATATGTTGTCATGCAAAGCCCATAACATGTGTAATTTACCTAGGATTGGTTCATTCTTGGTCTTAATTTACCTAAGATTGGTTCATTCTTGGTCTTAATTTGGTTAATATGTCGATATTATGTCCTAGCACCTCCAACATCTTGAGCCTCTTCCCCATTATATAAAGCTTCTATTGTTGATTTGATTATTCAGTTATAGAGAAAAAGTTGATGTAGCACGGCTCTTTTTGGATAGCTATTAGAAAAGTTATCATAGCAATTTATTTTTTCCATTATTTTCACCAAATATTACTTAAAAAAACATTTTTTAACGGAGGGAGACAAGATTTTCACTAGTTGATCATACTGGTATCATATAACTGAATTTGAAAGCACTTTTAACTTAAATCTTCAAAAGCATTAAGTTTATGGGTTTTTTTTAATTATATATTATTCGACTTATTATTTATACTAAATGTGAGACTTCATATTTACATTTGTTTTCTGATAATTTCTTTAGTGAAATATAAATGAGATTTTTTTGTTAGTTATTTTTTTCATTCTCAAAAAGATATACAAGTGAAAATAAATATCCTCATATTTATTAGAAGTATATGAAAATATATTTTTGAGCATATTTTATTTTTAAAGGAGTCACGTTCTCATGTTTAAACGGTTGTTATTTCTATGAGAAGAAAGTAAGTATCTCATATTTTCATGGACTGACATTCTTGGTCCTATAGTAATTGTCGTATGACAAGTTCATATGGGAGTCGGGTTGAATGTTGGTAACATTAATTTTTTTTTCCCATAATTTCGCAGAAATGGATGTTATTTTTTACAATAACTATCTATTCGTTATTTTATGTTTCATATTTCTTTTTTCACTTTGATTTTATATTCAACTTGTAATTAAATATATTTTATTTTATTTTATTTTCTAAAATTACTAAATGCTAATTAAATGTTTTCATGGGAATAATATTCCTATGACATAATATTTTTAAGAATGTGATTTTTGATAATGTTAAAATTTCTCCCATCCACTGTTCTTCTTTTTTAATAGTTTTAATATTTTTAAAATTACAAATTTTTAGATGGTTATTCATAATTGCAGGATGGAACCTGGCTTGAAGAACGTGAAAGAGGGGTGGAAACGATGGATTTGCTCTCATCCAGTGATCACTATTCCTTATACGAAAATGGATGGTTCACAGCTTCCCAGAGGTATAGTATCAAAGCAAAGTGCTCCACAACGTCTATGTTTCTTTCATTTTCTTTTTAATTATAATTTAATTAAATTCACTTAAACATATTAAAGTTTAAAAACTACTTTCTCTTTTGATTAAAAAAAAAAACAATTATAGACCAAAAACACTCTATACATTAGAATTGTACAAAACTTGATCCAACCTGATAAAAACTGTTTTGACCCAAAGATTTTAAGCGATGTATGAATTGAACCCAAGAGAAAAAGGAACAGAAAGACAAGACATATTGAAAATCTGTCCTTAAGTTGGGTTAGGAGCAGATTAAGCCTCAGGTTCTCCTTTATTTGCTCCTTAAGTTATTATTTAGCAGGATTGTTCTAGTTCGATTTTTGTTGACACACATGATAGAATTTTATGATGTTAAGGATCAAGTTTTTGAGTCTAAAAATTGTTTAGCTTAAAATTTAGAGTCTGGTAAGAGATGCACACAACGTGCCTCAATTCAACCTATATGGAGTATGGACACCCCTACATATACATGTAACTTTATTTTATATTCAGTTTTATATTCAGTGGTTCATAAACTATTATATCATGCAATCACCCTTAAACAATAACTCATCTTTTGATTGGGTTGTGTTGTGTCCTAATTTGGTTCGTCAATATTAATTATGTCTTTGCTAACCCAATATCTCACACTTCATGTTCATTATAAAAAACTTTTATGGCATAAATATTTTTTTCCCTTCAAATTTGGGTCTAGTTTCCTGTTTGGTTTTCTAAATTTAAAAGGATTCTTTTTGTCTTCCTAATTTCAAAAGAGTCCCTTTTGATCCTACAGTGTTATTTTTTGTAATCATTTTGGACTCCCGATAAGGACTACAAGGCTATTTTTTTCCAAATTATGAAAATGAAAATAATGACTTTTAAATTTTGGAGACTAAAAAAACTTGGCCCAAATTTGAGAAATCAAAAGATGTTAAGTCAATTTTTTTATTATTATTCAATTAGTATTGAGTTAAAGCAGAAAAAATAAAGCATCTGCTTATAAAATGAGTCAAGTATCATAAAACATATATCTAAATTTGCATTTCACCACACTTCATGATTTACTTAAATACTTACAAAAACCTACTAATAAAAGTAAGATTAAATAGTTCATTTTGATATATAGAATATATTTATGATTTATTTGAATTTATCTTTTAACACGAGTAGTTGTATAAATATTTAAAATAACTTATAAAAATCATTTATAATATGTTCATAAGTTGTCGTCAACTTATTTTAACAAGTTTTTCGGTATAAATGATGAAAACAACTAAATCTTATAGGAAAATAGTTTAACTCTATTTCATTTTTTATTATAAAATGAAATTACGAGTAAATGCTTACATAATAAATACTTATGCAATTAATAGTCCTTAAGTTATTCTATAAGTTACAACAAATTTACTAATTTTTGTAATATATCTTTATAATTTTAAAAAAAAGTTTAAATTACTCCATAGATCTCTGAACTATTTAAAAAAATTTAATTAGTTAACTATTTAAAAAAATTAAATAGTTCCTTTAATTATTTTTTTAATTGAATTCTTAAATTTGTATTTGCTTTTAAATTAAGTCCTTCCATCTAACTGTAGTTATATAAAATTAATTGTTTGAGACAGTTGTGTGAATTCACAACAAGATTATTGTAGAGTGGAGCCTCGAGCGGAAAGACTTATAAAATAATATTTAAGTTGAATGAACTTGTACGGATGATAATACATGTTAAAGAACTAGATTGAGAATACTTGATTTAGAACATGTAGAGGTGACAATATTATATTTAAGGATTAATTATGCTTTAATAGTTATTTTTTGTCATGTCAAATAGACGAAATGATTTAATTAAAAAAATCAATGACTCATTTTTTTTAAATAGCTCAAAGACATAATTAAAAATTGTCAAATAGTTAAAAAATTTACGAAATAATTTAACTTTTTGATTTTTTAATTAACTCTTAATATTTCTAAAATTTTAATTGAGTTCTTACTCATCAATAGTAGTTAAAATTCTATTAACTTAAATTATAAGAATCCATTTGAATATATGTGTGTGGGTTTTGCTAATATATATCCTTATTTTTTAATATGTTAATAAATGTTTGTGGAATTTGTTAATATATATACATTCTTATTTTTTTTATATGAGTATGTTAGAATATCTTAAAATGCACCAATAAAATAATTTGCTAACACACTCATACTATAAATAATAGTGTATCCTTCAAAAAAAAAATTGTTATTAATTTCTATAAAGCAAAAATAGTCACATATATTAATAACAAAAAGACCTCATGGTAAAAAAGATTTAATGTAAATTTCTCTTAAATTTAATTTAAATCTCACTTGCTGTTGCACCATTCTTGCAAAAGTTAACATGTAATGAAAAGATGCCTCATTAAAAATTTAAAGTATTAATACGATATATATATATATATATATATATATATATATATATATATATATATATATATATATAAAGTAAACATAGCTTTATATAGTGGGAGTGATGTATGAGATGTTGGAGTGGCAAAGACATAATGTCGGCATATTAACAAATCTAGCTAAGATACATATGAATCATTTTATTTAATGAAAATGGTATCACCTCTTTTATTTTATTAATGTTGTATATTACATTATTATTGCACACATCTAATTAAACATGATATTCCTAAATGAGTTTAACTTAGTTGGTTAAAAAAAAAGTGTAAATTATTATAAATATTTTAATATTATTTTGGATTTCTATGGATAAAAAAATATAAGACCAATTTAGGCAATTTAAAACTAATAAATTTTAAGTTATCATAATTCATAATATAAATGAATATCATTTATTATAGTAAATGAAAAAATAAGTGTTAATATAACATTTATTTAACGGAAATTATATAAATTAAACAACATAGAAATTAATTCACTGGGTCCATTATTAGTAAGGGAGATGAGCAATTTACATGAGATTTTATCTCATGGCTGTCATTGTGCTTCTTACTTCTAGTTAGTCTATCATATTATTGTTGAAATTTTATATTTGAATAATTAATATAAACTAATATTATAAGATAATTATATTAATTATTTATTATTAGCATAATTTATTTTATTTTTTCAAATTAAGTATGTTAGATTACTAAATAAGATGATATGAATTTAAATAAATATATATAAGTGTTGATCCATTGAGGAGGTTAATATATTATAAGAAGACTATGATATCTCAATATACTAAGCCATCACACGTAGTTTCTCTTCTCTCATTTGATGAGCTACAAAGGTCTTGTTATTGAATAAAGAGACTTCAATTCAGAAAGAATCTCAAGGCTGCTAGCTATATTATTCATTATATTATTCATTGGTTGTTCATGATTCATATTGTTAAAAAATACTTAAATCAAGAACAACTACAAATTCAAGTATTAATCATAATTCTTATCTTTAATAATCAAATATGTCATAGATCTTAGGACCTTTGGTAAATTGTTCTAGGTTTGCACTTAGGACCTTTGGTAAATTGTTCTAGGTTTGCACTTACATTCTTTTATTCTTTTGACTTTTTTTTATGATTTTTAATTTCACATGAGAACTAGATAAATCTTTATTTCAATCATTGCCGTCACTCTTTTTATTTTATTTGTTGGGAAATGAGGCCCAATAAATAAGTATGAAAGCTATAATTGTAAATCACAGTTAAATCTATGAAAGAATTGGTTTATACATTCCTCTTAATCTCAACATTAGGAATTATTTTTTTCCTTATCTTTTTTAGAAAATCCTCTAAAGTTTCGACGAAAAAAGGTTAAATAATTTTTATTTTAGTTTTCCCATAAAGAACAAAGAATAGTAAAATAAGGATTAAAGATTAAGATTTCTAACCATTAGTATCAGAAGATGTCCTCATTGTTTGGTGTTTAGGATTCAAGTTTTTCAATTTGATACCTGGATAGTATTTTTTTTTTTTCTTGAATTGATCCAGCTATGAATACGGTTTCGGCATCGAAAGCTTTTCTTTTACATTCCTAATAAGTCGTAAGGGACTGATACAATATTTGAAGTTTTTTTATAAAGGGGCTATATACGGTGGTAATTTGTTTTTTTCCAGGGATGTGCGATTCCTTTTTTTTTTATGTTATATTAATTAAAAAAAGGAAAGAATTAAAAAAGGGTTTGATGAAGGATTGAATCTTTTACAGATTATTTTTGTACCATCCAATCTTATAAATATTATATTGAATCAGGTAGGTGGATTATGCATATGGAAAACATATTTGCCATTGGGAAATTTATTGTTTTTTTTTCCATCGCATAAAGCATGTTAATTTTCCATGAAGATTGCTTCCACCTTTTATTTACAAAAGACAATTAGTCATTCTGTATAGCAACTATTTTATGAAATATCAGTGAATATTCTCTTACGAGATTTACGATTTGGTAAGTATATATCGTTTATATGTAATCACAAATCTGTGAAAGTGTTTTTCGTGATTGATAAAAATATATCCAGTATATTGTTGATTCTATCTTGTAATCTTGGAAATTTAGTTCGTGGTGTTTTTCTTACTGCATCCCACGAAAAAAAATATTTAAGATAAATATTTTTCTCTTGAATTTCCTTTTTTTTCTATGATTTCAGTATTAAGAAATTGACGTTAATGGATTATGATATATCACATTAATTTATAATAAGGTTATTTGTGATCACCTCAATGATTTGGGGTGAAATTGAAAATAGTTTTTGAGATATATCTCTCACTTAAAGACGGTTAGATGATGATGTGTGATCTTTGGATTGTGATTCATATATACAATTTTGGGTTTTGCACTTACCTATAAAACTTGTATAAATTTAAGACCTTTCATTTTAATTAAATTGTCTAATATTTTTTGTTGAATTAAATGAAATAATATGTTGTCAAAGTAACATTTGTTGTGTAGGTTAATTTGATTGAATTTACATAGATGATGCAAGAAATTATTTATGCGAATTGTGCTCGGCCTAAAGTAAGACGTAATTTAGACAGATAACTACATGTTTGCAATGGTAAACATGTAATGATTATAAGAATTGATTTTTCTTGTGAATAATGAACTATCCAAAGATAGTCATTATTTGACCGGATTTATTACCTAGTTAATTTTCCATGCGAACAATGGAGTGTCCAAAGACAATCATTGTTTGATAGGACTTATCACCAATATTTGATCATTATGTTGAGAGAGCACCACTTGCAGTTAGGCCTTTCAATTCAAAGATTGGAGAATTAATGGGGTGTTAGACATCTTGTTTGAGTCTTTAAATTTATCATAAAGATAAATTATGCATTGTATGTTTATTGTTCTCTCATTAGTAGTTGTTGCTTCCACTCTTATTTTCACAACTAATATTTTTGGAATCTCAAACCAATTTTTTTTAAGGAATCAGTTGAGAATATTCTCAATTGCATGGGATTGGACGAAAAACTCTAATAGGGTTTTATTTATCATGTGCTAGATCAAACTAGGTTGTTCTTTATCGTGATCCTAGACCAAATCAAGTCATTCTTAGAATAAGAAGAGGAATAGAGTTGATGATATATATTGCATAAAGTTGTTCTCAATTAGAGAAGAAATAGAAGTGTAGGATAAGAAATCTACTTATTACTTTTGTAAAAAGGTTGGACATATGAAGTAAACTTTTCCCAAGTGCACTGTTTTGTATGTGAAGAAGGATAAATTTCTCATTTTGTGTTTGTTCTAAAGTTAATTTAGTTTTCCTATCCAAGGATAATTAGTGGGTAGATTCTGATGCTATTACTCCCATAAGTATGTTTTTGCAAGGTTGTTTATGGAGTCATTTGCCAAGTGATGCTGAAAGAATAATCTATATGAGACAATGACAATAAAGTTGCAATTGAAGTTATAGGAACTTTAAGGTTACTTTTAAAGACTTATTATTTGGATTTAGTTGAGATGTGTTGCATATAGTCTGTTAGACAAAATTTAATTTCTAGGGAGATATGTGAATAATCATGGTATGTGACACTAAAAGGTAGTAAAGTGCATAATGTGTTATTTGAAGAGAACAAGAAATTACATGTTTACATATCGAAAGTCTAAAAATTTAGAGATCATAAGGTATTTTGACTCTGATTTTGTGGGATGCCTAAATAGTACAAACTCCACATTAAGATAAATCTTTAACCATGATGGTGGAGTTAATATCTTGCTAAGGCATCAAATCATATTATATGATTACTAAATTTTGTCATTGGCTTACGTATTGTTACAAACATCATGAGGTCATTAAGTAGTTATTGTGACAATAACTCAGTAGTGTTATACTTCAACAATAATAGGAGTTCGAGTAGGTCAAGATTATTGACATAAAGTATTCTTTTTGTTAAAGAAAGAATTTAGAAAATAAATATTTTTTTATAGAACATATATAGGAAAGGACAATATGCTAGCCCACTAACTAATAGTTGACACTTAAATCTGATCATATGTATTGCCCGTATGGTCTTATTTTAGTTGTTGCCTTGGTTTAATGAGAGTTTTTATGTTCTATGTTTGGATTCAGATTTCATGTATTTGATTTTCCACATAAATAAAGATTACAGTTTATAAGTTTATTATGAAACTTGTTTATTTACGTGCAATATTTAAATTGTACTTAAGGACTTAAGATTGATTTCGCTATGGACTTAAGTTGGACCAATTGCAAATAGACATCATTGAGATCAAATTGCATGTAATTTCCATGTTGTTCATCCATATTAATCTATGTCATTGACTGTATTAATGTGGTGGTCATTGGGGTCTAATCACATTTGTTGTAGTGATGAAAGCCATAGTGATTCCATTATTGATATATGAGATAGAACAAATTGTTAATGTGGAAGTTTAAAGATAAATAGCATATAAATGTGCGCCTAAAGAATTATGATATAACTGTTATAATATGTAGCCCAAGTAGAAAATTATTGGATTTTCTATTCCAATAATTAGTGTAAGCTTATATTATAAGACAATTATATGAGCTATTTATCATTAGTGAGCTTTATTTTATGTGGTCAAACTAACTGAACCCATTAGATTACTAAATAAGATGTTATGGGTTTAAATGAACATGTCAGTGTTGGTTCATTAGAGGATAATGAAAAACCTATTAGGTTAACACGCTATAAGAAGGTTATGATTTCCAATATACTGAGTCGTCACACATAGTTTCTCTTTTCCCCATTTGAAGAGTTACAAAAGGTTCTATTATGGAATAAAGAGGCTTTGGTTGAAGAGGAGTCATAAGGCCGCTAACTACATTATTCATCAGTTGTTTGTGATTCAACAATTGTCAAATAATGCTTAGATTGGAAACAACTACAGATCTAGGTATTTATCTTAATTCTTATCCTTGATAATCAAACATGTTGTAGATCTTAGGACCTTCGGTAAATCGCTTTAGGTCGACACTTACATTTTTAGCTTCCACATAAAGAATAAATAATATTGAAATAAGGACTAAAGATTAAGATTTCTAACTATTACCTACCTACAAGGCTAAGAAAATATGACTTCTTGAAGAAAAAAAAAACACTTATGACATGTTTGTCGGGAGATAAATTGGATAAAACTTACACTGCAATTGGTCCTTTGCATGTTTTGTTCTCCTCTCTAGTTAGGTGGATGCAAATTCTTAAATACAACTATAGTTGTATCACAAAAAATCCTTGTTTGTATGTTAGGAAAATAGTTACTAGACATAAATTTATATCACTTAGTCTTAGACATTTGATTAGGAAATTTAATGAAATTGTGTGATGAATGGTGTCATGACATGAGCCTTGAATTAGTACCAAAAAAGAAGCGAATGTGCAAAATCCACTGAAAATGTTGATTATTGTGGTTGTGATGTTCTTCAGGTTGAATACAATAGTGAGAGTGAGATAGACTAAAAGATTAGCTAAGGTGCTAATGGCTCTAAATTTCTCAAAAGTTTCATTTCCTAGCAATTAGTCATGCCATTCAAAAGATACAACTAAAAAGTAAAACACCCCCCCCCCCCACACACACACAGAACACTGGCAATAACCAAGCCAAAAAACCTACTGCAATAAATTATAAGAATGCATATCACATCCATGTGTATAGATGTATAGAGAGAGAGTGAGAGCAGGGATCCACTTAGAGTTACTCCTCATCCTCACGTTCATTCTATTAAAATCTAATTATTGTAACAAGTAGCTAATCTTAATCATCAAATCTAAAAAAAAATGAATGGTGAGGATAAGGAGTTATTCTTGGGGTAAATGAATATCCTCTTACACACACACACACACACACACAACTGAATAAACTATTGCCTTATGGCACTCCATCATAACATAAATTTATACAACATCAGAGCAACAAAAATTTCTTTAAAACATGCATATAAATGTAAATAACTCTATACAGATAAACTACCTAGACTTTGAGTTGGTTAACATTATACAAGATGCTAAGAAAGAAACAACATACAGAATCATGTATTCTCATCTAGGTACACAAATCCACGAAGTCTCCAAAGACACGAGATTACCTCTTAGCCATTTGCTTCCCACTATGTCAGATACGGGATCATCACAGGCACGAACCACACGTGCAACAATGCAAGGGTAAGCTTACCAAAAATAAGCATACTAAAATGGAATAAAACTCAACAATTAAAGCATACACAATTACCATCATAAATAGAACATAATATTCAAAAATCATACATAAAGCATAAATTTTATAGTTTTCATGACAGGACATCTCATAAGAATCATTAGTTCATCAACCATCACATAAAGATTCAATCATCATACACTATCAATCAATCAATCCTCATCACCATGATTTAACCATCATCCATCATCATCATCATCAGTGATTGAGCATTTTTAGTTTAGTATTTTTTTTTTCTATTCTTCATAGCTTATTTGACCTCTCTTTGACTTATATTTTCTCACCTTAACTCAATTTTGGTCTTAGGAAAATGATTGAGCTCAATTGATAATTGTGGCTTATTTTTGGATTTTTGTGCTTGCTTTATATATTTGTCTTGTGTAAGGCCTATAAGACACTAAAGAACTCCAAATGGTGCGTGTGAGTAATCCCTAGAAAGCTAAGAAAAATATCTTTAATATTGTCACAATAAGCTTGGGCCAATTATGCCATTTTGAGGGCCAAATTGGGCTTGGAAGTCAGAACCTCTGCACTTAAATAATAGGGCTGTGAATTTGGGCTTTGTTTTGTATAATTAGTTTAATTAGATTAAATGAGCCTAATCAAGGCCCATCTCTTCCTTCTGGGTAGTAACTGTATATATTAGTGGAAGTTAGTTAGTTAGTTAGTTAGTTACTTCATTTTGTACAAAAAACAAATTTAGTTACTTGTTGTGCAAGCTTTATGATTAAAATCTTTTCTCTCTTTTTCTCTCAATTTCTCTTCATTCTTCTCCCTCTTTTCACTTTTGTTCTTCCTTTTTCTTGCACAAATTTCATAGCTTTTCCACTGGTGATGATCATGGAAGGCTAAACATTCAATCAATCCAAGGATCCACTCTAAGCAAGGCTGAATTTGAGTTCTGGTTTAGTATTTCAATTCTGTGTGAATGTTCATCTCTTTCTTCAATCTTATTTTCTACTTTCATGATTATGAATAGGTTTAGGATTGAAAACAAATTAGATTATGGATTCATTTCTTAATTTTGAAATTTAATCACAGGTTGTTTGGATGATATTCCAACCTAATTTGTGATCTCAATGAATTTAGGGATTAATGCGATTGAACTAACTCTAATGACATTGATTGAACCTTCACAACTTGATCATTCTTTGCAGAACTATGATAATTCGATTAGCATTGGTTTGGTGAATTGGATTGATGATTTCGAATTTGTTTTACAACCTATTTGTGCAATTTTATTTGTGTTCTACAACTAAAACTCTATTTCAATTTAGATTTTGCATTTTTGTTAGGTGTTTTCGCATTTCTTTCAAGTTCCTACAAACTATTTGTTGAAATTTCCCTTGTTGTTTATAAGTGAATTAAAGTACTAGAGCGATTCAACAGTCATTATCAATCAGTCAATCAATCATCACCATGATTCAACCATTAAACACCATCATCATCAGTTCATCCATCATCGACATCAAAGATAGACTCGACTCTATGGAGATTTTCACCACATGAGCGATTAACCCAAATGCACCCCTTAACATAGTCATCTTCCTGACCTTTGAAGAGACCCCGATTTAATCCTATAGAGGACTTGTAGTTTTATTGAAAATAGATAAACGTGGATAGTGGCTTATCTCAGTAAGGTATGCATTAACCTTAAACCTCGTTAGGAGTTTACCCACCCATCTATTCTATAGGCCTCTTCGAGACTAACCACCATGAAAACCTTCACCACTAGGTTAAGGGCCTACCAAGCACCCACAACTTATGTGCCTACACAAAACCAATAATTACACTTAGATTCCTTGAGGTTTTGAGATCTCACAAACCCAAGTTTTACCATCCACAACATTTCATCCCATATGTACCAAAAGAGTCTCTAAACCCCTTGGAAGGTAGTTCTATATACTTTAGCACACCATTTCAAATCAAAGCATAGAGGTGATATTAGGGAAGATATCTCACTAGGAGAGACCCATGGGTCACTTTAGTGAAGCGGTGTTCTAGCATGGAACTCACCCTCCCAAGTATACCATTTTCTTTTCAAAAAAAAAAAAAAAAACCGTCCCAAAGACCATAGTTAACCCTTCCACCATGTAAGGATGGTTACAAGGAAAGATTATCCTCCATTATCATCGTCTTATCAACATCAATCCATTCACCTCATTAAACAATATTCATATCATCATCAAGAAATCAAACAACACAACTCAAGACATTCATCAATTAACATAATTACCTCACCATCAATATAATCATCAAAACTATAACAATATTTCATCAAATTATCATATCATAAATTCATCAATAATTCATTAAGATCTCAAAACCCTTGAAGTTCCTTCAATTATGAATAACGAGAATCCTTTTCAATACCAAATTAAGAGCATTTCATACTACAATAATTAAAACATACAATTGTATCATCACTTCAACAATTAGCATTTATAAGTCCTTATGTACATACATTTACTCAAACATAACACAATCATCTTATAGTAGTTCATAAAACAATGTTAATTACATTTGTGTTCCATTTGGGAAATCATATTTAAATATGTAAGATAAAACTAATTTCACTTTAAGTTTTGTGCTTAAGCCCCAAAAATATCATGCTTAAGCATCGCACTTAAGTGCCAGCTGCTTACAACCATCCCCTTGTTACACTTAAACACCACCCTAGGTGTTTTTAAGCGCGACAGGTCTGCAAGGTCGCATATTCCTGCAAAATCTCTTCCAAAGGATCCCAATTGAACTCCAACTCAAAATCTTTCATTGTTAACACAAATATCAAATTAAAACACATCTAACGGACATATATCAACAATCAAACTCATTAAACATAAAATAAAGATGGTTTAAGCTTCCCTTACCTTTACAAACCTAGGATTTAACTTAGAGAAGGAGAAAGTTAAAAAAAGATGACTTTGGATCCAAGATGAGGGTTTTCCTTCACTCTTACAATAGCACACACCAGCAGCAACACCCAAACCCCAAAAACAAGTAGAATCAACATCAAAACTTCAAATATGAGCACTTTTATGAGATCTCAAAGGTGCTCATGGAAGAAAAACGAAAATGAAAAATAAGAGGGGAAAGAAGAGAGTTTCTTACTACTGACTAGCCCACAAACTCAAAAGAAACACAATCGCAAGGTACCTTGAGCAAGGGAGATAAAAATCTCAAGCTTTCAAATGGAGGGTTCAATTGAAGAGGAAGAAGGAAGTGAAAATGAGAGTGTTTTAGAATTGGTTCAGATTTATGAAAGGTTTGTGAGGGTCATAAGACTATGTAACTTCCCTTTCCTCACATCCCATATTTTCTGAACTCACCACCCTTTTTCATGACCCAAGACCCATCCACATAAGTTCAAACGCTTTAAAACTCATCAAAACACTCATACAATATGTCATATACATAAACATAACAGACCATCATCTCATAATGCACTTAAATTAAATTTAATTACTCTTGCAATCTAATTAAAGACACTTAATTAAGCATTATGAAAAAACACAGTGTTACAACTTGCATAGTGTAACACCCTGAAAATTAGAACTCATATTATAGAAAGTTTTGCGTTGTGTGATCTATAGAAATATAATTGACATTGATAATTAATTACAATGAGAATTTAACTCAAGTAGTTAATTTAAAATTTTCAATTATACATATGTTATTTTATATGATAAGTTTAGTAGGAATTAGAATTGCATTAGAACATGATTTTTACACCGAGTAAAATTACATTATGCAAGCTTAAACAGTCTAAATTCACATTCTGTAGATTTACTCTGTATATGATTATTTGTGTTTACTCCTTGATCTGTCTAATTAGCACCATTGTCTAGGTTAATTAGCTAGATTTTTACTTTTTTTGGTAAAAGCAAAGTTTCCTTTTATGCCTAATCCTATCTTAACCATCTATGGCAACATTTTCAAAAGTGAAACTAGCCAAAAAAATGGCTAGAGTTGCACGACCCACTTCACTCTTTCTTCTTCCATCATATTTCCCCTCAATCAAAGTGACTTGGTGACATGAGGAGGCTTAGGAACCAATGGGCACTTGAGACCCTTACATCTAGGGTTGTCCTAGACTTCCTTAACACTCCAAGTTCACTTCATTTGTGCCTAGATTACTATCATTTTAATTTTGGTCTTGGATGAGCTTTAGAGAAAAAGAAGAGAGTGCTTGCTAGGACTGCTTGTTTTCTGAGTTTTGAGCTTCAAGTCCTTCATCCTCCACCATTTTCATGCTTCAAGCCAAGGTATGGAGGAGTTATGTTTCTTGCTCTTGCTTGTTCATGGAGTATTCTCCATTAGATGTGTTGTAGGAGCATAGGAAGTTAGCTCTCCATAAATCAACACTTTAGGTCCTTTCTTTTACATGTGTGGAAACATGTTTGACATGATTGGGGTCCTATTTGGGTTGATTTGGAACCCATTGAAAATGAAAAACTACATTTTTGAAGCTCTGGGAGGTCGTGACCTTAAGTGAAGAGTTGTTCACGATTAAGCGAGATGACCAGTAGGGAAAATGGGATATTCTTTTTCAAGCTTAAGCGTTGTTTGAGTCAGGCTTAAGTGTGACCAAGCCTAAGCGTAGGCTGGACCAAGCATAAGCAAGATGACCTACAAGGGAAAATGAACTACTGGATTTCAAGCTCAAGCATGGAGTAAGCCAAGCTTAAGCATAGGCAGAGCCAGGCTTAAGCATGAAACCTTGTAGAATGTGTATGAATGGCTTCCAAATGGATTTCAATTGGAATTTTCATAGTGTATAAGAATTATGAGATGCATAAATAGGTTTTTAAGGGTATGTTAGGAGAATCTACTTTTACTAAGTATTTATGAGTTAAGAGTTGAATGAATTTAAGTATGAATTCATTGCACTTTAATTGATATTATTGAATTGTTATTGACTGAATTAAAGACCAGGATGACTTGTGATCCTCAGGAAAATATTGTGATGGAAACCTTGATTGGTGTGCGCTTGTATAATGACTTTGAAAATTATTGGTGTGACTAAAGATTATGAAATCCTTGATAGGGGATCAAAATGACTCAATGCATAGGTGCATTTGTAGAAACTAGAATTCAATTCTAGTATTAATAAAGATTCATTATGATGAACAATGAATAAAGATTTAACAAGAGTGTGAATCTAATAAATTAATTGAACTTAGTAAACTTTAGATACCCTTGCATATTGGAGTACATTATTATGAAGTGGACTTAGAATGAGCCTTAAGTCTTTCTTGGAGAACATAAATTACGATAAACCCCACTTAATATTAAGAGAAGAAACGCTTGCATAAAACTTAATAAAACGTGGGTTGGGACATGGATACAATTCCTGGAAATGTGTGAGAATGCCTTGGGCATTTGCTTGTGGTTTGTGATGTGTTTGAGATTATTTAATGTCTTGGTTGGAGGGAAAGAAGGAGAAGTCTTCTTTTCCTTAACGATGTGAGGATCATGGTGGATACACTATACCCATGAATGCATGACAAATTGGGTGCCACTTAGAGAGGACGCGTGGAGGTAGTCACATGGGAAGTTATGCTTATGTTAACTGTGAATGATGAGAGGTGGTGTTGGAATAATCACCTAGTGTGGTGATTCTTTATCTTTGTGTTAAGGAGTCAAAGGAGAGGCTTCAAGCTCATATTCTGTTCTCCAACCACCCTAAGTACATGTGATTGAAGAATACCACAAATATTAATAGAGATAATTCGAGTGAGGAGGTTTGTTAAGGAGTTAGTCCTCAGAGATTGGATGACCAAATAGATTGTTACCTGAGGGATTAATCACTGGCTAGTTGTTTCATGGGGGTGTGATGTTGAGTTTGTGGTCATGTTTCCACAGTCCCGACTTAGCAATCCCAAAAAATGCGTGAAATATCAACAATCACACAGAAAAAGGGTTGATCGTCCACTGGAGTTGTGAAATATCAATAATCAAAGATAAGAACTTTTTCATAAATAAAGAGCTTTATCACAAGTTCAGAAAGATATATGCACTGGTGTCGTCCACTGATAAGGAAAACCAAGTTTGATCAAAATAAATGTTGATCGTCCAGTAAATATAAAGCAATATTTTCAAAAAGGTTTCAGATAAACACTTGATGAGAAAATAGTGACAAAGTAGGCTAAGAGAATACTTAATAAAATTGTTTAAGAGAGACATAGAAATACTTTATTTATTTTGATTCACTTAAACAAAGCAATGTTGGTTCTTCTTTAGGAAACTGTAAAGGGTTCCACTAATCAAAACTTTGATTACAAAATAAGTATTCAATCATGTCACTCCTAGCTATACAAGTATTCTTCTAGCCACTTTTGGCACACCGTTAGACTTCCCTTGAATCTAAGAATACCTAAGTATTGTTTAACACTAAGTCACTCCTGGCTTTCATAAACAAAATTTTGAATGAATACAATGATTCAACAACACTCAAAGAGTGAATAAACAATTTTAGCTCAAATACAAATAACTTTTCTTAGCAAAAGATAGACAATATAATTTCAAGTGTATTGTCAGGTGATTTCGTAGAGTTTCGCTTCAAAGATTTTGTTTGTTTCTTTAATGATTTTTCTATTTTTTGCTTTTGAGTACAAATTTCCTTTTATAGATTTCAATGAAGGATCCCTTATGGGATTAGCGTTGAGTCTTGATATGACCGTTGTCTCACATTTGGAGACGAGCCAATGTGGCACGCTTTGATTATAAAGGAAAGGAATAATAGTACAAACAACAACATGTGCTCTTATTCCACATCGAAGGCGCCTATAGAAGAATATTATGTAAATACTTTTTATTCTCTTCTATTTTATCCTTTCCTTAAATTCAAATGTTAAAAATTCAAATAAAGAGAGACAAAACTGAATTTCGTAAAGAAAGATTGTGCACTTTTGTTTGTGTCTAACATGGTCTTTTCATACTTGGTTGGATGTCACTTTTAAGAGTATAAAATGAGTAGGTAAGTGATATATATTAATTGGATGCGAGTAATAAACAAATCAGTGTATAAACATTGGTTTTCACAATAAGTGGACGCGATTGATTTTACAACGCATTAGACACTAGATATATTAACAAAATGTTTTTCACTTTAAGTTTGAACTCAACTTACTAGAGTTGTAGATGTTGATATAATAACGATTAAGCTCTTTTACAAAGATGGTCTTGTGCACCTAACAACAACTAATCAGTTTATCAATAATTTATACTTTTGTAAACATCAAAACTAAGGTGTGGTAGGTCGTCCAATTTAGTGGATCATCCAAACCTAACAATGCAAGTCATAACCATGTTAGTGAGAACCCTAACCCTATCATTGTACCTTGACAAAAGGTATACTCTGAATAGTCATCTATCTTAAATGTGTAAGACCACTAAGTTTTGGATGTTCCAGTGGCAGCGGGCCCAAGATACGATGAAATAAAAATTAGTTAAACATGAGTCAAGTGACAAGTGAAACTGTGAAAGGACTACCTTATGGTGGTTATCGCATTTGTGTTTGTGACCCGAAGGTCATTTATGTGTGGTTTTAGAGGAGATGGGTGACTCACTCCATACACTCTTTTGTTTTTCAGAGGAAGATAAAGGACTTGATGTCAACAATAAAGATCGGGTGAAAAAGTTACAATGAGCACTAAGGAGGTGATTGTACATGTTCCAGAAAAATAAGGATCCATTGAGGATTCCTTGAGGGTTTTGAAATGGGTATAAAGGGTTGGGGTTTCATTGAGTCATTACTTTGAGTCGTAGTTTTTTCTTGTACAAAAGAGGGTAGATTAGGTTTTAATCTTATTTTGTTATCATTATTTTGTATGTGACTCAAATCTATTAAGTACATAATTTCAGGAATGTAAACATGTATTATAGTTGTATAGTGTAGTTGTTTAATGAGGTATTATCGAGCATGTACAAATGAGCTTTTATTGTTTTATATTAGTTTAATGGAAATCAAGTATTTTATAAATTAAATTATTTCTTATTGAAAGATATGATGTTGATGGACACCTTATTTGACTTATAATGGGTATTATCTCAATATGACTTTTTTTTTAAAGATCCCAAGTGATGACTTTTTAAAGAAAAGGAAATAAAGTTATTCATGATTTAGAAAAAAGGTAGTTGGAAAATTTGTCTTAAGTAACTTTTTTATTCCATAATTTTGAAAAAAAAATTAAGAAAAATTATAATAGTAACGAAGGGTGTTACACAAACGCTTAGAGAATACTGGTTGTAACAGCTTGTGGAGGCTTCAACAAAGAAAGAATATGACAATTGAGTGCTTGGTCCAAGTGGAGAAAGCCTACAGGTACAGGAACTGGACGTAGCCTAAGTTGAGTGAACCAATATAATTCCTTGGTGTGATTGTTTTCTTCCCTTCTACTTCTTGTTTATTTATGTTTTGTTTGCTTAATATTTGTTTATTAAAAACTTTGTTTTGAAAATTTTAAACTTTATTTTTTATCAAAAGGTTTTCATAAAACTATTTTATTATTTAGAAGCAACATCTACATTGAGAAAGGAAAGTAAAAAACAAAAATTGTTGTATAACAGAAATTGTAGCTTTGAGAGTATGTTCTGAAGCAATAGAACACAAGATTACTTGGAATTATTTACCTTAAAATATTATTTTATCCATGTACTTATAAAGGAAAAAAATTATACTCTTGTAAGTCTTCTGATTTCCAAGCACGAAGCTTAAGAAGTAGAAATAAGAAGCAAGTGTGCTTTCGCAAAAAAAAAAAAAAAAAGAATAGCCTGATCGTTTATTGTGTCACTATTCAACCTCCTTCTAGTGATTGAATGATTCACTTCAGTAGGTATTAGAGCTTAACATTTGTGAGTTGAGCACGCCTAATAGTGTAGGACGAAAGATCCTGAAGAAGTGATGGCTAACACAAGCACAAGAGTATTCATATTAGAACTCTAGAAGGAGCATCCACAAATAGACTTCCAAGCTTTGATGCAAGAGAACACTATTACTTGAAAGACAAAATGAAGTTCTTCGTTGAGCCTCAGTACATGGACATATGGAAAATTGTCCAAGAATGTCCATATATTCCAACGAAGAGAAATGCATAAAGAGTAATGCAAGAAAAACCTAAGGCCGAATGGAGTCCATATGAGAAGTAGAGATATCTTTTCAACTCCCGAGCCAAATATTTTCTTCTATATGCACTCAATAGAAGTGAGTAAGATAAACTTGTTAGCTGAGACAAAACAAATATGGGATACACTACGAATGACCCATGAAGGGACTAAGTGAAGGAATAAAAAATAAAAATCTTAACACAACAGTATGAGTTGTTGTTAGATCCTTGGCAAGCATACCAAGTTGCACAAATTGTATAAAATGAAAGTCCAAGTATCGTATCCACAGGGATTCGTGTAATACTCAACAAAATAGCAATGTTCACTATCTATGACTATCAGAAGAATGATTTAATTGGAATGCAAATAATGTAAAAAGCAAGAACATGAAGAAACATGAAATTAAAGAGCAAAAGAACAAGAAACTCTTTTTGGTAATTTTTACAATCACTTGGAATGTAGTAAAAAGTGGTAAAATAACAAAGAATAAAAGAGTTGGGGTTAATTTCACTAAACCACCCCCTCATGCATGCAAAGATCACTCTGCTAGTTCAAAGTCCAATTATTATCATCAACTCACAAAAATACTCAATTCCTAATCCATTTCTAAGTTCATTGGCATTTTCCAATAACAATTCAAACCACAACATCAAGCAAAGGGTGATCAAGCCCAAGCAAGCATTAATGCATAGAAGAGAACACTTAATAATAAACAATAAACATAGATTAATAACCAAAATGTATACACAAAGATGGGGAGCAAGGGTAGAGCTTCCTAGCCTCCACCATAAGCCCTAAATAGTCTCCCCAACCAAATTTGTCTTCAAATCCTTAAAAATTTCCTTTAAATAGGCTCTGACATGTGCTGATTTGAAAATTGTCACGTGCAATCTGGTGCTTAAGCATAATTTTTTCCATGCTTAAGTGCTACTTTACTACTGAAAATTTGAGTCTATGAAGCATGGGGCTTAAGCCCCCACAATAGCCATGCCTAAGCTTGACATGGAATGTCATGCTTAAGCCTCAAAAAAGTCATGCTCAAGCCCCAAGTGATGTGTAGTTCTTCAAGATTTTCTTGCTTTGGTCCCACCATTAGCTATTGCTTAAGTCCTCTTGCTTCTTTATTCAAAATAAACAAAAAATTAAGATGAGAAATTACCAAAATATGCATGTTAAGGTTATTCTAATTTATTTACAAATTAAATGTTAAAAAGGGCAAATAAAGTTTAGAAGCCCTAAAATACTAAGATAATTGCCTCAAAATCAGTCAAACAAGGTTCACTAGGTAATTATCAATTGTTTAAGATGGAAGAAGCCAAATCTATTAATGAGATGTTCAGTAGATTTACAATGATCATAATATAAGTATTACTCCCTCAAATAAAATTTTTGTACTAGTCACTGGGTACAACTTTATTATTGTACTCTTTAAAAAAAACTTTATTAATGTAAATGTCTAAGATTTTTGTTGAAAGTAAGATATTTTCATAGCTGGAAGTCACAAGACTATCCTCAAGACGTATAGATCACTCAGGTGGATTATGTCTCTTCCAATTAAGTCTTCTCCATGCACAAGGTCTAAGAATAAATCTATGTCAGCAATTTTTTTAATGTAACATTCTTCTTTTTTTTGTCTAGACCACAAGTATTCCCTATCGGATAGGACAACTACATGTAACTCTCCCTCTATGTAATTAACATAACTGCATTCAGCAAGACCACTAGTTAAGTTGAAATAATATCTCACAACAATTGATCCACGTGACATGCTTGGTGGTATATATGTAACATTTTCATTACAGAGTATATTGATGAGATAACATATGTCAATACCCTGGTTTCATAATAAAATAAAGACTTACTATCGAAGATACTTTGTCCATTACGTCTTTTATTTGGTTAATTTATTTTGTGTGTGATAATGGCGTCAATGGGATTTGGATATAAGAGCTTATACAAATGACCTAAACTTCTATTATTAGGCCGACTCTAGTGATTGAATTATATAAGAGGCAGTAATTTTTAATACTAATAAGAAATGAAACAAGAGAGCAAATTTCCATTTAATTTCTCTTTTTTGTCCCTTAAAATGTGATTCAAAGTAGAGAAAAGTTTCGAGAAAAGAAACCAGAAAAACACTTCAGAAGCTTAGAATTCCTCAGCTTTTAAGGAGTATGCATCTCTTTAAAGTTAATTGCATTAAATGAAACCTAATTAGACATTTCTTGGCATTTTCATGGTAGCAAGCTCACACGCTATCTCTTTGTTTTGAGACTGAGTCTTGTCTGGAGTAGAATGCATCTCAATATATAAATGTCCACAATTTCTTATCCTTAAATATCCTACAAGTGAAATTATCTACATCAAAAATTAAAATTTGTAGTAATTAATTGCAAATAGTTTCTTATATTGTTATGCAAAAGCCCAAATATTGTGACCACGAATGAGACAAATTTCATTTTGATGCTTTATCCTACATATTTAGATAGTACATTGCATTATTTTATTAAAAAGAGATGCTGCAATCTTGTTTCTCTACTTCTGTCCACTGATAAACTTCACGAGACCTCAGATGCAAAATCATGTTTTGCAACCATGTTTTGTTTCACATTATCATACATCACCACAAAAAAGTCAAAAGCATTAAAGCCAAAACATGAAAATAGACAAATTCCAAATAACCATAAGGGAATAAAAAATGTAAAAAAAAAAAAAAAAAAAAAACAGAGAGAGGGAGAGAGAGAGAGAGAGAAATTCCCAAGGTGCTTATGAAAAAAGGAAATTTAATTGTCCATTAGGAACGTTCGAAGAAGCTGCCGTGAAAACCAGAATAATAGTTAAGATTAGAGAATGCATATAAACATTCAAGTTTGAAAATACAGAAGACTTTCATGTAAGAGTAATGATTCAAAGATGACATATGTCTGGGTTTCCATTTAGAGAGTGTTCAATTACATTTTGTTACAAGTAAATAGCCACTTTACTCCTTAAACTTTCTCACTGTATTCAAATCAGTCCATGTACTCAAAACACACCATCTCAGGTCCTTGTCACTAACATGACTTACTGTTTGATAGTTTGAGGACTTAAATGACCATTCGCTCATTACATTTTTTACTTCTAGATAAGTTTGCACTCTTAACAAAAATGCACACACCAATGGATTTCGAAGTAATAAGTTTCTAAACTTTTCAGAATGAAAATCGACAAACCATTTTTTGTTCTAACTATATGCAGTCAAGTGAGATGAAAACATCCAAATCATTGTGATATACTATTTTATAACAGAATTGCAAAAAATGTGGATAATGTACTGTTTCAGGTTATATCATAGTCAAAATAGGTATACAAGTTCTTTGACAAGTGAAAGGAACTATATGTGTGGCCTATGTATCAAGTAGAAAATGGAATCAGGTGTACATATCTGACCAACAATAGTCCAAAAGAATTTGGAAATAGGTAAAGATTTCTACAGAACAATTTATGTCGTTTTACCATTTCTAAATAAAATTTTATTAAAGAACAAATTAGTGTCCAATCCTAAGTCATAAACTGAGTTTCAAACATTCGAATGGAAATTGCCAATACAATACCAATATAGTACAAGTCTAGAAGAGATTATAGAATGTCCCCTTTAAATAAGGGTGATCCATAATAAGGTCCAACCATTATATGAGAAAAAAGAAAGACAAGATTCAATTCTGTTCAACAACTATTAAAATTAATTTCAGAAGATTACCGCATATAGATCATCTGTATTTGGCTATAAGCTTACCAAACATAGGAATCCCCATTTCCTCCAACAACAAAGTGTGCAACTTGAACAATTTTGCATCCCTGCCTTTCTATATACACTCTTGTCCTTGAAGAAAAACCATTTTATGCTATGGATCAAATTCATTATATTTATACCTAACCTATTAAACACTAATGTATACATAATAACCTATGAAACATTAAGTGCTAGCTCATACATAGCTATGAACATGTAGCTAGACCATCTTGTGGTAGCAAACTCCTTTCTTGATCCAATGTGTCCCTAACTGCCTTGTAAAAGGCTATCCATGAAGAAGAGTATGCATCAACAGGACCCCACAAAAAGGTAGGATTTGGACTTGCAGGGCATGCAGTAACCAAATCCAAAACTGAAACTGGTTTAATATTCTGAGGGAAATTGAATGCCAAATTATCAACTTTGTGTTCATAAATTTTTCCATTTCTGTCCAATTTGTACCTTGAGGTGCCCTGAAACTCTCCTTTGGCCTCCCAAGGAACCCGTGGCACACCCCTAAGGTTCCACCTGACCAATATCACATTCTCTGATGGCTGCCACACCCTGTACACATCAAGTGCTATCTCACGGAACAAGATTTTGCCATGAAACCTCAACGCCCAGAAGACCAATTTGTACTTCTCAATCCCAGTAAATGTGTTCAAGGGATCCATGAATGTTATGTCATCCCTGAAATGACCAAATTTCAATGAAAACCTCCTTAAAAAGCTAAAGCATTCAGAAAAAGACAAAGGATAAAAATCAGATACATTACATCTATAACAATTATAGCTATGTTTGGATTACTATTGGAATTTCATTGGAGGGTGTTCAACGTACTTCTGGAGAAGGAACTCTATTGTATCTTTTACTCTCAACTTTCTTTTGGACTTTTACTCTGTATAAGCTCACCAAACATACACTATAGCAATACTCTCTTTTGGTCTCTATATTTTCTTGGATCTTTTTGTCCCTTAACTGATATTGCAAATCATTCCACTATTCTGTTTCAACCTCCCACTTAATTAATTTTCTTTAATTGAACTACTCAATATAAAAAAAAAAAGAAGAAAATTGCACTAACTGCATATAAAGTCCAATTCTAAACAATAAAGTGTGGACAGACAGACACTAGTGTAAACAATTACATTTGAGATTTGGCTCCTCTAAAGTTAAAGAGGGTAACGTATCTAATTTCAGTGTTGATGAATTAATAGTTAATGGTCTAACATGTTTATGATTTATTATGCATATGCACCTAATATCAACTGTTGATTTTTTCTTTAACGACTGAGATTACTTATTTTAACTCTGGAGCTAATTGTTCAAGGGCCCTTACTTTTGATATTATTTTCCTATCAAATTCGTTTTTATATCAAGCTAATCACGACCAAATTTAGTTACCAAAACAAAGACAATGGTTGCCAAGATTAAATGACAAGTTTAATTGAAAAATGGTCCTAAGTCTTAACACAATCCTAGAAACTGTATTTGAATTTTGTTTTTTGTCCAAATAAGAAAGAAAAAACAGCACAGAGAAGAGAAATTGAAGACAAATATGGTCACATGGGGTGAGAAAGAATGAAACAATACCTATAAATGTCATAATTGAGGTCTTTGACGAAGACCAAAGGAAGGTCCTCACGGATGGTCCTGACAGCAAGGCCAAGGTTGAGGTAGAATTCATCCTTTGGCTGTTGCTGCTGCTTGTCTTGTGGTGTGCTGACCTGTGCAGCTTGTGCAGTTTGGAGAGAAGAAGAGGAGCATGTGGTGGAAGATATAGGAAACTGAGAAGTGGGTTTTTGAGGTGAGAGAGTTTGGTGAAGGTTTGCTTTGTCTTTGTTGGATTTGGATTGAGCTAAAAGTGAAGGTTGGAGGTTGGGGAGAAGAAAAGCCATGGCCTTAATGGTTTGCAGAGATATTATTATTGCTAGCTTTTTTTCATTTGTGTGCTTGTGTCTGAGAGATAGAGAGAGAGAGAAGAAGAGAAGAGATTTGAGTTTGTGTTGTTCTGTTTTGTGTCTGTGAGCTGTTTCTGGTGCTGATGCAAATTGAGGCTGTTGTTAACTTAGTATTTTGTGTTTGAGTGGCTTCGAACATGGCCATGAAATTTAGATGAATAGAAACAAATGTTGCCAATTTTGCGTATTGACCCCCTTGCGTTTTATAATATTGCATTTTATTGGCCAAAACACAAAAGGTTAAATCAACAATCTTCTTCTTTTTTTCAGTTTGCTATTTTATCTTTTAAAAAATTTAATTTGTCATTTTTTTTATTTTTTAAAAATTTATTTAGTCTTTTATCTTATCTTTTATTCAGTTTGATCTTTTATTTTTTATTTTTCAGTTTAATTCTTCAATTTATTTAAGATTAACTTTGTTAATTATTTAAAAATGATTATTTTTTCAGTTTTCTCTCCTTTTTCTTCACTTCGTTTTTTAAATATATATATATATTCTTAAATGATTAACCATGTTAATTTTAAATAAATTAAAAAATAAAACTGAACCAAAAGAAATTCACAAAATAATTTTTTTAAAAAATAAAAGATTAAACTGAAATAAAAAATAACATAAAAACCATTAGACTTTTTAAAAATATAAGATTGAATAGGGGAAAAAAACACCAAATAAATGGTTTGGCCACAAAAGCATGTTCTTATAACTTATAAGTAGTGTTGTTAATCGTAACTCGTAACTACTTAGCAAGGACTAAGGAGGGATATATTGAGATTGTACACGGCCCACGTGCGCATTTATTTACCAAGTTATACCAATTCTTGCCTTATTTATTTGATAATTTTATTTAAAAATATATTATTATATCAAAAATTAGTATATAAATTATATTTATAAAAATTTATATTATTTTAAAATTATTTAATACTCCATTAATATACATTAAAATTGAAATAAGATATGTTTTTAAATATATAAAAACATGAACTAATAATTTGATTATCTATTTATAATTTCTCGATTTTAACAAAATATTGTACAAACAATCAAGAGAATACATATTTATAATTTAATTATTTTTTCTTTGACAAAATTTATAATTTAATGATAGGATTAAAAAAATCACACTAATTAATGATGTGTGTACCGTAAGAGATGCTCATCTTAATCATATAATCATTTCTATAAAAAAAAAATCATATAATCATATATAAATAATTAAAGTTGTTGAAAGTGTGAATAAAAACCATTCATTAAATAAAGATGGACATATTGAAAGTTGAATAATATACAAATGGTAATTAAAGAAATATATATATAAAATATGTCTTGAGGTTTAAGTTAGATATGGTGTCAAATTTAGTAGCATTGTTTGCTCATGATTCATTAATATGTAGATTTTCTCAATATCTTACCCCCTTTTCATTCATAAAAAATATTTTATTTAAATATATATATATAATCTTTATCATTATTTTGATTATATGTGCTTTCTTTCTTTAGTTGATATGCTTAGAGACACACGTTGTTTTGGATGAGCTAGATATATAATCACACATAAATACTGCATTTTGGATCCATATATATAAGTGCTAGTTCTTTAGGACGGCTCAAGCACTCCATAAGTAGTAAACATAATATCATAAATACTTATTTATGCGCGCAGCCACGTAAGTTAAACCTAACAAACCTTCTCGAAATCTTTAAACGTGATTCACAAAGTTTGTGATTAAACCAATATAGGTTTAAAAATTACTTTTATATGGTAGTACAATTTAATAATTAACCCATTTTAAAATATGGTCGATTAATACTACACGTGATAAACGTTATGTTATTATTATTGTAATTTTATTCTTTTGAGAGCGTAGGTTACACGTAAAAAGGGTAGCAACACATTTCTATCTCTAAATCCTTATCCCGTAATTAAATAAAAAATGAGGGTTCATCCCAAGTTTTTACGATCAGTTCAAAGGTACTTTTAAGGAAGGAACACGTACATTTTTCACCATCATAATATCATTCTAGTACTTGTACAATTAGTTATGTTCACATATTACAGAACTAATTTCAATTAACTGTTATATTTGACCGTTGCTTGCTAATTCAAATCGTCTTTTTGCTTCTTTGTCTATATAAATTAAGTTAATATGCAATATATGTGATCAAAGTGTTGGACATTTTAGTGTAATTGATCTCTTTATTATGTTAAAATAAGAGTGCACGTTTGTTTTAATGTAATAACGAGATGTTCGATTTAGGCAAAGGTTGGAAGTTACATGGAAGTTATTAAAACTTCCATCAACGGTTGGAAGTTACATGGAAGTTACTAAAACTTCCATCAACGGCAGTTTTTAAAAAGATAAAACTTCCATTAACCGCCAACAATTTTTATAAAAATAAAACTTCCAACAACCGCCAATAATCACGTGTTCTTTGATCATAAATAATCATTCTGGTTCAGAAAGCATAACGGTGTGAAAAAACATACAAGAACAAAATAAAACTCTTGAATTATAATCTTCTGATTTTATCCGATTGAACAATTTTGGTTGAACCCCGAAATTTGATTCAATTTGAAAGTGTTATACACGACTTCACATTTATCCACTATCATCTCGATTTTCAAATTAACCAACACAAAGCACTACATAAAATGTTAAATTCAAACTTCAACACCGGAAACTTGTATCCTTATTCATACTTCGAGAAACAAGAATTAGGTTTTGCTCCTTTCTTTACTAGGACATCATCATAAGTATTGTTATTGTTTTATGTATGAGACTAATTTAGGTAAGGTTAAGATTAGTAAACCTTTATTTTTGTTTTGGATTTAGTCCTTAAATTTATTATTAAAAAAAAAGGGATCAAATTATACTGATGTAACTTTGATAACTATTACATTATTTTTATAACTTGATATAAAATGTAATCTTTATTGATCCAATTATTGAATTATATTTACAAATTATCAAGATCGTTGTGTCAAATTTTGTCAAAATTGAACAACAAAAAGAAGATAATCAAATAATTCATATTTTAGTATATTTTGAAATGTTTATATTAATTAATTTTAATCTATCCAAACAAGATAACAAATAATTTTGAAATAATATAAATTTTTGCATATATGATTTATGTGAAATAAACTTTCAATCCAACGGTGAGTTTTAAGAAAACATCATTCAATTAAAAGTTATAAAATTATGTAATAGTTATCAAAGTTACGCACATATAATTTGATCATTCTTCATACAAATATATTTTATAAAATATTATAAAATCATATATTTTAGTATGTTTATTGTATTTTCCACTATATCCATTCTATATAAAGAAGAGAGTGTGTTTTGGTATACACATTTCATACTCACTTTATCTCTATGACTACATTTATAAATTATTATTTTATCCTTATACCTTTACAAATCATTCGCTAATTTTTATTATCTTTCTTTATATTTAAAAAAATATATGAAAAAACAGTTAGACCCGGAATGTCGGTTTTCCTTAGTTAACGTATAAAATGAATGGTATTTAATAATAATAATAATAATAATAATAATACACAAAATCAACGACTAAAACAAAACTTTTGTAAAGTTAAAAGCTAAAATGACTTACACTTTTTTAATCTCTAATTCTAAAGTGAATATTTACTATTTTACCAATAATATTACACAAAGTATGCACTTTGATATTTTCCTTGGATGTGTGTCGTTTATTATATGTCCAACTCTTGTTGGTTTTTCGCCTTCTCTCCTATTCAAAGGTGGAACATTTTCTTCTAATTCGTTTTCTTGACTTTGATACTTTAGTGCTTAGAAATTAAAATAATTCACATGTTTGAAATTCTTTTTTGATTTCGTGTTGTGGATCAACAAATCATCAAAAGGAGTGGTGGATATAATATTTGAAGCACGAAATTCTGCTCTACAGTTCATACGAGGAAACAAAATCTACATCATTAAACAGAATAGCCACTTTTTTGGTCTAAATTAGACAGAGTCAAGACATGCATGAATTTGATGTTTTGCCCAAAAGCTAAACATCCCACAACAGATTTCGTGAATCATTTTGTTTAAAAAGTAAAGAACGTGTTCTTTTTTTTTTTAACAGCAACAAATAATTTTATTAAAAGATCCAGTTGAAACATAAAGACTGTGTTCTTTGATTTAAAGGAGGAAAGAAAAGAATCTGAAATAGTCAAATTCAAACACGTTCTATAACTATTATTATCCTAAAGATAAAAGTAAATAATGTTTCAACGAGTGGTGTTGAGTAGAAAAAGTATTCCTCAAATATGAAATAAATAAACACACACTTCTGATTTGAGAGTTTCTTCGACTAAATTGTATAACTACTCCCCAAATTCCAAAAAAGCTATCTTATGCTAAAATGTCAAAGAAAGTGCTAGTAACGCTTTTAAATATATTTTTTCATTGGTTAAAATTCACATGAATCCTACTAGTTTACGAATGAGATTCATCAAATAAAGAATGAAATCCATGTAAATTTCACTTAATAAGAAAAAAAATGTGTTAAAAAAGAGTGTGTGTTATTAGCAATTTAGCATTTCTTATTGTGAAATAACTGTCATTGATTTGTTGATGTGAGGGGTGGGCTCCGGTTGCATGCTGTGTATTGGATTGAAGGGTAAGATGCATAGCATGCTAATGCTGTTTTAGATAAGGTTTCGTAGTATTGAAAATGAAATGACAAAATAAACAAAAATGTAGCAGAGGGAAGAATACAAAGAGGGTCCTTCCCCAAAGGAATTCTGAAGTGGATATTCTTCAAGGTTCTGAATTCTTTTCAAGAGCCAATACAAAAGAGGGAGCACATTCCTTTTCTGGATACCACGTATTATAGCATCTTCCTTTCTTTTGTTATAGCATCTTTTTCTTTCTTATAGGTTCTAATGGAACTCTATTGTTATTTAATGGTACCCAAGAAAGAACGAGAGAACAATATAATTTATAAGAGTACAATTATATGAACCTATTTCAATAAACATCTCTTAATAAAAAATCCTTACATAAATTTAAATTAAAATAAACTTATACATCTCAACTTTTTCATAAACTCATTCGTGCAAATTTTCCGCAAACTCTAATAATAAACCTTGGCAAATTTAAGGTAGAAAAAAAGTCTTGAACAATGGGATATTACAATAGAAAAGTTCTGGTGAGTTAGAAACTAATTAGGGTAATAGGGTGTGTTTGGTACGAAGTTTGAACACCTAAATTGAGATCGACCCTCATGAAAAGTTATGTTTGCTTGTTTGACAAACAATTTTTTCAGTTTGGTTGAGGTGACTTTCACCCAAACTAAGATTTACCTTAAAACTACTCTCTTCCTTTTCCCTTGAACTTAGAAAACTTCAAACATAGATTAAGTTATATTAAACAACTGAACATAAGTTTACAAAGTTCAATCATACTACACTTCCATAACCGTAATCCAAACACACGCTTAGTAGTCCATCTCCTAGCACATTCAACGTCAAAACTCAAAACTGCATCCAATTCTTGAATTGGATGTAACTAGGGACACCTTATCTCTTGGGCCAAGTATACATGTGTTTTTAAATTGTAGTTTTGCATCAGGTGTCAAGCTTCAGATTTTTCGTATTGAAATTGCCTCCAGCATTGATATTGTACAACATAATTTGTTTAAGCAAAAGGACTTTAACCAGGACCATTACATAATCATGATCTCTTTGTAAACTTAGCTAATGCGACAAATATTTTGATTAATAAGAAATCACCTCATGCAACCAACTTAGCCATGATTTTGAAATGTCCTATGTGCCAATATATGAACAGAGCTAGTCCCTACTTTACAGTTCTACACAGTACGGATGAAAAATGAGTTATCAGCACAATTCTTTATTACTTGAATTTCGTAAATAAAACTCACAAGTGAATCAAAATCTCTTAACCAGAAACAGGGCTAGTGACAGTTCTCTAATCAAATGTCATCTGTTCTGCCTCTTGTCTAATGGACTCAAACAATGGAGAAGAGAGGTAGCGCTCTCCAGAACTAGGGAACACCACCTGCAGCAACAAAAATTATTAGAAGATGGATTAATGAGGATTCATGATACAGATATGATTAAATTTTAATACATCTGTCCCCAGTGATATGACTAAAGACCCTTGTCACCAGATCAATGCACATGAAGGTTCAAGTATTGTCCGTGGTGTGTGCCATTATAAAAACATACAATGCACCATGCTTTTCCAAGTAATATATACAGAATAATGACATGAAGTTGTAGGGTACTTTAATTGAATGCTAAACAATATATCATAATCATAATACATGTCAATCAAGAATCCAGATAAGTAGGCCTACAACGATGAGTTTGTCAGCATTTTCTGGCCTCTTTCCCAGTTTAATTGCTGCTGCTGCTGCTGCTCCAGATGAAATCCCTACCTATTAGAAGTGAAAACAGTTTACAGTCAGCATAACTAGATAGAAATAGTTGAATAGCATTGAAGTTCCACAGTTATACACATAATGGCCAAAAGAAAAATATCGTAATACAATATTTTAATTTTTTAAAAAAATGGAATATAGCTGTAGCCATACCAGCAAACCTTCTTTCAGGGCTAACAGCTTAGCAGTTTCTATAGCTTCCTCACTTGATACCTGAAAAATATTAACAGATAGAAAACCAAGGGTCAAATCCTTCCACAGAAAAATAATCATAAGGAAAGTTCCAGAAAATTATTTGCAGTTTTATGTTTTATAAGAATTTATAACCTTCAGTGAACATCTAAATAATGAAAACAAATGTATAAAATTTGTTTGAATCTCATTTACATTTGACAAAGGGCTAGGAAAAAATGAGATGATCTTAGTGAATTGCTTGAGTGATTTGAACTTAGCAGGCTGTATTTGTATGCCTCAAAGAATAAGCACATCCTATATTTACAAGAGTGAAAAATAGGAAGGAAAATATTTACGATCCAAAATTTTCAATCCTTCATTTAAACCTATTCTTTGTTATTTTTTACAATATAAATTTTATAATCCTAATACTTCATTCACATTACTAAACACTAGTTCAAACACCATCACAGCTAACACTTTCGCATCTCTATATAATCAATGTGAGACCTCACAACAGTTCCCCACAAGCTGGTGAATGGATATATTCCTGGATTGCAGCTGACATTCTGAAACTTTTAAGTGACATGCCTACTAATTGAAAATTTGAGAAAACAAATGTAGTAGCAATCAAAACACTATTTAATTTCTACTTTATGAAGCAGCAAACAATCTCATTTTTGTTTTGTCATGTTGAACTAGATTGTGAATAATACAAATAAAAGATTTATTAACAGTCTCATGGGAACGCATTTTATCCAAAGTAATTCAAAAATTCCTTGTGCCATGGCTTGAAACTCAGCCTCTACACTTGACCAAGCCACAAAGTTTAGTTTTTCAATCCTCTAAGTTTGTAGGTTCCCAAAAAGAAACATATAGTAGCTGGAGTTTGACCTCCTATTTATAACCAAGCCATCATAACAAGTGTCAGTATACGGTATACCCATCCATGGATAAATCCTCAACCCTTCTTGAATAACAACCAACTTTCAGGGGTAGTTTTAAGATATTGAAAAATTCAGTATACTCTTTCTAGGTGCCTTTCCTACATATCATGTATAAATTGACTAACAACTACAATAGCAGTGGCTAAATTTGGTTTGTCCTAGACAAGTAAATTAATCTTCCAGTATGTCTCTGACAGCCTTATAACCAATATGACTTTCTGTTAGAAACCAAGAAATGAAATAGCAAAGAAAAGAAAGAATTTTATTGAATAGGATGAGAAGAACAGAAAACGGGAGAGATAACTCTCCTCCAAGGGTTTCCCCTTCACAAAGGATTTCCCCTTTCACAAAGAGCTACTGCTCAATCTACAAATTAGCAGATCTCCCTCTCTCCTATCCATCCTACCCTATTTATATCTAATAATGCCCTCTAACTAACTAACTAACTCATTAACAGACTAATTATCTTTACTAATCTTTCCTTCTCCTTATATCCTAACAATACACCCCTCCTAAAAATTGACCTTGTCCTCAAGGTTGGAATTTGAAAACTGGAACTACACACCGAAATGACACACATCCTCAAGTTTTCCCCAATTGCACTCATTATAGCTTAACTGGGAATGACCTACTTCCTTGCATGCGGGTAGAGGTGGAGGTTGGGATGAAAGCAAATTCTGATTGGACCTCCATGGCTGATGCAGCAATCTTTTTCCACCTCTTCTCTATAATCATGTCATCAGCTAAACCGGCATCCAAGTTTAGTGGTATAAATCTTGCCACCCATTTTAAACTCCAAGTTTCTGGTTGGAAATGTGGAAGCTGGATCCCATGGCTCATCTTCATCACCATGATCTTCATCTGCCTTTCCAGATAGCATTTCGGTGCTTTCCTGCCATAGGCTTGGGATCTTCCAATTAAATCCCAGAATGAGTTTGGTTGGCATATTATCCAATTTTCTGCTCCTCTTTTATGTATCACATATCTACAACCCATTTAACCCTGACCCATTATGTAAAAAGTTGGACATACTTGGTAGAATTCCAAAACTTCCCTTTCCTCTTTCTCATCCTTCAGAACTCAATCATTTATATGAGCCTCTTTGCTGTCCCTCCATGGGGATCAACTATGAACCTGCTGGCCACTTCATGCAAACTCAAATCCGGTGGCTTCGATAGTGGTGGGGATGAGGGTGAACTCCCAGGAAGTTGAATCATCATGACTGTCTCTGTACCTCCCTTCTGCCTTGGCTCCATTGTCAAGCTATCATCCATAGACACAACAAAATTTAACGCTAAAAGCTCACCCAGCAAGTTGACATTCCAAGATTCCAGCACCATCGATGTTCCAACCACCTTCATGAGCGATTTATGCTTCATCATAACAATCTTTGTATGGAAATCTGAATCTTGAAAACAATGAGGCTTGGTTGCATCACCAGCTTCAACTTCCTTCTTGATCAAATCTGTTATTGGGTTATCAAGAAAACCGTCTTCGCACCCACATTCGTCACTCTATTTTCCTTGTGCTTCTCCCTCTTTATCAATGGATCAACTTCTTCCTCCATAACCTTTTCAATCTTTGTTTCTCTTGCTAATTTTGCTTCATCATCTTTGGTTTCTTCTCCACCACAACGGGTGTGGTTCTTGATTATTGAACCTTCTTTACTTCTGTTTTCTGATTTCAAGAACTGCAATGGGTCACTGTCACACTCAAAACTGCTACCCTTTAAATCAGTTCCCCCTTCTATGCTTCTATCAAAGCTGGGTAGTTCCACCTTTCTTGTCAAAGAACTAGCCTTAGCTCCACTGCATTCTGACCCACTTCCGTCCATGCTATTTCATTCAATATCTTGCGCACATGTGTTTCAGCTCTGAAATGTTGGTCCTCTCTTTCAGGAACTCTATAGAAGTCTCCCTTTTTTGATGTGGGTTTCCATTTCAATTTGCTCTTCTTGATTCAAGATACTCAATCTTTCAAAGACATGGTTACCATAGCGATCTATGAATCTTTTGATCAAAGATGTGGAAAATGACTCCCAATCTGAATCTGGGCTCTTTTGGCTCCAAATGTATAACCAATGTGTCACAGCACCCTCCATTCTCATTTTTGTGGAAGATCGCATCTTTAGATTTGAAAACCTGATGACTAGAAGGGTGATCAGTTACACCCTTTCTTGGAAGGTGAATAACCAAGGACAACACACTTGACACTAAGTATGCCAAACTTACTGTGATGCTGTTTGCAAAAATGAACAAAAAGCATTTGAGCAGATTGTATTAACTGAGCAGTCTTGAGTTATACCCACTCAGCAGACTGTATTCACATACATCTAAAATGAATACATATATCTACAAGAACAATAAAGGGGAAAGATTATTTCATATGATCCTAAATTTCCAACGCTTTGTTAACCCCTATTTTTTGTTGTTTTTTCAAACAGTGACTGTTTCATGATCGTAATACTTACGATGTAACACTAAATACTATCTCTATTTTCAACACAACAAGCATTAACAGTTCTGTATCTCCATAATTTATAGGAGACCTTATAACGTTTATCCTTCCACTACAATATATGATAATCTATAAGAATCATAACACTCATGTAACCAATTCCATTGGCAATTACACAACTTTCAACAGAATTGTAGTACTAAAATCCAATATATCTATAGTAACCTGAAGAATTTCATCAAGCAGATTCACATCCAGCACAGCAGGAACAATACCAGCACCAATTCCCTGAATCAGATGCCCTCCTTTTACACATTCATGCAACATGTCCAGTTAGTATAGCATTAGCATAATTCAGATGTCAGTCTGAAAGTAAAATACTAAGTGGTGTACTGCCTCACAAAGTTGAAAAGAAAGGAATACCAAATGAAATTTGCCTCAAAAAGTTGATAGGGGAAAAAATTAATGCTCTTAAAAAATATCAGGAACGAAATCATAATTTTATTTGTGATAGAAGTAATGATGCATAAATGGCATCACTCTCTATAAATGATACCAAAGAATATTAGTAAAACGTTCCTAATCCAATTAAATAGATGAAGAATGTGAGAGGCAGTAGGCTTTAAATAGTCCACTGTGAGCACAATTTAAAGGGACAACTCACTGAACTCAGTCAATTGCACCAACTGTTGGCTGGGTCATGGGTGTTCTAACATACTAACTAAGATACATACTGGCTTACAATCTGAAGATCATTTGAAATGCAGATATAAAAAGTCAACAAGAGATTAAAATCTTATGAAGTGACCACATAGAAGATTTTGATGATTTCAAAAGGTAAAAGAGTTGAAGTGATGTTGTAGACGTTACACATGGAGAGAAAATGGGACAAGAAAGAGCAATAAGATAGGTACACCATTTACAAAGTCAGTAACATACCTGGCTGGCCTCCACTCAAGACTGCACTTTCAACTGGTTCCACTCCATAAACCTTGATGAAAACACACAGCATTAGCAATGAAAGTAATTACATGCATTTAGACTCTCCTCCATTCACAGACAAGTGTTCACAAGAACAGGAACCTTGATTTTTGGGTTTCTCTCCTTGAGGAATTTCCCTGCACCTGTTATTGTACCACCAGTTCCTATACCTGCTACAAGGGCATCAACTTTACCTCCAGAATCTGTCCATATCTCAGGGCCAGTGGTTTCATAGTGAATCTACAAGAACACGACAGATTTGTCATCAGAAGATCACATACTATATCTCAATACATTCAAGATAAATTACCTTTGGGTTTGCAGGATTTTCAAATTGATGAGGCATGAAAGCATCAGGTGTCTCCCTCAGCAGCTCCTCAGCCTTTTGAAGACTACCTTTGAAGCCCTTAGCAGGATCAGTGAGATGCAGCTCAGCTCCCAAAGCACGGAGCACAACTCTCCGCTCGAGACTCATTGAAGCCGGCATTGCTAGGATTAGCCTATAACCTTTAAGTGCTGCAATGAATGCCAATCCAATGCCAGTGTTTCCACTAGTAGTCTCAACAAGCACAGTCTTCCACCAGTTTAATTTAACCATGTCCACAACCATAAAAAAAAAAAGAAAAAACCTCATTGATTATTTGGGGGAAAATGGCACAAAAACTATGGGTAAAATTTCTCAATAAATACTTGTAGGAGAAGAGAATAAAAGGGTAAAGCAAATTAAATTTCTTCCATAAGTTAAAATTAGCTTATACAAAAGTTAAAATCGGCTTTTGGAGAAGTTAAACGAGAGGACTTCTATAAATTAACTTATGCATAAGCTAATTTTAACTTATGGGAGAAACTGAATTCAATTTACCATATTGTTTTTTTCTCAAATACTTACTGAGAAATTTATCCAAAGAGGACCTAAATTCATAAATAGTGTCATGCTAGAGTTCTATTACCAACCTTTCCTGGTGTAATCAGTCCCTTGTCCTCAGCATCCTTGATCATACTTAATGCTAACCTGCACCCCAAATGAAACAGTTAGAAATTCTATTTCTAAATAAAGTCCCAATGATAGTAAGGCATACCGATAGAACAGTATAGCCAGCCTCTTTAGCATTTCACAAAGAAAAATCACTTCACCAACATCTATTCCCATTACACAACGATAATGCAGGAAATTTTCAAACATCTTAAACATAGAAAAGAAACAATGCCTCATTATTTATGACAGAGAAAAACAGTAAACTCCTTTGCACCTGTCTTTGACACTTGAGCAGGGTTCCATTGATTCCAACTTGGCAGCAATGCGGGCCACACAACCTTCCACAACTTTGTTCAGATACACCATTGGAGTGTTTCCAATTAGCTTCACAAAGCAAGAACTAAGGGTGAAGCAATTATGTTCATAACCAGAAGAGCTAAAAGAGAAAGAAAGAAAAATTACTTCAGTAACATCTTGTTTTATTGCACACTCCATTTCGATGTTATCTTGGTATAGATAAGCACTTGAAAATCGGATTTTGATGGTACAAACTGGATTGTGAGAACGAATCCGAGTCTGAAAGTAAAGTTGAAAGAGAATCACAGCAGAGTGAATATTATTAACAAGTTGGTATGTTGAACATGAAAATACTGGTACTTACAACTTACAAGAATTTAGCTACAACAAGAGGAGCTTCCTTCTTTGCTTGAAATAGATCTTGTTTCACTCTACTTCGGACCTGAGGTTCAACACGGTTTGATAATGCACACTTGTCATTTCCAACTTTTTCATTTTTATATTTACTTGTAATTTTATTTTATTTTATTCTTTGGTTTCAAAGAGAAAACTTGTAATTTAATTTAAGCGTATTTAATTTAAATTAAACGCAATTAATAAAATATGTGAATATGTCAATAGAAAAATTAGGAAATATAAATCTTCAACATAATTAATAATTATTACTTTAGAATTGTTATTTCCAACCTACTTTTAATTATTTACTTAAAAATTAACTACTTGTTAAATGCAAACTTTATTTCAAAATATCCTTTGCTCACTTAAGTTGATTAGGGTTTTTCTTATTATAGTTTTCCTAGTGTTTAGCTCCCTGTAACATCCCATTTTTTTCGTAAATAAAATTTTAGAGAATAATGATGTTTTATACTTAAATAAATAAATAAAAATAGATATAATAAAATAATGATTTGAGAGAAACTAAAAAGGATATTTTATTATTCATTTGATGGAGAATAAAATAGAGTTTCTTTTTTTATAAAATAATAAAAATAAATAAATAGAGTAAAAAATAGGTTGTGAATACCCCTAGCTATAAATAGCAAGCTAGGTCAGTTTTGAGACTGACTCCTCTACTTCTTAATTTCTCTCTCTTCCTCTCTCAAAACCCTCTTTTTTTCTCGCAGACCACCAAACCTGTCTTAGAAAAATGACGATCTCGGACCCATTCACCGTTGAATCGTTGTGAAATTTAAACAACATGTTCGCAACCCAATTCCGAGCATTCTCACCGTTGGGAATTTCGGTATCATGTCTGAACAAACAGAAATACCCCTCGCATTGTAGTCTTTTCCTTTCCCACAGAAACCCAGAGTTGTCTCGGTAAAATTATGATCCCGGTTTCGTTAACCGCTGGATTGTCGTGAAAATTTTCTATGTTGTGAGAAATTCAATTGCGCACACCTTCACCATTGGGATTTGCGAAATAATATTTGTGGAGGGACAAAAAGGAATCGCACGAAGATAGTACAAATGGAGGCTTCAATCTCTTCTCATTCTCTCTAACGTTTGAGAACCCTATCAGAGCAACCAGAGGAAGAAATTGAGGTAAGGGATGAGTTATTCACAATTGGGGATTAGTGAGAACATGTGTAGGGATCCTTAGAGGATTAAATTGGGGTTTTATTTTGAGATGTTTATTAAATTGTAATTTTTCCTTTATAATTATAAATAAAATATTGATGTTCTGATGAGAATTGCTTGATAAATTGTGCTCTTGATATTTGTATATTTTGACCTATGATTTTGATATAATTGTGTAATATTATTTGAGGGGTTTTAGTCCCCAGGTTGTGATAGTCTTTTGTATAAATTGTTATATTGAGGATATGAAATGATGATTCAAATTATGAGTATGTGGTGAATTGAACATGTGATGAATGACGGAATACATGTATATTGACATGTGTATTGTGTTGTGAGTTATGAATTGTGCAATCACACAACTGTAAGACCCTTTAAGGGCGATGAGTATTGTGATGGGATCCATTGTGGAAACCCGACGAGTTTAATCACAAGTGCGACGAGTTAAAATGATTTTGAAAATAATTGAGTAGTTGTGTGTATTGCATAGTTCATAGGTAAAGTGAATATGATTCATGAGGTGTGATAACATGCTATTTTGAGATTATACCATTGTAATTGAGATCGAGTGTATGTGATAAACTGAGTATGCACGTGATTGAGATGTTGTGTCTATTGAGATGTTGTGTGCATTGAGTTGTAAACTATGGATTGTACAATCACACGACTTTAAGACCCTTTAAGGGCGGTGAGTTAATTATAAGACCCTTTAAGGGCGGTGAGTTAATTATAAGATCCTTTAAGGGCGGTGAGTTAATGTTAAGACCCTTTAAGGGCGACGAGTTAAAACTATTTTGAGAACAATTGAGGAGTCGTGTGTTTTGTACAGTTCATAGATAGAGTCTGTGTGCTAAAATATTTTTTGGATTGGACCTGAATAAGGAGGGAGAGGACTCTTCGGAGTGTAGGCCTTGGGGGTCACACGGTTTGAGTGCTCCTTTAAGCCTATGTTGATCACATATGGTTGGAGCATTCTCGTAAAACACTGTGACCCTGACTGGTCTCCCTATGATATTACCTAGTGAGAGTGACTTGACTTGCTAGTGTGTGGTTTGTCTTGTCATGTACTCCTAGGCACCCGACGAGGTTTTTCACTGACATGGTACCACATTGCATATAGGCTTGAGTCTTAGCATAATTGTTGCATACGCTTGCTAATTGTTTATTATGAAATTGATGTGTTATTATGTCTTGATCGGAGTGTTTGATTCTTGTGTATTGTGATTGATGATTGAAAGGTGTGATTGATGATTGAAAAGTGAATTTTGAATGACAAAGTGATGAAATAATGTGAGATGTGCTAAGTAAATTGTATTTGGCTACTATATGTTGTCTTGTTTCTCTCTAGTAGTTAGGAATGTGATAACACACTCCCGGTTTGCTGTTTATGTTTGGATCCTGTGATAATCTTGAACTTTGTGTTCAGGGGAGCAGATGAATAGGTGGATGACTATGAAGAACCTCATGCTAGAGGACACAGGAACACAACGCTCTGATAGGATGTGACATTAGGATATAGGTTCTATATTAATTGTATGAATCTTAGACGGCCTTGTTTGAGTCAAGATGACTTTATTATTTATTTGAACAAGTTTGAATATGATGTAGAAGAAAGTGAATGTGAGCCTTTTACCCCTTTGAAAGGCTTGTATTTAAAAATGTTTTAAAAATACTTTCAATTAATATTTAAATTTTTATTTCTTTATTAGTATATATGTGAGGGGTAGAGGGTGTCACATTACTTGTTTGGGCCTCATTCGGATTCATCTGTATTATCACATTAATATTAAGTAGTTTGTGACCCATGTAATGTTCGATTATAAAAATGAAATCATTGAAAAGTTTATATATTATTAATAATAATATTATAAAAATTATTTTACAGAATATAAATAGATTTCGTGTAAAATTTATCAAACAGTGATTATGTTGATATTAATTACATTGAATATTTAGTAAAAAAAAATATATTTTTAGCTCTTCAATTTGATTTGAGTTGTGTGTAATTTTGGTTTTAATGTTTTTTCAAACCAAATTAAGTAAATATGCTTTTGAGTATCATTAATTTGTTTTGCCTAGTAAAATATATAGATTTGCAAGATATTTATACTTCTTTTCACATACGGAAATATGAAATTCAGACTCATATGACAAGCTATGGTTATGAAAGAATCACTAATAAAATTCCACATCTAGAAGCCCATTTACTCAGAAATTTAGACAAAAATGGAATTGTGATCATTTTTTTCTACTCAAAATTTTCATAAATTAAAAGGTAAACTAAGTTTTTAGTCCTTGGACCTTTTCAAATTTTGGGTTTTAGTTTCCAAACAAAAATTTGATTGATCAAAGTTTCTAAATTTCTGTGTTGTTATAACTTTTAGTCTTTTCCATTAGAGTGCATTGTTAAGTGATTATTGAAAACCATCATGTGTCTTTTTTTAGTTATTTATTATGGTTCATTTTCTTGTGGCTAAAAGCAGCTAGAAATTGCTTCTCCAACATCTGCAATCCTTCACCCTCACATTAAACCAAAACCATAATCACATTCTCCAAGTCTTCTATGCTACAGAAGCTTTAATACTCTTTATGTTGCTCATAATCATATTCTCCATTACAAGACCAAGTATGTGAAACTGGACTATTTTTTGTAATTGAAAGACATTCAACAAGTTATTGGTCATTCAACAAGTTAGGATTTCACATGTTAGGTCCTGACATAGAGAACGTGATTATGAGTAGAAGAAAGTGCACTATAGAAGCCAAGTGTATACTTAAGAGACATTGCTAAAGTAAAAGATGGCCTAAACCAAAGAATAGGTACCTAATCTTCAAGATGATGTATTGAATGAATTGCATTAGTTTTCCTTAAGACTAATAAATAATTTATAAATCATGTATGTTAATTTTAAACAAAAAGAAAATTTGTTATTTATTGAATACATTATCTTAAATTACAGACATCTATATTCTCCTATAGGTCATCTTTTAATTTAAGTTCATGAAATATATGTTTAGCTTCTACAACAATCGTGCTATCATCCTCATTGTTATAGATGCTTAGCTTCTAAAGTACTATTTCCCTAGCTCATAATCACATAGGACCAAGAATGTGAAGTTGGACCATTTTTTGGGTCTGGAAAGGCATTCAACATATTGTTGGTTGTTGAACATGTTAGAATTTTACTTTCTTGGTCCTAGCATGAAGAACATGATTATGAGCAAAGGAAGTGCACTATAGAAGCCAAGCATCTACACCAATGAGAATGGTGCCATGATTGTTGTAGAAGCTAAACTTATACCTCATGACTTTTGATGGATTAAAGATGGCCTAAACCACATTATAGGTACTTGTTCTTCAAGATGATGTATTGAATGAATAACATTGATTTTCTTGAAGATAATAATAATAATTTATAAAGTTTGTACGTTAATTTTAAACTGAAAGAAAATTGTTTTTATTCATTAATACATCATCTTAAATTACAAGCATCTATACTTTAGTCTTAGTCATCCTTTAATCTAAGTTCATGAAGAATAAGTTTAGCTTCTTCAACAATCTAGCTCATGATCATGTTCTCCATGCTAGGACCAAGCATGTGAAATTGGACTATTTTTTGTGTGGAAAGGCATTTAACATCTTGTTCGTTGTTTTAACATATGTGTAGAAGTTAAGCTTATACTTCACAAACTTTGCTAGATTAAAAGATGGTCTAAACTATTTTTTCATGAAGACAATAATAATACTAATAATTTATAAATGTATGCCTAAACTAAAGTATAAATATTTGTTCTTTTCCGTAGACAATACTAATAATTTATATGTTAAATTACTATTTAGGTCTTTTAATTTATTTTCAATATTCAATTAGATCCTCTATTTATTAAGTGGTTTAGTTAAGTCTTTTAATTATTTAAAATAATTCAATAAGATATTTTATGTCAATTAAGTGTTAATGTTAACAATATTTATACTTAATTGACAAAAAGATCCCAACTGAATCATTTTAAATAATTAAAAGATCTGATTAAATCACTTAATAATTAGATGACCAAATTAAATATTAAAAAATAAATTAAAGAATCTAAACAATATTCCTTATTCTCTGCAATGGCTCAAGAGGGATTGAGAAAGTCTCTCTCATCAAAAGAGATAAAATTGAAGTCCCTCTCGTCAAAAGAGATGTGTCTTGCCTTTAGCCCATTCGTGCATAATCTATATATTAATGGTAGACTTCGTATTCGTATTAGAGAAGATCTTCTAAGCAAAGCATAACAAAAGGTTGATGAACTTAATACACAAAACTGTTTTACATTTTTTATAACTTATACGGGTTATAATTGGATTATTGTTCGAAAAAATTTAATCACATGCAATTATCTCTATTAATTTCATTCTTAACCTAACACAAAATAATATAAGTAACATTCCAATTAACCTTTTATATAATCTCCATTATGTTTTTATTTTCTACTTTATTTTTTAATTACAAAACTATCTTCTTTTGTTCCATTTTTAATTGTATATTGTTTCTAATCCTTTTAAAAAAAATTGAAATAAATAATTAATCTTTTTCCTATTTTTAAGACTTAGATCCGGTCTCCGATCCTTATAAAAGGATATTAGGTTAAATATAATATTAATCTTTCAATTTTGTTTAATTCCAAATTTTAATCCATCAATTTTTAAATAAAAATAGTTGATCCCTCTATTTTAGAGATAATTAATCTTCTTATTTTACAAGATATCAACAAAAACAATTTAGTAAAACATAAATAAAATTGAAAAGTGGACTAAATTAACATTTAAAAAAATATAAGGATCAAAATTAAGATTTTTTTAAAATAAAATGACCAAATATATTTATTTGAAAATATGAGAACTATAATCATATTTTTTAAAAAAAAGTAGAGAAACCAAACATTTTTATTTTAAAAATAATAAAATCAAAATTGTTTTTAAATAAAAAATATTTTAAAAAATAATAATATTTAAGTACTAAAATAAATTTTATATTTAAAAATATAGGATTATCACAATAATGTAAAACTTTATTTCCATTCACATATAAAAAATAATCTATTGAAGAAAATAATTCAATTCTCTTCACGAACAAATAAGACTGCAAACAATAACACAACATGAGCCGATTTAGTCTACGGTGGCCTCTAACACAAGACAAATGGGAATAATTTTATTAAATATACTAACATAATAAAAATTAAAATTTTCAACGCAAAATAGAAAAAAATTATTCGTATATTAAACAAAATATTTTCATCAAAAAGTAAAAGGAAAAAACACTCGAAAGGGAATTTTAAAGGAACAATTGAAAATATAGGAACATCTGAATGCACAAGCCTAAGAAAAATAAATGGCCAATGCCAGAATCTCAGTTCCAAATCGTTCTCGGCAACGTACAGCACTGAAAGCGCCATGGGTTGGGCGAATCAGAGACTCTAATTTGTTGCCTTTTCCCTGAAAATGAAATTCAATTAAATGAAAAAATAAAATCGAAAATTGAACACAAAAAATTGAAGGTACAAAAAAAAAATGGCTCTGCAAAAATAGATGGCATCAACGAACTCGATTTAGCTCTCATAGTTTGATGGTATGTATAAATTGGTCATCACTGCCCCAAAAATCGAGAGAAGAAAAGAAAAATCAAAGCTTGGAACAAAAAATAGAGAGAAATTTTAGGGATAATCTGCAGGGGTTTTGGAAATCTTTAATGAAGAGAGATTAAAAGTTGTGACTGAACGAATTGTAGAAAGAAAGAGAATGCTGGGAATAAATAGGGAATAGCAGCAAAACCCTAATTTTTCTAATTCATGAAATTACGATTATGTCCAATATGTTTTGGGCCATAAGGCCCACGACATACAATCGACGCCTCTGCTTTGCACTTTACAACCCGTAGAATCCCCACACAATAAATACTAGTGCTAGAAAATATTGTAATTAAATTAGGATTTTAATTTCTACAAACGTGTTTGATAAATATTTTTTTGTATCTACAATTACTTAATTGGATAAAATAAAAATCACTTTATTATATTTTTAATGAATGAAAAAATATTTAATATGACTTAAATTTAAAAATAATAATGATATTTTAAATAGAATAAGATTTATTAGAACATAAAATAAAATAAATTTAATTTGGATTTTAAAAAATTATAATAATAAAAATAAATAATGTTTTTCAGTTTAAATTTTAAAAAATAAATGTTATAATCAATTATTATTATTATTATTATTAGGAAAAACACAAATGTTAATACATCAGGGTGTCTATATTTTTAGTGAGTTAAATTTGTTATGTCGTAACATTTTATCTTATTGTGTATTAACATTTATATTTATTAGTATAATATGAGAAAAAAATTAAATTATTAAATAAAGAATAACATAAAAAAAGTAGAAATAAGTAAAAATAAATTAATACTTCAAAATTAAGATACATGTCAAATGTGTTAATAAAACAAACTATATACACTAAATGAACATTTTCAAAATGTGTCCCACCTTTCACCAACTGTAGATAGATCTTATAACTTTTTTCTTTCTATAATTTTACATCATTCATTTGCTTTGTATCATACAAGAATATTGAAGTTCAATTTAAAAATCAAAGTTATATCTTCAAGTTCTTGTAATTCCACCTTTTTGTATTTAAGAGTCTGAAGTGTAAACGACACACAAATACAAAGTAGAAAATAATAAGTGTGTGTTACTTATTACTGGTTCAATTCTTCCACTCCAAGTTATACAACTCAAAGCTTACAAAAATGTTACTCAAAATTTTTCATGAGAGAGCTGTGATAAAAAAGGAAGGATGTTGTTGACCACTTGAACACTATTAAAATCCTTCTTCTCTACATAAAAATACAAAAAAAAAAAAAAAAAACCTTCTTTTGCTTTGGCCATTCTTTCATTGTGCTTACCTAAAATAGATCTGTGAATATTTTTATTTTCCAAGGAAATTAAGTAAAGGCCAATTTATGACAAAATTAAATATAAAAAATAACTTGATTGGAAGATAGTCTTCTAAAGAATTTAGAGAGTTCAAATCCTTTAACTTGCTCTAAATCTCTTCATCTTCATTAAGTAAAGGCCAATTTATGACAAAATTAAATATAAAAAATAACTTGATTGGAAGATAGTCTTTTGAAGAATTTAGAGAGCTCAAACAAACCCTTTAACTTGCTCTAAATCTCTTTGTCTTCATCATATAATACTAAATGATGGTTATTAGTATATTCAACACAATCAAAAACGTTTTGAAAAAACATGAAGCATTACACAACCCGAATGGACAAAGTTGATTAACATTAAAAAAATTAAAAATTAAATTTTTAAAATCAAAATTTGTTTTAAATTTTACAAATATCTAAAATCAAAATGAGTTTCAAAATTAAATTATTCAATCTTAAAATCAAGTATCCTCAAGGAAGCTAGTGGAGCGGGAGGTGAATATCAAGAGTGGTCGTAGTCAAGGAAAATCTAGAGTTCACAGATCGCCTTGGTCCAAATTAAGTCGTTATACTTTGCTAACAAAGATTTGAGGCCAAGTACTAGAGGAATTTTGTAGCACCAAGTTGATCTAGTTGTCGACTAAGAATCGACCTCCACCTGGAGCAAACAAATCCAAGTATTGCTTATATCATTGAGTCGCTGGTCATAACACTAAAGATTGCACTATCCTTAAAGACAAAATAGGAAATTGATCCAAAAGAGGCACCAATAGATGTTCGCCAAAGACCCATCACATGATCAGGACAATGAAAGGGAGCAAGATAGAAGCCGAGAACGCAACAAGACTCATGAGACAACAAAAGCACAGTGTCATAACGAGAATCCCCACCCGAAACTTGGCTTCAAGGGTTTACCTCATGTTCTACTTCCTTATTTATGCAAATATATTTGCTAAGTCTTTTGCGTGAAAGGTGGTGCTTGTTTTTTTAACCACCATGTCATCTACATAGACTTTCAGGTTCCTTCTGAGTTCGTTCATGAATATCTTGTCCATCAGCCTCTAATAAGTTGCTCTAACATTCTTAAGACCGAATGGCATAACCAAAAAGAAATAGTTAGTCATATTAGTCATGAACACAACCTTCTCCTTATCCTCCTTCAACATCGTAGTCAGGTTATACCCAAAATATGCACCTAAAAAGTTGAGGATATAGGAAATTTGGATGCTCCGTCAACTAGGCGGTCCATACTCAGAAGCGAGTACGAGTCTTTAGGGCAGGCTTTGTTTAGATCTATGTAGTTGGTGCACACCCTTCACTTCCCATTATATTTCTTTACCATTATCACATTAGCTAACCATGTGGTGTATTGCACTTCTTTGATGAATCTTGCATTCAAGAGTTTCCTTGCTTCTTCAACCATAGTCTTTCCTTTTTCAGGGTTGAGTTTCCACATTCTTTGCACGAATGGTCTAGCCTTTGGACAGATGGCTAGCCTGTGACCATGGAACTCGAGATCGATTCCTAGCATGTCTTATGCTAACTATGCAAAGAGGTTGGCGTTTTTTGTCAATACTTGGGCTATGGATTTCTACCTTCGTACTCATTTGGCATCCTAATTTGGTGTACAAAGATGGTTTTTTACCGACTTGGAAAGGATTCGCTTCTTTAGTGGGCTTTACCTTCAACTCTACCTTTCTTAAGTCGAGCGTTGTATTACCTAAGTTGTTGTTGATAGAGGTGCATGCTACTAGCTTTACTTGCAGTTCTACCACCTTCTTTCCTATAGAAATATTAAGGCCTGCAACGTTACATTCCAATGTCTTTATCTGGTAGACTCTAACAGCGTTAGTTTTGTCATCCTTACTTAAAAACTTCATCACCAAATGGGAAGTCAAAATGATGCTCCTTAACTCGTTGAGCAAATGACATCCTATTAATATATTATAAAAGGTTAAAGCATCGACTCTAAGGTACTTGATCATGATTGACTTTGACCCCCTTCCATCTCCAAAAAGGGTTAGCAAGTACGCATATTCTATCGTGTCAGTTGTCTCTCCTATGAAACCTATGAGTTGCTCCAGGAATGACTTAATATGGCTTTCTAGTATGCCTAGTTGTTTAAAGGTCAACTAGTATAGGACATCGACCGAGCTCCCATTATCAAGTAGAACTTTGCACACTAAGTTAGCAACCTCTATCTTGACTACCATGGGATCATTGTGACATCACTCTATCCCCTCAAAATCCATGTTTGTGAAAGTCATTAGGGGGTAGGCTCCTTGTGACCTCATTTTTGGCCACGACTAAGTTGACAGACTTATGATCAATCATAAGTGTTACACATGAGCCATATTGGGCCTTGATCAATCATTAGTGTTTCTCTTAGGCCTTGGTTAATGATAAGTGTGTTTGGGGACACTGGAGAATCAAAGGATCAGATTCACAAGAAGCTTCTTTAAAGGATCATATGTAGTTGAAAGAGCTTCAAATTTGCTACCTTTTATTTTTTTATTGAAAACAATAGAATATTGGTCTATTGCGTGTCGCAGTGTATAAGAAGCAGTGCCTGCAACATGTCATCTTCCATTTTGGTGAATCAAATTTTTCTTTACAGCATTGTCTGAAATTTCAACACACCCTATTCAGCTAAGTTCAGAAAAGCTAGAACCCTACCATAGGGTAATAAGCTAAGAGGTATGAATTTGACTAAAAAAAACTAACTTTATTGAAAATTGGGTCCTAGTATGACTACGGTAACCAAAGCATTGACAAATACAGGCTTCAAACTTAACCTACCAAAGGAGTTACTTTTTGAACTTAATTTTAGGCATAAGTATCCTCTTGTAACATTAACCTGCCAAAGGAGTTCTTTTTTGTATAGTGATCTTCACAAATGAAAAAAATCATATGATATGGAGTTAGTTAAAAAAAGGTGCAATTGACAAAAGAATATCACTCAAATTATCATCAAGAGCACTCTTTATTCAAAATGTCAACCCGTTAAATGATTTTGAACACCAAAGACACTTACCCTCAACCTGTTTCATCTCTCAATCCCTTCTCAACAAGGCTTGTGTCTCGGAATGCAAAATTTGCACATCGGTTGCTTCACTTACATGAGCATAATGCTATTTAAGGTGTTCATGCTTTTATGGTGCACTGTGCGAGAAAAGTAAAAGAAAACCTGTCATCCTAGAAAAATGATTGGTCAATTGAAGAAGAAGGACAAGGATAAGAAGAGTACAAAGGTGAAACAAGTCGTTGACATAAACTCATCTAGGTTTGATTCTTATTTTCAATTTACTTGAAATTTAGTTGAATTTGTTCTAAAAGAAAAACATATGTGTTATACTTTCGGATTCAATTGTTAAAGGCTTATAATATAACAAATACACATACATACATATATAGTGATTTTGGTATGAATATAAGGAGTATTAACCCCTTAATAGATATAGTGTTAGGTGTTTTGAAATTTCAGTTTATGTGTTCGCTTCATTATTTACTTAACCCTTTTAAAATCTTTATTTTTTTTCCTATTAAGTTATATATGAAATGTATTTAATAATAACCCCTATATGTCTCCATCCCTCAATAATATATTTTTTTTGGCTGAATGAGTAGAAAGATACAAAAAATTACATAAAATGAAGACAGAAACAAGGCCAAATATAACAAATGATGTAATAAAAAATATAAAAAAGATAAGAAGAAAAATAAAACGAACAAGAGATATATTTGCACTGTGGAATCTTTTTATTTGATATGCCTGTAATTGTTAGTACAAAACAAATGATTTTCAAATGTTTTTATTAATATTCATTTCAACTGTAATTATTAGCAATGTGAAGACAATTCGCAAGGCCAACATGAATGATAACAATTCATGTAAATCTCCAATTGTTGAACCAACCCCAAAGAAGTTTAAGGTGAGCCTTCTTTTTGTTTCACTACAAAATGATTTTTTTAACATAACAAATATTGTGATTGAAGTTTTAATGTTTTTGACACAACTTTTAGTCTCATATTTTGAAATTAAATGACTTTTAAACATAGGTTATATCAAATGATAAGATGACACATTTCATGGAGATCGTGCTAAAAGGTATCAACAACCTCACCAAACTAGTTGTGTCCCAATCCAGTTTGCGTAGTCAAATTACTATAGGTGAACAACCCAGTGTGTTCTTCACTCCGACAACTAAAAAAGAAGCAAAAATCATTGATTGAATCTTATAGGATTCAGCAACAACCCAAAAGTTACTGGTGAAGAAAAAACAATTGGGTTGAATGAAGAGGACTTCAAGAAAAAATTGTTTTCATAAACAATCACTAGGAAGAAGTTTGGATTTTCCCCAGTTATGAATCATTTCCATAATGTAATTTTTGATGGCATGAAGAAGGTTGCTAAAATCACAAATGTATTAACAACCATTTAATAAGTAGAACATCTCATAACTATTTAAGTACATTTCCACATCATGCAATGAATGTTGTCTTCATTTTTACAATTGATTATTTTTTGTCACCTAAATTGCAATGGATCCCCAAGTTGTTCAGACCTCCCCTAGGGATGATGATTGACCAAATTCAAGCAATAATAGTAACATATTATTGGGACGAACAAAGATGAAAATAGGAATGGGTAAATCCTTATCTATGAGTTTGTTTAAATTATTTTGAAAATAAGTTGTTACTCACTTTAATATTGTTATGAATTGTGCCACAGTCAGGAGATCCTTGTGACAACAGATGTAGATTAAGTAGGTTATAGAAATACCTTGAAGACTTTTTTTATCAAGAAAAGAGATGGATCAAGAGGTAAAATGATACAACTAGTTATAAACTTTGTAACATCTACATTTGTCCTTTAAATTCATACAACATATTAAAAAATTCAACTGGAACTTCTATTTAATTTTTGTTTAATAAGTTCTTAACCTCCTAGCCACCCATCTCAGAAACAAGGATAGGTCAATTCATTCATATCCTAATTTCTAGTATTTACTAACCCATGTTGCGATAAGAATTATCTAGCTTTACTAAATCATTTGAGTAATTAGTTTCTTAAAACAATGTTAAAATGTGTTTCCATATCCCATTAATTTGGAATAGGATGGTGTCATGGTCCAGAAGTTATCATCAGTCACTACAACCACAAATTTTTAGGAAAAGTTGACTATCTCTTTAAGGTAATATATATTCAACAGTCCCAATATGAATACAAGTTGTTATTTACAATTACAAATGACTTATCTAATGTACTAAACATGGTTTCCTTTATATCTTTGTTCCTATTAATGACACCAAGAAGCTCCCTTATCATAATTTTCTAACTCTATATACAAACATTTTTATTTTTTATCAAATGAGACACACAAATGTTAATAAAATAATATAATTGCTATAACTCGGCTATGTATTATGATTAATAATGTTTACTCTCATTCTTGTTCTTGTAGAAATGATTATGGCATTTGGGTGTCTAAATGGATGATAGCCTGCAGTTGGACTCAAGATTATCACATTGATGTAAACTTTGTATTTGCGCTATCCATGATTTGTCAATTGATATTAATTGACATTTAAACCCTTGGTATGTATCCCTAATTTAATGGTTCCATTTCAGGTGGATGATTCACGTAGAATGAAGCTTGCACTGTACTTGTGTTCAAAAAACACAACAACATGAAGGATAAGGTCATCCAACTATCAGTGGCAAACTGGCACATTTGGAGGAAAAGAAGAAAAATCTCGAGCTTCCCAATTGACACTTAATTTCCACAACTCTGATTTTGGTTTTCATTTTTTGTGTTTTTTTTTTGGTGAGAGCGACCATATTGTGGTTGTAGGATACTTCATTTGATTACCACTTTTATTTTGGCTTGCTATTTTGACAAACTCTTAGCCCTAGTTCATCTGGTTCATAGACCTATTTTTGAATTGTTTGTCATTGTTGTGATTGCTACTATTATAGAATTTTCATAGATCTATTTGATGATGTTTTTCTAGTCATATCATTTGCAACATGTGGTTTTTTTGCTGGTGGATTTGGGTTACTATTAAATTTGATTTTTGATATATCACTATAGTCGCAATAAATTAAAACGGGAACCTAAGATCATACAATTTTTTAACTTAATACTCATTAACAATTGCCACCAACTCCTAAATTAAAGATAACAACTTAATCATGAACACATCAAACAAAATAACAGCTTAATCATCCTTAAATATGCATTCGTGGCTAGAAGACAAATTCAAATTATTCCACTTGGAGGAAGTTACACTTCCAAATAAGTCGTAACTCCAAGGATGACTCCCACAATAGTCTTCCTTTTCATTAAGTAAATCCCCTGTCAGTTGTGCATTTGGTCTTCTTCATCTTCACATTCTATTGATTCAATTGGTGTTGTTGGGTCGCCTACCACTTTTGCAATTGCCTCAGCATGTGGTTATGCTTGGTTGTCTTCCAAAGAGGCATAGATCTCTGCACATGAAACATAAGGTTTTTTTTAACCATAAAAAACATGTTATGCACATCACTATCATCACAGAGCTTGTAAGGGGTATACTTCAAACGACCACCAAAGGCAAATATTGGGCATCGCCACTAAAAGGCAAATACATGTTATGGATTGTTGTTGGAAATCTAGCTTCCAATCACCTCCTTAAGCTCGTGTAGACTAATGTTATTAGGAATTGTAAAAGACTTGGTGTTACCACTTATGAATGTAACACCATCTTCGGGATTCATGACGATTTCCCCTAAAAAATGAAATAAAACAAAGCTCGCAGTGTGATCCATACAGGTGTAAGTGAAACAAACTCTTAGGCTCAACACCTCCTTCAAAAATGGAAATGGATGAATGTGAATCATGTTGAACAAGAAGGCTTAGTATATATACTAAAACACAAGTTAGCTAAGAAAGTAGTTATGATGTTAAATAAAATAAAATGTATAAAGCATTACAACTTCATTCAATGTTCCACAACCTTAAAGATATATACAACTAAAATACTATAATAAATACACTTTAACATTTTAAAAAAATTCAAATATTATAGTACTAGTAAAAAAAATTATATTTAATTACAACACATAATTGATATATATTAATGCACTTTCACTTTCATTTGTCCATAGTATCCCTTATTGCATGTTGTTTAATAATTTTTCATTAAACTTTCCCCACTACTGTCTCCAAATCTAAATTATTTTCATTTGAGTATAAAGATGAAAGATCATGCATTCATACACAAACATAAGAACTACACCACCATTTTCAAAAGACCAAATCTGAACTACAACGCACAACAACATAATAACAAATTAAAAAAATAATGAAGTCTTTCAACAAAGTTACATGACAATATAATAACAACTTAAAAATAAATGAATGAATCTTGCGACCAATATGCATGTCATGAACAACACAAGTAACTTCATTTTCTTGCAACCAACATACATGCCATGAACAACACAAGAAACTTAATATGCCTAACAATCTTCACAATAATTCATTATATAATCATGACTACCTAACAATGTACTAAACAATTTGTGGAACAAATCACTCCATCTACAAACCCTTCACAACTAGTTCAAACCCTAAACCCAAAACGAAAGATTATTACATAGTGAATCATCATTTGAAAGGAGTAACATTTCATTCGAAAAGAGGACATTGTAACATATATGCTTCCAACGAAACCCTTACAATAATGTCATACGAACTTCATTGTATAGAATACTTAACAAAACAAAACTAGCTAAAGGAAAATAACTTATGCGAATGAATAAACTCCACTAGAGAAAGTACATTGCTTCTTCCTTCAACGTGCCTGAATGGTATAACTACGCTTTCGGTGACCAATCACATAAACAAAAGGTGTCCCCCACCGCTATGCTGAATTAGACCCACACAGAAAAGAACGGAGAAAATGATTGTCAATGAGTTGGAAAATGGAACTAGAGTAATAGCAACAACAGAGCTTCATCTATGTTGCAATTGTTTGAGACAACCTATCATGAAGCATAACACTCGTATAATGCTTTAGTCAAGGAACCACAACACCCTTCAATGTTGCGCAAACAAAAAAATTCAAAAATCATGTTACTTTTTAATTGAAAGTACCAAAATTTTCCTACATAACATCTCTTGTCCCCGACTGATTAAAAGCCCCACCTAATAATCAAACACACATGTGGCATGACATGGTTGGTCCATATCAAACACTTACTGGTGCCCGCTAACCATAACATGAGCCAAAGGAAAGACCACCAAAAAAAGGAAGAAAGAGAAGAGGCTAAATGCAAAAAAAAAAAAAAAATCAAAAATCGGATGAATAAAAATAAAAAAGAATATGCAGTCACATGTAATTGTTAAAGCCTAAAAGATATCCCACGTTGCTCTAAAGATTAATGGGAAATGGAAAAAGATTAATGGAAGTCATTTTAAACCATTGTATCATTTAACTAATTCATATATTACATTGCACTTCAAAGAAAAAAGTTTGTTGCAAAATAAATTAGGGACAAAATTGTATAAAATTTGTGTGCACCAAAAGAAAATATTTTCTTTATATTGTTATAGATTATTATTATAAATTTTTTTTACCACATTAAAAGATGTCACCTCTGGTAACATCACATTGATTCTTTTCATATAATTTTGATTAAGATTGAGTTGGTTGAGAAATGAAAATTAAGCATATTTACGGGTTCTAAAGCTCAATCACTCCACCAAAATTGATTGGTTGTGTTGATTGTCTCATCAAGCTAGACCTATTTTTGGGTGTTTTTTTTTTAAATACATCTCTCTCCTACTTTTTCTCAATCTACACTACTTTGTAATTTAATTCCCAATATACACTACCTAGGACTTTCTCTCTCCTTTTTGCTTTTTTTAATTTAAAATATTATAAAATATAAATATTATATTATATAATTTTTTAATTGGTTTTAAAATTACTTATTTATTAAATTAAATTTTTTTATTTTTTTATTTTTTTAAAGAAAATGATATTATTAAATATAATTATTTTTGTTTATGTCATTAAACAAAAATAATTATATTTAATAATATCATTTTCTTTAAAAAAAATAAAAAACAAAATTATAAAATTTAATTTAATAAATAAGTAATTTTAAAACCAATTAAAAAATTATATAATATAATATTTATATTTTATAATATTTTAAATTAAAAAAAATAAAAAGGAGAAAGAAAGTTTCAAGTATATTGAAAATTAAATAACAAAGTATTATAGATTAAAAAAAAAACAGAAAAGAGAATACGAAGAAAAACAAACCCTATTTTTGCCAAACTTGATTATATCATTTAGTGGTAGTTATTTTTGCATTTTAAGATTATTCATGCACCTTTTAAACCTTTCAGAATGTAAATTACATTCCAAATTAGATACAGGAAGCAATTATGGAGGGCACGAAGCAATTGCCTGTACTAGCATGTGTATAAAATCAAATATCATCACGTGCATATAATTAGTTGATAATATTCATGGGAGTCTCAACTGCATAAGGTATGCGCACTTCCAATTTCTTATAAAATCACATCAAAATACATAAATCATCAAGATTTAAATAAATGATCAATAAGTAACAGTATAAATGAATTAACACACCTTCCTTATTAACAACACAAAAGAAACTAGTACAATTTTTTAAAAATGTATGTAAAAGAATAAAGTAGAAATCAATATAGATATATAAGAAAAGATATTTAAAACCATAAAAGAAATATATATATATATATATATAATATATATATATATATATATATATATATATATATATATATATAGTTGAAGATGAGGAGAAAAATACACACACTCTAGAGAGAAAAGAAAAAAAAATCTTATGAATCACACAATCATTTTTATTCCCTATGTTACATATAGCTATTTATATACAAATCACTTATATTAGATAGCATAACATAAACTTAGTATATATCTAATAGAGCTAACCACTAAACACATGATTTAATATTTTGAATTTAAAAACTTAGAAATTAAATTTGACACTTATTATTTTTTAACAGATAATTGATTAAGAGATAACTTTAAGAAAAATATAATCTAATTTAGCTTCTTGTTTCTTTCTTATATATATTTATTGAAAAAATATACAAACATGATTTCAAACTAAAGGAACAAGATGCTTTGGCTTAGTTAGACTTGAGAGCATATTCCCTTATCAACTCATCAATGTTGCAGTCAAGGTTTATACTCTTTTGTTTGTATTTGCCGCGCGTCTTTTATAAAAGTCAGTCATTTTTCTGCATATATACTATATACTATGCACTATTTCTAATTTTTTAAATATATTTTGTAAATTATATTATATGATTCGTGATATATTAATAAAATCCTATTTATATATTCATTTTAAAATACATATAAAATATGTTAATAAAATTTTATTTGTTATTAATAAAATTATTTAACTCGTTCAACAAGAAATTATCCGTATATAGAGTTGATAAAGACTGTGATTAGATATTAATTATAATAAATATACATATATTCTTATTGAATGATTTTAATAATTATCAGTAACTTAAAAAATTTAATTAATATCTTTAATATAATACCCATAATTTATATATAAATTTTAAATGTATTTTAAAATGAACGTGTAAATAGCTTTTAAAATATATAATTTACAAAATATATTAAAAAAATACATAGAAAATATATTTCTAAAATTTCCCGTTTAGTTAGTTGCTTACATATTATTATTTTATTTACATAAACAAAAGGTAATAAGAGAAACTATATTTTTTTTATTTAGCATATTTTTATAAGATCAAATATTTATAAAAGAGAAACTAATTATATCATTTCCTTATTAGAAGGAACAAATTAACACTAATGAAGATAATTTTTTCTTTATACTTTTCCACTTATCAATTATATATTGATTGTGTATAAGAATGAGGTGTAATATCTCTCTACACAAAAATATCTCCAAACTTAATAACATTCTACGCCATCACGAATCATAAAGAAATTGACGTCCGCAATATAATATTTGACCAAATGGGGTAGGCACTTTTGGTTATGGATGAAATCTTCAATATTCTTTGGATTTAATTACGGTTAAAGGAACAAATATGTAAAATGAGAAAACCAAAATATTTTTATTGTTAATTTAAATTAAATTATAATTTTAACCTACTTTGAACTAAAGATAAATTTACCCATAGGATGCATTTGGTACAAAAAAAAAAATCATGTTCCAGAATCATGATTCTTTTTTTCTTTTTTCTTTAACAGAACCAACTCATTATTAAATCATTCCAATATGACTCAACCATACAATTTGGATGATGAAAAACATGAGGACTAGCAAAATCTCTAGATGCCCTAACCAAATAATAAGTCACTAGATTAGCTTGCCTTGGAATAAAACAGACTTTGTAGTCTGGTTCAGAATGTAGCAACGTTTGACACTTATTAATGATGCTACTAAACTCATTAATCTCCAGTTTCTTCCTCCTGATTCTTAAGACTTATTAATTCGAGAAAATGATTCTTATGAATAACTCAAATAAGTTTAAATTATCATATTTATTCATAAAAATATTTATATATATTTCTGAAGAATCAATAACTCACATTTATTTTTAATAGAAAATTTTTATAAACTTCAATTATTTACCATATTAAATAATATACTAAGAGTAATATATAGTGTTTTTACCGCAATAAAACTTCTTTTCAACCTAAAAAAAGTAAGATTCTCACCTTACTAGCCTCGAATAGGAACAGTTTTGTAGAAAACCTAAGAAAAATGCACTCCGAAAAATAATATATCCTCATAATGCCATTTTTTAAATAATACACCAAACACGAGAAACAAACGTTTATATTTTAGATTCATGAAAAACTGAAGTGTTCTTATACGAAACACTCCCTTATTTGTTTTCATTAGAAGAATCAAATCCTCTTAATATATTTTACCGTAAAAGCGTAGTCATTGCATCACACACACATTGGCTAAAGACAATATCAACAATATGTTTTTCACATTCTATTTCCGCCATCACCATTTCTCTCTTTGCTTCTGATCAAATTACTCGATCATCACATTTATAACTTTTTATATATCTCCTACTCTAATGGAATATATACCCCATTTGAGTATCAAGAGTATCATTTTGCAAAAACAAAGCAATTATTTGAGTACTTATATAGTTATATTCTAACATTCATATTCTTTTACCCCCTACCCAGTGCACCCACCAAAAAAATATTCTGAGAAAAACATAGTATATTTCTAATTATTTTGAGCCAACTAAATGATGAATCATAACATAGAAAGTATCATTCAGGGGTAGCAAGTATAAACACCACCATTGCCAATGGCATATAATCATACCATGGTATTGTGCTCTGGCCTATGAGTGAACTCAAAATCTATGTGCACAAAAGCCCTTTCAACTTCTGGAAGCTGCTCTAGCTTCACTTGGAGTGTCTCACCAATGTTGTGTGCTTGGTGGAGAAGCATGTCTTCTGGCAACACAATGTCAACTTCCACAAAGTAATGTGCACCAAAGGTGTATGCTCTAACAGTATCTATGTGCTTGATCTGCTCATGGTGATTCCATATGAGATAAGTTAACTTGGCCAGAAAATCAGGTGGTGCTGTTCTTCCAATGAGTGAACCAACATTCTCAATGACAGTCTTGGTCCATGTATTAATTGTATACAATGCTATCTGCATTACACATTCAGGATATCATAATTAGTAGTTCAATCAAGCAGTTGGCTTGATGTAACACCAACAATCAATTAACATAAAGACCTCCCTTCAAGATTTTGAAATGGCACATACAAGGAGATTATGGCCATTGAAGTACAATAGAGAAAAACAACTCAAAGGTAAATATGTTTTTAGTCCTTGAAAATGTAACAAATTTTTATTCAATGTAGGGACTAAAACAAAAAATCATGATATTTTCAAGGACCAAAAATATATTTAGATCTCAATGCAAAAAAAAAAGAAAAGAAAACACTTGTTGAATATGTGAATCTAACTAGAAAATCAAAGTACGATCAAGGGAGAGAATAAAAAAAGCATGTTCGCAATTATCTGTGAAAACAAAATAATGAAAACCAAAGGCAAGCACTAAGCTGTAGTTAAGAACTCACAACAATAGCTCCTGTTGGATCAATCCACCAGTAGAACTTGACAGCTAGAACAGCAGCAGCTAATCCAACAGAATTAGTAATGACATCAAATAAGTGATCCTGTGCATATGCTCTAATGATTTCATTTTTAAATCTTCGACAGTAGACCATAAGAATGAACTTCACTACAGTCACAAACACCATAATCCCCATCATCCAATGCAGTTTTGCTGAATCCATGTCAGGCTTGACCTTTAAGAAAAAGAATGACATGAAAAATTAAAAGCATGTGTCAAGGGAATAATTACATTTGCAGGAAAATTGAAAAAAGAACTACTTAAATTGCTATAGCTAAAACAAAAGACTAGAATTAGTTTGGATAAAGTTTTCAACAAGCACTTATAGGAAAAGAAAATAAGGAGGTAAAATGAATCAAATTTCTTCAAAAATTAAAAATAACTTATGCACCTCAATTGTTTAAGAAGTTAAATGAGAGAGATTAAAAAAAATTGGGGTGGACAAGTTAATCATAACTTGTGGAAGAAATTTGATTCATTTTATCTTATTTTCTTCTCCTTTGAATACTTCTTGAAGAGTTTATCAAAACATTTCCTAAATTCAAAATCTTAAACAAAAAGAAAACATGTGTTGAACCCAAATTTGGGGATCAAATGAACAAATAAAGAACAAAAAGCCTATCTCAATTACCTTGGAAATAAGTTGTCGACCAGATTCAATCAAAATCTGCAGCCCCAAGGTGGCCATCACTGATGCAAAAACAATGATACCCTGCCCAGGAAATCTTATTAGTATGTAGCTGTATTAAGCAACCATGTAATGGCTGTTTTGAAAATATCTAAAACAACCAGCTACTTTCATTTCCACTCTCAGGATATTATGAAACTATAGCATTAGACTGCATTTACTAAAACTTTATAGGACTAAATCACCTTGTGCAGTTTAATTTATATTAAACCTTACCACAGGTTGCATGCGCTTCTTTCCAATTGGATAGCGATATTGGTTTGGGTTTTTCATGGCATGAGCAGTAAACCACAATATGAAGCCTGACAAGAGATCCAAGAGAGAATCCATGGTTGAAGCAATGACTGCCAATGATCTGCTCGCAACTGATGCATAAACCTTTGCTACAAACAGCACCAAGTTACATATATTTGATACATGAACAGCAATCCTCTCACTCTTAGCTAGTTGCTTCAGTTCATCCTGAGAAACATTGAGCACGTTTTTTAGAAGAACTCTCTCAAGATATACATTAATCTTTCATCTCCATGTGTTTAAGACTTTGAGTCGATCATGTTTAATGGGAAATCATAAAATTTTCACTGAGATATTGTTGTCAAAACAGGTTAGTGATGCTTCATGTATGAAAAAGTATATGTAAATAATGGTGATAGAACAATCTACCTCAGTAAGCGTTCCTGGGAAACCACCCGTTTCAGTCATTGTCTCCATCTCATTAAATCCTTCAAGGAGACTCTCCTGTTTCTTATAATATTCTGCCACTTTGCGTTGCTTCCCTACAATACAAGTTCACGGTGGGCTATAGAGTAAGTAGTCAAATCAACAACATAAAATATAGCCAACTAATTCCTGAGGCAAAAAAAAAAAAAACCAAACAACTTCAGAAACTAGATCATGGAAGCCACATATCATGCATGTAAGTAATAAACACGTTGAACTTAACATTCCCATTAAACTTGATCATCTCAAATGCATGGAATTATTCCAAACTAACAAATACAAGCACCAATGATGCACATTCACGATGAAAGGATCTTCCTTTATGTAAACATTCCCAGTTTCCCACCATGGCCTACAATAAATAACAAATAAAGACTAATAATAACACCACTGCTCTGACTTCTTCGGTGTTCACTAGCATCACCACTAAGAGGGAAACAGTCACACAAAGCAAAGACATTAAAGTTCAAAGCTTGAACATTCAAAGGAAAACTGGATTTGCAGAATTCAACACATGCATAATAACCACAGAGACCAAAACAGACCCACTACAAAAAAAAAATAGAGACTTTATCACTTTAGAAATCAAAGAATGAGCAAAGACACACACTGAAATTGCACAAATCAACATACATTCACTCACAATAACAAAACCAGACCCATCAAAAAGTCCAAAAAGAAAAAGAGCAAGTTACACTAACACTGGGATATCCCTCCCTTTTTAAAGCCTACAATCCTTAATTGTTTAAAACACATTACACTGTGTATCAAGCGATCAATTTTCAAGAAATGTCACATTCCTGTTTCCACGCAATTCAACACATCACCACTATAAACAAACCATAGCCATTTGCACAAAACAGAAACTTTAGACATTCAAAAGAAGAAAAATTAGAATTAGGTGACCAATGGCTTACTGGGCTTGCACACCTAAACACATAACATGCAGAAACAATAAAAGGGAAAAGAGAATGACTCACTGGGCTTGCGGAGAAGGCCGCGGAAAGTGAAGGAACGGTGCTGTTGATGATGATCATGCGTTTGGTTTGGCAAACGAAACTCCTCCACGTTAAGTCTCCACGAAGCATTAGCAGCATCTTCCTCCGATGACACCGGAAGCGGTTCCCTCCGACGGTGTCTGCCGTCGCTCTCCGCCATGCTCGTTCCCTGAAAACAACTTTTGAGGGATGGAATAATGATAAATATTAGTGTTCTGAGAGAATGAGAAGAGAAGAAGAGAAGTAATAACTTTGTTGTTTTTTTTTTAATCCTAGGGCTGTATGTATTTGTAGTATGGAGTAGAAAACAAATTTCCAATACAATCGAAATCATTATTTACATTATCTTATTTTTAAGTTATTTTAAAATATTATTTTTAGTTATTTTGTGTGGTTAATTATTTAATAATTTAACATTTAAATTATAAATTACCAAATCCAATTTATATGTAACAACTTTTTAAGTTTAATTTCAAACATAAGATCCCCTAGGATTATTTTTTACCAAATATTTTAAATTTCAAGAAAATATATAATAAAATTTCACTTAGAAAATTAATTAATTATTTCATCATATTAAATTATCTAATTTAATTAATTCTGAAATATTAAAATAATTTTTTTAACTGACATTAAAACACTCTTTATATGATCATTTGTAGGTTTAATACTAAAATGATAATATATATTAACATAATAGGCATCGTTAATTATTATGATAATCTCATGTAAAAAAATTATTAAACCTCTTCTTAAAAATTTTAATCATTAGAAAAATTCAATTGAGTCTGTTTAATGATCACATTCACATGTAACTCATTCATATATATAAATTAATCAATGAGATATATTAATATTTATCCAATAAATATTATCACATAAATATTAATCTATTTGGATTATTGGTGTTCTATTTATAATAATTCTATGATCAAGAACAATTTATTTTAAAGTTAAAAAAAACTTGTTTTTCATTATCATAATCTCCATTATCATAACAAGTCTTTAATTTTAATCAAGAATATTATCAAAACTATTTAATCAAATTGTAAAAGATGATAATGAAAACAATATAATATTTTATTTTTAAAACTGAAATTGATTACATAATGACTTAAATAGTAAACATACAAATTCATCCCCAATAGAACACTTATTGCATAGATGAGGAAAAGTACAATGTGGGTGTTTAAGTTAAAGCATGTGATGGAGCCTAAGTTGTATTTAGTGCGAGCAAGGTTCATATGTCAAGAATCAAGATTATCATTTAGAAAAAATGAAATAAATAAATAAATTTATCCTAAATTACTCTTTTGACCTCTTTATTTTTTATTAATTTGAGCGACTTAGTCTCCAATTATTAAAATATTCAATAAGATCCTCTAATTGTCAAAATTATATTTTTAAATAAAATCTCATATTAAAGTCTTATAAATAGAAAAAAGGAAGTAATTAAACTAGAAATTATACTAAAAAAACTAATTAAATTCTCTGGTGGAGATTAATAATTATCAAAATCAATAAATATTTGACACTAATTATGAGGTGACCTAAATAATACATTTTTGTTGTTTCATAATCGATGCTAGAGTGGTGATGATGTCTCCATTTCTCATTGGACTAGGCTATAGTGAAAAAAGACAAAAGGTTCTACTTTGCATATATTAAAGTACTATATTAAATATTTTCATATAAAAATTAAGTTGAAAAAAATTAAAAAATGGAAGGATTAAGAGTAATTTAGCCTTGATTTTATTTGAATTAAAAAATGGAAGGTTCCACTGTTGCAATGAATTTAATACTTTATATAATTGAATAGTTTAATAATTAATAATGTAAATTATAAATAAAATAATATGTTAACATATCATTAAAGATGATCGATCAAATTACACTAGTGTAAATTTAACAACTATTACATTATTTATAACTTTCATCTGAATAATATTTTATTAAAATTCATTGTTGGAATGAAAGTTCCTTTCACATAAGTTACATATGCAAAATTTTATACTAATCCAAAATTATTTGTTACATCGTTTATATAAATTAAGATTAACATAATATAAACATTTCAAAATATACTAAAATATGGATGATTTGATTATCTTCTGGTTGTTGTTCAATTTTTGACAAATTTTGACACAAACGTTGTTGATAATATGTAAATATAATTCAACAGTTGAATCATTAAAAATCATATTTTATATCAAGTTATAAAGATGGTGTAATAGTTGTCATAGTTACACCGATATAATTTGATCTCTCTTCATCATTAAATGTCATTAAGTTAACCAACATGTCATTAGTTTGAGTAGAACTAAGCACAATAAGCTTATATCTCTTAAGTGAATTCAAACCTTATAAATAGAAAAAATATGATGGGATGGAACATCTAATTAAAGGTAGTTGGCCGGAGTTTTTGATAAAAATTAATCATTTATCAAGTTGATAAATTTTCCGCACAAAACATGATGATCTAAAAAATATCATTAAATTAATTTGGGCTTTTTAATTTATTTTAAACAACTAATTTAATTTTTACTATATAAAATATGGAATGTTTATCTATTAATAATTGTCATTATTATTATTATTATCATCCTATGTTTTTTTGTATATCAAACTAACATGGTTTAATTACTTTTTTGTCATCTAAATTATTTTTTAGTGTCAATTTGATCATGTTATTATTTAAAGGTTCAATTAGGTCATGTGCAAAGTTAATCCAACGATGAGTCAGACCAAAGAAAAATTTAAGAGAGTTTTTTGGATAAATGATCTTTTGGTCATTGAATGTATAAATCAATGATAATTTAGTCCTTAAAATAACAAATTTTTTGATTTAGTCCCCAAATATATAAAAAATACGACAATGTCTAAAGTTTTGTGCGGTGGTGATTTCAACATCTCACACATACCTAAAAAAATCAGAAAAAACTATAATCTACACATCGTTGTATCCACATTTTCCATATATTGGATCCTCCCTATTGCATATTATTCTTCAATATCCCTTTTTTAAGTTTTTTTTTGTTTCTTCGTCATCTCTTTTTACTTCTTCATTTTATCTCTCCTCTTTCTTTTGTTATTTTTTGTCAGAAGAAGATAAGAGACAACCTATTTTGCTCGCCATCATATATTTAAAATATGATGAAGGATCATGATTCAAATGTAAATAACATTATTGTAATCAATCAAATGATTGAGCACAAATGATTAATATGTTAAAGTTAAGGTTGAATCATTTGGATAATACATGAGTTCAATTATTGATGGAAAGAATTGTTGATCGGGCTTTACTTATCTAAAATTCACCAAAAAGTAAAAGAGTTATAGATAAAAAGTAAAGTTATTTTAGCATGTTACATCAAGTCAATAATGGAATGTAAAAATTATAAGTTTTTCAAAAAGTTGAAGATAAAATATATCAAATTAATTTGTTGGGAATAAAATTTGTTGGGAGTCCAAAGAGAAGTGGAATGATTTTTGTATGTTCATAGGCTGGAAGGCAACATATATCGGGTTGGGAAGGAGCACGAAAATGATAAAGAAATCAAAATAACACATGACAATTAAAATATTTTAATAATAAATGATAAAGAGTTAAAACCAAAATCATGAATCGTCATCTATTCAATAAACTTTTCAAATTCAAATAATTAGGTTAGTGTTATGTGTCTTACATGACTCTTTAATTTCACACTTTACACTTTATAGGAGTAAATTTTTTATATTATTTTGAATTATTAATTATTTAGTTTAAATTTTAATAAATATATATTAGTAGGTATGTCAATAAATTATATATATTTTTATTGCACATGCAACAAAAAATTCTTTTTACTAATAGTGTTATCTTAGGTAGGATTCTCTTCACTTTAGTGGTGTTTTACATGTCTATTTTTTATTTTCTTTTAAAAAAAAATTATATAGTTCATTTTTTTTTACACAATTGACTTGGGATAAAAAAAGTTGAGTAAAATTGTTTAATTATAATATATTTAACAATTAATTTGTTTGCATGAATTAAAATTATAAAAAAGAAAAATGAGAGAATTATTTTGATGATAATAAAAGACTTGAGATTTAATAAATAGAAAAATTTATTTATATATTTTCAATTTTAAAAAATTGAAATATTAAACACACTACCATGTAAAAATATTAATATAACGACACATATTCTTTGACATATTATTTTATACAAAATGGGGTATGTGCGTAGAGAGCGGGAGAAAAAAGTTATCTAGCATTGACTTAAGATTTTTTTTAAAGTCTTTTACCCATCTTAATAATTGAAATTATAAAAATTAAAAATAATGTTAGCATACAAACTAATTCAAATACTAAGATATATATTTTTTAAAATAGTCAACGAAATAGAAAAGAGGTAGAAGATTATTTTATAGAAAGAAAATAAAACAAATAAAATTTTAAAAAATAATAAAAGAAATACATTTGGAGAAGAAAAGAAAGAACTAAGGGATTTTATTGGATTAGAATTTTAAAAGATTATTTTAGCATAAAAAAGTCTTGTGCATTTTTAAGATTATTTAGGTACTTATCTGATTTCTTATGATAGTTTAGATTTTAATGGGTTTATATCATAAGATTTGAAAGGATTATATGAATTTTTAAAAACTCATTCAAAATTATAAGAGCTAATGAAAAAAATAATAAAAAATGATGAGATTTGGATAAAAAAAAAGTAAAATCAAAATATTTTTTTTAATCTTTTAATAGCTATATTGATTCTAGCTTTATGTTATCCTATATTAACATTTTTTTCAATAACATTTTCTCATTCTCACTTTTGAATTTAAATCATAAATTTAAAATTATACATTGATTTTCTAATTTTTTTAATAATTATAATTATTGTATGATAAATCTAGTGACATATTTAAATGGGATGCAATAATAAGCATATACTATAAGGGATTAGTGAGGGTGAAAAATTGATATAAGTGTTCTGAGTTATGTGGATAACGAAATTAAATGTGACAATCACGAAAATAAAATATTACATCAAACAAGTCATGGGCATAGTCAGTATAAAGAAAATATGGTTAGTAACACATAAATATTAATTTAATTTAGAAAATAAAGAGACAAGTGTAAATGAAGGAATATATTTGATTTTTTATTCCAAAAGAATAAGAGAATTACATATGACACATTAAAGAGTATTATAGAGAAAAGAAGATACGAGAGAAAAGAAAGATGGGTAGTCAATAGAAAAAAAAATCTAGCAAAATTTCAAGGATTTTAGTAAGATTGTTTGATAAATGTTTTATACTAAAAAGTCTAATGAAGTCCATTGAAATCATTCTTAAAAATTAATCCATCTCAAAATTTGTATATTTTGAATACTCAAAGAATTTTTATAAGTTATAAAAAAAATCATTGAATACCATCAAATTTTGTTATCTTTCTTAAAAATCTTATAAGTCTTAATTGAATAATACAAGACTTATTTATACTATTTAAGAATCTTGATTCAATACCATAAGACTTTTTTTTTTTTTTTATAAAAAACAAACTTGTTTATTTAATTCATAATATGCAATGAAACAAATTGATATCAATTCATAAAATAAAAATTCATCAAACAAATTTATGTATTAATATCTGAGTATTAATTAAATTTATTAATGTTTATATTATTAATTAATTAGAATATTGTAGTCATGATTGATTGTCATAATTAAATATTAAAAAAATTAAATAATTATCTTAATTATCATAAATGATAAATAGATTTTTATGAATTTAAAATAAAATAAATGAGTTTAATATTTTTGGAAGGAATAAATGAGATTGTCAAGTAACGTCTCCTTAGAACAAAATCTTTATATATATATATATGATCTTCAAAAAAACTTTTACAAAAACTAATAAAACATTTTGTAAAATATTCCAATAGTCCTATTTACACGCGTGTAGGGGCAAATAGAACGATTTGCACTACATTGTACCCGCATTATCTGATCTCACGTGGTCAAAGACTCATGTCTCTTGCTAACTACTTAATTTAGGGATGACAATAGGTAATGTCGGAGATGGATAAATTAGTTTTACATATTAGTTCAATCACCGATAAATTTATTGATTTTTAAAATAATTACGTTAAAACTATTTTACACCGTAGATAATAAACCCATGTTATAAACTATAAAGAATATATTGTATTTAGTTTAAGAGATTTGAATTTGAATTAAAAAAATAGAAGTTAAAAATGACATGTGTTATTTTTCAATAGAGAATTGATTAAGGAATTTAACTTTTTAAAAAAATATACTCTAATTTATTATATAAATAAATAAATTTAGATTTTGATGTAGATGTAGATTAATTTTCAAACTTAGTAATTTTATTATATAAAAAGTGAATGAGGTCCAAACTGAAAGAACAAGAAGTTTGATTCCTTTGACGCGATCAATTAATTCATCAATGCTGAAATGCATTATCAAGGTTTCTATTCTTTTGTTTGCTTTTGCCGTATGTTTCTTACAGAAGTCATTGTCCTTTACCTGTATTTATATCCCTCAATGTTCCACACGGGTGTTTAGCTAAACTTACAGAAGAAATTGACGTGCATATTTGACTATATGGTGCACTTCCATGCACGTAAAATTTGATTTTGGATGGAAACATTATTTGGATTTAGCTATTCTAAAATTAGCACATACCCAAAAAAATGAAAAGGTAAAAATATATTTATTATTGATGTTATAACTTTAATTTATTTTAAATTTACGGTGAATTTATTCTTATTTTCTTAATTTACACGTCTGTGTTCAACTTATTAGAGGATTCAAATCCTCTTCACATATAGTATTCAGAAAAGAAAAAAAAAATTCTCTTCAAATATTTTCTCCCATTCTTTTATGTTATAATTTTTTATGTTCTAATAAAAAGTTTAGTAAACTCCAAAGAGTTGGTTTAATGAAATAAAAACAAGTCTCACAGAATACATCACATATTTAAACTTTCACTCATCTCTTTAAAATAAGAAAAGTATAAATTATTTTATAAATACTCTTTAAAGTTAGAGACTTTATCTATCTTAGACTAAGGCTAAATCATCATCTCCTCCCCCTAATTCTCTTTTTGTAAATAAATAAATAAATAAATAAAAACTAGGTAGTCATTGTACCTTATACATGATAAAAGACAGTCACACAAGTTTTTCATATTTCAGTTTCCACACCTACCTTGCACTCCTCTTTATTAATCCCCCTTCCGTTCTTATCAAACTTATCATATATATTATTTTCTCTTTCCTTTCTATCCCTCACTCCGGCAGTGTATATACCCATTTTAAGTATCAAAGCATCATTTTCCGAAAACTAGCAATTATTTGAGTACTTATATTTCAACATTATATTTTCTTACACCCTACCCTGTGTACCTAAAAAATTGTGGTGTGAAAAAAATACTTAATTATTTTGAGTCAACCAAATAGGAAGAGTATCATTAAGAGGTATCAGCAACTATAAACATCAGAAAGAAACTTTGCTATTTGGCTTAAATAAAACAACTAAGAGAATTAGCAAAGCTAAGCTATGCCATCTTTGTCCCATGGCATATCATCACACCATGGTCTTGTGCTCTGGCCTGTGAGTGAACTCAAAATCTATGTGAACGAAAGCCCTTTCAACTTCTGGAAGCTGCTCCAGCTTCTCTTGGAGTGTCTCACCAATGTTGTGTGCTTGGTGGAGAAGCATGTCTTCAGGTAACACAATGTCAACTTCCACAAAGTAATGTGCACCAAAGGTGTATGCTCTAACAGTATCTATGTGCTTGATCTGTTCATGGTGATTCCATATGAGGAAAGTTAACTTGGCTAGAAAATCAGGTGGTGCTGTCCTTCCTATGAGTGACCAAACATTCTCAATGACAGTCTTGGCCCATGTATTGATTGTATACAATGCTATCTGCATTACACATTCAGGATATCATCATTAGTAGTTCAATCAAGCAGTTGGCTTGATGTAACAAGCAAACAATTATGTGACACAAAGATCACCATTCAAGATTTTGTAGAATAATGAAGAAAAGCAAAATAAAGGGTAAATATGTTTAGTCCCTTAAAATATCATGATTTTTTATTCAATCTCTAAAACTTTTCTTACATTTAATAAAAAAATGTGATTTTAGTATCTCACTAAACATGTAGTGAGGGACTAAAAGCACATCATTTTGTTACATGTAGGGACTAGAAATGAATACATTTTTTAAATAAACTAATCAGAAAATCACTTGTTGAATATGTGAACCTAATCAGAAAATCATAGCACAGTTAAGAGAAGAAAATAAGGGTCAACTTGATCTGAGAATACGTTTTTGCATATAATAACAAAAAAATGCTACCTTGTAAAAACAAAGTAAAAGCAAGGTGGTATGTTTGCAATTATTTGTGAAAAACAGAAAAAGAAAACCAAAGACAGGCACCAAGATGTACTTATGAACTCACAATAATAGCTCCTGTTGGATCAATCCACCAGTAGAACTTGACAGCTAGCACAGCAGCAGCTAATCCAACAGAATTAGTAATGACATCAAAAAAGTGATCTTGTGCATATGCTCTAACAATTTCATTTTTGAATCTTCGACAGTAGACCATAAGAATGAACTTCACTACAGTCACACACACCATAATTCCGATCATCCAATGAAGTTTCGTTGGATCCATATCAGGCTTAGACTGTAACAAAAAGAATGACATGAGAAATTAAAAGTATGCGCCGTGGTAATAATTACAGGAAAATAAAAAAAAGTTACTTAAAACTGCCACACCACAAAATAATAATTAAGAGTTAGTCGGGACTCTGGATAAACTTTTTAACACTTAAGGAGAAGAAAATACAAAGGTAAAATGAACCAAATTTCTTCATTAAAAAATAGCATACGTACCTCAACCTTTTGAGAAGTTAGATGAGAGAGCATCTTAAATGGTTGGTTCAATAAGTTGATTTTAACTTGTGAAAGAAGTTTGATTCATTTTATCTTTCTTATCCTATAAGTACTTCTTGATAAGTTTATCCAAATGTTGAACCAAAATTTGGGGATCTACTAAACAAACAAGAACAAAAGTTTATCTCACTTGCCTTGAAAATAAGTTCTCGGGCAGATTCAATCAAAATCTGCAACCCCAAGGTTGCCATCACTGATGCAAAAACAATGATACCCTGCACAGGAAATCGTATCAGCATGTAGCTTCATTAAGCAACCATGCAATGGCTACTTGGACAATATCCCAATTATTGCCAATTATTTACTAAAACTTTATAGGACTCAATCAACTTGTGCATTTTAATTTAAATTAAACCTTACCACTGGTTGCATGCGTTTCTTTCCAATTGGATAGTGATATTGATTTGGGTTTTTCATGGCATGAGCAGTAAACCACAATATGAACCCTGACAAGAGGTCCAAGAGAGAATCCATGGTTGAGGCAATGACTGCTAATGATCTGCTCGCAATTGAAGCATAAACCTTTGCTGCAAACAGCACCAAGTTACACATATTTGACACATGAACAGCCATCCTCTCACTCTTGGCTAGTTGCTTCATTTCATCCTGAGAAACATTTAGCATGTACATTTAGTAGCGTTCTCTTCATAGATTTAAGCAAATCAGTCATCCGCATGTGTTTGAGATGATGAAGTTTAATGGAAAATCATAATTTTTTATTTTTTTACTGAGATTATAGTCAAAACCAGTTAGTGCTGCTCCATGTATGACAAATTATAAGTAAATCATTGTAATAGAACAATCAACCTCAGTGAGAGATCCTGGGAAACCACCCGTTTCAGTCATAGTCTCCATCTCATTAAATCCTTCAAGGAGTCTCTCCTGCTTGTTGTAATATTCTGCCACTTTGCGCTGCTTCCCTAAAACACAAGTTAAAGCGGGAATAAAGAGTAAGTAGGTAAATCCACATTCCAGAATATATGAATTTAACTGAAACATCTCGATGATGAATTTAAATGCTAAAATTTTTAATTTTGGTTATCTTTTCTGAATTCCTCAAGTTAATTAATAATCAATAATGTCAAAATTTTCAAAACACTGTTCACCAACCTTTTATAAATTGAAGATTTTAAATTTTTAAACATTATGTAGTTAACTATCTACTTTATCTTTTGAGACGAGATAATAGAGGGTATAAAAAATATATCTGAAAAGCAAATAGGATCCAGTTTCGTGTCATTAGAGAAAGCATTAACAATTTCTGATTATGTATGGAATCAAGTACAATAGATTCTAAAAAGAAAAGAATTATATGATATGAGGAATGAAGTATCTTCAGTAATAGTAACCGTGTAGATATGAAAAGGACGGATCATTATCATCAAAATCCCCATGTACTTTTGTTCAAAAGAATGGAACTATACCAATGTAGTAAACTAATCAGTTCAAGCACCAAGATGCACATTCACAATAAAAGGCTCTGTCTTTATGCAAAGATTCCCACCATGGCATACAATAAATAACAACAAACAAAGACTAATAACAACACCACTTCTTCAGCTTTCACAATTCAAAGCATCACCAAGAAGAGCAAAACACACCCATCACACAAAACAGAGACTTCAAAGTTCAAACGTTCAAAGGAAGTCTGAATTAGCAGAATTCAAGACATGCATGATAACCACAGAGACCAAAACAGACCCATTACACAAAATAGATACTTTATCACTTTAGACATCAAAGAGTGAGCAAAGACACACTGGAATTGCACAAACCAACACACCATCACTCAGAACAAAAACAGACCCATCACAATTCAAACACCATCACTATAAAAAAAACAATAATCATTACACAAAAAAGAAGACCCATCACACAAAACAGAGACTTAAAGTTCAAACATTCAAAGGATGTCTGAATTAGCAGAATCCAACACATGCATGATAACAAGTTAACAACAGAGAGCAAAACAGACCCATTACACAAAATAGCGACTTTATCACTTTAACCAAAAAAGAAAACAAGAAAGTTTAAAAGGGTAAACAAAGGTACATTGGGTTTGCACAAAGCAACACACCAGCACTCAGAACAAAATCAGACCCATCACAATTCAACACGTCACCACTGTAAACAAACCACACCCATTACACAAAACAGAAATTTAAGACATTCAAAGAAAGAAAAGGAGGAAAAAGGTGAAGAATGGCTAACTGGGTTTGCACAACTCAACACAAAAAAAGAAAAGAAACGTTTCAACTTTCAACAGAAAAAAAGAAGGAAGAAAGAATGTCTCACTGGGTTCACGAAGAAAGCCACGGAAAGTGAAGGATTGATGATTTTGATGATCATTTGTTTGGTTTGGCAAACGAAACTCTTTCACGTTAAGTCTCCACGAAGCTTTTGTAGCCTCTTTCTCCGGCGACACCAGAAGCGGTTCTCTCCGGCGGGGTCCTCTGCCACTGTCCGCCATGATAAGTTTTCTCAAGGTTTTGGTTTTAGTTTCGGTTTTGGTTTGATGCAATGCGAGTGATAATAATCACCTTCTTACTTATAGGGTGAAACTGAACGGGAAAAGAACTGTGTATATATAAACTAAGATGATTCTAAAAAACACTTTCCGTGTGGCTGAAGTGTTTGAAGGATGTGTAAAGGATTTAATAGAATTTGGTATTTACGGGAGTGAAGGTGTACATACAGGTCTTTGTAAATAATTTTCAGTTGATAGATAATATCTGAAAACTTGTAAATAATGTTAAAAATAAATTATAACTTATAGATAAAAATTAAAAAATAATTATGGATAATATTTTTTTATAGATAATTAATTACTTGTCAATATATTGTTCGAATGTCATTTAAGATCGTGTTTATATCGTCTGTTTATGTTTATTTATGTTGAATAGATGTTGTAGATACTCAGAAAAGATGTCACGTATATTTTGTGGGTAAAAAATAATACATCACCTAAAAAATGTAAAAAATAAAAATAAATTGAAATTGTAGTTCATACGTGGCAACATGTGGACCATGTGTTCTTCCTAGATTGAATCTTCGTGTGACCAGAATTACTAGAACTAGGTGAACTATAAATTGTGGAGTGGATAAATACTATGCTGGATGCTTGTTTCGGTTAGGCTAGCGTGGCTAGGAGTCATATATAATTTTTAAAAAGAAAAAGCCTTGTAATTTAAAAATAAATAAAAATGAAAAATATTTTTATTGAATTAATTAAAGAGAAATGATAAAGATATTCTGTCTAACACTAAAATTCTCTATATTTTTCGTTAAAATCTATCATATATATATATATATATATATATAAAAGAAAGATCAAATTACACTCTCGATATAACTTTAATAATTAATACATAATTTTTATAACTTGATATAAAATATTATTCTTATTGATCCAACCTTTGATTTATATCTATATATTATTAAGATTATTTGTGGCAAATTTTTATAAAATTAAACAATAATAAGAAGATAATCAAATGACTCATATTTTAGTATATTATGAAATATTTATATTTCATCAATTTTAATCTATATGAATGGGGTAATAAATGATTTTGGATTAATATGAAAATTTACATATGTGATTCATGTGAAATAAACTTTAAATTCATATGTAATAGCTGTTAAAATTATACATGTGTAATTTGATCCCCCTCCCCCTCTGGATATCTATTATCTATATAAAATATAAATGAAAATAATCAAATTATATTAGTGTAACTTTAATAATTATTACATCATCTTTGTAACTTAATATAAAATGGATTTTTTATTGATTCAACTACTGAATTATATTTATTTCAACAACAACAAGGAGGTAATCAAATGATCCATATTTTAATATATTTTAAAATGTTTATATTACGTTGATTTTAATCTATTTCAACGAGGTAACAAATGATTTTGAATTAATATGAAAGTTTGTTGACTTCTATGATAATTATTTTTTAAGTCATATTAACGACAAATTATGATTGAACAACAATATAAAAATGTTTTGTATTGACAATGTATAACTATTATACTAACTATTTTTCTTATTCGTAAGAATTAAAGACAGGTAAATATTAGAGATTTACAATAATTTATACATATTATTCAATCAAGTGAGCTAGATTCCTTAGTTATTGTCATTAGTATTTTAGTAAATTTATTTTGATATAATTAAATTTCATTATAAATAAAATTTTTAGTATATACTATAAATTATATTATAATAAATAAATATATTTAAATAGATAAATTAGAAACGAAACCTAATGAATATTTTTAAGAAGTCTAATTGTTTATCAATTATACAATAATTTATTAATAGAATGTTTCCTCATGTAGGAATTAATGTTGAATTAACATGTCATGCAATTTTGATATTTTATCACTAAAATATAATTAAGTTTGAGGTTTTATTCCTCAATATAAATTCAAGTATTTTTTAACACAAAAATGTTTTTGAAAGTTAATTTCTTTTTAATTTAACAAATGTAATTAAATTTAATTTAAATTTGTTAATGCAAGTTGACACATGTGATTAAGGATCCAGAATAAATTTTTACCTTCCCCCATAAGTGTGGGTTTGAATACCCTCGATGTCACTTTCCTTGCACTTAGGGACTAGTTGAGTAGTAGCAGTGGAATTGCTTGCGGTTCAAGCCTAGACAATAATCCTTTAGATGGGTTTCTGTTCACAACCTCAACATGTCATGGGGAGTGTCTTTCTATTCTACCATATCTAGTTAGAAAAAAAAAATTTAATTCAAATTTGGCCTAAATTGCTAATAAGGTCTAACATAATTGGTAAATGACTGAATTCTTTGAGCATGATGACACAGATTCGATTCCATAGTCATATGTGTGGAGAAAATTTTGTTGGAAGAAACAAAATTCACTTTGATAATCATTATACCTCCAGGGTTAATTCTATGACGTCTCAATTGTGAGGATACCTAACTTCCAGCAAAGAAGAAGTTGGGTCTAAATTTAAATTTTGATCTTAATGTAAAATAAATTATATTTTTTAGCCAAATTAAATTTTAATAAAATTATAATCTTAGTTAAATTCAATTTAAGTTTAACTTCTAAATTTTGAATTTGAGTTTTTAAGTTTAAAATTTTATAAGCCATATCATTAAAATAATGTATCATGATTTTATAATTTTCTTAATTTTTAAAGTTTAATCTTTTTAATATATTTTATATAATAAAATAAGATACCTGTTGATAATAATAAAATGCATATAAATTACTGATAATGAAAATATATATTCTTTTTCATTTAGTTTATTTATAAATGTTACTTAAATTTTAAAATTCTCACGCCCCCAGTCAACATAAATCTTCAGATTAATTTGAAGTAACTAAAATAAAATGTTTATATTAAAAATATTTATTACTTTAGAATATAATAAATATGTTTTTAAAACAAAAATTTACTATTTTTAACAAAAATGTTCAGTTGCATTGAAAATACACTTAAAATCATTTTCAAAAGCTAATAACACCACCCATTATCTTATTAAAGTTATCAAGATTACTTTATTCAATTAAAAATTGTTGTTGATGGGATAAACTTAATAAGAATCAAGCCTAATGAATTACTTGGTTGAGACAATCTATTAAAGCTAAACTAACGCTTGTTATTTCTTAATTTTAAAATAAGATTTTGATTTCTGGATATACACTATGTCAGAAGAAAATCCAAGGGATACTGGTGGAAACTTTCTACCACCTTACTTGTCGTCTTTCTGAGGGAATAAGTTACTGAAAGGAAACTGCAAATCGTTCCCATCTTTTTTTCGTTGGATGTCTCTATCTCAAATCTCTGTTTCTTTATGATGTATGAGCCAATTGCACTCCCCTGAAGTGTTACCAATGTAAAGGCTTATATCAAAATCATATATATATATATATATATATATATGAGTCAAGTAATGTAAAAGATATTATACTATTGATTAATATTTGTTTTTTTAATAATTATTATATAAATGAAAAGATTTTAATTACTACATATGTGAAATGATCATATATAACAATATTTTACATTGATTGCTTACTCATGTTATTTTTGTATCATTTTTTCACAATATTTTTTTTTCTTTTTACTATATTCTTCATTACATCTTTTATTTATTGTTTATTTTTTTATTATTAAATTTTTTGTGAATGAGAGTTAGAAATGCTCTCATTTAAAATAATTATTCTATTTATACAGTATATGAAGAGGAATTAAGCATACGATGTGAAATGAAAAATTGATGTAAATATGGAAATCCAATAATTAATTGAACCTAATATTTGTGTGCCAATTACATCCCATATACAATTAACTTTCCGCCAGCTGCAACAGATTTCACCAAATAAAGGAAAGGGTTTATATATGTTAATATCATACGTGAGACGTGTCCCGTAAAAACAGATTCATACGTTAGATGTGACCGGGGCTAGTCATCATAAAAAGAGTTCAATTTTGAATAAGAATAAACAAATAATAAAGAGTGTGATTTTGATATTGACTTTGTAGAAACTTGCATTCTTAACTCAATAGTAATTATTGCCGTGAAAAAACTCAATAGTAATTATTTAAGATATGATTTTAAAATAATTGTTAAGAAAATTAATAATTTTATTATAATTTTAAGTTTATAACTTGTGACATTTAAAAACATAATTAATATATTTTAATTAAAATTTCATAAAAATAGTAATATTTTAGGACTCCTTTTTTTTCTCAAAATTTTCTTACTTTTTTATTTTGCTACTCTTTTTTTTTATTTGTCTCTTTGTTATGAAACATGTAATGGTGAAAATTTAATGTTGAAATGACATCACTCTTATTAATGTTGAAATGACATTACCACTATATAGCTGAAAACAGACTCGATGATATCCCACAGAATATCCATTTCTAAAAAATAAATAAGTGTCGATGGCTATTTTAAAATCAGTTAAAATATAATTTTTTTATCTATATTTTTGTATTTCAATTTAATCCCTTAAGTTTATTTTATTTGAGTCCTTTAAAGAGAAATCAAGTTGATTTTTCAATTAATTTAGTACACTAATTTTGTCAACTTCATAATGACAAATGTGAAAAAATGCAACGTTCAAATGGATGTTTGTTATGCAACCAAAATTAAATATCAATACAAAAAAAAGAAATAACAAAGACCAATTTGATTTAACATAAACATTTTAAAAAACTAAAGTGAAATTTTATTAAACTTAAAGAATCAAATTAGAAAAAAAAATAAGAAATCAAAATTCTATTTTTAACCTCTAAGATTCAAACAAAAAACATTGTGCTGGATTGTTTTGAGCTGAGGACGTAACCCACATGGGAGATAGATTAGTACATTAAATTGTTGTTACACGTGATAGTAGTTACATAGGTGCGTGAGGCCCCTAGTGTGTTAGGAAAATGATGTATCTGATCTTTGTTATTGAATAAAAATCAGCTTGTTAAAAAAAACAAAAATAGATTCAATCAAATAAAATATTCAAAGTAGAATTTTGCATCAAAACTTAAAAATTTATGAAGATTAAACTTGTTAAAGTCACTTACTAAATTTAAATTCGAAACAGTGAGATAAATGTATAACTCTTCTATAGTTTAATTAAAGTGAAGATTTGGATAAAAAATTCCACTTTCCATCATGTTTTTAATTTCTTTTGTTTTTTGTTTATTAGTTTTTCATTTCTTTTATTTAACTATTATTTTAACTTGTGCATTGTATAGGATAAATATTTTTATATATAATTAAAATTCATAATAAATATATATTTTTGAATATCCATATATAGAGATAATATTATAACTAAAACTTATAATAAATAAATATTTTTAATATATAAATTTTATTATAAATTTACAATAAATAATTTAAATTATAATATGATAATTTTTAATATTTGACTCTAAATAAACAATTCAAATTTATTTTACAGATAGAGATAAAAGGAGGTTAGTTTGAGATAATTGACAGGGAAAATAATGGTTAACTGCATGTGAGGCTGTTGTACGCTTTTCCAAATGAGAGAATAGAAATAATATTCACAGAAAAAAAAAAGTGAACTCACCCTTTAAGTTTTGTATTTTAATTTATTAATACTATAGAAGTAGAAATATATTTATATTAAATTAATTTGACTTATATTCCAAAATTATTTCATCAATGTGGACGAGGAATTTGGTCCCCCTCTGTTTTGTTCTATTGGCATGTCTCAGTTTTGTGTGGTTGTGATTTGAGTTTTATATATACCCAGAAAAATCTCAGAAAAACTATAATCTATACTTTTATCTACCCCCCTATGTTTTATATATGGGTGCAGGATGATGTGATTCAAGTGTCAACAAAATCGCGAAAGATTTGGATTAATTTTTTTCATTTTTAAAAATTTAAATCAAAATTCAATTTGATAAAAAAAAAAATCCACTTTTATGTTTTAAATTTTTATGCTTTCTGTTTATTAGTTTTTTTTTATTTATATGTAATATTATTGAGTTAAATTGACTTATGAATATTCCTTAATTATTTCATCAGTGTGGACGAGTAATATGGTCCCCTACTGCTATGTTTTCTTGGTATGTCTACACAGTTTTGTCCGTTTGTGTTTTCAGTTCTTTACATTCTTAGAATAAAATCACAAAAACTATAATCTATATATTGATCTATTCCCACTCATCATTATATATTTTATATATGGTGGAGAATGATGGTTCAAGACTTCAAGTGTGCCAACAATATGATAATTGCCTGTAAATCAACTACGTACTCTTTATTTTTTATTTATTAATTTATCTTTTTGGTTGAGGTAATGTGCAGAACTTTCTAGTCTTGATTTTTATGTATTTATATTCCTTTTAGCAAAATCAAACTTTTGCCAATTGCATTAAGGCCAATTATGGTTCCGCCATTGATGAGAAAAACAAATATCTCACTGTATAGCGTTTAGAAATACAACAACATATTAAAATTGTGTTTAACATCTAAAATAAATTAACATTTACTTGATTTGAGTTTGATATATCAAACTGAGTTAATTAAATATATCACGCTCAAGTTTGTCAGTCCACTAGGCCTAAATTCTTGCTTTCAAGGTTCTTAGTCTGGTTTTATTTGAAAACATTTGTTTATTGAGTTTTTTTATTGACCTAGATTGATTATTAAAATCCTCCATAAATCATTGTTGCTAGCCCTAATAGTGCTTGAAGAGTTTACAAGATATATATAGAACACAAATTCATGTTCTTCACTCTTCGACCTTGAACCTTGTCTTTTTAACCTTTTTATTCTATTTTTAGCTTTAACTTGACTTGTGTTGAGAATACTTTAGTTGTTGGTTTTGTCTCATCAAAACTCATCTCATAAGAACTTCTTTAGATAGCTTGTTGAATGCTTGGAAGCTCCACAATTAGTGTTGGAAAAAATAATAGTAGTAAAAGAATGCAGAAACGTGACATTCTTCCATTAATTTAAAATTTTAAAAATGAAACAGTATAATAATACAAATAAAATAATATATTTTTTCATTAATTTTTGTATGGAAAAGAAGATTGTTTTGAGTCTCACTTGGGAGCCAAAAATTAATGAAAAAATACATTATTTTAATATTCATGAAACAATACATTGTTTTCATGTTTATTAAGTGTTACAAATTTTTGTGTCCAATGATCAGTATTGTATTTCTTACCATAAACACAAAATATGTTTTAATTTTAATGTGTCCAATGTGACAAAGAGGGATTAAGTTCAATATTTTCTCAAGTTAAACTTAGCTTCAACATTCTATAAATGAATTGCATCCAATGTTTTATATGAAAATCCAGAATGTGTTGTGTTTTAATTCGTCCGATAAGTAAAGAAAACTTACACTTCAATTTCTATTTACACGTAAGTTTTATTTTGTCCAAAAGGTTGTACATGTGAGATGTGCTCTAATGGATGATGGTTCATTCAAAAGTTTCATCTAACTCTATATTCCCTCTACCTTTTTTTAATTTGCCTAACATTTGAATTTCAAGTATTTGATACAAGGCAAGATAAGCATGATCATTGATGAAAATTGTCTTCTACAAGCCATTTTTTTACAAGTAGTGGAGACAAGATGAACGTTGCTAAGAAAGGACTGTATGTTATCATTTTTCTGTCACCCCACTAGAATTGGACACATGAAAAGCAACCACGTGCCATGTTCTTAAACCGAAATGGACTCACATTCTCATAAAGGTTACCTTTCCAGTGAAGCCTATATATTCCAAGATTAAAGCTTTGAAGAAAGAGATGAGTTATGAAGCATTCAATAGAACAATAACATCCCAATACAAAGCTCTCAACATAATTATCAGATGAAACATTCTGCAACAGAAAGCTCAATCCTTTGCTTAGCAAAGTTACATGTTATTGCGTTGTAATTGCATATCCTTACTTTGTGAGTTGGTTTCTTTGTAAACCATTCAAACATCTCTTGCTTCATAAAGCAAATAATTGATTTGTGACCAAATTAAGAATACTTGGGTTATTAATCTCAAGGGAAAATTAATTTTGCATCAAAAGTAACTTACAAAATATTTGTTGTAAATTAGGAGTGGTAGTCAAGAATATCTGTTTCTAATCATTCATTGATTAGTGGAACCCTTCTTAGGTTGAAGGAGTATTGAACATGACTCAAGTTTAAAAAATCAGTATAAAACAAGTGTTATATTCTAATGTATTTTTCCCTTTCCTCACGTTATTATCTTTGGACGAAACGATTTCAAATTCAGTTTGAAAACTCTTATCATCTACAAAAAAAGATGTCAAAAAGAAAATTTTAAAACATACACATTATTCAAGCATCCCTTTCTAGTGTGTTTTGTTTATTTTAGAGGCGGGGAAAGATGACATGGATGCATTTCCTAATGATTTGGGATTTCTTTTTTCTTAGATAAGATAAGATTCTACATAATCTAATCAGTTGTTCAAATTAGGATAATTTTAGATTTCTTTATGTTTTGATGGGATAAGATTATGCTTAACAAAATCTTTAATTTTGAGATTTAGAATAAGTTTTAGATAAGATCTTATATATTAGGATTCAATTAGGATTTCTTATTGATGTTTGTAGCCTTTGAAAAAGGTAGTTTACTATTGGAATGAAATCATCAAAAACTATTTCTTTAGAAAACTTTTGTTGGTTAAGGAGGAGATCAATCAAGGACAAGTATGCTTCTTATCTTCAAGATATATATCACAAAGTGTTTACCGTGTCTAGACATATGACTTGATCCTTCACGAATGGCCCATAACACTATACCACCTTCAACAATGGCTACTAAAAAAATCTAGACCCAATCCTCATGCCATTTATCTTGTTTTATGAATAATTTTTTTTTGCAATGACCTTAAATAACAACCAAATAAGATGGTAACACAAGACAAAATGTATCTAATCCAATATCAACATTCAACACCATACTCACACACCACCAATGAACAAAGTAAGAATCAATTTATATAATCACAATAAGAGAATAAAAAAACCAATTCACTCAAGAACATCATGTTACAACTAAGAAATAAAAATCAAAATAAGGGTTGACATTTGATGTGAATTTTCATCTTAAGAGTTAGCAACCTAGAGAGAGAGAAAATGCCATTTACTATTTACAGTCCTTTTTTTTACTTTGCACACCCCCTTTTTTGAATTACCTCATACACACACTCCCCACATCTCTTTCGCCCTCCTATATACCTCTTCCAAAAAAATCACCCTACTCTTGTTTACCCTATAAAACTCCCTTCCAATAAATCACACATTTTTCCCATATACCCTAGTAACACAATCCCCTTTGAGTTTGACCAAACGATATTAATGTTGATAAGTCCACTCAACTCTCATCATGTCATTAGCCCTTGTTTGAGGAAGAGGGACACCGTGATGACAATGTTGAGGCCAACGAGATTTTTTTTCACAAATGCTTTGGATTCGTTCTACACACTATAGTGTGAATGGCTAGGGATTGTGAAGGATGCATATTGGCCTATGCTTTAGGTCATTTCATGCATTGTGCCTCTCGCTTAGGGTTTTCAATAAAAAAAAGTGAGGTAGCGAATTGGAGGTCAGGGATGTTAGACTAGAAGGTTATTAGAGTTGAAGATCAATGAAGAAGTAAACCCCAAGTCTATTTAGCAAATCATTAAATATTAAAAGGAGATAACTAAGGTTGGAGATCGCGAATGAGATTGAAGATGAGGTGCTAGTACTCGTATCCAAGTCTTGAGCCCAAATGAAGGTTGGATTAGAGTAAAAAAAAAAAAACAAGTATGAATGAGTGTATATGAAAAATTGGGGGAGCTAGAGGAGAGAGGGGGATAAATGAAGGGAGTGTGTTTAAAAGGATAATGAAGGATCTTTTTTATTTTTAACACCACCATAATGAAGGATAATGAAGGGAGTGTGTTTAAAAAAGATTGGAAGTAGCAGTGTAAAAATAAAAAGAGGAGTGTCGATAGTAACTGCAAAAAAAAAAACAATCCCATCTAGTTTGGACCTATGCGACCTTAGATCTGAAAAAAAATTGTATAATCCAAGTACTAAATCTAACTAATTTTCCGCTAGTGTAATTAATCTAATACTATTCCACTAATTTAATTAATTTTAATCTAACTCTTACCTCCTTCTGAATTAAACTCTCAACTAATTATTTTAAATATGTCATATAATCCCTAAATTTTCATGAGACATCCTTTTTCAAATTCGAGCTTATCAATTTTATCTTAATTCACATACAAATTGTCAACATCTAAATCCTTGATGTTTTACAAAACTAAATAATCACAGGTTCTTTTAATTATTTGAGCTATCTGAAATACTATTTCACAATTAGTTGCAAATACAAATATATATTGAATTAATAATTTAATCCTTAAAAGTAACAATTTATTTAATTTTTGTAACAAGGAAAGCTAAAAAAAGAGATCAAGGATAAAGGAGCACGACTGAAACCCTATTTAATTAAACTAATAATCTACTAACCTAATTAGTTTAATTAGTTACTTCCATAGTCATTTTTAAAACAGGTCATATTAAATTATACTTTTTATAAAATAGCTTTTTAATGTTTATATCTTTACTAAAATTAGTAGAATATTGAGGAAGAGTTCGTTTTAATTCAAATGCTTTTTTATGTGATTGATTGAAAATTAATAATTTGGTGGTTCTAACTTTTCATTTACATGGTGCTTGATTTATTGAATTAAAGTGTGATAAATAAAAAGCAAATGAAAAGGGATGAAAAAGAGTGAAAAGTGAGATTATTTGATAGTGATGAAAGCAATATGAAAATGAATCAAAGATTTGAATTAAAGTGATTTAATAAAAAGTATTTTTTACATTTTCAATTTTACCCATGTATTTTCATTTTTTTCTAGAACATTTTTTTTTACTTTTACAATTATACGTTAGTCTTCATTTATAGAAAAAAAAGGAAGGTGCATAACCAATTGTGTAAAAATGCGTAATTGAAGAAGATAAATTTGACACAGGTGTTGTGTTAAAAAAAAAGGTTATTCGATTATGCTTTCAGTACCATATTTGATTATGAAAGAAAGAATATTCAATTATATTTTCAGTACCATATTTTATTATGGAAGGAATGATTGTTGATTTTGCTTTCAATACCATATTCGATTATGAAAGGAAGTATATTCGATTATGTTAAGCATGCAACATAATTGATTTTCGATTTTCTAAGGAACATGGTTAAGTGATTCTCGTTGGCATTAGTTAGGCTACACCAATTCATTTCATGTCACAAGATAAAGGGCAACTTTGGAAACAGATGAAAGTTACAAGATCTATGTACACTTTCAATATATTTCATATTATTTTTGGAGTGAAATTAAAATGCATGGGACCCCCATTTTTCAATAAATTTGATCCTTCGTTTCACTCTAGTGATAATATAAAACTCTTATTTTTATTTATTTTCTTATATCTTTTAGTTTCACTTCTCATTTTTACTTGTATTTAGCATATAGTTTTCATGATTCTTCCTGATTTAAATGTGAAATCATTAAATTTTGTGATTTTTAGTAAATTTTAAATCATCAGAGTGTTAAAAATAGAGTGTCAAATTTAGATTATTTTTATTTTTTATCCTTCAAATTTAAATTTATATTTTTTAGTCCCCAATTTGAGAATTCTTGTTTTAGTTCCCATAAAAAAATGTTGCAAATTATGTATAAAAGCTGCCAAAAATCAGTTAAGAGGGAATTTTTTTTATATTGAAGGATAAAAAAGTAAATTTAATTGTGGAATCGAAAACAAAAATACCCAAATTTAAGGAAAAAAAGGTAAAATCAAAATAAAATATATATAAGTTATTTTTCCTAAAAATAAAATAAAATAAAATCCAAGCTTTATTATTCTCTCTCTTCTCCATGGCCATGGTAAGTAGTGTCCAATTCTGAGTGAGCCAAAACCAAAACTCACCTTTCGCATCCCTCAGCTCTCCATCCCATTCGGAACCAAATTTCAGTTCCACCCAAAACCCTAATTTTCTTTCTCTCCCGCACCTAGATCTTCAGGTTTTAGGCACCTTCCGCCATGGTAAGTGTTTTGCCTTCGCTTCCGATTTCTTTTTTTTTTTATATTCGTGGCTCAATTTTTTACTACACGGTTCCACAAATTCTCAATCTTTGCTTTATTTATTTTTTAATTTTGTTATTTATTCATGTACAATTAATTTTTTGCTATCGTAACTTTTGAGTCTCCCTTTTAATCGGTTTGATTTTTTTTCTTTTTTATTTTGAATTTAACTACTTTGATGTTGTAATAATTGATGAGATACTCAAACTGAGATGTGTAAAATTAAATGATTTGTTCTTGGTGTATTTATGCTGTTTATTATGATATGGGGCATGATAATATATGCTAATTAATTGTTCTGGTTTGAGCTACAGCACAAATTGGGAAGAGGTCATCGTGACAAACTCCAGCAGTTCATAACAATAACTGGAGCCAGGTGATCTCATAGTTGCCTATGATTTAGTTGCTTCATTTGATTGTTTTAAATTGTGATTGTGCCGTGGTTTCTGAAATAATATATAATTGAGGGCAAATGTGAATGCAGTTGTGGTTATATATGGTTCCAAAACCTCAATATTGCAGCCTCAATTGTGGTTGCAGACCACAAGTAGAAACTATGCTTAGTTTGACTTCACACGTCCTTAGGGTGCATGTGACGGTTTGTCATTTGCATTTGAAACTCTGAATTTTACTTTTATTATATTATATATATATGTGTGTGTGTGTGTGTGTGTGTGTGTGACAAATTATGAAAGATATCCACTTAGTTGTGTTGTGTGTGTGGAATTTGGATGGGGTTGGGGTGGTGGGAGAGAGTTAGGATCTATGTAAGTTTCTGTTTTTGATCTGAAATTTTTTGTAGTTCCTTGGATTGATTACTTTGTCTGATATTCACAGACGAGTATGTGATCTTTCTGGGAAGGATTATATTTTCTACATCAATTATGATTTGCTTCAGATGCCTTGTTGATACTTAATGTATTTTATCTGGTTTATGTGTTGCTTCAGCTGGATATTTTTTTTTTGTGGGTGAAATTTTTCGAATTTATATGATGCATGTCAATTGCATCTTTAACTTCTGACATATTTGAAAACTATTTTTGTATTGTCAGTGAGAAAATAGCACTGCAGGCTCTGAAGGCTAGTGATTGGCATCTTGAAGGAGCATTTGATTTCTTTTACAACCAACCCCAGCTTAAAACATTTACTGATTCTAGGCACTTGGAGGAGCTATACAATAGATATAAAGGTTAGCAATGAAGGTGAAAATAACATCGAGACACTGATAGCTTTTAAAATAGTCTGATAAGCACAAAAACCAACTGGTCCGGAAACATGAAAAACAATTAAAAAAAATTACAGTATTATACGTATGAAATGCTTATCAACTATGGCATAATTTTTCTATCCAGTGAGGTTTCACCCTGGTGAATAACAAGTAAATTTGTCTATGTAATTTATTGTTATTTTGAGAGAGAATGGGTGTTTCATCGCTATTTCCAATATATTACTGCTTGTCAATTAAACTTGGAAGCATTCTAATTCCCCAATGTAGTTGTTCCTTTGTATGAGAATAAGGTATGTTGGATATGAGATCCAATAACTTTTACATGTGAGCCTACATTAAAGAAGATAATCAATGCCATTTTTATTTTGGCTGAGATGCATATATGAACATTACTAGTTGTTTATTTCTAAGTTGTTCGATAATACCTGTTGATAAGTGGCTATCATTTATCAAAACAATGCAACATTATGCCTGTCTGCTAATCCTGTATTGCACTAATTTCTATACAGATGCATATGTTGATATGATTTTGGCAGATGGCATCACTGTCCTTTGCAATGATATCCAGGTTATTGTTTCTGAATGCAAATTAAAGTGTCTTGATTCATTTATCTTTATAGTTTATATTTCTTCACCTGTATGTATTCACGGAGCCTGTTGTGAAGATGTGAACAGTACTTGCAAGTTACAAGCAATAATTCCGGAGATTTTGATTGCAATTTGTGCTGAATTGCTGTAGGACTTTTGGAATTGGATTATTTCAAGGCATCCAATTAGGGGAGAGATTTATTACTGTTCCTCAGAATAAATGAGAGTAGTTGAGAAGATAAAGAGAAAAGAAGAAGAAAACACAGAGTTCATACCTTGGGTTCTTAGGCATAACACCTAAGAGATGCATGATGTATCTTGACACCACAGGTTTTTGTCTTAGAAATGAACTTTATTTATTCTTGGAGTATAGCTTTGACTGGGATTAATTGAGACATTGGGACGTGTAGTTCAAAACTTAAGACACAAGTTTAATGTTAAAAAGATGGAAGGAATACAATAGGAATATATTAATATGTGATTAAGGGGGATTGGAAATGTAAATTACTAAAGGGGTTTGCGAATGCCTAGGATAGGAGTGTCATTTTGGGCGGTGATTAGGAAGAAGTAAAAGAGAAGTTTGATTCTTTTGAATGGAATGGAATCAAATGTATTTCAAGATGTTTCATTTTGTTTCATCTTATTTTAAATAATTCAAATAATGAAACTTAGTATTATTCCCTTTAGTTCCACTTTATTTCATCTCTTTTCATCAATTTAAACATAATTACTGAATTCTTCCAAGAAGAATAAGAGTCAAATCTGAATACAAGAAAAATAAAGGTTGGTTATCTCCACATGAAAATGAATGTGTGATATGTGGTACTCGTTTCCTGTATCATGTTTATGTTGGTTAGATCATCTCAGTTTCGTAGGTCTTGATACACATATGGAATTCTGATGTTTAAGTATCTTATCTATCTATCATGTGTTCTTGAGTTTTAATTCATTCATAAGGTTAAGATCATTTTTGTTCGAAGTGTAATTGTTGCTTGATGCTTCTTTTCCTTTGCAGGTGGATCCTCAAGATATAGTAATGGTATGAATATGTTTTAAACAATATTTCCTTTCTAAATCATGCATAAGTGCTGGGGCTATTTATTCTTTCCTTCATTAATATGATCCTATGTGTCAGGTTATACTTTAGAAAACTGCTATTTAAACAGCGATTACCCAAGTTACAAACACCTATTAAATGAGAATGATTTATCTTGAAAACTAAAGATACAGGGGCTGCTAACCTTAGTTGGAAGTAATTATGGTTAGTCAAGGGTTCTTTTCTTTTCATCAGAGTTAGATATACATGGATAGTAAGTTATAATAGATGGCATACGGAGATGTCTACATTGGTTTCACCATCAGTCAGTCATTTCCTTAGTGTAAAAGCTCTAAATTTATATGAGCTCTGACAAATATTAACCATAGCAAGATAAGATTCTCTTTAATGAAAGAAATAATGAACAATAATGCTCTGACTTATCTGTGTAAGTGGGTGATGATTGGTCCCTATATGACGACATATGCAATATTTGTAAATGAAGACTTTGCAATTTAAATGAATAGTCATTGAACATAAAAATTTACATCTGTTTACACTTCCTACTGTTACTGTGAACTTGGCTGCACAATGAGAGTGTATTTAGATGACAAGGGAATGCTTTAAGTAACTGGGAATGCTGAAATTTTTGCAGTTAGTTCTTTCATGGCACATGAAGGCTGGAACCATGTGTGAATTTTCCAAGAAGGAGTTTATTGAAGGTTTACAGTCTTTGGGGTGTGTATTTTTTTGTGATTTTGAAATGAATTTTCTTTCTATAATGATTAAGTCTCAGTTGAAGACCTTATAAAATTGTTGCAGGATTGATTCTCTGGATAAGTTCCGTGAAAAGATACCATATATGCGCTCTGAGCTGAAAGATGAACGTATGGGCAACAGTATTCAGACTGCAGCTCAAAACTAGTTTTAGTCATACAATTTATAATTCACTTGTCACTAGAAATTATCTCCAGCAATTTTTGATAAGCTCCCTGAAATATATTCACTGTTTTTGATTGTCCAGAGAAATTCCGCGAGATATATAACTTTGCTTTTGGCTGGGCAAAAGAGAAGGTTTGCATTCATGTCTACTTGTTGGTTCCTCTGCTCCTCTGTAATGTAGCTCAAGTGCTTAACTAATATGCATGGTTGTACGTGATAAACTAAGGCTATGACCTAATTTAAATGATGCATTTGGACGTAATACAATATCTACTAGTTCATACGTAAGAGATACACACTGTGATGGAACAGGGAAGATCTGGGAAACTGAGTCAAATTATAACAAATTGATTACTAAATTTGAGTTATTCTTAAAAATTGTTTTTTTGTGTTCCTTTAGTTTGGAATTTTTGGTCTAGATTTTCAACAATGCAGTATGTTGAATGAAATTGAAAGTTTGAAACAGGGCTTGAGATCTTTCTTATGTAGTCAATCACACTCATTAAGTGTTTCAATTTCTTTTTCCTTGCTTCTGAGGTTCAAGATGCTGTGTAATATTTGATTGCTAGTCTACTCGTGTTCTGCTTCTGGTATATGTTTTTATTTGGTTAATTAAAAAATTTGGTCCCTGCACCTATATATTTTTATTTTAATCCTACATAAAAACCCAGTTACAAATCGACCTTGCTGTTATAATTTTGGCAAAGTAGGGACTGATTTGTAAACATTTTTTTTATGTGGAGAACCAAATTGTAGAGGTTTTTTTTTATTAATGTTGGGACCAAAACAATTTTTTTTTATCATCAAATATAGGGATTAGTTTAGTTTAATTTTTTATCATTGTTCATTTTCAATGTCTGGTGATGGTAATTGGTTATATTCATTCTAGTTATATGCAGAACATTCATTACTAGTGATGATCTATCCAATTCTTGTGGATATGCTAGAGTTGCTTCATGTTCTTCATCAGTTTTCAAAAATTAAAATACCATATTGTAGTATTTGTTATTATTTATGATTAATGGCTTTGCGTTTCATTCTTTTGGTGGACCCACTTACTGTATCTGGTATTTTATGAAATTTCAAAGTTTAGGTAACTGAAAATATATATGTTCAAGAGTCTATCTTATGTTGACAATACTGTATTAATGACTTTAAAGTCTGTCTTAGGATCATGGGGTTTGTATTTCATTGACTACTAATAGTATGCATTATGTTAAAGTTGTCTGCATAATGGTGCAAAATATTGGAAATATGGGGTGCTAAAGGGGTTAGTGTTCTGACTCTTGAAAGGAAGGAACATCAAAGTAGGATGCAAATGATTTATTTGTCTCCAATAAATGATTTGATGCTTGTGTGTTTTGGTATACATTGGTAATTGTGAGATCTATGACTATGACTTGAGCATCTAGGGTTGAGTGTAAATTTACTGTTGATTTTAGTACTGTTTTGATTCTTTCTTTTTGAATGCATAATTACCATGCAACAGTAATTTTGCAAGTTAATTTTTGCAGGGTCAAAAATCTCTTGCATTGGATACAGCTATTGGTATGTGGCAATTATTATTTGCTGAGAAGCAGTGGCCACTTGTTGATCATTGGTGCCAGTTCTTGCAGGTAATTTACTTGATTGTTTTTCATATACACCTTTTTAACTTTCTCGATTATGTTTGAAGCTTTCTTATTAGGATGGCTTTCAGTGGGAGATCAGATATCTGCTAATACTCAATCATTTTACTTAAATTGATAATTTTGATACTACATACTCAGGCTCGGCATAACAAAGCAATATCTAGGGACACATGGTCTCAGCTTTTGGAGTTTGCAAAGGTAAAATAATAAACAATTAATGGTGTCCTCATAATGTGGATTTACACTTCCTGTCTTGATAGGGATTTATTGTTGCATGACTACATCTATATTTATGCTTGGTCTATCTTGTGTACTCCTATATATGCCTGCCTAGAATGATAACAAAGAAAAGTAAATCTGGCTATCTGTCTTTTATTCTGTTTTTCGCATTTTGTCTGTGTATGATCATCTTGAACATGGTGGCTAGTTATAGTATCCAAGCTACTTCATTTTAAATCATTAAAAGGTGTTCTTTCTATTGTGACTGCTGGGATTTATTGTAGGGTCATCGCCCTTTCTATTTGTTTTGGGTATGAAGTGGTTGAGCCAAACAGGAAATAAACTGGAATATGAATATTTCCACGCGAATATTATAAAGGTTAAAACTCTTGAAATGACAATAAAAAATTCTCTAGACCCCTAACTTTTCAATAGAAACCTTGATCAACATGATCACATTTTACATCGATGGTTGCTGTTGTAATATCCATGCTTAAAAGTTTGTGATGTAAAAAATTTATTTTTCTTTCATTCTTCCTTGGTTTTACTGTAATTCTTGGAAAAATAAAAAGATATTGAATGCTAAATGTTAGTGTTTTTAGTACCTGATCAGCTGGATATGGGGAAAGATGTTTTCAATAGTACTGCAAGTGCTTTTTCCTTCTACCCCCAACCCTAAAAAAATAGCCAAAATATAAATAGCATCTATTGAGTTTGGCTTTTAGTGTTTAGTGTATTGAGATTATTTTAAGCCATGTCAGATGTAAAACGTCAACTTCATTTTCTGGTCACCCACATATAGATTGAGAACAACTCCTGTTTGCTTGTACTGTTTTATCAAATGGCAATGTTGGTGAATGTTTTCATGGTATTTTCATGATAGTATGCTGTTTGGCTTTATGAAGTAACACAAAAACCACTAATATTTTTCATACTCTTTGCAGACTGTTGGCTCAAATTTATCTGATTATGATGCCGAAGGTGCTTGGCCATATCTTATTGATGAATTTGTGGAATATCTGAACGAGAATGGCATCATCCAAAATGGCCTGATCAATGATTCTAGTCTAAAATGGTGATGCATTCAGATCTCAATAAATTGCTCTTTAAGAGAATTTGATAAGCCTCTTGTGATGAGTTGTGCTATTCTGTGATTGAACTCCTCTTTGTTATTAAGTGGGATTCAGTCTAAATTAGATTCTAGAGCAAACTCATTCTTGTTGACAAGTAGTTGCATCATTTGTGAGATTGTTGATATGGCATATGAATTTCCTTGGGTATTGTGGAATTAGTAATGGGAGCCTACTAATTCCACGGTGTTATAGTTTCTGGTCTCTTTTAATTTAATAATTAATTCTTGAACGATGATGTCTTGTTAGAAGATAAGAGACTTATGTAATTGTTGTTAGCTGTCCTTGTTTCTGGTCTACTTTCATCTTGTAAAATATGTGGCACCAAGTTATTAAAACATTCATGAAATAGAGAAGGGGAAAAAATAACTATTATGTGGGTCTGTTTTCCTTTGAACTATTTAGAAGCAATACCTTGCATATCGGTTCTATATGCTCCTACAATATGATATGTTGTTTATTTGAATATTTAAAAATTTCTGTCATCTTAAAATTTGGAGAATTCTGAAAATATTAGTACAAGTCATCATGGGACAGTGTGGGAGGATATATTTTTTTCCCATTTATTATTATGGTAGTTCGGAATAGGATGGTTTATATTTTCAGAATTTTGATGAATTTTACTTAGTTGGGAGTTGCATGCTTGTTCAAGTGTTTTTTTTTTTTTCTTCCGGGAATTTGATCTTAGACGGGATTTTTGCATGTATAATTATGGCCGTGTATAATTTTGAGAAAGGCTTAATTATGTTTAGTTTCTCAAATTGGAAGTCTGTCTTTTTTAGTTCAAATTATAATTTTTTTCCCTTGAATTTGCGGAATGATTTTTTAGTCTCTTCTAATGATTTTTTTGTGGTTTTGATGCACAATTGGTGATAGTTTTTTTTACTGCAAGGACTAGAACCTTTTTTGAATTTGAGAGGGAGTTAAAAAGTGCAAATTTTAATTTTGGGGACCAATAAAGACATATCTCCAAATTTGATGAACTAAACACACATTTAAGCCTCTGAGAAATTGTAAATATAGTGGTTTAATTAGTTCTAGTTAAAGAGGCTGCCACATAGGTCAATTTAGGTAACGTAATTCCATGGGTGAATTTAGGGATTAAGGGCGATTTTAAGTCTTTGGGTTACTAAAACATAAGTAATATCATGTATTGTTTATTTTTTATTTTTGCGTTGTGTCTAGGTGGTAGGAAAAGTTGCTCAAAATTAAGCTCTATGCCTTGTGTACTGATAAAAAAAAAAGCTCTGTTTTGTGTAAGATACGGCTGCTCATGAATAAAAAACAATTTTATTTACATCAACCAACAGCAATCAACCATTGCAAAAAAATGGTAAAAACGGTAATGAACATTGAAGAATAAAAAGATTAGATTCAAGTACTCAAAATCACACCATTTTCAAACTCGTAATACTACTCAAAGTTAAAAACAAAGTCACAAAAAGTAATTAAAAAATCACACTCAAACTCGAATGCGGTGAATAAGGCTTAAATGTTGCGAGAGGAAGAGTGAGATCGTCGCACGGTAGAGAGAACAAGGGGTTGAGAGGGTGATTTCCACAAGAGAATGTTTTATAAGAATATTTGAATCTTAATTTTAATCACAACTATAATTAACTTTTAATCAAGAATTAAATATTTAAATTTAGATTAATGATAGTAAGAATTAGAACTATTTTCTAGAAGTATAAAATGTATTAAATTATCTAGAATGGAAATATTTTTTATTGTGAAAATAAATTACAGAAAATAATCTTTAAATTCTTTGGCGTCACCCTGTTACTTCTTCCTCTTGGGTTTTTCAGCTTGCTCCTGTTTTTTACTGCCTTCTCCTTGCACAAATGCTTAAGCATTTTCTGGTTCAAGGTGTTCTGTGAAAAGATTTATTTTTGCAAAATATATCAGTATGATTTATTCGTGGTATAGTGATAATGGTAGCTCTATTTTACTATTATTCAAGAATGGTGGGACAATAATTCGTGAACGTGGCTTTTGCCCACCATATATATTTTATTACAGTTTTCACTTTAATATTTAGTCTTCTAATAATACAATACAACTTGTAAGAATTTTGGAATTGGGAAGCCAAAAGTGAGAAAAACATATGAGAGAGTCGATTGGATGCATGTGTAATTTTAATCAGCAATTAAATTTGTATCTTCTATTTTCTCTCACTCCTCGCAATAAAACACTCCTCTCACCTGATATGCCATATATATATATATATATATATATATATATATATATATATATATATATATATATTAAAATGGATCAAATTACATAGATATAACTTTGATAACTATTATATCATTTTATAATTTTTAACTAAATAATATTTTCTTAAAATTCACTGTTTGATTGAAAATTTATTTCACATAAGTCACATATACTAAATTGCATATTAATCCAAAATCATTTGTTACCTCGTTTATATAGATTAAAATTGGCGTAATAAAAAAAATTGACACAAATAATTTTGATAATACATAGATACAATTCATTGGTTGGATAAATAAAAATCACATTTTACATCAAGTTTTTTTTTTCTCTCTACTTAAAATATTCTTCAACCTAGATAAATTTTAATTTTCTTTTACACTTTTTGTGAATTAGTATATCCTTGGTCGAAAGCCAAGGATAAATTGTTTGAGCTAGAGGTCTATTTAAGAGATTGATTCTTCCCAACAAATATTATTTCATACGCATGAATCAACAATCAAATTCATGATCACATATTTAAGGAACAAGATTATCTATCAACTATGCTTGTTGGTATTTTCTTTTTATACTTGGACATGCATGCACCGAATTACTAAAATAAAACATATATAAAATTTAACACATTGGGACGATTTTTTTTAAAGCAAGTGCACAATTTGCTCTTAATTCACAGTGATGAACAATTTTCCTGAAATCACATTAGTATGTAGATTATTATGGTTGAATTATAGTATTTTATTATAATAATTTTAATTTAAATGTATTTTATACGGATGCTTTTTTCCTAACTAAAATAATTTATTGAATATTTTATTTTATGAATATTGAGTATGAAAAATTAAAATAAACGGGGATGAATATTTTCATGAAAGTATGAAGAAGAGAAATTTACACTTAACTGATCATATAAAATACAAGAGGGTGAATTATATATATATATATATATATATATATATATATATATAAATATTTTACACTAAATTCAAGGATAAACTTTTTTTATACCAAATATCAGAATATACAATCTAGTCTAACAATTCTAACCACAGTCCGATTGAATCGAATTGCTTTGGTACAAAAATATAAAGTTATAGAGGATATTAACTTTTGTCTCCTTATATTACTAAATTTTAAAACTTAGTGTATAAGTACATTAGAGTTTAACTATGCAGAAATTAAAACATAAACTTACATTACATGAGAAAACTAATACAAAGCTCTTGGCACTTGTTTGCCTTACAAAACATAAGAAAGATACATAAACATAAATGGAAATCCCATACATTGGGTACTACAAACTATATTAGTCTTTCTCCAATTAAGCAAGTAGCTCCAAGCTCCAAGCTCCAAGCTTCTCTACCAGCATCCACTTGCTAACATGTAAAAACATGAAAACTAAAGGGATGAGACATAATGTCTTAGTGAGTGCTTTAAGGGCTCTACGCTGACTCTTTATTCTAGAGATCCTTCTCTTAACTCTCATGGCTTCTCTAGTGTTTTCTTAATACTGAAACTCATAACTATTACACCATAATATCAACATTGTTGTTCTCCTAAGGTTATATCTTGATTTTTACTTAAACATTTTGAATTGGCCTCCTATGCATAGTCTAAGTCCACTAGTGGGCTAAGGCACCAAAACATCATTCTTTTTCCCTTGACCCCTCACTAGAGTCTAACTTCACTATAACATTGGATGAAAATGTGTGTAACCTTTCCTTTACTCTAATTTGCCCAACTTCGACTTACATCACCTCTTTCTCTAAGGCATATCATCTAACATACCTCTATAGGTAAATTTACATTAACTTTCTATTGGTATAACCCCTCTCCTACCCCTAAAGGTAGTTTTAGCTACACACGTCCTCATCTAAAGTATAGATCCACCTTACATCCCTCACCTAATAACTACACTTATGATTCCTCATATGCTCTAACATAAGAAACATGCACTCATGCATCATACACTTTTTGTAACCTAAAACCATATTTAACAATTACTATATTATTAACATAAATTTTACTCCAATCTTATATGGTTAAACTTTTAACTATTTATGGCCTCATATCCTTCGCCATGAGAAGTTGACATCGTATCATCCTTCTCTGGTCTGAGGAGTTGACCTCGCATTATCCTCCCCCATTTTGAGGAGCTGACTATACTTTATGCCTTCTTATCTCATGTAGATGTTATTTCCTATTTTATAAAAACTTTTTATAGAAAACATTTTTGTGAACCTTCCAAAAAACACATCTCACATTGATGACCTAGGGGATCCAACCCTTTTGCACACTGTGGTATGCCAAGCGTGCGGCTCTCGAACATGACTGGTACCAGTGAAGGAATCACCCTTTGTCATAGAGTGGATACTTTTTCTAAAAGCCTTTCTTAAAACTAAATTCTTTTCTTGAAGACCTTTATTGTAACTTAGGGAAAACTCCAATCTAACTTACTATGGGAAACACTACCCACCTGACTTGCTAAGAGACATAGGTATCACCTTAAGTGTCTTAGGTATCTTTTATTAGAGAAGAGGTTCATCGTTGCATACACATAGTCCTAAGCATAAGACACAATTTTAGAAATACACTACTAACTATACTACCAATACCATCAATAGCCCTACTTCATAGCATCAAACAATCATAGATTATATATAAGGAACCAAGCATAGGGAACAAATAGTTCAATATAAGTTTTAACTATCCTCGAACAACTCTTTGGGTTATAAATATGTTTTTCTGCTACCCACACTCGCCCAACGAGCATTGCTCAGCTAACCAGCAAACTCCCTTGGGAACTTGTTCGCGCCCAAGAGTATCCCTTAACCATTAATTATAACAACTATCCCTTAAAGTATTTCTTTTGATTATTATTTCTAAAGTTCATAAATTTGGGATGTTACAAAGGTGAACAAAATTGAGGAATAAATTTGTTTTGCCATGGTTTTCTTGCTCGTCAACAAAGTGCATATTTTCCAAGGAGTTTAAAATGGATGGTCAATCCTTGTTAAATAGTAAAGACACAGAGAAATTTTAGGTTTGTTTTGCAAACATATATGTAAGAAGCACCTAATTAGTGTAAGGTATATTAATAAAAGGGCATAGAATTTGATTTCACTGTATTATGCATTTACATAGTACAAATAATAAAGGTGAAAGCTTTTTAATTATATGATAATACTCTATTGAATGAAAGTGTAAACAGTCCCCGTCTCAATAATTACATAGTAGTTTCTTAATAATGGTTTGGTAGAAAAGTATACAAAATCAATTATGTGAATATACGTGTAATTACTCCTGTGTAAGTATTTTCATGTAATTATGTCTTTTTGTTTCTTGGTGTGAGTGAATTGCTCATAGGATGTGGTTTAATTAAAAATCACAGTGTTAGATTATATTGTTGTCTGTGATCGAATTGATCATGGAGTGTGATTTGATTATACATCACAATGCTAATTTATTTATTCTTTTATGAGTGAAGTGTTGTCTTAAGAATCAGGTTCCATGTGATTAGTTATTGGTAAGTGTTGCCCGCAGATTTTTCTGAGGGAGATATTTTTGTTGTGATTTAATCCTTCTAAGAAAAAGAATAAATAATTGATCGTTGGAATTTATTTTTTGTCTCAAGTACTGAGTTTTATAAAAAAATTATTTAATTAGATTTAATTCTTAAAGTTAGTAGACAAATATTTTTGGATGCGAGAAAAATATATTTTCAAAGTGCATGGTGTTTGTTACACCGTGTAAATACACAATGTAAACCCCTTTTTTCTACGATCATTGCAAATCTCAACTCACCAATAAGGGGGAAGGACTGACCATGCATGCCAACACTCTCCCCCAATCACCTCTTTGTACACTCAAACACTTAACCCCCTCACTTCTTTTCTTTCTTTTCAAAAATATTTGAACACTGAATGCTCTCTTCTCTCACTTCTCTTCAGCTGAACCAGGACCGAGAAAGTAAGCTAAACACTTTCCTCTCCACCTCCCAAATTCGTGAAACACCAAGCCAAGGGTGATCACACCAAATTTTTTTCAACACAAGCACTTGTTGTGTGCAAGGCCAAGAGCTTGCAACCTAGACCTTCTTTCATTTTTGTGAACTGAAACTCAGTGGTAAGGGAAATCTTTGTGTTGAACTCAGCCCCCATGGTGGCCTTTGGGAGGAGGTAACCATGCTGTATTGATCCTCCATTGCATTGCATGCATCAAAAGTGTATTTCTTTAAGTTGTTTTTTTCACTATTTTACAAAAGTGAGATGTTTTCATTTGCATGCATGCCTTCTCTTTGAAGTACTTGAGAAACCCTAAAAAATGGAGGTTGTATAGTGTGATGGATAAAAACTTTGTCATTCGAAAACTTTGAAGGCTTTTCTTAAATAGATATCAATGGACGATATGTTTTGTCCAAGGGGTTTGAAATCATTTTGTGCTTAAAAATCAGTTCAAAAAACTTGGACACAATAATGTAGAAGTAAACTATAGAAAAAAAAACTAGTTATATAAAAGCAGTAAAGAAAACACATAGGTTTTATATTGGTTCCCCCCAACTCTTGAACTACGTCCAGTTTTTCTTCAAAACTTGAAGGGTTCTACTAATTGGTAACTGCTATATATAGGTATATTTTGGGATTAAGTTATGTAGGAATTGTTAATTTGTCTCTCTTAATTCTTCCTTTTTATGTGAATAATTGAGATTTGAACATCATTTAAGTTTTTGTGCAGAAAGTGTTGAAAGCTTGTGAATTTATAGTGCTTGGTGACTAATTGGTGCAGAAAAACAAAGTAAATCCCAAAGAAATAAAATTGAAGATCTAAAGTTGCTCGCTCAACGTGTCTCAAGCGCTTAGCGCAACACAATTGCTTAGCGGGTAAAACACGCTTAGTGCTAAGAACTATGGAGAAATCTGGAACGTGAAGGATCGCTTAGCGCGAGTCAATCACACTTAACACGAAGGTTGCATGAAAACCAAGCTAAATTGCACCAATAAAAGAAGGAGAGAGAAGAAGAAAAAAACACATAGAAAATTCAAGAGAATAAAATTCCTTACATAAGGCAAAGACTAGAAGCAGAAGAAACAATTATTAAGAGTCATTCCTTCCCTCTATTCCCTTTCTCAATTACCCTTTTTTCTAAATATTATCCTCTTGCAATTTTAAAGCCTCTCATGACAATGAGAGGCTAAAATCCCTTTTTGTTAGGAGCTTAGCAGCCAACTGTTTTTGATATAATTTCTCTTCCTATCTATTTATGAATATTACTTTTTTATTATCATTTTTTGTGCTTAATTCTATTGGTTGTGGCTTGATCATCCATTTGCATAGTAGTTTTAGGGATAACATTGGGAAGTGTTATTCTCTAATAGAATTGGGAAAATGTATCTAAATAATTCATCACTATGGATAAGTTGATTTTGTTTAGTCTGTTATACATCTTTATTCTCAATGCAATTTAACTATTTTATCTCTTTAAGGGATTTGGAAGAGAAAATAGATAAATTAGACTCTTTCACTTGGGGGATCATGATTAGAGTATATGAGTAGATGCAGGTAAAAATTGGAATAAACATAAATAGAGAAAAATCATTAACATTACATCAAGAGTAGCTCTGATAGGCTAAGCCTCCAACATTTCATCTTCTAAATTATCTTCTGCAATAATATTGACTTCTCTCATTTTTTTATTTTAATTATTTAATTTACTTTAATGTTTGTTTTCTCTCATGTTTATTTTAATATCATTTTATGCCAATTTATTTTACTATTATTTTCCAAACCTTTTAAATTGATTTATTTATTGCTTGAAAATTATATATTCACCTACCTAAGTACAAACAAAATCCATGTGGACTGGACACTCGGACTTCCGTTTTACTTTACTATTTAAGACAAATTGATGCACTTGCCGATCGATCCAACACTAATCAATTCTTTGATTACAATCAAGTATTCTCTATGCCACTTCTAACTACAATGAGTACTTTTTAAGCCACTCGTGACACTACCCCTAATCTCCCCCTGAGATTAAGACTCAAGTATTTTTTGTCACTAAGTCACTCCTGACTTTCATGAACATTAGATGTTTGATAGAAAATGTATTCTAATCACTCAAAGAGCGTTTACACAATAAACTCGAATACAATGAAACTTGCTAACTTAGTGGAGCTAAGGTTCACTTAATTCGCTCAAGTTTCTTTCATCCAACCAAACTGACAAAGTTATAACACTTTTTTTCGTTTTGACTTAGATGATTCTCTAGTGATTCGACCACTTTATCACAAACATTTTCAAGTTTTATATAGACTTCAGAGCTTCGATCCATTAAGAAATCTCAATTAGTTCTTGTCTAATAGCTTAAGTGCTTTACATGAGACACATTACTATGTAGAAAGAGTGTAGGGACTACAAACATCTTTTACAATAAATCTTTAGAGAAATACAAGTGGTCAATATTGTCTTGCTCAAAGCTGACTTTCAACATACAATTCAAATACAATATTAACAACATAGGATAAAAGAAATTAAGAATATCACAAATATTCAAGACAATAGTGATAATTTAATCATCACAATTCAAGAGTTTATATATAAGACTAATGGTTATCACTATTATTGCCAAAAAAAATAGTCACAATTGATTACTATTTTTAATTACCAATATTTTTATCAGCGAAGTATTTTTTAATTGAGATAATAATGCACACATAATCTTTGTTTAAATGTTAAAATGAACATCACTTGAAGAAATACATATTAATTCAAAGCCACCGGCGCACCATGTGGCCCTAACAAAAAGCCTCTCTCTGAACTACCACCGCCAAAATCAAATCGCGAATCACACAACCCATCAACACTAACCTTTCTGTTATCCTACCATCACCACGGTGTGATGCATGCCACTCTTGCAGCCGCATGAATTGCCAGCGTCTCACTGTTGCGTGCAATCGTTGTGGACTTGAGAAACTCCATCATTGCTTCCTCTACACCCTAATCTGAAACCCTTTTTTTTTCCTTTCGTCATTTCAATATGTGACTTCCTGTTCAGATTACAACAAGTTTGCCGGTGATTGGAGGCTTGGAGAAGAAGGGAGGAGGTTTGAGGCTATTAATGGGTTTGGGATGGTGAAAGACAAGGGAGGAGGAAGAAAAAGGAAGAAGATGGAGAAAAAAAAAACATATAATTTGTAGCGGTTTGTAGTCACTAATGTTTTTCTTTCATTAACAACCTTAAGATTAACAACCTTAAGTTTATCGAGAGAGAGGGATTATTTTAATCTTTTTTAAAACATAAAACACTAAAATAATTTTTTTTAAAAACAATCAAAAGATCAAATTAAAAAAAAATATAAAGAATCAAATAGTTTGGCCTAAAACAAATGCTATAGTAGGAAAGAATAACATTATCATTTAATGACATAAATAAATTAATATTTATTTCTAAATGCATTAAATGACCTTTTAAATGTTGAGTTTTTAACTGTTTTTTTTTTTTGTTTCCGGCAATTTTGCTTATGGTGGAAATACAAAATATCAACTAAATATTTTTTTAATGTTAGAACCTTTTATTTTCTTTGATAATTAAATTTTAAACAACATGATAGCAACGATATTAAAATTTGGGAGATTAATATGTTTATTAAGTGTTAAAGGGTTACATGCGTTCAATAATATGGGTGAAGGTAATGTATTCTATAACGTAGACGCAAAAACAACTCAACTGGACATGGACATGGACATGCATCCAATTGGTTAAAATTAAACTCTGTCCAAAGATTTTTTTTAAACTAAACTTAGTGCCCAACGCGCTATTAATGAAACTTGGACCCAAAAGTTTTGTGAAAACTAGCATTCAATATGCTAGACCTTTTATTGTCCAATGGATAAATTTTCTACAAGGGTGATGATTTTTATAAAAACAAAAAGAAATCCTTGATATATTTTATGAAGTGTGTTGGCAATCTCATACAAAAATTTCTCAAACTTTTTGATGTGTTAGGTCATCAATATTTTTTCACTTACAAGTTTCATTTGGCTCTAATAAAATTTTAGTGCATCATTAATTCGATTAACAAGCATATTCAATAGTGTATGAAGGAAGCATGGGAAAAATGAAGGAAAACATATCTTTGGACAAAGGATCCACAAAAGAATAAAGAATATGATGCCATTTGTAATTATTTTGCATTATATTTATTTTATTATAAGTTAAGAGTTAAAACATGGGTTAAACATAGTTTAAGAGAGAAGAGACTTGTAGGCCCAATAGGAGGCCCATGACCTGTTATATAACTATAAGAGTTTCCCCCATCACTCAACCCTCAACAAACACACACTTGGAAAAGAGAAGTGCTTGGAAAAGGAGAAAGGAGTACAAGGGAGAAAGATCAAGGAAGACTCACACATACTCACACTCGTCTAGTGAGTGCTTGTTATTCATCCCATTCCCCTCTTCTTCTCTTGAACATGAATTGTGTTGTTTGATTTGGGAAAAGTGGGTTTGAACCCTAACTTGATATATATTTGGGAATTTCTATTGAAATGCATGATTCATTAGTTGGTTGGTGTTAGTTTGATGTTTAAATGATACATAAATCAATCATGGCGCATTTGTGTGGCTTGGGGGACAATTGAGAAGTCATTAATGATGAAAGAGTTATGGAATTGTAACTCGCCACATTGACATAAAGAAAGGACCTCAAGCTCAACATGAGATTTTCTCATGCTCATCGCAAGGAAGGTAACAACAAACTGACTCTTCTTTTTTCTCTCAATTGTGTGCCTTTCAATTCTCTTCTTCTTCTTCACTGTTCACTCGTATCTATTTTGGGTTGGAGGGTTTTGGAGGTTTGGCATCATGTGGTGGGGGAAGTGTGATGGGGGTGCATGTGTTAAGTTGCTTTTGATTTGTGTCATTTTGCCATGAACTTTGTTATTGTTTATTTTAATTTTTATGGTTTTAGGTTGATGGGGTTTTGCAACTTTGGTGGTGTCACCTAGTGGGGAAATTGAGATGAAGCATGATAAGTTGATTTGGTTTCATGAGGTTTCATAGTAAAATTTTAGATGAAATTGGAATGACGAAAGATAAGGAAGGAGAAATGAGGAAGAAGGGAGTAGAAGAGAGGGAAGATGGAGGAAAAAAAATCTTACATTTTGTAGTAACTTTTAGCCGTCAATACTTTTATTTCATTAATGATGTTAAATTTACATTGACGGGAAAGACCATTTTGGTCATTTTTAAAACATAAATGATTAAAATGAGCTTTTTAAAAGATAAAAGATTAAATTGAACAAAAATAAATAAATGACCAAATAGGTCATTTGGCCATTTATTTTATTATATCAAAAATATTTTTTAACATATTAGGACTTTTCATGTAAAAAAAACATATCAAAACTTTAAATGAAAATATACATGTTATACTTACATTTTGTTACATATAACTAATTGCACAACTTTTTAATTTTATGGAACTTGTATTTTAATTTGTACATTATGTGTAAAGGCAAATATAATAAGAAGGGGGGTTGGATTGTGATTTGAAAAAAATTTCACAAGCCTTTTTCTCAAAATAAAGCTATTGTTTGAAGAGTTCAAAACTAGAAATTTTCACAAACACCCAATTAGACAATACTTAACAAATTTTGCAAACAATTTTAAAGACTAATTCAAATTCAAACCCTTGATCAGTTAACAACATGTATGAGAAATGAATCAAACACATATAGTTTTATCCTAGTTTGTCCCTACCACGTAAGCATTTACATAGAGTATGCTGGAAGAAGAGAGGGAATACATATTTCAAATTTTGAAATCCGCCACTCTTCAAAGCTTCTTGTATTTGTAGTCAATTTCAAAAAGTGTGTGTCATCTGAAAAAGGTGTTCGTTGGTGCATTAAATCCACCTCAAGTCCATGTTGATACACCACTCTGCTTGTCTCCCTTGAGACACACTCCAGTAATGGTGAAATCACTTTAGCGATGAGCACGTCTGTCCACAACATGTAGTGTTTCTTTTGAGAGAAAGAGAGAGGTTAATTTTTTGATTGTTCTCTTACTTCCTTTGCCTTCGACAGATCCTAGAATGTTGTTCAAACATTCTCTGTAAAATGAATCTCAACACATAACAATTAATTTAGTCTTAAATGCTTACTAAAACTTAACATTTGTATGCTTTCGTTTGATCTATCAAATGCAGATACAATGCATTCATCTCATGACATATAGGACGTAGCTTTTAAACTTTATAATTATTTGCATCTAATTAAAATTATTAAGGGTCCTAATTCATCTTATGGCTCAATAATTTGCAATAACTAAAAGGATCAAATTGGCAAAACTAAATCCTAGAAGATTAAAATATTTGGGATCATTTATGAATCATTCATGGTGCATTAGAAAAAGCTTAGGTAACTGTTGATGGGGCTGGAATTGCAAAATCACGGAGAAAATGCATTGCAATAAATTGCAAGTTGCCTTAAGCCAAAAAAATTTTCTTAAGCAACTTTGGGATAGACTTTGGTCTAGAAATTTGGACAAAATTGGCTTAAGTGAATTTCGGACAACATATAAGGTCGGGAGGTTTGGGCAAAATTTCTTAAGCCCAAAAAAATTGTTTAAACGAAAATTGGGTAGTAAGTAGTTATGCAAAGTTGAAAGTATATCATTTTGCATTACTTGGGTAAATAGAAAACTTAAGAATCTTAACAACTTACTACCCAAATTTCTCATTCTCAACCTAAGTCTTGGGGTAAATAGAAAAGTTATAGGTAATCTTCTTACCTTTTGAATGAGACAAGAATCAATGCAGTTGAATTAGTATATATAACTCTAGATATCATATTTTGACCTACCACGGTCGTAGACAAGTAATGCAAAATGAGGGAGATAACATGCAAGAAACTTAAGAAATGAGATGTATATCATAATATTAATTAGATAATTGTTGAAAAGGTGTAAATAGTAGAGAATTAGTATGAGTTGGTTAGTGTATGACTTAGTCAAATCGTTAAAGGATAAATCCTTTCGAAGGGGAGAAGTTGGATGAGGTCCCAACTTGTCGGCTCGTGGTGTTGTTAAAGCTTGTGAATGAATGAGTTGTTGGATTGTATTGTTGTTAAACCTTGTGAATGAATGAGATGACCCTAATGAATGTTATTTTGTCACAATGAATCATTCATTGAGATTGGTTGTTGTTGATGGAACTTAAGACCTTAAGGCATGTAAATTGGAAGATTAAACAGGAACTGAGGCTTAGATGGATCTCTAGTCTAGTGTTGGAAATATTGATATGGATGTGTTGCACATGCATTTATGCATGAATTGATTCCGTAGTTGTAGTTGTGTTATAAGTGGGCACGTAAATTAAAAGATTAACTAGAGTTAAGCCTTAGATAGATCCCCAACCATTTGTTGAAAATGGTGGGGTTGAGAAATTGAAAAGGGTCGAGGCTTAACAAAAAAAATTCTTATTTTATAAGAAACAAAATGCTATTTAAGCCTAAAAGAATTTACCAAAATCATTATAGCTTAACTGACCAGCCATACCCAAGTGCCACGCTAAATTGTTGAGATCCTATATTCTTATTTCTGATCTTAGTTAAGCCGCACTTCAACCTTCGATGTCTTCTGTAATTTTATCTAAGCATCCAAAAATAACTCATTTCCAGCCATGTGAATATACAAATAAAACTCAAATTTAACCAAACCATTGAGGACCATATACCAAATCACTATAGCTTTGGAAATTAACACGAAAATTAGCCGCTAAGAAAACCAAACTTAACCAACAAAGTAAACTCATTTGGAAATGAACATTGTTCAAGAACAATTAGATCAAAGCTCAATGCAACACCAAGGATGCCACAAAACCCTCTTATTTTGAAACCTATCCTATATTAAGCCTCTACAGGAGCAAGAGCTCGCAGCTCTCATTGTACCTTAATCCACTGTTGGCTGAAACCCAACCATAATAATAATATAAAGCACAAACTTCAAAGGAACGAATGATTTTTGCTCAAGCATCATCAAGAGCAAGGACACCAGGGAGTTGCTTTCCCTCAAGAAGCTCTAAGCTGGCACCACCACCAGTGGAGATGTGGCTCATCTTGTCTGCAAGTCCAACCTTCTCCACAGCGGCAACGGAGTCACCTCCTCCAATGATGGTTGTCACTCCCTTCCCACTCAGCTCTGCCAGTTTCTTGGCTATAGCCTGTGCACAAAAAGGGTAGAGTCTTCAGTTACTAGTGATCAAGTACATCAAATTTTATAGAAGTTTCAAGTATCAGATTTTAAAGCATCAAAGAGCTTTTCATTAGTGCATGTAATGCTCTGAAGTTTTACAGTTGCACATCTATCAAAGAGCTTCTCAGAGTTTAACATATGCATGATATAGTTTCAGATAAATGCATATCTTTTTCTAAAACAGATGTAGTATATTATATTATACTAATACCACTATGGCAGTATCATTTTCTAACCTACAACAGAAGCATGAAATAAGTAAAAGAAAATAGATAAAAATTGTCGTCCTATGTTAGTCCCAGCATGAAACTTCCCATTGTAGATTGTCAAAGACTCTAATGCATTTCTCTCACATTGGGCAAATTAAAAGGAAGATAACTGATTTTCAATTGTAAATAAATTTTGTTTAACTTTTTTTTCACAGTTTGATCCATGAATAATGGCCCAAATCTGAAGACTTGAGTACAAGTGATGTAACCAGGCTTATAAAGAAGAATCCAATATTTGGACTGGAAGTACTTTACAGTGAGACAGTCTTGCAAAATCTTTCAAAAGCAATGGATGATTTATTATTTTATTATTCTTACCTCTGTTCCTGTGGCAAACTTATCAAACTCAAAAACACCCATTGGTCCATTCCAAATAATGGTCTGAGTCGTATCCAATGCTTCACCAAATGTCTTGATGGAATCAGGACCAATATCCAACCCCATCCACCCATCTGGGATGCTTGATGCCGGCACAGTCTGAAAACATATAAACAAAGGTTCAAGTATATATCTCAACCATTTGAAACACTACTATTGAGGACAGGATCATAAAGCTATTGAAAGTGTCATGTTAATATTTCCTTCATTAAAAAATGCAAAATAATTAACAATGCATCCATAGAATGACAAATAGTATGTTTGCGGTGCATTAAAAGTGATTAACTTTCCACATTCAAAGTAACTCCAATCTGCTTTCGGATTTTCATATAAAATACACAACTTTTTGTATACTCACCGCAGAACCAAACATTCCATAAACCCAACTCTAATGAAAAGCAGTACCTTGCTGTTAGCATCAGCAGCAAACTTGTCTGCTATGACAACATCAGTTGGAAGCAACAAAGAAACCCCTTTAGCCTTGGCCTTTTCAAGAAGTGTAGTTGCAAGGCTAAGCTTGTCTTCCTCCACAAGAGATGACCCAACTGAATAACCCTGAGCCTTGTAAAAGGTAAAGATCATTCCTCCACCAAGCAAGAGAACATTAACTTTCTCCAACAAGGATTCAATAACTCCAATCTTGGAAGACACCTTCGATCCACCGACAATAGCAGCAAATGGTCTCTTGGGGTTTGACACAGCCCCAACTAGATAATCAAGCTCCTGAAACAATTAAAAATACATCAGATCAATCAACTGTATAAATTACATAATTACCCAATATATATATAATGAAGCTAACAATTACTTCCTACAAACCTTCTGCATTAGGAATCCTGCAACAGAGGGCTTCAAGTATTTGGCAACTCCTTCTGTAGAAGCATGAGCTCTGTGGGCAGTGCCAAATGCATCATTCACATAGAGATCAGCTAGAGAAGCCAACTTCTTTGCAAATTCAGGATCATTCTTCTCTTCCTCCTTGTAGAACCTCACATTCTCTAGAAGCAAAACACCACCTTCTGGAAGTTGTGTAACCAACTTTTCAACTTCCTCCCCAATAGAGTCATTGGCCATCGTAACCTGTAATCAAGAGAAAATGACACAGTGAATAAGCAGAAAATCAAGCAAACGAAAAGGGGGTGGAAGGAATGCCAAAACAAAACAAAATGGAGCAGCTTAGAAGGCACACCTCAATTCCAAGAAGTTGAGACAGCCTTGGCACAAGAGGCTTCAAACTGTATTTAGGTGTTACACCTTTTGGACGTCCCTGAAAACAGCATAGTCAAGGCAAAATCACTTTTCAAGTCACTACTACTCACCACACTTTTCTGACATTCATGGTCTTAATAGAATAATAGTAACTCCTCTACTAATACACCCAAAAGAAAAGGTTAAAAAAAAATAAAAGAATGACAACCCAACAACTATATTAGTTAGAAAACATTCCATTTAACTTGCTATTTTTTACAGATCTCATTAAAGCAAACTGAACCAATCACAGTAAACCCAATTTCAATAGAAAGGCATGTCACCCCAACTGGGATCAACAAAAATCAAACTCAAAACCATAAAAGGAGATCCTTTCATCCCAATAGAGACAAATGGACAAAATAATTATAGTAGTAATAACAATCGTTATGTGTAACTATTAATTTTCCTTTTCTCCTATTTCAGTTTCAAATCCTGAAAAGATAAAAATGTTACAGTGAAAGACATCGTTTTCTCAGTTTCTATTAATAAAACACACATACAGATACACAATACCCAATCTAACAAAATCCCACAAAAGTAACATAACATCAAATTCAACCAAACAAAAACCTAGACTCCAAATTATTCCTAGACTAAAACAAAACACACCCAAACACCTATCAATAAAACAAACATACACATAGCCAAAACCCAATCCAATGCAAACCCACAATAGTAGCACAACTTCAAACCCAACCAAAAACCAAACCCAGATTCCAAATAATTGTTAAACTAAAATAAAACATACCCAGATACCTAAAAAACATGAAAATGGTTTATAAACAGCATACCAAATGGCTAGAAAGGATCACTTTAGCACCATAACCAGTCAAGTACTTGATGGTGGGAACAGCAGCACGGACTCTAGTGTCATCGGTGATGTTAAGGTTGTCATCCAAAGGCACGTTCAGATCGACCCTCACGAATACCCTCTTCCCCTTCAAATCACCCTCCTTCAACGTTCCCACGCTCCTCTTAGTCGCCATTTATTCGCAAACCTGCGCAAACCCAAATCCAAAAACGAGAAAGGGATCAGGACCCAGATGAGGAAACGCAGAAAAGATTCAAACTTTGGAGGCGACACTCACAACAACGCAAACGGGTTTGGTGGAAATATCGGTGTAGTGTGGCAACTAGCAAGAGATCAGGTTCGGGGAGTGAAGAAACGTTCTAGAAAGATTTATAGAGAGAGGTTTGTGGTACTCGTGTGTACGACACGTGTGAGGGGGGTTTTGTGTTATTATTAATTACTCTGTTTGGGGAACCTTTTTTCTCTGGGTGGCACGGTGGGCGCAGTGGAACTGAATCTGTGGACCTGAAGTTGAGAGTTACTTGCTAGCAAACATGGCAGTATTGTTAGCCCAACGTTTTTTGCCCCTTTTTGGGTCCATTGTTGATGAATTTGACACTCCCAATTAAGAGTGCATCTTAAAAAATCATTAATTAAAATTTTAATAGTTTTAATATTTCAGGTGAAACTATTCTCTTTTAATTTATAATTTATAATAATTATAAATCTTAGTCCTATACAAATTTTTATAGCAATTTATCACTTTTAGAAAGTTTTTGTAGAAATTTAGCGGAAAATCTTTTAAGATATTAGTGTTAAGAATAAAAACTTAATTTTTAGGTTTAAATGTAATTTTAGTAATCATATTTCTTAAAATTTATAATTTTAATCCTTTTATTTTAAGTCTTATATTTTTTGTGAAATATATGATTTTGATCCTTTTATTAAATTCGAATAAGCTGATATGACTGTATTTAGTGGTATAACACAATTATTTTATGTTATAATCAATATTAATCTCTTAACAATTAATGTTAATAAAAACTTATTGATATAAAATATAGTAATGTAACTTAATAAACATCTAAAAATAAATCAAATGATATAGAAGTTGTCTTTTATAAATAATCTAACAAGTATCAACTATTAAACTTCTAATCAAAATATTAATTTAGTAACTATTAAAAAAATTCTCTTTTAGTTTTTTAATTAATCCCATCAAGACACAGTTAATATTTGTATAATCTTTATTAGAGACTATGAATACATATATAATGTAAGTATTTATCTCTTAATATAATTTATTTCATATTTAAAGCCAACCAAATCAAATTTTGAATCACTTCAATAATTTAGTAACTTGTGACAATGATTGTTATTTTTAAGCCAATTTAACTGAATACTTTTCTTATAAAACAAATCCCGTGAATACTTGTATCTAAAACAATTGATGAATAACTAGGAGGGCAAGCGTAAAAAGCATGCAACGTACATAAAGGGAATTTTCGTAAATATTAAGAGTGAACGAGTCATTAGACACAGTAAAATAAACTAATTTTAGGTAAAATTTAATTGTCATGTTAAAAATTTAAATCCTGAAATTATTATTCTAGATAGGGTTTCACTTAAATTATTCATTATTCAAAATTAATCTCATAACATATTTAGTTGGGTTTAAATTTTAAAATATTCATTTATATTTTATAATTTCCTCAAAAAATTAAAATGATGATTTTTTTTAAAATAAATTGAATCAAATATGCAGTTAATTCAAATATATTTTTAGAGACCCTGATTAAAAAAACATTATATGAAAAAAACCGACAGGGACAAACTGTGGAAATTCACAAAGGGATATTCCCTTCAGCATCTTTCTCTGTATTCTTCTACCGTTCTACGTTGAACTTCGAAGTTAACAAAAAAGAAAATATAGTGCTTGTGATTAGCTGTTTTAATCTAAACGCAATTGGGTGAAGACTGTAATACTTTCGTTATGACTCATGTTTCATGTTTCATGACGCATGATCCTTAATATAATTTCTGTCGGTTTCTTAAAGGAGAAAATTTTAGGAGCTGGATATGATTATCATAGGTGTACATGCAGGCGGATTTAAAATATTTGGGATATAAAAAAAAAATAGAAGTTAACTAAAACTTGTTAGTTGAAAACTAAAAATTGTTAACTTGCTAATTTTTATATTAGGAGTGTTTGATAAAATTAAGGCTGCAATTTTGGTCTCCTGATTTGGTAGATCAGCAATTTTTATCCCCTAGTTTTTAATTAATGGTAAAATTGAGTCCCTGGTATCACTAATTTGTGATTTTGGAATTTTTGTCTATTTGCAATCATTGACCTTACCCTCCAAAAGTTGACCACGTAATTTTTTAGTACCACACTTATGTGTTTGTTATTAGTGAATAATTGTGATTAGAATGTTAATTAAGTTTATTTTTTAAATAATGAAAAACCAGAAATGATGTTGCAGAGGTCCTTTCCGTTGTTGCAAACCCTAATTTCTTCACCGTTACTACCCACAACCCACACCTCCATTGTTGCAGCAACAACATTGAAACCATTCAACCCATTGTGATAAAAAAAAAAAAACCATAAGAATGATGAAGAGAAAATATAAACACGGACCCAGAAATTAAAAGTTTCAAACATAAGATTCACAAAAATCACAAACTTTAAAGACCCATTTGCAGGTACAACCTTGCGTTCTCACCGTTCGTGATTGATGATTTTAAAATTACAATTTTTGCTTTGATTCACAGATTTTGAACACGGTGACGATGAGGGGGATGTTGTAGTCAGAGGATATCAGCAAGAAACACAAGAAAACCCGAGATTTGCAAGGGTTAAGGATGACCTTTATCCTCTTTTAAAAATAGGGAAAATAAAGATACTACACTACGGAAATGAGAAGGCAAAATATTGTGGAAGTGTATTTGCTTTATTAATCTCGGGGAGATTTATTCCGGTGGACCACAAGCCACCACATAAGAGAACTTTGATATCACAATTTAACCCAAAACCTTAAAGCTCAAGTTTATGGGTTTTCTCCTCACTTATATGGTGTTCAACTTTTCCACTTCTACCCGATGTAGGACTTCACCTCACACTTATACTCCAACAATCTCCCCTTCAAGTGTGAGTCTCTTCCACATGGTAAGATTCAGTGGTCTCCCCCTCTAGTAGAAGTCATTATCATCTACAAGTATAGCCATTAGAGCCCACATGCTCTAGCTACATCTTACTCGTCTAAGCCAGTCCAAGTAAAACCAACGGTTCTGATACCAGTTGTTAGGGGAAATTCGAGGGGAGTAAACATTGGGGAGATTTACTCCGGTAGACCATGAGCCACCACATAAGAGAACTTGACACCACACTTTAACCTAAAACCTTAAGGCTCAGGTTTATGGGTTTCTCCTCACTTATATGGTGCTCAACTTTTTTTCCTCCATGATCCTTGGTTAGTTTCAAACCATACTCAACCGGTGTGTTAACAGAATTACAATTTGTCATCTGAAACCTGTCCAATATTTCTTGCACATACTTCTTTTGAGAAATAAAGATTCCATCAGCAGATTGCACAACTTCAATGCCCAAAAAATAATGCAACATGCCAAGATCAGTCATATCGAATTTAATCATCATGGACTTCTTAAATTTGTCAAACATGGCAACATCATTCCCAGTAAAAATAAGATCATCCACGTACACACATACAATGAGCATTTTTCCACCATTAGTAATTTTAACAAAAAGTGTGTGTTCATAAGGACATTTCAGAAATCCTTCTCTCAAAAAATAAGCTTCAATATGACTATACCAAGCCTGTGGTGCTTGTTTTAGTCCATAAAGAAACTTTCTCAATTTATACACTTTATGATCATTTCTGATCTTAATGTAACCGAGAGGTTGATCAACAAATACCTGCTCTTCCAAGTTTTCGTGCAAGAATGCTGATTTCCCATCCAACTGGAAGATGGGCCATGATTTTTGTGCTGCTAAAGCAATCACCAATCTAATTGTATTATGCCTCGCCACCGAAGCAAAGACTTCTTTGTAGTCAATCCCGAACTCTTGTTTGTAGCCTTTTGCTACCAACCGCGCCTTGAATTTTTCAACTTCGCCATTCTCTTTCAGTTTGGTCTTGTAAATCCACTTCACACCAATTGTCTTTTGACCTTTGGGAAGCTCCATCAACTCCCAAGTATTGTTCTTTTTTATGGCTGCAATTTCAGCATCCATTGCCTTTCACCATTTGGATTCTTTAACAACATCTTCAAAAGCTATTGGATCACAATCTAAAAATAGTGTAAAATATGTATGCGGATCTTCATATTGGGGAAGTCCATATACCTTAAAATCAGCCATCCAAGCATGTCTTTGCTTAACACGTTGAAATGTGTGGGTTGTTTATTGGTTGTTGCTCAATTGTTGCGGGTTGCACATTCACTGAGGGTTGCAGCCTTTCTTCTATATTACCTCCATCAAAATCAACTTGTATGTGTTGTTGAACACTATCTTTATCACAAATCCAAAACCGCCCTTCATCAAAAATCACATCACGACTAATGACAATTTTCTTGGTGATAGGATTATACAATTTGTAAGCTTTTGACTGTTCACTAACACCAAGAAAAATGCATTTTTCTCCCTTGTCATCTAGCTTTCTTCTCTTTTTATCCGGAATGTGAGCATAGGCAACACACCCAAAAATTTGGAAATGATCTACTGCTGGTCTTTCCCCGCTCCATGCTTCCTCCGGTGTCATATTTTGAACAACAAGTGTGGGACTTCTATTCAAAATATGAATGCTCCAGTTGACAGCTTCAGGCTAGAAAGTTTTGGAAACTCCACTCCTTGTCAAAATACTTCGCACCATGTTCATAATTGTACAATTTTTCCTCTCGCATACACCATTTTGTTGAGGTGTGTAAACAGTTGTAAATTTCCTTTTGATTCCATGGGTCTCTAAAAAATTTGTGAATTCATGTGAGTTGAATTCTCCACCACAATCCATGCGAAGTACTTTAATTGGGTTGTCAACTTCTTTCTCAACAAGCACTTTAAAATTTTTAAATGAGGCAAGTGCTTCAGATTTTTCCTGCAAAAAATACACCCATGTTTTGCGGCTAAGATCGTCAATAAAAGTGATCAGATAGATATCTTTTACCACCATTTGAAGATGGATTTATTGGCCCGCAAATGTCAAAATACACCAACTCCAATGCCTTTTTTGCTCGCCATGATTTTCCTTGTGGAAATGGATTACATTGTTGTTTGCTAACTACACATTCTTCACAAACTTCAGAGGAAGTTGTGATTTAAGGAAGACCTGTCACCATATTTTTCTGCCACAAAGTCTTCAACCCACCGAAGTTCAAGTGACCATAACGAAAGTGCCAAAGCCAAGCGTAATCTTTCAATTTGGTTGAGAAGCACGAGTGACTGGTGCTGTGGAGATAAAGTGGGAACATGCGATTTGGCGTCATGTTAACTTGAGCAATTAAGTCTAACTTTTCATCTCTGATTTGACATACGTCGTCTTTCATAGAAATTTCATATCCCTTCTCTTGTAGTTGACCCACACTAAGCAAGATGGTTTTTAAATCTGGAACAAACAAAACATTAGAAATATTGTGAGTTGAATTCTCTTTGGCATGGAGTGTTACCATTCCTTTTCCCAGGACAGAGATAGTGGAGTTATTGCCAAACTTGACTGTATTGCGAAAAGTCTCATCTAACTCAGAGAACACCTCCTTGTCTCCACACATATGGTTGCTACAACCAGTGTCTAAATACCACAAATTTTGTTGAGTTTCTTCCTTTACATGGCATACCATCAAAAAAGACACTTCCTGTTCCTTTTCCTTTTCTGCAAAGTTAGTTCTCTCTCCATTGTCTTTGTTCATATTAGTCCAACATTCTGATTGATAATGACCATACCTGTGACAACGGTAGCATTCAACATTTGACTTATCTCTTTGAGTTGTTGAATGGTTGCCCCCTCTGCCTCTTCCTCTTATTTGGAATCGATTCTCATGGTGTTGTTGATGTTCTTGTTGGTTTCCACGTTCTTATTGGCTGCCACGATCATTGCTTCCTTGACCTCTGCCTCTATTGCCTCTACCTTTGCCTTACCCTCTTTTTCCTTTTGATGTGGGATGATTTTTGATTGAGACTTTCAATGCTTTCTCCTTTGTCTCCTGCTGGTTAATTTTCTTCTCTTGAACCAATAAGGAACTTTGCAGCTGATCAAGTGAAAGTTCCTCAATGTCATGAGCTTCTTCGATAGCACAAGCAACAAAATTGAATTTTGTAGTCAATGATCGAAGAATCTTCTCAACTACAATGGTGTCCTCCGTATTGTCACCATGGATTTGCATCTTGTTGACGATTGTCATCGTTCGTAAAAAATAGTTTGTGACTGATTCTCCTGATTTCATTCATAGTGTTTCAAACTCCAAACGAAGTGTTTGAAGTTGCTGCCTCTTTGCTCATGCAGAACCTTGGTATTTCTTCTTCATGGAATCCTAAATGTCCTTGGACGTATCCTTGCAAAGGATAGTTTCAAAGATTGGGCGATCAATTACTTGGAAAAGATAATTCTTTACCTTGAGATCCTTCAAACGCAGCCCTTCTATTTCTGTTTTTTGTGCATCTGTCATTGTCATGTTGGCCTCTCCTACGGGAATTCCATCAGATACAACTTGCCAATACTCCTTAGACCTTAAGAAGTTTTCCATCAACAGGCTCAATGGTCATAATGACCATCAAAACGAGGAATGGCAGGTTGCACGAAATTATCTGTGGCCATTGTCCTCTGTTGTTGCTGCAAAACAGAAAATAAAGTGAAGAAATAATGACTTACTCTCTACTGCACTTCCCAGTGTCTCCCCTAACCTTTTGGTGTTCACAACTCTCACATTTCCCTTTGTACACTCAGAAAATAAACCTAGCTCAGATGTCACTGTTAAAAATAGGGAAAATAAAGATACTGCACTACGAAAATGAGAAGGCAAAATATTGTGGAAGTGTATTTGCTTTATTAATCTATAGCCTATTTATAGGCAATACAGTAAATAACCAATATATAATCACTATCCTACTAACAATAACCAATTACTTAAAAATAGGAAGAAACACAAGTCATTGACTCTTCCACCTGCCATAACAACTTAAAACTAGGAACAAAATAACATAAAACAGATTCTCATGGACTTGGTCAAACAATACTGTCTCAATTTATTTAACATCCTTTCTATTAGCGCCACCTCAACCTTTGTTGAACCCTAACCTTGTTCATTTTCTTCTTCTTTGCCTTTGTTATGGCGGTGGTGATGAGAACGAGCAAGAGCACGATGACGCAGTCGACAACAAGCCATGCACCGGGAAGGCTTCTTCTAAGGAGGAAGCAAGGGCTTGAGGTGATTTGGGAATTTTTTTTGGTAATTAATATCAATTAGTCATTAACTCGCACCTAACCAACTAACCAATGCAAGACCCACACATGAGTATAGCCGAAGTATCAAAATCACAAATTAATACAATTAGAGGACCTAATTTTATCATTAAGAACTAGATGGATGAAAATGGTTGATTTGTGAAATCAACAGATAAAAATTACAATTTAACCTGAAATTAATAGTTAATAAGTTTAGAAATGTAAGAAAGAAATATAAAAGAATATATTTATATGGGAAAATAAATTAAGAAAATATAACACAAAATACTTCAAATGCTCAATTAAACTGCACATAATCGATTGGCAGCCAGAAGCAATGACCTTGTTGCAAGACTCAAATGCAACAATGGCAAATGCGAACTAGATGGACTCAAAAGCATATAATAAAACCTACATAGATAATCTTAAACATATTTAACTTCTCTATCAAAAAAATTCTTCATCTTCAATCTCTGAAACATAAACCCTAGCCTCGACAACCTTTTCATATCATCTAAGAACTCATCGACAGAAGAAAGGATCCCTACCATGGAGTTACCACTATCCACATCGACTATGAACCTTCAATCCATGTAGAGCATTTCTCTGATATCAATGAACTGGAGAAAGTAGGTCTCAAACTCAACGAGACTCTACTATTCTATGGTGTAAGACTATTCTTTAATGAGCCTCAAACCATCTACCCAGAACTCATCAGAATGTTCTGGAGGAATGCTGAGTTTTTGATCATTAAGGCCACTGTGTCCAAGGTTCTTGGAGTTCAGGTAACCTTGTCCAATGACACCATTGCCAAGGCCACTGGATGCATTCATGAAGGCAACACTTATCATTAAGGTTAGAAGAAGGCCTATGACTCCTATGTAACTAGAGCTTTGTACAAGGAGAATGCAGAAAAGGTCGGTGAATAGAATACAATAGTCTATAATATGATGTGTGAAAGGGTAAAGATTTGGCTTAACATCCTCAATAAGAGTGACCTTCATAAGGCTGGGTCAAAGACAACTTTCTCCGATTTACATAAGTTTATCCTCTTCTATCTAATGGAAAACTTCCTGTTGATTTGCCACACACTATTTATATTAACATCCTCTACAATCTGGGATGTTTGGGAGGATTGGGAAATATATACTATGCTGCCCTAATGAACAAGATTCTTTAGGATCAAGGAGATTATCACGTGTTTGATAAGATGGATGAGGACTCCAAGCACATCATCACAATCAAAGGTTTTGTTGTTGCTAAGCAACAAAAATTCAGCAAAACCAACCTTAAGGCTATGAAGGTTGTGATCGAACAATCTTTGAAAAAAGTGCCTTAAATGGACGAGGAAGCTATCAACAGGAGAAAACCAAAAAGGCTTGTTAAAGCTATCGCTAATGAAGATAAGAACCTACGTAGCTTTGGCATTCCCAGGAAGGTTCAGAAGATCATAAGTAAACAACAAAAGAATAAAAAGACAAGAGAATAGTCTCAAAGGGAAGAAAATGAGGAATAATTAATGGCCAGAGAACACAAAACCAAAAAGAAGCATAAGTTGGCTGGTTTTTCCACCACTACTCATCTAGTAACCAGTGGTCCAAAGAAGAAGGTTGAAGTAAACAAAACCACTCAGAAGCTAAGGGATTTGAGTGAAACCGAGGATGAAGGTGATGATACTCCAGTTGCTTTAAGGAAGATGAAATCAACTATTAAAAAAAAACCTTCTCCTACACCCAAGAGGGATAAAGTAACCAGACAACCAATTATCCCTTTTGAGGTTCCAAAGAGAGTAAAAATAAGAGTCACCAAGGCTAATCCCAAAATAGTGGAAAAGGAATGGATCCCCCCCTCACCTCCATCATCATCCAGTAATGAGAACAATGATGACCCTATCTCTCAAGTGCAGACTTCTCCACCTACTACAACCAAGCAACATCTACCTCTATATCCAATCCACTTGGAAAGATTCACACTTTATTGGAAAAAGAAGACACCTCTAGCAAATGCATAAAGATTTCCTTTGGAATTCCTTAAAGGTAACTTTCAAAGTATATCATCATCTACTTTTTTTGATTTAGTCTAAGGAGAGCCCATCCTATGAGAGTCTTCTTCTGTGTCTACTCCAAAATAGATGAGATTTGACTATGAACACACTTCATTTGAAGCCTTCAAGGCTTTATCCTCAAAATCTATAGTCCATCTTGAGCCCCCACGATAGGCACACCAAGTTCACTCAAATTTTATTGAGATGCAACCACATTGGTTGGCACCTGATACACAACAACGTGTTTGTCCATCAACTGAAGTATCCCAAAAAAAAGCATGGAGAAACTTTATGAGGTTGAAAGATCAAAAGAGCACCCAAAACATTGTTAATGAGGTCATCATTGTTCTCACTAACACTAGAGTCATGGACAAGACCCCAACTGCATCCAAAGCAGCTCAAGCTTATGAGGCTATCATTCAATCAAAAGAACTTGTGTCTAAGAAGTCTAAAACCTCAAATGAAGCTACCTTTGTTTATGTCAGGTGTTGTTGTTGCTCCTACTATCGTCCAACCACCACCACCTGCCATTGAACCACCCCTCTTATCCTTTATTCTTGCCTCTATTGAACCCACACCTCTACCACTATCTTCACCACCACCTATGTAGCCTCCTCCACCACCTCAAGTTTAATAGTGACCATGATGTCCTATCATCATTTCTTTCTTTGAACCCTTAGCCTTTTTGTTTATAACAAAAGAGGAGAGAAGGTAAAAAATTTGATCTTGTAAATCGCAACTCTTGATTAATGAAAGTGGTCTTTGGAGTATTCTAGTGTTTAATGTTGTTGTTTATTTTGTTGTTTCTACACACACATTTCATGATTAGTCTTCATACTCATCTCATCATTATGTGTTAAAGTTGTTGAACTTAAGGGGAGTTTATACATGCCATACATACATACATACATACATACATACATACATACATACATACATACATACATACATATATATATATATATATATGTGTGTGTGTGTGTGTGTGTGTATGCTCTATTACATAACTCATAACCATGCCTTACTATATCTATCTTATCTTGATTATGTTTTATCTTTTTGTCAAAATATCTATTGTTTGTAATCATCAAAAGGGGGAAGATTGTTAGATCTAGACAATCCATTATCCAGTAAACGACCTATCATACATTGGATTTTAATGATTACAAAAGTATAGATTGTTGATAATCTAATGAGTTGTGGTTAAGTGAACATGATCTATCAACCATGTCCACTTATTGTGAAAAACAATGTTTACACATTGTGTTGTTCTTACTTGTGTCCACTGGACTTAAATCACTTATACACTTATTTTATATTCTCATAAGTGACGTCCAACAAGGTACTAGAGGACAATGTTAGCCACAAAGGAAAGTGTGCATTCTTGCTTTTCGAATTTTAGCTTTACAACTCTTTATTTGAATTTCTAACATTTGAAATTTAAGGAGAGGCAAAATAGAAGGGAATAGAAAGAATTTGCAGAATATTCCTCAAGGGTCGCTTTCGTCATGGAAGAGGAGCACATACGTTTTCTATACTTTTATTCCTATCCTTGACATTCAAAGTATGCCACATGTTTTTTTTAGACACTGGACTATCCATCAATAGACGACCTAGACATCTCTTAAGGTTTTGATGAAAAATAAATATATAAATTTGTATTAACCATTTTGTTATATGTAAGTCAACAGGTTTGATGACTGGAAGTAACACCAGGTGAGACTTATACATTAGTGGATACCTCGTCTATTGGAAATATGAAGTACTCGTCTAGTCCATCCAAACATCGATTGAAAATATGTATTCTTATTTGACTATCAATTTATGCCAGTTTATATGATTCTATTTGAAAGGAATAAATTTGCAAATCAATCTTATATTTCCTTTTTTGAATCTAATTGCCATATCGAGCTATGTATGACAAATATGGAAAGTTCTTATCCTAACGCAGAGTATCTGTCTATTTCAAGAAACAAGATCAAGCTGCACAATGGTCATATTATTCGATCCCCAAGATACTATCCATAATTATGAGCCTCTCTTTACATATAAATACGACATCAAGGATTAAAGAACTACAATGAAGAACACGAACAAAAAAAGAAGAGAAAAGAAAAGCATTTATTGAGAAACACATTGAGTTTAAGAGAGTCCATCCTTTGTGATATACAAAGTACTTGTGAGAAATTAGAGCTACATTATAAATTCACTCGTTAGGTGTTATAAAGAATCTTTGATTCTATATCAAACTTTTTTCTATGAAATCCAGAAGTAGCTTAATGACAAAACAATACTTGGGTGTTCTTAGATTTAGGGAGAGTCTAAGGGTTGTGCTAGTAGTGACCTTAAGAATACTTGTAAGGCAAAAGTGGCAGAAAAGAATACTAGTTGTAATCAACTTTGATTAGTGGAATCCTTTACTGGTTGGTAAAAGAGAACTAGACGTAGCTCTGGCTAAGTGAGCTAGCATAAAATGAAGTATTTTTCTTGCTCTTCTTTAGCTTACCAAAGTATCTCAAAGTCCATTATTGATACATTTTGCACACAAGGTTTTTACTGAAAAATAAGTTTTATACATCATTGGATGATAATCCACTTTTACTCACTAGACAAGGGTTTTATAAACTTGTTTATCATAAACATCTTCCATTTAAAAGGCTTTATACTTTGAATAACACACTATTCAACCCCCCTTATAGTGTGATTTATTGTATTTTAGTTTTTGCCTCCAATTATGAGACAATGGTCATATCAAGGATCAACACTAATCCTGTAACAGATTCTACACTGAAGTCTATAAAATGTGTCTCTTGCTAAAGAAAAGAAGTAGAAAAATTATTGAGTGGAAAACGAACACAAGTTTTCTGAAGTGAAACTCTGCTAAATTAATGGACGACACACTCAACACTTAATCTTTTTATCTTTTGCTAAGTAAAGTTATTTGTATTAAGCTGAAGTGTTTATCCACTCTTTGAGTGTTGATGAATCATTGTATTCATTCTAACTTTTGTTTGTGAAATCCAGGAGTGACTTAGTGTTAAACAATACTTGGGTGTTCTTAAATCCAAGGGGAGTCTAATGGTGTGCCATGAGCGATGTAGAGAATACTTGTATAGCCATGAGTAGTCGGATAAAATACTTGTTTGTAATCAAAGTTTTGATTAGTGGAACCTTTTACAAAACTGTAAAAGAGAACTGGACATAGCTCTATTTGTGTGAACTAGTATAAATCAATTGTTTCTACTTCTCTTAAGCTATTTAATTGAGTATTCTTCTAAGCTTATTTTGACACATTTTCTCACTAAGTGTTTACTCGAAAAACCTTTATGAAAATCCTATTTTATTATTACTGGATGATCAAATTTTGTTTTTCATCAAAACTTTGTTTTGAACTCAGTAGAAGACATTGTTACATTTGTCTTATTATATTGTTGATAAAAGTCATTATTTCCAAAAAGTTATTATCTTTGATTAATACACTATTCAATCCCCTTTCTAGTGTAACTATTGATATTTCACAAAGAAATTGTTCTTTGTTTCCCATTTTTCCAAACTCGCCATTGTTTTCAAGCTTTCTTCGACAAAAATGGTTTTCAAACCACCACATTCAATGATCCTACAAATTGGAAATCCTAAATCTCCAACCACTAACTTTGTCATTCAATCCAATTTTAACTTTCATGGTGCAATTCAACTCTCTATTGATGTCAAACAACACCATGGAGGGAATATAGAATTTATGAACCAAAACACTACTCTCCCACACATCAAATTCCATTACTTTATCAAGCACAACTGCACAGGCCACAAACCACCAGTGCAAACACCTTCACACAAGGCACCAAAACTATTGTTTTTAAGGTAGGTTAAAATAGTATTTTCATAATATATTATAATTTTAATATTTTTTAACCAAACAAATATCTAGGATCTTTTTTTATTAGTTAACAAATATTCAATTGCTACTTTTTAATCTACATTTTTCAATTATTTCTTTTATATCCAATGGTCCAAAATAAGGATACAATTGTCTTTTAACTAATAAAAAAATAGTGATTCCTTGGTGAACCACCTATTTGAAGGTTCACCCTAGAATTTTTCATTAGTTAGTGTATGTAATTAGAGACTTGATACAATGGTAAATTGATATTGTTTAAGAAATATCTTCTTTTTTAAAGAAGACAAACTTAACTCGTATCATTGATAATAAAATGATAAATACAAGTAGGCATAGAATTAAACAAAGTGGGACTAGCATAGTCAATGGATGTCCTTGCTAACACATGAACCACCATATTCACTTGTTGCCTAAGAAACTTGACCTTAAAGTTGCACTAGGAGAGAAGCAAAGTCTTACACTCAGTTAGAATAAAGCCCACCTCAAATACATTAGCAACTTCAGTGAGCACACGATCTACTATAGATTTGCAATCCATTTCAAAGATGACGGAAGGGAGGCTTAATTGTACTACCCACGATAAAGCATGTAGAAGGCCCAAAGCTTCAACCTAGATAAGATCAAAACCAACAACGGAAAATATAGTCTTTGTTGGCACAAATTTACCTTTATGATCTCTAATACACATCCCCCAACCAATTGAGTTACCTTGACTCCAAAATGTTGCATCCACATTGCATTTATAAGCATCCAACTCTAAAGCTTCCCAAGTCACCACACTATGAGGTTGGTTATGATTTCGGTCTAAATCTGACACTACTTTAGCAAGCTTCCATTTCGTGAGCATTTGCACATCTCTATCAACTACTTGATCAACATCAAAGTTTTAGTTTTGCTAATATTTTGCCTTTTTGGAAAACCAAGTACTCCACATGAGCATGACAACTCTGGCATACTCCTCAATATTAATATTAAGCAATACAAAAAACATAGTTGCTTAAAATTGTCACAACTATCCAAAGCAGAGTTAATATAGTGTCACAACTGGACTTTCCTCTAGCATTGTTGACTACAGTCGCACCCATAAAACACATGAAAACAACTCTCAAGGTCTCTTTCGCAAAGAACACACAAATATGGGCAATCAATACCTTTGGCTTGGAGTCTCAATCTTATGGTAAGACAATCCCTACAAGCTCTTCTTATCACATTCTTCATGGCAACATCACCATCTATTATAACTGAAGAAAGACTTTTTCTTTTCATTGCTTCACTAAATTTTTGTATCAATCAAATATAGGTTTCTTCAATCTCATTTGTGACAAGTTCCGTTGCAAAAATAATCATCTAATTATTATGATTAACACCAAAGAAGACAAAATAAAGGGCACAAGTACTTGTTCTTCTTATATGTGGCATCAAACACTAACGCATCACTAAAAAATTTATAATTCATCTGGCTTTCACTGTCACACCAAAATAGGCATTTGAGCCTTTTTTTTCATCATCAATAGTATAAGCTACAAACATCAATAGGTCTTTTGAAGACAAATCCTTCAAAAATATTTTAAAGCACCACTTACATTAGTTTTATGTTCGCGTCTTTGTCTACCATGTTGATTATGCATATCTTTTATCACAAAACCCATCTAATTATAACTACCACAATTGTTAGCAATGCACCATAGAAGTGTTAATCCCAACTTTTCTATAATTTTGGATTTGCATTATATCATTTGCAATCATTTTCTTATGAGCTAGAAGCAATGCACATAACTCTTCAGCCAACAAGTTATGATTATGATAAGGATTAAATACTAACACATACCATCGAGTTGTATAAATATGCACTTGAACACAAAACAACGCTTTACAGTCACACCTAATCTTATTTGTTGGCTACCACTTTCTATTTTCTAGATTCAAACCGTAATCACATGTAATACATTTATGCAAGCAATGGAAAGTCTATTGCATGGTTTCCCCATGGCAATTCCTAATAAAATGGCTCTTGCCAATATAAAACTATTTAACTCTTGAATACCCACAATAAAATAAGTATATGCAGTCTCAAGATATGCAAATTCTAGCCTTTTAACTTCATCAACCTTAATGTTCCACATATCAATGTTGTAGATGTCTAAAATGCCATTAATGATGAAATCATCTTCATTTTCACCCATGTTGATAAACCCGAATTTGATTGTATTTTGATGTGTGTTTTCATGGCAAATTCATGCATTTTGATATGTTTTATTTGTCAAAACTCATGGTTTGAAGTAAATTTTTGAAAGACGGGTACTTAAGAGATTTCATGAGAAAAAATAGCTAAATATCATGAACTTTTGGAGCTAATAAGGAGACCATAGCCATAAAATTTTGTATAATCGCGATAATTTGTTACTTCTGTGGTTTGCCTGCGTCACTTGTCACTTAAAAATTACAGGGATCACCTACCAGATTTAAATCCTAATTGATAATATTATGTCATTAAAGAAAAATAGAAAAAGAAACTCCACAGAGTATTATAAATATGGAATGAGACCTCTCTTTTTGGTGTCTTGTTTTATTGACATTCTTGAGAGTTCTGAGAGAGAAGAGGATCATGAGGGAGTCTCTCAACTGCAAAGGAGCACAAAGATCACAATTGGGACGAATTATGGCCAATTCTCCTTCTCTTTTTATGTTTGAGTTCTTTATTGGGATTTCTAGTTTTGTTATGGTCATAAGAGACTAGTCTCCCTAATATGAGATTCTAATGTAGCCATACTCTTGTACCCCTCTTCTAATTTTAATGAAACCCTTGATGTTTTCCAATTAATTAAATCCCTTCTTTATTATTTATTGTTAATTTGGAATTGATAACTTCGAATCTTAATCTATTGCATGATGGTGACCATTTTTGTGTAATTAATTGACCTAGGAAGATATTGCTTCTACATAACTTGCATTATCAAACTGGTTATGAGAAATTTTGATAGATTAATTAATTGATCACCCTTGTTTTAAACTTAATCCTTTGACCTAATACAATATTTCTATGATCAATTGAGTATTGATTACGACAAAGAGCATTATTAAACCATGACCAAATGTTGATAATTGGATTTTAAAATACAGTAATTGACAATATTTGGGGTTTTGTTAGAATTAGAATTGAAGGAAATTGGGGTAAGTGTGAAATTACAATCCTAAGCTACTTATTATAATTATTTTCACATCAGTTCTTCTATCTTTGATTCTTATTTATCAAATTGAGCAATTGACCACAACTATCTTTCATTTAATTTAACCTTAATTGCTTAGTTTTAAAAAATTAATTGTTTGGGAACACAATTGATCCTTTGGGTTTGATATCTACACATGTCATCTTCTCCATTCAGATCATCATCTATAGCAAATCATCATGTCCATCCATGCCATCTTCTCCATCCACTTCATTATCTCTAGCAAAGTAATCATGTCCCATCCATATCCATCGTCTTCTCCATCGAAATTATCATGTCCATCTATAGCACTATCTTCATCCATATCATTATCTCCAGCAAAGTAACCATGTCCGTTGACATTGCCATCAATTGTAATATTATTCAATCTCTACAACAAAAAAATAACATTTATTTATTTTGTTGGAAAATATACAAAGTAATTAAGTTATAATATCTTACTGAAAATTATGTTCCCCTTGCTTGACTCATAAAACATTTCTCCAACTGTTCTTCATTCATGATGATATCTACCAAAAAAAAAAAAAAATTCAACGTTATCCACTAACACCATAAAATCGTAAAAAATGGAAACACGATATACAATTAAGTGAATTAGGGTTTCACCACCACTCACATTACAACTGCAGACAACACCAAAATGGGAACAAACTATGTTCGCCTTTGGTTGGACAACCTATTACTCAATGCCTATATTTAGATCCACAACAATCGATAGTCACAAGACTTGTATATAACGAGTCAGTCTATTGAACTAATCGCTATCGGCGAGGTTGCCAACAAAAAATGGTAGCAACAAAAAAACAAATCAAACTCAAACTGGGTAGATCCTTTTGTAATAACAAACACCACATCTTTAGCTCTTGCAGAGAAAAAAAATTGCTATCTGTAAATGTATGAATACGTGTTTTTGATGATGGCAAAGTATAAACAAGATTGCTTCAAAAATCATTCAAGGTTAAGAAAACAGAGATTGCTTCAATATTGAATCAACTCAAAAGAACAAGATCAAGTAAATCTAAGATAAGAACTTAGTAAATTTGTTTAAAGAACCTCAAATTTGATTGCTTTAGTTTGGCCTCAACATCTTTAGTATCAAACACTCTTTTATCAAAGACTAAATCAGTTCAAAAAGATATTTTTGAACTAGTAATCGATTACCAAAGAGTTTGTGAAGATATTTTTGACTAACGGCACAAAATTGTTTGAATTTTGATTTGTGTAATCGATTACCAGAATCCTGTAATCGATTACCAGTGAAGAGATTTCAAAAAAAAAACTTTGAAAAGTCATGACTCTTCAGAAATATAACTTTGTAAGAAAAGTTTTTTGAAAAGACACATCTCTTCAAACCATTTTGAGAAGGCACAATGGGCCTATATATATGTGTGTCTGACTTCGAAAAGTAAGAGAGAGATTTTAAAAGGGAACTTAATTGTCAAATACTCTCAAAACAACTATTGGCCAAACACTTGCAAATCAATTGAGTATTCTTCTAAGATCTTCAATTTGTATTATCATCTCTAAAAGAGAGAAATTCTTCTGTACATTCTAAAAATATTGTTGTGATCAAGAGACTGTTTGTCTTTTGACTTGTGAGAATCCTGACCACAAGGGAGAAGGATCCTAAGGTGTATTCAGAAGTTGTAAAGAGTTTACAAAGTTAGTGGAAAATCTCAAATGGGTTGCTTGAGAACTGGACGTAAGCACGGGAAGTGACCGAACCAGGATAAAACGAGTTTGTATTTTTTTCTTTCTTTATCTCAATTATTTTATTGCAGATTACTTTGTCTTGCACAGTTAAAAGAACATTATGAAATTGATTGCTTCTTCTTCTATATTCTGAGTCTATCATATATCATTTAAAAGGGGGTTAAAGTTTGTTAGTAAGAAAATTTTAAAAACTTAATTCACCCCCCTTTTAAGTTATTGAGACCACTTGTCCAACACTATCGATAATGGTTTTCGACAATGAGAAACGTGCCTAACATAAGAACAAACAAGAAATCGAGGTTGAGGTATGTGAAAAATGAATGTGAAGCAACAATTTTCTCTAACACTCACACTAGAATTATCTTCTTACCACGTGAACTTTATCTCTTTTAAAAAAAATCAAAAGCAAACTATCTTAATAGGTTTCCCTTTGAAACCACAATCGCTCCTTTTAAAAAGCATATATCTCAATGGCTGGAGAAACCTCTCACATTGTGGGTAACATTGTCTATTCTCCCATGCTAGAAGCTGTCGTACTTGAGAAGCGTGTATTCAAATGACCACTGTGTAAAAAGTTAACTTTTTCAAATTTTAATATATTAAACAAATTTGCTCAATGTTGCTAGTAATTTAAAACCTGCATAACGTGTGAGATTGGACCTTGGACAACGTTAATCTGTGTGAACTACTCTTGTGTAGTCCACCTCATTGGAAAGTGCAACAAATTTAAAAATGTTGGAGAGAGAATCCTGTTTCTGGAAGGAGAAAAAAAGAGAAAATTTGTTCAACCAATCCGGGTCACGGGTTGATCAGGTCACCGATTTTATTGAAAACCGATTGAGTCAATGTGGGCGAAACTGGTTAACATGCATTTTTTATCTAATTACTAGTTCAGACCAGTGTAAGAATCAGTTTCCAATCAAATCGATTCAACCGACTAATCTGATTTTTAATAACAATCACACTTCATGCCCTTAATATCAATTATAGAAGAATCCATATTATCATGATGGCACACCCATGAATGGCTAAAAGTCTAAAACCCACACAATAGTATGAAAAGAGAAAAAAGGACATCACAAAGCAAGGACTACGCACACATCCTCACATGCACACGCTCGGATACCCCCACATTCTCACACACCATTACCCACACCCACACACATGTACATGCAGATGCACCCACCCACACACTTATACACATTCACCCTCCAAGTGTGCATAATTACATGATATATGATCCACATATAATAATTTGTACAATATTATGTTTTATGCTTATTTCTTTATATCCTATTATTTAATAAATTTTAAATTTCAAATTTTTCTCTTTATTCTTTGTCTCTTTCTCTCTCTTAGTGGTACATTTTATTATATAATTTGTTGTAAGAACATGTTAGAACAAAGGAGAATGTGGATGAAAGTTTGAAAAAAAAGAGAAAAAAAAGGCTTTAAGTCCCACATCACTCAGGATAAACACTTGAATAGTGTTTCACTCCCTATATATAGAGAGCTCCTTTCTTCTTTTTTTCCTTGCCCCAGTTGAGAAGCATTTCCTCAACTCTTCTTTCTCCCTCCCATATTTCAGCCGATGCATTTCCGACAAATTTCTCCCTCTTTCTTTCTGTCGCTCTAAAATTTCGGTTGGCTATAATAGTGACTTTTTAAGTCATATTTTTTGGTTGACTATAAGAGTGACTTTTTAAGTCATATTTTCGGTTGACTATAATAGTGATTTTTAAAGTCATACTTTTCGGTTGGCTATTAGAGTGACTTTTCAAGTCATATTTTCGGTTGGCTGTTAGAGTAACTTTTCAAGTCATACAAGAAGGTTTAATTCTAGAAAAGGTTCCCTCAGTGCAGTGGAAATCTTATACAGTGATCTGGGCTATTTTATCCTGGGGACTTCGTGGTTGATAGTCTGCTTGCATATTTTTTGGCAGTGCTACGAAACGTCTTAAAGAAAGCGACATCGTCTGCGACTCAGCCAGTAATTTTTTCGGTTTGCCATAAGCTATTGTTACAACAATTTTAAGACGTTTCACATCTAATAATTGTTAGAACAAAGGAGAATGTGGATGAAAGTTTGAAAAAAAAAAAAAAAGCTTCAAGTCCCACATCACTCAGGATAAACACTTGAAGAGTGTTTCACTCCCTATATATTGAGAGCTCCTTTCTTCTTTTTTTCCTTGCCCCAGTTGAGAAACATTTCCTCAACTTTTCTTTCTCCCTCCCATATTTCAGCCGATGCATTTCCGGCAAATTTCTCCCTCTTTCTTTCTGTCACTCTAAAATTTCGGTTGGCTATAATAGTAACTTTTTAAGTCATATTTTTTGATTGGCTATAAGAGTGACTTTTTAAGTCATATTTTCGGTTGGCTGTTAGAGTGACTTTTCAAGTCATATTTTTGGGTGACTTTAGAGTGACTTTTCAAGTCATACAAGAAGGTGTAATTCTAGAAAAGGTTCCCTCAGTGCAGTGGAAATCTTATACAGTGATCTGGGATATTTTATCTTGGGGACTTTGTGGTTGATAGTCTGCTTGCATATTTTTTGGCAGTGCCACGAAACGTCTTAAAGAAAGCGACATTGTCCGCGACTCAGCCAGTAATTTTTTTGATTTGCCACATAAACTATTGTTACAACAGAACATTATATAATTTATTGTACAAACATCATTTCTGTAATTACATTGATTAGTAACAATTCTAACTTAAACATTTGAGTATTTGTTGTGGGTGTGCATCCTCATTCTGGCGGAGAGGATCACACCAAAGCTGGAGAGGAGTTAGTCCAAAGAAGATTTGAAAGTTTTCACTGTTTAAAATGTATCCCTGTTTGAGGTTGTCTTGTTTATTTGCAAATTGCAACATTAATTTTAAACAACCCAGCTGGGAGGTTTACGAATCCCAATTCCTCAACCACAAAAGAGGGTAGGCGTGCAATTCTGACGAAGAAATGGAAGCCTCACAACAGGTGCAGAAGAGAAGAATATTGAGCTACAGCTTGGACCGCCTGAAGATGGTGTAAAGCAAATAAAACTAAAAACTTCCTAAATAGTGACAGAAAATGATGCCACGCATGTCATATAGTAAATGAACAAAAGAACAATGTAGCCACAAAAAAAAAAGAATAAAATTTATCCTAAAAATATGAATCAGGAAAGGCATAGTTGTTTCCATGTACCAAATGCCACAAAATGCCATTAGATGTTACTGGACGGTTTTTATAGTGAGAAGTGTGCTTCTCTTTTCGTGGTTCCAATTATGTGTGGCAGGCCCATGGTTTGAAAAAGATAGGATGCTTCTTAATTTTGTGGCTTAGGATCTTCTACAGAATATCAAAGTAAGAGAACAATCGTTCAAGGCTGTGACATGAATGCCAGCCAAAGATTTATGCAGCTCGGTTTTTATTTTCTTCTAGAACTCATGGGATCCACTTCTTTTTCAATCATTCAATGCCTTTTTAGTCTGAAATCTTCCACTAAAAGGTCTAGATTCACGAGAATTCATTGGTGTCCACGTTTATTGACAAATTGTAAGTCATGTCATTGGATACAACCAGTGCCAACTCCAAAGGCTAAACTTGGTTCATAGGTTCATATTCAAGAATCAGGAGTTGACATAATATAAAAGCAAAGTGCAAAAAGCTTCTGGCAGCAACTAAAAGATTTATTCGAATTTATGGCTCTCAGCCAGGGTTTACAGTTACACGCAATTTATGTGTGAAGCCAATAATAACTCAAGCATGATAAAATTTACACTAACAGACTCCGAAGGGTCCTACAACATATGCTCTTTTACAAGATTGACAACACCGAAATCTGAGGATGGAAAAATTTTCCAAGCTGAAAATTGTCTTACACGGCAACTGGGACGGCTTCATCGAGAGCAAGGACTCCTGGAAGCTCTTTGCCTTCCAATAACTCCAAACTGGCACCACCACCAGTAGATATGTGGCTCATGACACTAGCAACTCCTACTTTCTCCACAGCTGCAACAGAATCTCCTCCTCCGATAATTGTGGTCACCCCCTTTCCACTGAGATCAGCCAGCTTCTTTGCAATAGCCTGAAAGAAGAGCACAAAATGCAAATTATGTACAGCACACACGTTTATCAGTCAAACAGAATAGAATATGCTGTAGTAACTGCGGATGAAATTTGAATCATCCCTCATCTGACACGTGTATAAATGAACAAGCATATAGTTTACAAGATGCACAATTGACATTAGGAAGGTTAACTCTTACTGCATATTTCTGAGTATGCATTGCTTTAGAGTGGACATTTTTTTATATTGACTGTCAACGTGGTTTAACATGAAACTTGAACTGAATTCCATATGTGGGTGTTCTTGCATACATACCTCTGTACCAACAGCAAACTTGTCAAACTCAAACACTCCCATTGGTCCATTCCATATGATGGTTTGGGTAGTATCCAATGCTTCACTGAATGATTTAACAGAATCTGGACCAATATCCAATCCCATCCAGCCATCAGGGATGGCAGATGCTGGCACGACCTGAAATGGTAAATGCAGAATCTAAGTTATTACTGTAAATGTTTCAGAATGAATGAAGACTTATATTACAAAGGATTGCCTTCCATATCATTAGCATTTCAAGTGGTTCATTCAACCGACCATGGCTTCAGACCAATATCATATCTAAAGGAGCTTAGAAAACAAACCTTGCTGTTTGCATCGGGGGCAAATTTGTCTGCAATCACCACATCACTTGGTAACAAGAGAGACACCCCCTTTTCCTTGGCTTTTGCAAGTAGTGATGTAGCAAGATCCAACTTATCTTCTTCTACAAGGGATGAACCCACTGAAAGACCTTGTGCCTTGTAAAATGTGAAGATCATTCCTCCACCAAGAAGAAGAATGTCAACTTTTTCCAAAAGTGACTCAATCACTCCAATTTTAGATGAGACCTTGGAACCACCAACAATGGCAGCAAATGGCCTTTTGGGGCTTGATACCGCCCCAACAAGGTAATCAAGTTCCTAAAACATGAAAAATGCATGTGAAAAATAGTTATTATGATATTGATTGATCAAATATGCATATAATTTCCTTAAAAAATGAAAAATGGCATTTCCTTGAAGAGTAATTGACATTTGACATGAACTTTTATTTCACACCAAGTGATCAAACTTGTTAATATTATAGGATGACTTGCAATAAAAGTGATAATAATGAAGTTCAGGAGCCTTATCGAGATAGTTTGCAGAACTTTTGAGTTAGCTGATGATAACAATGTAGTAAAAGAGAAGAGAAGAGATAAACACACCTTTTGCAAAAGAAAACCAGCAACAGATGGCTTCAGGTATTTAGTAACACCCTCTGTTGATGCATGTGCCCTGTGAGCAGTACCAAATGCATCATTCACAAACAGATCTGCCAGAGAGGCAAGCTTTTTTGCATGCTCGGGATCATTCTTTTCTTCCTCCTTGTAAAACCTCACATTTTCTAGAAGAAGAACACCTCCATCTGGAAGAGAAGCCACCAACTTTTCTACTTCTGGACCAATACTGTCTTCAGCCTTGACAACCTGCAAGTTATCCATATTAAAACACATAAAGACAAGTCAAGGACATAGTAATTAACCACCAAAAATCACAACACTCAAAATGTCTCTCTTCCTACATATTCATTGATGATCAACACATAAACATACCTGGATACCAATGAGCTCAGAAAGCCGGGGCACAAGAGGTGCCAAGCTGTATTTGGGAGTGACACCCTTCGGCCTCCCCTGGAAATTTCATCATAAGTTGCAAAAATTCAGCTTACAAGTTCAAACCATAATAGTTAATGCAAATCTACTCTTACATCCACATCAAGAGAGCCTATCGCTACATTGCCAAAACTATAACAAAACTAAATTGTTCCAACTGTCCAAACATTACTACATTTGACTACAAATCTCACAACTAAAATAAGAAATTGGATTGTTCTACATATAGCAGCACCCTTGTTGCCCCTGATTGATCCCTCCAAAGTAACCACCTTCATAGACACAGACCCAAAACCTTAATCTAAGCGAAGAAAATAAATTAAGTTGCTTAATCTACAAACCAAGTTGCTTAAAAAAAAAAAAGAATTTTTCCCCTTTCAAAATATATATATAAAAAAAAACTCTGAAGTAAATAAATTGTAGTCGCGGTTTCATCACAGTTATTGATATAGATGGAAATTGAGGGCAAATGCGGCTGCAATTGAGGTCGCGAAGACCCCAATATACAATATGGTCTAAAATACTAATTATGTTACAAATTTTGAACAGATACTCAGATACAAGTTGATTCCGGACTGAAGTTATGAACTCACTAACAAGTAAAATTCTTGTACCAATTTGTATAGAACTCTCGAGAAGCTAATGCATAATCTAGAAGTAGGACCCACCAAAATTGGTGATTTCCAACAAATTTCAACCAATCAGATAGAGCATTAGAAAGCGAGTGTCAAAGATAGTGTTGCTAGCATTCCTCGTGCATTATTACGAGGCCAATTCTAGAGATAAGAATGAGAATGCAGAAAAGAGTGAAAGACATACCAAGTGGCTGGAGAGAATAACTTTGGCGCCGTTTTGGATTAGGTGTTTGATGGTGGGAATGGCGGCGCGAATTCTGGTGTCGTCGGTGATGTTCTGGTTGTCGTCGAGCGGGACGTTGAGGTCGGCCCTGACGAAGACCTTCTTCCCCTTCAGGTCCGCCGCGCTCAGCTCCCCCACGCTCTTCTTCGCCATCGACACCACCCCCCTCGCGCCCTTTCCTCCTCTCACCGCCGCGACGCGCGCTGCGACATTCGCCGCGAGCAGCGGGTCCGCCGCGGCGAAGCCAAGGCGGCGCGCGAGCGGGCGCGAGCGGAGGGAGGAGGAGAGCTGCACGCGCGAGGGGGAGGCGGAGGTGGCGGAGGAGGAGGAGGCCGGGGTGGTGGAGTGGAGGAGAGAGAAAGTTGTGGGGGCTGCGGCTGAGGCCATTGTAGAGAGAGAGAGAGAGAGAGAGAGAGAGTGTATGGAGTTAACTGGAGTGGGTTTGGAGGTTTTTATTGTTTGGTGGAAGAGAGAGGTGATGAAAGGATGAGGACGTGGAGGACAACGCGGGAACGATTGGGTGTGGTGAGAGGATTTTGGATTTCTCTTATCGTTCAGGAGAGGTTCAAGATCTTCCTTGCTTTTCACTCATGTATTTCACCACCTATACGCCCAAACTTTCTCTTGCAATATATAAATTTATCAATCAAATTGTGAGTTTTGGTTTTTTTTTTAAAAAAAAAATAGGAAGGTAATCCTATTCAAGCCTTTTGAGACTATCATGGTAAAAAAAAAATTAAGTGTTTAATGTAGTTATATATCATGACTTGAACTCTAACTTTTACTTAAGCTAGAATAATCTCGTGTAAGGTGATTTATGCATTTGATAGTAGTTTTGATCAATTTGATTTATTTTATGTCTTGTTAATTTGATGTCCATTGTAAGGATTTTATTTTATTTTTAAAATTATTAATGTTATTTTGGATTTAACTGATAATGTAATGTAGTCAAATGACATTAACAGAAAAAAATAGTTAATGGTATCATATGATGATTATTTACTGTTTGAAATTACAAAAATAATGATTGAAATTATTAATGCATGCTTTTGTTAATGTCAAAAGTTAAATGATTTTTTTAAAAGTAATATATCTTGATAGTTGAAAGTTATGAAACTAATATTTTGAAGAAGTAGAATATTAATTAAGAAACAACTCATTTTCTCACATATGTTACTTTATTGGCATGGCGAAATGGAAATTATGATATATGCTTAAAAGGTCCAAATTATTAGGAGCTTGTATCACACCTTAATAGATTGCTCAACTAGAATACCTTGATTGCTTTTCTAGACCTATTATTTAAATCTTAGCTTTTTTTTCTTCTTATTTCTCGTCAACAATTTTTTCTTTGACTATCATACATTTGTCATCACATTCTTTCTTCCAATTCATGTAGTCTTTCTCTTTCTCATTTCTCTTCTTTTCAACAACTCTTTAGAATTTAGAAATTTCAATTGACTAAGACACTTCTCCAACTCTTTTCTTTTAGAATCATCAAGATTTCCAATAACATTTTTGATTACTTGTTCAAAAGATATAAAGGATTTGATCAACTCCATAGTTTGTTGTACCACTTGGTCAACTATGTTAGCCTTAAAACAATAGTCAAGGTGAAGAGGATGTTTCATTGCAACCTTAATATTAAAGTTAATCTCCTCATCATTCACTCTTATAGTGATTTGTCCTTTGGTTACATGTATGAGCATATGACTAGCAGTATGGAAGGACAATCAATATCCTTCATATCTAGGATTACAAAGTTAGTTAGAAAGACATATTTATCCTACTAATTAAGACATGCACTTCTCCAAATTTTTCCTTTCAACATCATCAAGATTTTCAATAGCATTTACAATCACTTGTTCAAAAGGTGTAAAGGATGTGATCAACTCCATAATTTGGTACACCACTTGGTCAACTATATCAGCCTTAATGCTCTATTTAGTTGCAGAGAAATGGGAGAGAAAAGGAAGGATGAAATTATTTTTATTATTTGGGATATACTTTTAAAAGTGGTGGGACTCTTTTGTACTACTTCTCACCTATTTTCACTCATCTCCTTATCTCTTCTTTATTTTGCTTCAATTAAACACCTTTCGTTTACACTTTATTTCTAACATATTTCAATTCACTTTTTATTTTATTTTCTTCTATCTTATTCTTTCCTTTCTACGAGACATGACATAAAAATAATAATCAAGGTGGAGAGGATGTTTCATTACATCCTTAATATTAAAGTTAAAATCCTCATCATTCACCCTCTCAATTATTTGTCATTTGGTTACATCAATGAGCATGTGATTGTAGTATGAAAGAATAGTTAGTATACCCTTCTATATCTAGGACAACAAAGTTAGTTGGAAGGACATATTTATCCTCCTTCAAAATGAGATATTCAATGATTTCATTAGATTGAAGTCTTCCTTCATTAAGTTTCATGAAAATTAAATACGACATGAGATTAATGTTAGCTCATAAGTCACACAAGGTTTTACACACCAAGATATTCCACAAAGCACAAGAAAGAGTACAACTCCTTGGATAAGAAAGCTTAGGAGTCAACTCTTTATACAACATTACAACTTTCCTTGAATTGGATTGTTACTCTATATTCTCCTCACAAATTTGTCTTGTGAGTTAAGAGTTTCTTCATGAACTTGGCATATATGGGCAATTTCTCCAAACTTTAGCAAAAGGAATCCAAATTTGGAGCTCCTTCATAATGTTCAAGAATTTATCATATTACATATCTTTCTTTTTGGTCTCCTTGAAATGAAGATAAGGAAGCTTAAAATATGTAGGCAATTCTTGCTTCTTAACTCCATGATAAAAAGGTTTATTGCTTTACTACTTAATTAGAGACTTTTTTCACTTATTTATTTCTCTCCATTCTTTATTTCTTTTTCAAATTTTTCATTTTCTTTCTACATTACATTATTCTCTCAATTCTAATTCTTTATTATTTCAATCTCTCATCTCCAAGACATCATAAACTACACTTCAGTTTCTTTTCTTTCACCAATAAGATTTTTTTTCTATGCCATTATCATTTGTCCACTCCTTGTAAAGATAGCCTTGCATTGCTCCTTAGTATATAGTTGAGAATCCCACATGAGTTTGTTCACTTTAGCTCTTGAAAAGTTGCCCTATGCTATGCTTATATAAAAACTTAAACACCAAAAAATGAAAAAGAAATGACCTTGTCATTAGGGCATCCGTATAATTCCTTCTGAACATTTATAAGAGTGTAAGTTGTTTACATTGTCATATCCATGCATTAGCATATAGGAGACCATCTTTGAGTTCCACCACTAGAAGAGAAAAACGAATCCATGGCTAAATTGTTAATCATAGACAAATTTTGAGACAATTACAAGAAAAAGTTTAAAACTTAGACATTGCTCATGAGGGAGAACACATGAAAGGATTGTTGTGCCCAAAACTCTTTTAATGTAACTTTTCATATTTTGTAAAAGCACTTTTCATTTCTTTAAATCTTAGCTTCATACAAAAATGTGCATCATGAATGTACAACTTATCAACAACCTAGCACGAAACAAAATGATGAGAAAAGGAAAGATAGATGAGAGGGCCAGAGTCTTAAAGAGCAGGGGATGCCTAATTCTAGAAATACTTCAATTGTTGTAAGAAGTTGTAAGAAAAATGATGGTTGCAACACATTATATAAAATGAGGTCATATGAGTTTCTTTATGGTAAATAAGGTGAGTCTTTTAAGTTATCGACCCTCTTTTGATATTTTTCTTTTTTCTTTTTTCAACATGAAAAAGTATTCCTCCCACATAATTAAAATATTATTTCTCACACATAATTAAAAGTCTTATGCATCATAAAATGATTGAATTTATATTGTTGATAACGTAAGCAAATTCTAAAGGAATTGATTTCACACACACAAACACAAGACTTTAATGAGGTTCAGTAAATGTGTCTCCTACATCCTCAGGAGCAAAGTGATCACCTTTTCTTATTCATCAACAATAGGATTACATTAGAATATATAATAAAACAATACGATATCTAACCATGTACAATATTTTAACTACGTACAATATCTAGAGCTGACAATTTGGCCTTTAGCCTAAGGTCGACCCTTCCTCTCAACCATATTATAATCATCCCATTTAAGAGGGGTCTTAAGAAAGCTCCATCTTAGTCATCCTGAAAAAAGTGGGTCAAGATCAAGGTCAACCCCATTCTCATTTGTTCTCTTTGTTTCTCATTAATGACGTAACACATACTTAGCAATGCCACTCACATTTCATTGTCTCGATCTTACACACGCACCCACCCCACTCTCTCGTTCTCTCTGTTCTTCTCAGAGATACACTCACACTTTGCATTCCAAAACCAAATTTGTAAAATTCTCAACACCTCATTTTTGCAATCATCCGACAAACCACGAAACCAAAAAATTATTCTTTTTTATTTTAATTTTTTATTATAGCTTGGAAATTAGACTTCAATTTTCTTTTGAATGACTACAATTATGGTTATATTCCTTGTTAGATTCATATCCAATTTCATAGCAGATTAATACCAAATTCTTATTCTTGGGTAGAAAAGGAGTACATTATTTCATATATTTGGAAGGATACATATGAAGTTGTGTATGCGCCATTAGTTTACCTAATAGATGAAAAACATTTATGGTAGGAATACATGGTGCAATGATGGTTTATCCTAAACCCAACCAACTACATCAAGCCAAATCACCACATATATGTAATCCATTGCATTTAGCCTACTACAAATGAAAAAAGGCATTTAACAATTGCCAATAAGAAGGGCTCTACAATGAGACAAAAGTTACCAACAAGAAGAGCTTAGTGGAAGCCATAACGGTTTTGGAGAATTTAAAATGTATTTTGGTCTATACTTTGTAATGTTATGATGGAGAACATTCAAAATGTAATTATGTTCAATGCTAGATTTTTTGGAGTACATTTACAATATATTTTGCAAATATGTTTAAAATCTATTTTGAAATACAATTGGAATGTATTTTTGAATGTGAAATGTTTCGAAGTTATAAATCAGTAATGCTTTTTTTTAGAATGTACTTAATAAATTATTTGTTGCCAATTCAAGCAAAATAAAAATGATTGTTGTTATATCTTTGTATTTGTGTGTGTGTGTGTACAACCTTTACCTATTTTATCTATCATTGCAAGAAAAATGAGAAATAAAACTATTTAATATCTATTTTGTCTATTTTCATATACATAAGATTTTAATAAAAAGGAAATTAACATCCTTACATATTTTGGGACTTCATTAACATAATCAATGACCAAATTTGATTATTAACATTACAAAAGATAATTTGATTATATTTACAAAAAATAATTAAGACATTTGATTAAATTCAAATCATCATTCACAGTTCAACGGTAAAAGTGCATAATGTAAATTACAACTTACATTAAAATTTAAAACAAAAACTACATAAACTTAATATCAAAGCTACAATTTCAATAATTGAGAATGCCTACTTTAAATGTATATTTCTTCAATCTCTACCTCCTACATAGCATAACAATGTGATAAAAATAGCATTCATAAGAAAAAAATTAGAGTCAGTGATTATGAACAACTCTTGCCATTTGTTTGGTAAATTTCATGAACATTAAAGATTGTTAATCTTTCTTTTTTTGTCTCACTATGATGACATTTTTTTCATGTTATTTCATATGAAAACCATTGAAACAAATTGCATTCAAACTCTTCATCATTACCACTATGTTTTTCATAAAGGAAAAAAATATGCATTATGTATGGAAAATTAAACATCAAAAGATGAAAAAGAAATGACTTTGTCGTTAGGACATCCATAAGAATGCAAGTTGTTTGCAAAATTTTCATACCCTCGCATTGGCATGTAGTATACCATCTTTGAGTTCCACCACTAGAAGAGAAAAACAAATTTATGACTAAATTATTAATCATTGACAAATTTTGATGCAACTATAAGAAAATGTTTGAAACTTAGACATTATTCATGACAGAGAGCACATGAAACTCTAATTTGACCTTTAAAATGAAAGAAAAGAAAGATCCACTAGCCATAATGGTCACAAAACACAAAACCAAATTTCATTTGACCCATCATCAACTTGTGTCATATATACACTTTGTTTAAAGGCAAATATCACAAGAAGTATGATTGAATTGTGATTTTAAAAATTTTCATAAGCCTTTTTCATAAATGAGATTATCGTCTGATATGGCTAAAAGATAAATAATGAGATTTTCACAAACAAATTCGATTAGACAATTTCCAACAGATTTTGTAAAAACACTTTTAGAAAATAAAATCAAATTAAAACCCTCTATCATTTAAACCGAAAGAGATACAACAAATCAGACACAAAAATGTTCATCTCTACCATTGAAATTACATCTGGTTCTTAGTAATTTGTCAAGTTTCACCAACTTCAACATAATTACAAATATTCTTCACGGTCACTTCTAACTCTTATAACAAAACTTATCCTTAAGCTTAAAACAACCCTAGTATTCTTTATTCTACTAAGCTACTAATGGATGATTTGTTGAAGTTGGTTTGCCCATTAACTAGTCTTAACGTCTTATACACATACAAATTAAGCATTTAATCTTTTCTCTCAAGATTTACAAGGTATTTTGCGAGCTTTACAACTTAACAGATTTCAAATATAAGCTCTTAGGTTCCTTTTTTCATGTCTTCAAAGCTTCTTGTATCTATAACCATTCTTCAAAAATTGTTCGTTGTCTCTAAACGATATTCTTTATTTCTTTTCATAATTGAACTTGCATTTGAAGAGGTGTTCGTTGGTGCATTAAATGTATGTCCAATCCATGTGAAATACTACTTCTTTTTATCTTTCTTGATCCACATTTCAACAAAGACAAAAACTTTTGCTCAAAAAAGGTATTGTCCACAACAGGTGTAACAAGTCTTTTAAGAATAAAAAAAAATATTGTTTTTTGGGTCTTTGATGATTCAACTACTTTGCTAGCCTTCGACAAATCCTAAGAATAATGTTTCAAACATTCTTTGCAAAACAAATCTCATATATAGAGCATTAATGAAATCTTTAATGCTTAATAAAGCTTAGCATATGTATGCTTTTGTTTGATTAATCAGATGTAGATACAATGCATTTGTCAGATGGCATATAAGACATAATTTTTAAACTTTATAATTATTTACATATAATCAAAATTATTGAGGATTTTGATTCATCTTATGAATTAACACTTTTAGCGTAATTTGATAGAAAGGGCAACATTGAAACAATTTAGAAAACCAAAAAAATCAAATTAGTAATTTATCTTAAATTCAATGTACGAATTATTTTGGTTGATTTGAATGCAATATCAAATCTAACAAAATTGAAACTACTCGTTTGTAATTTTGTTTGGTTCAATTTTGGATTTTTAATTTTATGACTTTAATTTTGTATTTAATTTGACAACTACTAAAATAAAGCATAATCTGAAAACTATTTTAATCATGTAAATATGTTTATAAAATTAATATTCTTAAAAGACATATTTATACAAACTAAAGCGATATAAAATACTTATAAATATAAAATAAAATCATTATTTATAGATATTTTTATAAATATTTACATACATATCTCTTAATATATATTTTATAAATATGTATTAACATACATGTCAAACTAAAAAATATTAAAAATTGTAAAATATAAAAAATTAAAAATTATAAACTTAATTATGGCATATGATACAAATTATTGCACTAATAATTAAATATATATCACATAATTATCCATAAATTTAATATTTTTGTCGACCATAATATTGATATAAAGTTGTTTTCACTAGGAGCAATAACAATTTTTTGTCGAGATCATGAGCACACACAATATGGGTATTGACCCATTAAGATTTAAACTCTAAATCACTTGATTAAGAGACGCAAATCACTATCACATGTGTTAATTGTTGTTGGTTATTTATTAAAATTATGTTACACTATATTTAAAAATAAAATAAAAATACATGTTCTTTTAGAGTTTAAAAATATGTTATTCTTAAATTCTTATATTAGACTAGTTATGCAACATAACTAAAAAGTGAAATAACTACAATCACACTAGAAGGAGAGTTGAATAGTGTGTTAATAAAAGATAATAACTTTTTAAAACTTTTAACACAAATATAGACAAATATGTATATGTATGATGAGTTGTCCACTGAAAAGAAAGTGTTTTAATAAGGTCAAGCTTGATCGTGTAGTGATTGAATAAGATAGAGTTTTTAAAACAATTTTTCAAGCAAATACTTGATATGAAAAGAATGACAAAAAGTGTTAAGAGAATGCTTCATAAACTGTCAAGGAGAGAAGTAGAAACACTTGGTTTATACTTATTCACTCAACCTGTTTTATGTCCAGTTCTCTTTTATAGAATAGTAAAGAGTTCCACAAATCAAAGCTTGATTACAAAACAAGTATTCTGACCTACCACTCTTGGCTATACAAATATTCTTAATACCACTTCTAACACTTTCTTAGACTTCCCCTGAATCTAAGAAACTCAAGTATTGTTTAACATTAAGTCACTCCTATCTTTCAAAAACAGTAGTTTGAATGAGTACAAGTATTCAATAATACTCAATGAGTGAATATACAGTAAAACTAAAATACAAGATAACTTTAATTAGCGAAGGATAAACAAATGAAAACTTAAATTGTCGTCTAGTGATTTCAACAAAGTTTTGTTCCAAAGATATTTTCATTTTTTCGTAATGATTTTGTCATTTTTTGGCCTAGAGACTGCCTTTTATAGACTTCAGTGAAAAACCCATTATGAGATTAGTGTCGATTCCTTGAAAAGACTATTTTTTCACATTGGGAGATAAGACTATGCGACATGCTCTGATTCACGAGAAAATGAGCAATAGTACAAATAACTGCATGTGCTTCTTGTACTTGGTGAAATCAACCATGAGGAATATTCTGTGTAGACCTTCTATTTTCTTCTATTTTTTCATTGCCTTACATTCAAATGTTAACAATTCAAATAAAGAGAGACAAACTTAAAATCCAAGAGAGAGAATATGTGCACTTTCCTTTTCGGCTATCATAGCTTTTTCAAACTGTGTTGATCATTTTGAACTAGTATGAGTCTCATACTGATTGGACGCATGTGGTAATAGTACACAATGTATAACACTGTTTGTTGTCACGAATGGACGCTTTTGGTTTTAGCGTGTTAGACACCAGTTAATATTTAACAAAGCATTAACCTCTTGAGTGTGGACGATACATGTAGATTATAGATAAGTCCTTTATAAGGTTGATCTTGCGTACTTGTTGTAAACTCATTAAAACATCAATAGTTTATACTTATTGTTAAGCATCAAAATCCAAGATAGATGTGAAAAGTGGTCGTCCAGACACAACAAATCAGGTAAATGATCAATTTTTGTATTTTACATTCACTGTCAATTTAGTCTATAATTTTGTAAATATATGACAATTTAGTCCTACCATAAAGTCTCTTTCGTTTCTGTTAATGTTGAGTGCATACGTGGCATGTCCTTGTTGATGTGTCAAATCCACAGTGTAGGAGACGTTCCACATCATCGCATAATTTTTTGGACTAAAATGATAGTGAAAACTTCTTCTCTTCTTTCACCTGTTTCCTATCTCCTTCTTTTCTTCACCATCAAAGGCTATGAGCAAAACTTCCAAGCGACACCGAAATAACAACAAACACACTAAAGGGGTGGGGGGGGGGGGAGTTGAATAATGTTTATATCAAAGAAAAAAAAATTCACAACTTTTAATGTTGATATAGATAGAAATGTATATGTTTGGCAAGTTGTTTATTGAAGTGAATACAAGTTTTAATAAAGACAGGCTTGATCGTCCAGTGACATAATAAAAGAGAGTCCTTAAAATAGTATTTCAAATAAATACTTGGTAATTAGGAAGTGATAGAGAATGCTAATAGAACACTTAATAAACCATTATCGAGAAAAGTAAAAACACTTGATTTATATTGGTTCACTCAACCTGAGTGACGTCCAGTTTTATTTTACTCAATAGTAAAATGTTCCACTAATCAAAACTTGATTACAAAACAAGTATTTTGACCTACCACTCCTGGCTTTACTATTCTTAATATCACTTCTGTCACTTTCTTAGACTCCCTCTAAATCTAAGAAACTAAGTATTATTTAACACTAAGTCACTCATGACTTTTACAAATAGTAGTTTGAATAAATACAAGTATTCAATAACACTCAAAGAGTAAATAAACAATAAATCTCAAATACAAGATAAATTTGCTTAGCAAAGAATAAACTAGTGAAAAATTTATATCAATTGTCCATCAATTTCAACAGAGTTTTGCTTTAGATATATTTGTGCTTTCTCGTCAGTTTTTTCTTCCTTTTTGCTTTTTGGGTAGAGATTGTCTTTTATAGACTTTAGTGAAAGATTCGTTACGCGATCAACATCGATTCCTTGAAAAGACCATTGTCTCACACTAGATGATAAGGTTACATGACATGCTTTGATTTGCGAGGAATTGAACGATAGTACAGACAACACTATGTGCTCCTTGCCCTCGTCGAAAGCAACCTTTAAAGGAATATTCTGTGAATACCTTCCATTTTCTTCTATTATGTCATTTCCTTAAATTCAAATGTTAGCAATTTAAAATAAAAAGAGACAAAATGAATTTGTATAAGATATAACACGTGTACTCCCTTTTTCTGGTTATTACAAACTTTTTGCTCAATGTTGATCATTTTAAAAGGTGTGAGTTTCTTACTAGCTGAACGCGAAAGATAACCAAAACACAATGTATAACATTGATTACCATATTGAGTGCACGCCTTTTGATTTTAGCGCGTTGGACATTGGATAAATACTAAATCGAGCAATTTCTTTCTAGAGTAAGGACGATACAAAATATTGTTAAGTCCTTTAACACTTGATCCTATTCACTTGTCAAAAACTCATTAGAACATCAGTAATTTATACTTATTGTTATTAATCAAAATCCAAGATAGATGAGAAAAGTGGTCGTTCAGACCTACCAAACACTCTGATACATCATCTTGTTGTGAATTACCGCCTCTGACATCATCATCAACACCACAACGATAAACGTCGGCATAGACAACCGAACAATGTGTTTCTTGTTTTATCCTTTCTTCTCCTTCTCCCACCATCGCAAGCCACCACAAAGGATTTTTGAATCCTTAATAAGGCATTTTGGTTTTCGATTTTGAAATTTCAAAGGATAGCAATTGTTCATATTGTTCATGGTTTCCATAAACAAGCCAATATATGATATAATCAATTATGAACAAACTAATATAATGTGAATGGTATCACAAGAGTTTCAATAGAATGTGAAGGATGTCGATGGTGCCACAAAGAAGAGGATGAAGAAGGAGAAGAAACAAGGAAAAAAAAGTGCTACCGCTAGAAATTGTTTTCAATATAGACACACGACAGGACGCCAAAAAGAGAATTATAAAAAGAGGATTATAAAGGAAATTAAAGAAGGAATTCTTGTATAGAAGACACATGTAATATTGTGTGCTAAGATAAAACTAACAATTTGATCTACACAATATTGGATGTGAAAATTACTTCCTCACTTTCACATGTCATGTTGTAAAAAAGTTAATGGAAACAAATTTCACTCAACGGTATGATTATCAATATATTTACACACTTATGGACCAAATAAAGAGACAAAATTGGTGATTTACCTCATTATAAAGTATGTTCTCCCTTGTAGCATTCATCTACCAAATCAACCAAAAAAGAACTTATAACGTCGATCCGTTGTATCTTCATTGAACGGTTCACAAACTAAATACACACACAGCTATTCACTGCTTCATTGTTTCATGGCACTTCCCAACGTTTTCCCAAACCTCCAAATTTCTCCTCACTTTCTCGCCCCCCCTCCGTTTTCCCTCGGATTTTCCCGTACTTTCCCCGCCGCGACTCGAGTACGCAGAAGAGCCTTCCGCGAATGGCGGGAGTACGAGGAGGCGGTGAAGCGGAAGGACCTCGCCGGAGCCCTGCGGTTCCTCAAGTCCCTCGAATCGGAACAGCCGCTCGTAAACGGCGGTTCTCCGTCGAGCGAGTCGACTCGGCTCCGGTTCGGCGAGTTGGAGCGGTTCGGGCCGCAGAGGGACTGGGAGGTTCTGGACACGTGTTTGAATGCTGATGACATGAAACTTGTCGCTAACGCTTACAGGTTCCTCAGAGATAGGGGTTTCTTGCCCAATTTCGGTAAATGCAGAAACATTGGTGAGTTTGATTCATCTTTTTCTCCTTCTTAATTTATGGTAATTTTAGTAATAATAGTAGTATATTGTGTTATAATTAAAATTGTTAACCAAATTACACTAACACTGACACTCCACAAGGTTTAACATTTACAACAACTCCATGTAAGGGTACATGGTGTAATGTGTTTCTTGGATAACAAATAAAAAGGGGAGTCGGTGTAATATATGTCTTTTAATTCATGTAGCACCATAAGAGATTCAGAGGTTTACATTAATAGGAAGGGTACATGCTATCATATAAATTAAGGAAAATCTGTGTAAGATTAAGAAAAAAAAAATAGCGTATTGAGGGTAATGTTGCTAAATCTTAAGGGGTGTGACTGAAATTTGTCTTAATAGAAATAGTTTTTTTTTCTCCCCATAATTTGTTCTGCTCAAAATAGATAGGCACATAGTGTAAGCCATTTTTGTACCCTTTTGTATAGAAAGGAGGCAATACATTAGCTGTGCTAACATTGGATTTCGATCATAATTTCAATCAGAGTTTTGTTAGTTATAAAACCAATCACCAGTTTTACCTAACAGATCTTTAACTGAGGAGGAGAGTTCATTCTAAGTATTATATCAGGGCCTCTGTGATCAAGTAGTTTCCTTGCTGCCTCCTTATTGAATTTCGGCACAAGGTAGAGTTGTGTGTTAGATAGAGCAATAATAACATATCAGCTAACAACCTAACATCATAATATCATATCAGCGTCTCCATGATCAAGTAGTTTTCTTGATTCCTTGTATTGAATTTCAGTACAAGGTAAAGTGACCTGTCAGATATAAACAATCACGAGCCTTTGTTTAACACTTTAACTCCTTAGACCTTGAGCTTTCAGGGGAGGTGATCCTGGACAATATTAAGTGAAATTTTAAAAGTACAAGACATAGTATTGTTTTGGATACATGTGATGTGAGTGCCTATTAGGGCTATTGTTGCAATTTTTACTCCTACTGTATTGTTGCCATCATGTACTGTCCGATTTCAATTTTTCATTTACAGTATTACTCCCTTTGGTCATTATTATAAGACACTTTGGACATCAATCACACATACCATTAAAAGTAATTAATTTAGTTTATTTTATTAATTTTTTTAAAAAATGTTACTAATATATTAATTATGCCCTTATTAATAATTATTAACTTGTTATGGGGGATGTGAAAACATCAAGTCCAAGAGTATTGTGCACCACTATCAATAAAAAAACACAAATACTTAAAATATTTAATAAGGACAACTAATGGAAAAAAAGATTAAATATACTTCATAGAAATTCTAAAATGCCTTATAAAAAGGATCACCAATTCCTTCTAAACTATGCCTTATACTAAGGACCAGAGGGAATATTATTTGTGGGGGGATTGTGGCTCATGGAGGCAAGCCAAAATTCTTCCGTAAAATTATGGCAGATGACATTGTGGACTTTGGCGGAAGCATGGCAGCTACATATATAAAGAACAATAAACTAGAAACATATACAATTCTCTGAAAGTTTCATAATTCACAAACTTAGGGATAATATTATAAGTTCTCTTGAAACTAGACAGTAGAAACTATCACAATTCACCATGGACATCACATGTATTGTGTCTTCCATAAGCCTCCACACTAACAACGTCACACCATTCTCCTTTCATGGTGTTTTTGTACAGATTCCACCATTCTGTAATGCCATGGCGCTGCCGTGGCTGCTATTTGATAATGCTGGTTCAAAGTACCATATATGTGTATTTTCCTTCAGCAGTTGTGCTTTTGTTGGAGTTTCTGGGATCTGTGGACTTGTATTTAGTAATGTAGCTGTCTGCTGTCATTCACACAGATGATGTATTCTGAGAAATTAATGATTTTTTTCTTAGCATGTGATGAAAGTCATAAGATTGAGTTTTGTGTTTCTATCTGTAAATCAAAGCTATCATTTCTGGCTAAATGCCTAAATGTGTGTGTTGTTGTTTTTTTTTTTTTTTTATAATAATTTTACCAAATTGATACTTTTTAGTGATTTAGTATGGACTTTTTCCTTGTCTATTATTTGTTTCCTATAATCATTCTGGTGAAGCTTTTTCATGCGCTAACTGGTATTTTTTTCCTTTATCTTTTCTCCCCCTTTTTCTGGTGTCCATCTTGTTGCAGTTTTGGAGGGACCGAGGAAAGTGACACCAGATGTCTTGAGCTCCTCTACTGGTTTGGAAGGTCTGAATATGAATTTCTGCACAATATTTCCCCCCTAGCTGTAAATTGCTAAAAGTGCCAGTTCAGTCATGTTATGTCAGAATGAATAACATTTGATACAATTCTATGTAGCTGAAAAATAGTTGTACTATATAATTTTTCCTTCCTTCTGTGCAGTGACTAAACTTGCTCCTAAGAAGTGGGGTCTTTCAGATGGTTCAAGCATTGTTTTGGTTGCTTTTCTTGGTGGGGTGTCCTTTCTTATATCACAAGGAATTGACCTCAGGCCCAACCTTGCAGTGATATTAGGTCTAGCTGCTGCAGATGCTATACTTCTGGGTGGTACCTGCTTAGCTCAAATCTCAAGTTACTGGCCACCATATAGGCGTCGGATTCTTGTTCATGAAGCTGGACATCTACTAACAGGTTAAATACTGTTGTTTATTTTAATGGATTTTGATGGTCACGTATGGGGGATATACATTTTGGATCATGTTTGATTAATTGATTGCCGATCTCTTTGTGCTGCCATATATATTACATCTTACAAGGTCCATCCTTATGACATTTCAGCTTACCTTATGGGTTGCCCAATTCGGGGGGTGATTTTAGACCCAATAGTTGCAATGCAAATGGGCATCCAAGGACAGGTATTCATGATATGACACTATTGGTTCTGATGGTTCCTATTTGTAGTCTCCAAATATGTTATTTCTATTTGACTATTTTACATTTGTTATTTTTGAGTGAGATACTTGGTATATTATAATTGAGTCATTATCTCTGTTCTCTGTACACTGCCCTCCTCCCCCTTCCTTTCTCTTCCTTCTCTCTCTGTCTCTCATACTGTTCTGTTCATTCTTCATCATCTAGCACATTGGGCAGTTATTCACACATTATATTAACTGACAGCAATATAGGTAGGTCTAAATTGGGGGTCTTTTTCTTAGAGCTCACTTAGGTGAAGTGAAGGCCATTGAACTTGACCAACCCAATCATCCCTAGAGGGAGAACAATACTTCTACTTGTTCTTTCATGGCACAATATTTTGAAGATTTTCCTATAAAATGTCTCTGTTGTCCAGCACTGCATCAGTACATTAAATGAAGACTAACAAAAGCGAATTTAACTATTGAGAAAGAACAATGGGGAAGACAGTTTCTTTTTCCTTTTAATCCTTCACTGCAGAGTATAATTGTTTGTGTGCTGAATATGACTGAATATTATCCATTTTTTTTTTTTGCTCAGCAAAAATAGATATATTATATATTAGAAGTACCAGATGTACTAAGGATACAAATGATTCCACATTGTGCAGCTGATTGCTAGTACATAACCAAACTGCAAACTCGTGGAATTATTACATAAATTCATTATCTTTCCTCCCACCTAATTCCTAAACGCTTCCTTGAGGTTAGAAGACCATTGATTGAAGTGAATTGCAAAATCCTTGTCCATGGTTTTAAGCCATGTCCAAAGAGTTAGAATTGCATCTTCCATCAAAAATGGCATTTTGGAATACTATTCTGTTTCTAAGCTTCCAAGTTGTCCATGTCATTGCGATCCACCAACATTTCCAACTTATAAGTTTCTTTCCGTCTGCAAAGTCGGGCACGTGCTGCAAGTAATGATCCCTAGGACTTTGAGGTACTGCTGTTGTTAAGCCCATCCAAGATAAAGACTCCCACCATAGGGGTAGGATATTGCGGCAGTTGAAGAATAAGTGAGCAGCCTCCTCCTCTACCTCTCCACATAATGGGCACATCAAGTCATTGACCACCACTTGTCGCCTTGTTAGATTCATCTTTGTAGGAAGTCTGTCCCTTATACATCTCCAAGCAAACACCTGTGCTTTAGCTGGAATTTTAAGCTTCCATAAGTCCACAAAGTCTGAATTCTGCTCAGCTGCCATATGTTCTCTCCATATCAAATCATAACCACTTTTTGTTGAGTAATATCCACTTTGATTTATCTTCCAGCTCCATTTGTCCTCCACATTTGGCTGTATCTGCTGGTGTGATAATTCCTCAATAAAATTGTCTGCCATTTGTACTTCACAATCAAAAAGTGCCCTCCTCCAAACTAAATTCCATTCCCATTCATTGTTGTTGTTGGTCCCCGTATGGCTGATGATTTGTTTCTGTTGGGATGATATCCTCTACAGCCTTGGATATTTGTCCATTAGTGGTACAGCATTGTGTGTCCAAGGGTCCTCCCAAAATCTGAACTTATCCCCACCCCCCACCTTCCACTCAGTTTCCTTTTTAAGTACCAAATTCTGTTGCTGTTGCAGATTTATCACCAAGTCCTTCCACCAAATGGAGTCATTCCTTCCTCTTGTGCCCTCCTCCAACGCCCTCCATCCTCCATATTTTGACAACAGTATTTTTGCCCATTGCTCCTCTTGCTTATGAAATAAATCCCAGTGCCATTTACCCAACAAAGCTGAATTAAATGTCCTCAGATCTTTAATACCAAGACCCCCTTTATCCTTTGGTTGGCAGACTGTCCTCCATTTAACCCAAGCTATCTTTCTCTGCTCCATCCCTCCTCCCCATAAGAATTGTCGCTGAATTGCCTCCAATCTAGCTATAATTTTTGACGGAACCCTGAAAAAGGAAAAGAAATAAATAGGAATCGCTGTTAGGGCTGCATTAATGAGTGTCACTCTCCCCCCAAAGGATATGTGTCTGTGTTTCCATGTAGCTAATCTTCTCTCACATTTTCTGATTATAGGGTCCCATAACCGACTACGCCTTGGATTGTCCCCAATGGGGATACCCAAGTAGGAAAAAGGAAAGGACAGTATTCTACAATTCAGGTATCGTGCCGCCTCAGCCTGCCACTGCTCAGACTTCCCTACTACCCCAAAACTACTCTTCGCAAAATTTATCTTTAGCCCAGATACAAGCTCAAAGCTTCTCAGAATGGATTTGATTGTCTTCACATTCTGCATTGAGGCATCGCCAAAGAAAATGGTGTCATCTGCATATTGGAGGATGTTAACTGGTATATTGTCTTCCCCCACCAAGAGGCTACTGTAAAAGCTCTTATCCAATGCTTCTCTCATGAGACCAGTTAAACCTTCAGCAACAATGTTAAAGAGGAGAGGTGCTAGTGGGTCACCTTGTCTTAGGCCTCTATGTGGTGTGAATTCTTTTGTAGGACTCCCGTTGACCAAAACAGAAATTGTGGCTGACCGGAGACATCCCTCTATCCAACTAATCCACTTAGAGCAGAATCCTAGCCTCCTCATCATGTAGGAAAGAAAGCCCCAAGAGACTGAATCATATGCTCTTTCATAATCCACTTTAAACACCAAACATGGCTTGTGGCACCTCTTTGCTTCCTCAAGTGCCTCATTAACTATCAGCACACTGTGTATAAGCTGTCTTCCTCTAATAAATGCAGATTGTTTCTCATCTATTATATGTGACATCACCTTCTTGAGTCTATTGGCAAGGAGTTTTGCCACAATCTTGTAAATACAGCCTATTAGTGATATAGGCCTATATTCATTAAGATTTTGTGGGTCCTTCACTTTTGGGATCAAAGTGATGAAGGAAGCATTGCTGCCCCTAGGGAACACCACATTTGCATGGAATTCATGAATGAACCGACTGAAATCTGGCTTGAGTACCTCCCAGAATTGTTTTATGAATTTGAAGTTTAGTCCATCCGGCCCAAGACTCTTTTCACTTCCACAATCCCAAACTGCCGCCCTTATTTCATCCGCATTAAATGGTCCCACCAGCAAATCATTTTGTATCTGATCAATACTCTTGAATCTCACTCCATTAAGAACTGGTCTGCATTGGTCCGGTTCGCTGAAATTTTTATTAAAGAAACTCCGGATCTCCTCTTTCACTATTGCAGGATCATCTACCCAAGATCCATCTACTAGTACTCCTTTGACTGCATTATTTGTACGTCTTGAGTTCGTTAGTAAATGAAAGTACCGTGAATTACAATCCCCTTCTTTGATCCATCTTACTCTGGCCTTTTGTCTCATCAGTGACTCATGGGAAAGTGCTGCTGCCCATAATTCCTCCTGAAGCATTTTACGAGTATTCATCTCTTGAGGTGTCAACTGTCTGCTGATACTTTCTTCTTCCAGCCTGTTCAATTGTGCCTCAACTTGCTGTACCTTCTTGAGAGAGTCACCATTCAGATCCCTATTCCACACCTTCAAGGCCTCCTTAAGTTTCTTTATTTTTACCTTGAGAGTGAAACCCCCCCAGCCCCTTGGTTGATTGCTGGTCCAACATTCTGTGACTGCCTTTATAAAACTCTTATCCTTCAGCCAACAATCGAAAACCCTAAAAGGTTTTGGCCCCCAGTCAATGACTTTAGCCCTGAGCATGATTGGGCAATGATCAGAAAAATTTCTATCTAAGGTGAACATGGTGCAGGTTGGCCATTTTTGAATCCAATTGAGGGATACTAGGAATCTGTCCAGTCGACTCATTGTGGCCCCATTTGGCTTGAACCACGTGAATTTTTTTCCCACTGAAGGTACTTCTTCCAATTCAACATCAGCTATCCACTGATTGAAATCATTGATGTTGGTAGCTTCCACTCCCCTGTAAGACACATCATCCCTTTCAGAATGATGCCTAATACTGTTGAAATCTCCCATGAAGCACCATAGACCTTCGGGATCTAGTTGTCTCAGTTGCTTAAGAGAATCCCACTGTATCCGCTTCTGTTGGCTGTCACACGGAGAATATATATTGACTACACTTGTTTTCTGGTTTTCTTTTAGCCAGACTCCTTCCAATAGGATAAATCCACTGCCCACTTCCTTTCTTTCCAGTTTGAATGCCTACTGACTCCAAACACAAAGTAAGCCACCAGCTGTATTTATTGCTGGTTGAAATTCCCAGCCAATATCTGAATCCCCCCATAATGCATGACATGTGGCCTTATCAATTTACTCCCTCTTAGTTTCTTGTATACAGATCATATCTACTTTTTGATTCCTGACTAGTCTCCTTATAGCCCCCCATTTGACCCCTCTCCTAAGCCCTCTGACATTATAAGATACTATATTCATATTCATTAATACCAATATTAGTATATCTTCTGTTGATTGTTGAAAATTGACTCCGCCGAAAGATTTGATTAATTCATAGGTGACTTCAGTGATCAAGCTGCAGTGTCATCAATTATGTATTACTTGTACTTGTTTACACTTTTATACTTAACAATTATTAAGTCTAGATTTTTATTTTCTGTTTTTCTACTTTAATCTTTATTTGCACAGTATGCTTCCTTATTTACTTGCAGTAAATAGGAAATCCTTAATCTTTAATTTTTTCCTTTAAGTATTTAACATAATTTTACTTGCAGTAAATTTGTATTTTTTAGGCAGGGACTCAGTTTTGGGACGAAAAAGTTGCCAATGACCTTGCTGAAGGCCGACTTGATGGTACAGCTTTTGACAGGTGTGTATAACATTATAGTTATAGTAACAGTTAAAGTGATACATTAGAAAGTTTTAGGGATTATGAAGATGAATTTTCTGAATAGCTCAAGTGAGTTACTCGGGTGGTCTAGTATTTATTTCTATGGCAAATTTTGTGTTTACAAGTATGATTCTAGTTCCTAAGTACATGCATGGTAATGGTATATTCTAGGTACAAGAATAGCTATGTACGTGACTCTGAAAATTAATTGCTACAAATTCCAAATTTCCAATAGTCATTTAACTACTAATTCCAACAAATTTACATCCACATGGCTAATTTAGAACCACCATCCCTTGACACCACTTCCCATCCTAAAAAAACCATTCCTTTGGCCTTTCTAGGTCCAACTCCAACACCAGGGCACATTTTAAAGTGTTTGCATATTTTGTAGCACCACAAAACAACTTTGTGACAACAGCATCATTTCCATATACTTAGGGCTTATTGAACACAGATAAGAGAAACTCCTCTCTACATTCCCATACCATATGATTTAGTCATGATTTATGGACCCTTATCAGCATGATTGTATTGGATGCAACTTTTTTTCCGCCCTAGTGTTACTTTTATTCAAGGAAAATATGTAGCAAGAGAATGTAAGATGTGTTTAGTTTGTTTTCTTTTTTATTGAGTTGATATTTCAAAAAAACAAAGTTAACACCATATTTTTCTTTAACTGTCTACTTCATTTTCTCATCCTTCATCACTAAAGCCCATTTCTTTGCCTCACTTTGTTGAGTTTGGTCCATGAGTGTTTGGAGAGAACCAACTTCAATGGTTGGGGCCTGGTCCATTAGGTAAAACAATTGACCTTGTTTATAATTCCAATTTTGCCCTAGTCTCCATCAGCTCAGGAAAAACACCCACTTTCATCCTCATCTGTCTCCAAAATTATATCAGCCACCATATGAGCACCAAAGTTTGACAGTTCCGGCAGTGGGTGCTTGGTCAGCATATGTAAGACCCCAAGCTTCATCACATTAATGACCCATTGGCTCTCGTGTCTGAATCCAAGTCAGGTGGTTCCTTTGGTGGTGGTGGGTCAACTGAAATGTCCAAGAATTAAACCGTTGGTGGTGGTGGGTCGACTGAAATGTCCAAGTTCTGGTTGGATTTGCTTAAGCACAGCCTTCTCAAAGGTCCACCTTGTTGCATTATGATTGCTTTCCTTCCAGGAAACCCACCATTTGAGAGCTTTTCCTCTTATTGCAAATGCACAAACCAATGATAGTTCCATCTCTTCTGGTAATCTGTTCTCAAAATACTGCTCTGCATTGACCAACCACCAATAGCCCTCCTTTCCATTGAATCCAGGAATCATTTCACGAACAGTTCCCCGTGGCTCTAACATTGGAGCTCTGATAATACCAATTGATAGAAACTGACTCAAATTATAGAAAGAAAAGCTTCAATTAACTGAAAAGAGTACAAATGATTCCCAGGGCTTTGAGTGGCTGCACTTTCCCACACCAACATAAATTCCCTCTCAAATCACATGAAAAAAAATCCCTCTCAACCCCTCTTCCTATTTACATACATCATGACCTACTTGACTCACTAAGGAACCCTCTAAATGACTAACTAACCTATCATAACTAGCTTCTAATAGAGGTTATCTAGCAGAGTTATTGAGCTGATGTAGTCTTTATACACACTGGCAATGATTACTATTTGGTGTTTGCAAGGATGATTCTAGTTCCTTAGTACATCATGGTGTATTCTAGGTACAAGAATAGCTATGTACATTAATCTGAAAACAAATTTGTACAATTCTAATTTCCAATAGGCATTTAACCACTAATTCCAACCGGGATATATGTTGAATCAACAACTGATAGAAGAATTACTTGTATAATTGAATGATGCACTGGTTAGGGTGGATTTACTTTGTGATAGATGTTTAGAGGAAATTAATCAAGAAATTTGAGTTCAATTGTTCTTGACACTTTAGTAGTACAGTTCTCTTTGCCATTGAATTCAGAAAGCACACTTTCCAATTTATCCTTGCTTTCAAAGTTTGATATCTCCTTTAGCCAAAGTAAAAGGAGGGATCTGCATAACTGTAAAAGTGAAGTTAAATGATTTCATTTCTAGCTCTAGTTTCTTTGGTTGTCAATTAATGACTCCTGTTTCAATTCTGGTCACTGATCAGTATTTCTGTAGTCATTTACAAACTTGCCTTTTGGCCTTCAAGTAGCTGTGTCTATTTTTGGACTGAGTCCCCTTCCCCAGTGCCCCTGTGTTTTTTTAAGCCTTACAAGTGATACTGATGCTTTAAGGAACCACTAACCATTGCTTTAGGTACTGCATGGTGCTTTTTGCTGGCATTGCAGCTGAAGCTCTTGTTTACGGTGAGGCAGAGGGTGGAGAAAATGATGAAAATCTATTTAGAGGCATCTGTCTTCTTCTTGATCCTCCATTGTCTACAGCTGAGGTCTTTTCACAACTGATGCATCTGGTTTGATGGTTTATATTTTATCTCTGATGCTAAAATTTAAACCTTGACATTCTTGCATTGAGCAGATGTCCAATCAAGCAAGATGGGCAGTTTTGCAATCTTATAATTTGCTCAAGTGGCATAGAGCTGCACACCGAGCTGCTGTTAAAGCATTGGAAAGCGGTGACAGTCTGAGTGTTGTAATTAGGAGTATCGAGGAGACAATGTATTTTAAAAAATGAGCCTCAGAAGCTTTCATGAAAGAAACATTCTCTTTTTTCAAGTTGCTTACAGGTTATCACTTCTTTTGGTTTTTGGGTAAAGGAATCATGAGTGTGCATCCTCTCTCTATTTTTTCTTTTTTGAATCTTTCAAGTAATTTGTTGTGTTCATTTTCTCTGGTGCAGGGTTCTCGCTATGTATCTGAAGTGAAGCTGCTTTTACTCATCTGTATGTACTATAGCATTATTATGCAGATGGGCCACATCCGTTACGCCTTGTCTACCATGATAGACAGCAATCAAAGGAATAATTTTTGTTTCAACAAGTGACCGTTTTGTTCCCAGAGGCTGGTGCCAACTTGCACAGGACATGGTTCAATAAGTCATAGTATGACGACTCACTGACTCAGTAGAGACAAAGTCATTGTGAGAATGGTGGGTTATCTTCAGAGTAATTCTGAGCGTTACACAAGGTTTTGTGTAATTTTCACCTGGATTATTACCCGTGGTAAATCAATCACGAGGCTTAGAAAATGGTTTGTAAATAAATTGTATAAATTATTTCTAGAAATGAGCCATTTTTGGATAACTCAGTTTTTATTTATTATTATTTTTTTAATTTTTTCTTCTCTGTTCTTAATGGGAACACCTGGTCCCAAATCCAAAGTTCCCAACCTTGCATTATTACCCTGTTGTTGAAAATATAACCACTGGTTCAAACTCATGCATAGTCGTTTGAAATAAAGCCATATGCTATCACTGTTTGAAAAGTATTGTACGTAAATTGCCTATAATAAATTTGGTATTTTACTAGTATGATGATGACGCGTTGAAAGATAATAGTGTGGGGTTAAATCCCATCGTGCATTGTTTCCTTTCATTTTTCATTACTCTTAGTATACGCTGCTGCGCGTAATATAATATATTACACATTAGGCGTAAAAATGTTTTTATTTTTCTATCGATACTTTTAAGTTTCTATGTATAAATATAAACATATTCATAATGTGAAAAATTAATTTAAGGCTTCACCAAGTTTCTCGTAGTAATTAGTTGAAAGCTAGAGATCTCACCCAAAAGAAAATCACACTAGCATGCTACTTTGTAACATTGACCCTCCCTTTACTTCTCACAGGATCCATTGCCACTGTAGTTTTTGGATTCATTCAACTTCTACAATCTAAATTTTTCATGAAGGACTCGAGGCCTCTTCATCACTTCCGTGGCATTCAGATACTCTCGACAACTGATGGCCTCCATTCATCCTAGTTACACTATGTGCTTACCATCCTTGAATGAGCTAACATGGTTGATTGTAAGCCAATGAGCACACCACTTGAAGCTAAGACTAAGATGACGTCCAATAGCACTCCCCTTGATGATCCAAGTTACTTTCATGGGCTTGTTGGAGCTTTACAATACCTCATCCTTACTCTTCCTGATCTTTCATACAGTATTAATTATGTGTCTCAATTTATGCATTCTCTTACTATTATGCATTTACAAATGGCTCATTGTATCTTACTATATGTCAAATGAACTATTGATTAAGGTCTCCACTTTACTTCAAACACCACACTTGATCTTTTTACCTTCTTTGATGCAGATTAGGCAGGTTGTCCTACCACTTGACGCTCTACCACTGGTTATTGTATCTATGTTGGCAGAAATCTTATCTCATGGTGTGCAAAGAAACAATCAACAATTTCTCGCTCCAACACTGAAGTTGAATATAAGGTCATGGCAAACAATGAAGTGGAACTCACATGGCTTACCTTTCTCTTGAAAGACATCAAGGGATACTTTTTCTAATGCCTATCCGTGTTTCAAACAAGTTTGTCTTATAGGAGGATACATGTTAGAAACAACAAATAAATAAAATTGGATACTAAGGCTGCTAGGAAAAATATGCGTATTCAATTTTTTTAACTTGTTTAAAAATTGTTCATGAATATTTATAATATGTGTCAATTTGTTGAGTAAATTTTTTTTATTTAATATAAACCACATTAAATATTAATTAATATTTAAAATGTAAAATACTTTACATTTATATTTAATGATATGATATGAAATTGTTTAATAAGTTTTGTATTTCATGTAACTATTAACACAGGCAAATAATTAAGTTATATATAAATTAAGCTATTTTTTTACATGATTGACCTGACAAATTAAACTCTTGATATTCTCTATTTTAGCCTTATTTGAATAGCTAAATTGTGAATTTTTTATAATTAATTAAGTCAATTGGTTAAATTGTGAGATATCAATTATGAATGTGTAAATTTAATTTCTTTTAGTGAGTTTAGTCCATTTCCATTATCTTTTTCCCCTCTTTCAAAGGACATATTCTTCTTCTTCTTCTTCTTGTTTTTTTTTTTGCTTTTTTTTATAAAAAATATCTATTATAATATTGCCTCTTTATCTAGAATATATTTTTAGGTAAAATTAATTTACATACTAAATTTTGTAAAATATTCTTATGAACTTTTATGAAATTTAAAAGGTTAAAATAACCCCTCTCGTGCACCCAAGACTCTCTTGCTAAAGGCTAGTCTTCAGTAATTTCTTTGTAAATTTTTTTTGACGCATAAAAGAGGGTTTAACTATATAATTAATCCCTTAATTGTAACTAAAAGTTTAGTTGAGCTTCAATTATTAAAAAAGGTTCAATTGGTTCAAAGGATAACTGTCTACTAATCATTAAATCATTACAATTGTATACTTTTCCTCTAGTATGTTAGTTTGATTGATAGAAGTTTTGTAGTGCTTTTAATAATTGTAGTGATTTTCTTATGTGGGGTGAAAAAAGATAAGTCATGAAAGCATGATTTCATTGTAGACTTATATAACCGAATAATGTCTATGTGGGAAGGATAATTTTGAAAATACATAAAAACCCACCCAGGTGGTTAGTGGGAATAATAACATTTTTGGTAGTGTGAATAATAATAACCCATTAGTAACACCCTTAAGCCCGAATGCGAGCACAGCTCGAAATAAAGCCCAACCATTGAGTGTGAGCCCAACCTCTCCCCCCCCCAAAAAAAAAAAATACAAAAGCTTCTCTCACATTCCAAATCGATATTGAATGGTATTTATTGAGAGAGAAAAAAGAGAGAAACGTAGTGATTTCAGAATTAGCACACAATGGACCAATCACAACTCTTACATGACCCAAATTTCCCTCTCTTCAAAACCCCTCGCAAAACCCCTTCTTCACCCGCCGTAACCACCACCGCCACTAGCAAACCCCCTTCAACCGCCGCAAACCCCACCTCCGACGGCGAGCGCATCGAAGACCACCCCGACGAAACCGCCACCGTCGCCGACACCGACACCGATGCCGACGCCGAGACGTTCGGCGACCTTGGGCTCGCGGAATGGGCGGTGAAGACGTGCCGGGAGCTCGGGATGCGGAGGCCGCGGGGCGTGCAGCGGCGGTGCATCCCGCGCGTGCTGGAGGGCCGGCACGTGCTTGGCGTCGATGAGACCGGGAGCGGGAAGACGGCGGCCTTCGCGCTCCCGATCCTGCACCGCCTCGCTGAGCACCCGTTCGGCGTCTTCGCCCTCGTCGTGACCCCCACGCGCGAGCTCGCCTTCCAGCTCGCCGAGCAGTTCCGCGCCCTCGGCTCCGCCGTGCACCTCCGCATCACGGTGGTCGTCGGGGGCATGGACATGCTCAGGCAGGCCAAGGAGCTCGCCGCGAGGCCGCACCTTGTCATCGCCACCCCGGGGAGGATCCACGCCCTGCTCCGCAATAACCCTGATATTCCTCCCGTTTTCTCCAGAACCAAGGTAATGAATAATTGGATTCGGGTGCGTTTGGATAAATAATTAATTAGTTTAATTGGATTTGCTTATTAAAATAAGCGATATTCTTTTTTAAGCAAAAACAGTTTAGACAAACCTACTAAGTGCAGGGTTACGGTAACCATTGCAAACAGACGTTGGAATCAAACGGAGCTTTGCAAAAGCATCCCACCCTTCCTTTTGTGTTCTGTTTGTGTTGAGCCATCGAATTTGGTCTTGGAATTTGTTCACAACAACTTAGAATACATGCTCTAAGAAACCAGAAAGCTGCTTATTTTAATACTTATTTTATTAAAATAAGCGTTTTTTTAACAAATAAGTTTAAACCCTAAAACAAACTGGCCCTTTATCTCATCTAAATCCTGAATAATCGTGATGAAGTTTATTTTTCGGTATTTTTTTGTTATTGCTGTTCCTCTTGCTATGAAGCGCGAATGTAGTGGATTATAGTTGAATTAAGTGGTGATTCGGGTGATGAGGTTGATTGATTGATGCTTTATGCATAATTCGGTTAGTTCATTTTAGAGTGAAAATGAAATAAACTTATAATGTGCTTTTCTTTACTTTTTTTTCCAGAGGTTTTGGAAAGAAATGCGATTGTTATCAATGAAAAGTTTTGTGAGTTATGAAGTGAAAATGGTTATTTTTTAAAATAATTCATTTTCAAACATGCACTTTGGTTTGGTCGGAGAACTTTTTGAATGAAATGGAGGAAAGTTATACTAGAAGTGTTTGAACTGTGAAGAAAATTTGGCAAATGTTAGATTGAAGATGATCATTTGGAAAATTATTTCTTAGGGTAAAGTTATTTATAATCTTTTATTTCATGAAACTCTTACTGTTAACCTTCTGAAATGTTGTATTGTTATGATATCCTTTGTTATGATTAAGACTGAAAAGATATATGCAGCTTTGGCTGAAGTTTCTATAAGATGACTCAATGAGTGCTGCTATAGGTTCTAAACTGTTATCTTCCCTCTTTTTCTCTCCAAATTGAGCCGAAAGGGTGATTAGCAAGTTTAAGTGAAGTATTTAAATTTAAGGGTTTGCAATACCTTTTCAAATTAGGAAGGAATTAATTTGCTGTTTTAATACAATTTTTTATTCTTATTGTTTACCCCTTTTACTGATAAACATTAACATAGGTTTTTACAGGAAATGTAACCATTTTTCATGTAATACTTGACAAACAGAAAAAGTACGCTCACGCTGTATGCAGGTATAGAGGAGTGAGGACAAAGAATCCTCCTAAATAAAATGTTGAAAAGAAAATGGCTTGGCAATCCAAAGTGGCCAAAAAGTGAAGCAGCTTTCCAACTATTGTCTTTGGATAAGAACTCCTCCAAACTAAATTTATAGAAAGATAAAAACAAGCTTCTATGTCTCAAAGATGTGACTAATCTATCCATTGATTAGAATCTTTCTGCATACAAAATTGCATGCTGTATGCTTAATCATTGCTTTTGCTTTGTGTTCATAATTCCTTTCTTTGAATTAATATTTGATCTATGCTTCTGCAGTTCCTTGTCTTGGATGAAGCAGATCGAGTCCTGGATGTTGGTTTTCAGGAGGAATTGAGATTTATCTTTCAGTGCTTACCAGAAAATCGACAAAACCTGTTCTTTTCTGCAACAACTACAAGTAATCTGCAAAAGTTGCGTGGGCGTTACCAAGATAAGATGTATGTCTATGAGGCTTATGAAGGCTTTAAAACAGTTGAAACACTTAAGCAACAGGCTATATTCATCCCTAAAAAGGTGAAGGATGTATATTTGATGCATATTTTGGATAAAATGGAAGATATGGGAATTCGGTCTGCCATCGTATTTATCTCAACATGCAGGTATCTTTCTAGATGACTTGTTGCTACTTTTAGCTAATATTTTACACAACCCTGCCTTCTTATTCATTTGTTTGATACTATAGTTTGCATTAGCTGGTTTCTGTCTTGACAATTGATATCTAATATCAAATTTTCACATTTGACTACTTTTCTTCAATAAATGATTAGGCTTTTTTTTATAAACTTTCCCCTTCCCATTCTCATTCCAATATTGGCACGGTGAAATTTGACTTTATTAGTTATTGCATTGTTGACAAATATGTGTTCATTGACTTTGTTGGCTATTCTGCTTTCTTTAGAAAGGTTATTTTATTTCTGAATTCTGACATCCCAAGTTTGGGAATATTGACAGCAATTGATTACTTTCATCTATTGTTCCTGTTGAAATGATAGGGTATAGATAAGAAATGAGGAAAAAATGAAGAATATAGACACAGAATAATAGGATATTAAATTTATATGGTGTATTCTGATGTGTCATAAAACAAAGATAAAGCACTAACACCTATTCATGCTTAGAATTAGGTTATGCACTGAACTTCTAACCCTAATCAAAGGGTCAATTCGTTAACTATAAAAGCAAAAGAAAATCCCTTTGAACAAGGATCCTAAAATTATAAAATCTCTAAAAGCTAAGTAGCACAATTATCTGTAAAATAACATAAATTACCCTACCCTACTATTGCCATTCTGTTCTAAATATTTTGTAGATGTTCCTAACAGTTCCCAAATTGCAGAGATTGTCATCGTTTGAGTTTAATGCTGGAAGTGCTTGATCAAGAAGCAGCAGCTCTATATTCATTCAAATCACAAGCTCAGAGGCTTGAAGCACTTCATCAATTTAAATCGGGAAAGGTTTCTATACTTCTTGCAACTGATGTTGCCAGCCGTGGTTTGGATATTCCTACAGTTGACCTTGTTATCAATTATGATGTTCCAAGGTTACTTTCTCTTGGGCCAATTTCTGTATTTTCCTAATTGACTTTTGAAGCATTTGATTAAATGAATTGCAACTATTCATCTGCAGGTTTCCACGAGATTATATTCATCGTGTAGGCCGTACAGCAAGAGCTGGTAGAGGGGGACTGGCTTTGAGCCTTGTCACCCAGGTTTGCATCTAAGAATTTTTGCTTGAAAGAAATTTTTTTAGATAAATTGTAAGGACTATTGCTCATTCAGCACAACATCTGAGTGCCAATGTGGTGGCTCTAGCTTATTTAACACTGTACTCTAGCTTCTGGGTAACAAACAACCTAGCATTAGCACATGTAATCACACAACCCTCTTCCTTTTCCCGAGCTTGAGACCAACTATGAGACCATAGATGGAGTTATATAATTCATCAGTTGAATTAATAAATTTTTGGATCTGTAAAAGTTATTAAAGGTGTCATCTCAGCTAAATTTGACGCCTCTTGTCAATCTGGAATGTGAATCTGGAATTTTGAATTTCATTTTGGTTGTGTTGCAAACTCTAAAAATTTAGTTGCCTGCTTATCTTGTGTGTAAGGCAGTGTCTTTGGATATCTTCATGTATAACCATTTTTAATGTGTGATAGCTCTATATTTTGTGTATGGTATAGTTTTGTATGGACTCTGAATATAAATAAATGCATTCTAATGGGTGGAATTAACACTCGAGCATATTCAGAAAATATTTGTTTCTCGTGCTAACAGATTCTTATCAGGACTAATGTCACAATTAGTAAAGTTCAATTGAGACTCCTTATTGTACAGGTTTCGGTTTAAGGTTACAATTCCTGGAGTTTTGATATATTTTTATGAAGATATTGGTAGGAATCACATATTGTACTAGTAGCCTAGGTTGCAAATAGGAATATAGCATCAGTTGGGTGTTACGAAGTACAAACTCTGTTGAAAGTTGTAACATAAAGTTGTCTATGTATATTGATGTGGTTTTGCTGTTTGCAGAGGCAGTGTCTGTGGTTATATCAATTGTGATATGGTGTTTCTTATTTTAAACGAGATCATTTTAGGATTATGATATTTGTATTGCATTAGTTTCCTAATTATTTCTCTGTTTAAATTTGGGATTTGCAGAATGATGTTGATCTTATTCATGAAATTGAAGCACTTATTGAGAAGCAACTTGAAATGATTGAATACAAAGAAAATGACGCGCTTTCTCTCATGAAAAAGGTATGTTTTTGTTGGGGCAACTTCTTGTTCTAGAGATTGAATTGCATATTTAATTTAGTTTGTTTTTCTTTTGTGTCTAAATAATTGTGGTCTTTTTCAATTGGCTTATTCACTGTGATGTACTGTAGGTTTTCAGTGCTAAGAATGTAGCAGAAATGAAGATGATAGATGATGGCTTTGAGGAGAAAGCTAAAGAGCGGAAAAAACAGAAGCTGAAAATGCTAGAAGAGAAAGGATTGTTAACTAAAAGAAGTAAAAAGAGAAAACGAAATAAAGAATTTGCAGAGGAAGGGAAAGAACAAAAGAAAGAGGTGGAAGCACTGCACTGCATAGCTTCTTTTTTTGTCCAGTGATTGACTTGCATAAATGGTTTTTATTTTTACTATGCCTTGATGATTATGGCTTTTTTCAATTATGAGCTATGTAAAGCTTCTTTTTAGTTTCCAAACTTTAAAAATCTCCAATTGACCTGTTTGCTGATTGTGTAGGTTTTAACTGCTAGGAATGTGGCGGAAATGAAGATGATGGATGAGGGTGGCATTGAGGAGAAAGCAGAAGAGGGGGGAAAACAAAAATTGCGAACAGAGAAAGGTTTGTCAAAGAAAAAAAAGTCAAAAGAAAGAAGAAAAGAATCTGCAGAGGAAGGGAAAAAACAGAGAAAAGAGGAAGTAGAACCATTAGCAGATATAGCAACTCCAAAGAAAAGGAGTAAGAAGAGACAGTAAATTAGTATATTTAAGGAATTAGTACTTAATAATTTCCGAGTACAGAAAGGATATTTTTGAAGAGAAGGGCAAAAAAAGTGGTTAAAATCAAAGCTGAAAGAGAAGTTAAAGTGGATGATGGATAGAAGCTAAAGCATAGTAGCGATTTGGTAAATGGTTTGTTATTGTATTCACGTCTTCCACGGATGGCAGATTTTGATTGTCGGAGTAGACGTGAGAGTAATACATTAAGTCTCAGGTTGAATACGTTGTGATAGTCAAATGGAGACAAGTGGATCGGGTTTTGAATCAGGAAATTCAAGGGATTATTTTCCCTTGGAATCTTATATAATGTCTTTTTTCATATGATTTTGATTGTATTGGATATATTTTGGCCTTTTTTTTATTGGGGAATGTTTAACCTTGAGGCCAAAATTGGACCAAATAACTGGATTTGAACCGTGCAAAAACATTCATTCCTAGCCATTGGAAATTGGAGAGGCAGAGAATCTTTGAATTTGCAGCCAATTAGTCAAACTGCTGATTTAGCATTGGAAAATTACATAGCTGAAAAAATTGACATATTTGTTAAGTGAATTATTGTATTATTATTCCCGGTTAGCAGTACCAATAAATTCTAAGATAGCCCAAGATATAGAGGAGATATTGCATGAAATGTTTTCGTAAGCTATTTAACGAATTTGGGAGAATGAGGTAATAGAAACATGGGCAATAGTGAAGTAATATAACCAAATAATTGAAGTATCGTAGGGTAAAGAAAGATAGTCATTATGAAGGGGAGTTACTTTATATATCTATTGTTAAAGCCCTATATATATATATAATGTTAAAGCCCCCAACTTTGTTTCATTTTGTTGTTTTTTCTATTGTTAACAGCTGTTTCATCTGGAAATCAAATTTGAAGTGAATCTGATGATAGTAATTGTAAGCAAAAACATTTCTTCAAAAGTGTGATATTCCTTTTTGTTGTTGGATGTTCATTTGTCCACACAGGGAATGCTTGATAGAAAAATATATGGGATTTGTAAAATGCAGAAATAATTTGTACTCTGTAAACATAGTCTGGTGGTGGTTAGAAGATGAATGCATACTATGCAAGTCTGCAACTTTTAGGTTAGAAGGACGTGAGAGATGGCACTGGCCACCCGGAGAGGAGAGAGAATGAGTGGGAGAAGAAAGATAAATGATTTTTTTTTAAAAAGAAACTCACTTAAAGTAAATCTTGAAATAGTCTTAGAAGATAACAAAATCTAAAGTCTTTAAAAAAAAATCTATGTATTGAAAATTCATAAAAAAAAATTGAAAACATGTTTATTATATTGAAAATAAGAATATAAAAAATATATAATTATTATTTATTATGTCACATGTTAACAATCCTTTTAAACAAATATCAAATCTGATTAGGTCTAGTTTAATTTATTGGATAAGACGTGTGAGTTGTTTTAAATTTATTGATACCTGTTATTTGATTTTTATGAATAAAAATCATTTAAAAAAATTAGCTAAAGGAATATTTGTTATTTAATAATATATTATATTAATATTAAATACCTTTAATAATTAATAATATTAAATCGCCTTACATTTTTTATTAACCAATAAATTAAATCCTCAATTTTTTGAGTAATCATAAGCATTTAATACCAAGATTCTTTAAAATATATTTACACAAAAGAAGGAAGAAAATATAGGAATTATCTTGAAGTAATCTTTAAAGATATTTTTTCTTATGTATTACTAAACATCTTTCCTGATTCAAAACAAAATTCTTATCATGATTAAATCAACGTTAATGATGTAACAAACAAAAACATTATCTAAAAAAAAAATTCAACAATAATGAACGAATAAATAGTATAACATATATTTACATTGTTATCTAATTATTATCTAACTGTATATGGATTATTTTATCATGCAATAATATCTAATAAATTTGTTTACTTTAGTAATTATTTTAAATAGCATATTGAAAAAAATTTCTTATTGATTGAGACTCATCTCTATTAATCTTTTAGTGATAACCTCCAATCCTATTTTATCTCACGTAAGAAGGAAAAAGATAATCACAAAAACAGAAAAACAAATCTCAAAAGGTTACTTTTATCAAATATCAAATCAAATAATAAAAAAAGAAAAAAAAATCCGTTGCCTCCCCATTCCTCTCCCTATAAAAGTACCCCCGGAACCCTAACCCTAACCCAAACCAAACTCAGATTCCTTCGTTACTTTCTCATTCCGTCTTGTTCTCTCTCAACAACAACAATGGGAGAAAAAGGAGAATCATCCAAATCGGCTATGCTGAAGCATGCAGAGGAAGAAGAATTGAATACAAAAAGATTGAAAACTGTGGAGGGGGAAGAATCCAATATGGTAGAAGAAACAGAAAACATTAAGCTGAAAACTTCAGATGAAATCATCTTCGAGGTGGAACCCTCGATCGTGAAGGAGATGGTGACGATACAGACCTTCATCGAGGACAACAACAACGAAACTTCCATCCCCATTCCGCTCCCCAACGTCACCAGTAATACTCTCCGTCGAATCCTCGAGTTCAAAGCTCGAGGATTCGACGAAGAGTTCGTGAAGACGTTGGGCATGGACGAGGTTTTCGAACTGATCCTCGCTGCCAACTACCTCAACATGAAAACCCTCCTGGATATCCTGACTAAGATCATTGCAGACTTCATCAAGAATAAGAGCGTGGAGTTTGTTAGGAAGTTCTTCAACATCGTCAACGATTTCACACCCGAGGAAGAGGCCAAGATTCGTGAAGAAAATGCCTGGGCCTTTGAGGGATTTGAGTGCGATGATTGAAGAATATTTCAAAGCCACTTAGGTTTGGTTTCTTGATAATTTGTTATTATTTTAAATTGCAATAATTCAGATCAAGTTCGAGTGATAGTCTTTGTGGTTTAGAGTCTTGTCCTCAACACCTCGATTCTGCTTTGTTTGCAGACGCAGTAGGCGTCACTTTTATTAGATTTCAGTTGTTTTCATTTGAATGATACAAAAAAATTGCAATTAAATTTTTTGAAATATAATTTTCGGGTTGAATTAGACCGAATGTCAATTTTTATTCATTATGTTTCATTCTTATTTTATCTTGATAAAGTTTTAAATGTTTCATATTGGTCTTTTATGTTTTCAATGTTATGAAACATAATTAACAAAAAAAAATGACATTAAGCCTGTAAACTTTCTTTTTTTTTTTTTTATCAAAATTCATCTGAATAACAAGAATATTTGTTGCTAATCTCTATAAATGTTTCATTAGCCGAAAACATATTAAGAATTTAATCAAAAGGCACATCACAGCTAATATACCTCTTAATTTTAATTTTAAATTTAATTTGATGTAACGGGCCAAAATAGTAGTTTTTGTTTGTCATCTCAAATCACTTTCCTTTCCTCTTTATTTCTATATTTGATATTTGATTTTTTAAGTTTATCTCTTTAAGTTTATTTTTTATCTTTATTTTTAAATTGAATTTAATATATATTTTTTTAAGAAATATCAATAGTTAAAATAAACATTAACTGTTTATTATAAATCTAAAATATAATTTGTTGTATGTAGAAAATATTTATTAATAATTTAAATTAGAATATAATATATACACTTAAATATAACTATTTATTAAAAAAATTATTTTGTGCATTGCAAGAAATAAAGTACTTATTTAAAAATAGTACTTTTATTCTCAAAATCTAATATAACTAAAAGAAGCTTTTCCGTTAGATAAAAAAATATTATAAAAAATAAGGATTATGATAGGCGGTTAAAGTAATATTAGGGTATTTGCGGACTAGTTTTAATCAAATTCAACTTCCAACCCAATCAAATTTGATCAGTTTGATTTAGTTTTCAATTTTTTTTTAAATTCAACCCAATTTATTTATGGGTTTGGTTTCGTTAACCAATGAGTTATTTATTTAAATTTGATCATTTTTATTTAAATTTGATCTTTTTTATTTTTTTCTTAAAACTATTATCTTAAATCATGATTTATCCAATACAATTAATACACTATTATCAAAGGTCTGAAAATAATAAAATTGATTCATTTAATATTATCAACATAATATTCTAAAATAAACTAATACAAATTAAAATAAAATATTATTCAAAAAGATTATTAATACCTTAACAAGTTCAAACACTTGGTCCCCCACACGATTATATAGCCAAAGAGAATACGTCATGCCTAAAATCATCCCAAGCGCTGCTAATGTGGCTACTAAGCTATTTCTTTGGAAAGCTCCTACTGAGATGGGAAATTCCCCGATAAATTTGCTAGTACAGGTGAACTCATATTGGCCAAAGTGGAAGAGAAGAAAATGGTAGAGAGATTCAATATGGTGCTCACTAACCCTCCGTAATATCTAACAAGTCGAGTCTTATGTTGGTCATATAGAACACCAACACATAGAAAAAGGGCTGAAGGAACATTGGTGGAATGCTACCTCTAATTCCTTGTATGTTCGATAGAGCTCGTATTTAAAGTCAAACCAAACAATTTTAATTGATCGGTTCAGTTTGATTTTGATTGAATCAATAAATCTAAATCCATAATTCAACCCATAGATAAACGATTTTGATTGGTTCTGTTCGGATGAGTTTGAGTCAATTTGGATTCGCGTGACCTTTACACCCTAGGTAATATATACAAATTTGTTATATTTTAGAATTATATATAATATCATTATTAATATTCTCTATCTATATCTATCTAACTATCTATCCATTAAAGGAAGTTTGAACTTTTGTGAATTAATGGATCGAGATTTTAACTTCATAATAGTCATTGATCTGAAGTTTACTTGAAATTATTACAATCATTGATGGAAACTTATACTTCACAATAATGGTTGATCTTAATCAATATTAATGCTTAAAAAATTATTTTACATAAACTATATATTTATTAAATGCAAAAAGAGAAAATAATTATCTTTTTTATATATATAAAATGTAACCTTAAATATAACCTCAAAATCATAATTATCTTTTTAACTATTATTTTAAGGATAAGGTTATTTAAAATTATCATTAATTTGATCTTCCTTTCATTAATTTTCACCATCTCCTTTGTTATCCCACTTTTCATAGCTTAGCGGTAACACTTTTTTTTTCTCCTTCAATAATCAGCTGTTGTAACGGCCAAGTTACATTCTTCTAGCCGTTTCATAATTTACATGTAATAAACATTTTTAATTAATTACAAATCAAGTCTTTTATTCAGTTTCGTACAACTAAATAAACATTTAAATCACCATCATACCTTTCTTCTATCTTATATATTCTTTCACAAATTTACATTATGAATTAATTAAAAATCATAATTGATATATGTAAATTATCATAAAAAATAATAAACTATTAAGTACATTTTAATTAAATTCCATATATAAATATGTATAATATGAAAATTTCTCCTTATTCTTCAATTATTTTAATTTTTATAGTGTCTATTGAAAATGACATTATTATAAATATATATCAACCAAATAATTCAAACCAATCTTTTTTTAGGGTACATAATTCAAACTAATATTATTTTTCATATAATTACCAATTATAATTTATTAACCAAACAATACATGATCATTTCATTCATTTGTTTGGGTTAACATGTACCTTTTAGTTAACACACTAATATTTCATCTATATCAATTATTAATTTTTTTAGTGGAATAAACTCATCATATCATTAAAAAAATCAACTGCTCAATGCAAGAAATAACATGATTAAAAGTATAAAAATTAGGATAAAATTGTCAACACTTGAGTTCATAACTTGGTCTGCCACTGTTTTACTATCTAGCTTAAACTGAATGTTTTCAAGCCCTATAGATTCCACGAAGCCGATAGAAGTCCCCACTCCCAAGCTTCTCCTCCATGTACATTTAGGCGTGGGTAAGCAGGTAAGTTTGCATTGGTAGCAGTTTAGGTCAATCTTTCATGTATTCTTATACAGACTTAATATGTTAATCTACTCACATATGTGGATCTCACGGGTCAAATAGACTGTCTGTGGGTCTAATATTTTTTTAAGAAAAAATTTCAATTTCAAAATAAATATATATTTTTCTCTTAAAAAAATAATCAATTACATTCAATTATATATATATATATATATATATATATATATATATATATATATATATTTATATTTACAAAAGTTTTATTAAATTTTTAATAAATACTCAATTACAAAAATTTTAATACGACTAAATAAATTTTTAACATAAATAAAAAAAAATTTGGATTCAACTTTTAAAATTAATTAGATTTTGGTTGAACTTAACCTGTAGTTACAGGTTTACGGACTAACCCGTATAGTCATGGATCTTATAAAAGGGCTATCTGCAATCAGTTCTATCAATAAGTCTTCCGAATAAAATCAATTATTAACTATAAAACTAATCTGGATATATTTATGTGGTTTTGAATCAAGAAAAAAGAACAGCTCGTTATTTTTCTTTTCCTGCTGTCAATTCTTTTTTTTTTTTTTTACAGTGACAGCATTTAACATCAATCACTATTCATGTTACCGGGAAAAAAAATTGAAAATGATCGGAACAATTTGTTCTTCCGGGGCTGTAGTGTGCAAGAACAGGGGAAGAATAAATATGGCACACTAATTCTTCTTCACACTCAACACGTAACGAGTGACAAGAAAAAACATCAACTAGTACTAAGCGGATGAGCATTAAATTCAGCCATTGCAATAGAATGAAATACTGAATAAAACCTACCTTCTGCAATAACAATACAAACTATTTCATCATTTCAGACCTCCTAATTAAGCAGCTACGCTGTTTACTTATGGACAGCTACAAACTAATTTAACTACCACACCAGTACCTCAAATAAACACAACCAAAAGTAACTCAGCATAAGAGCTCATACAATCATAAATGAGTGCAAGAAACCTCAAACAATCTTTGGCATTTTTCAATGCAAAACACTAAACTACAGCTGACTTAAAGGCATTAAGTAAATTTGTAATAATCATAAGGTGCATGCTACTTTCCGACCTAATTGAATTGCATTGTCATCATGAGTCTGTTTGTTGATGTTGGGGTGGCTGCTGTTGCTGGGGTTGTGTATGGGGCCATGGCATGAACGCCATGGGAGGTCGAGGCTGCTGTGTAGAATACAGCGTTGCTTGCTCAGCACCAACGGGCTTGCCCATGATCATCCCAGGAGGTCCTACAACAGGATGCTGTGGAGGGACATAGTAATATGGCATATCAGCTGGAGAATTCACCAATGGAATAGTAGCCTTGGTTATTCCAAGTCCTTCCTCTTTCAACTCATCTCTTGGGATAATATCAACCAAGAAATCAAAAACATCGTTTCTCGAAATAGCAGCTGCTATATCATTCTTTTGTAGAGTTCTCCTCTTGTTCTCTTCTGTGTGGATCCAAGATCTCAACGTCAACTCTAATATGAACATTTCACATGCTTTTGCAAATATGACTGGAGCTTCTGCAGAAATCATCCGGACATCTTCATCAGCTTTCATTATCTTTTTTATCCGAGCAAGAGGAAGACTGTGGTTTTTAAAGTCAATTGTTTGCTCAATTTCTTGCATTTGGTTTGACCAGAACATTTGAAGCTGCTGTTGTTGGTGTTGCTGCTGTTGGTGGTGGAAATGCTGTGCTTGCTGGTATGCAAGCTGGTGAGCAGAACTAGAGAAGGCAGCTGGAGCCTGAGTTGGGGAAGGAACAGCTACAGCAGGCGTGCCAGAAGCCACCATGGGAGCAGTCGGGTAGTGAGAAGAATAGGCCATTTGGCTAGCACCTGTGGCAACGCCCATCCCATGCTGATGTTGCTGCTGAGTCTGCTCTGATTTATCCATGATGACTTACTGCTTTAAGATTTAATCTACAAACTATAATCTCTTTACAGTTCTATAATAATAAACAAAAAAAACAGACAGAAAAACTCATATCATATGGTATTCAAACTTCAAGGATACTGGACTTTTACAGAGGCCAAAAAAATTATTAAAACAATGGATCACATAAGAAACCAATAATAGTCATGTAGCAGATTAGAGATTTGATATTTTCCTACTTTTAACAACCCACCCACAACCATGACATATGTTTTGTATATTCATATACAGAGGCATATCAGTATTAAGTGAAAACAGCAGTGTAGTACAAAGTAGGAACTTCTTTATCTAAATCACTGATTGCCAATGGTTAATAAAATCCAAATCTTTCTACCACTAATTTGTGGTAGGAAAGGTCTAAAAACTATGGAGATCAGCATACTTTATTGAACTACTCATATGAAGACATCTTGAAATGGATTAAAAAATAAACGAAATAAAAGGAGATTACCATGTAGATGTCAAAAATAAATTTAAGAAGGCACAACATAATGAGCAAGTTTACCTCCATAATGTTTGTAAACAAGTCAACCATAAATACATGAAGAACATAGGGACTAGTTAACCACATAATTTATGAAACAACCACAATAATACAAATAAATTACATGCTCACATCTTTCCATTCCTTAACAGATAACTAGAATCTTAGGCCAAAATCTATACCTTTAGCATTTAGCTAGCTATACAAAAGGGTTAAAAACATGGCATTCATAACACACAACAAAAGCCAACTAATAGAAATATGTGTACTCCAAATTAGTCATGAAGAGATCCAAGAATCCAACTTTAGAAGGCATATGAATAATAAAATACAGAGCAAAAACAAGTCCATATTGTCTCCAACAATGCTAACGTTGATGCGCCCATGACACAGCAAAAAAATACAGAGTTCCAATTGCAAGTAACAGAATTCAAAGTCCAACAAACCCACGAGCAGAAGTTGAAAGCATAGAAGATTGAAGAGAAAACAAGTCATTATTGTGTTTTCAGTTCACAGGGTTGCACACTATTAATCTTGAGAAGCAAGAAAAAAAGAAAACTCCAGTAAGTGCAAGAGACCAGACCACAAATCATTATGCATGCAGGGTTGGAAAATGCCCTTTATGGTATTTTACTTTTCACCTCAATTCACCAAACTTAAAGCAAAACCAAAAGCAGGATGTAAAAGCCTGCTCTGTTGCAGAACATCAAAATTTCAAAAGGATAGCAAACTTCTCTACTCTCCCCTGGATTAACACAAATAAACAGAGAAAACAAAGCATCTTGAAATTTATTCCCCTTTTTTTAAAACGAGTTGTAATTAGCAGTACAAGGTTGATATCAAAGAAGTTTCCTCACTTCCTCTCTCCCAACACAACACAACACAAATACTTCCTATCCTCCACAAAATTCAATGAAAAAAATAACCGCTCTCATGCATGCATAGAATGTAATCATAATCATTCATTCCCAACAAAACTAACACCCAGAAATTTTTACAATTAATACTATAATTTTTTTTTCAAGACAGATGATCAAAATTACAACAACGTTTAACTCTGCTCCATAGAGATCCACAAAGACCTAGACGATCAAAACAAGCATTTGAAACACTAAAAACACAAAATTGACACATAATAACAAACACAAACGCGAGAATAAAAAAAGAATCAACTTTCATTATTTCAGCGTTTCACGAAAATCAAACAAGGCAAACGAAGTGAATGGTGGGAGAGAAATTTTTACCCATGGAAATTGGGCGCGACTTCCTTTGCGATGGACGGTGGGTCAATGGGGGAGGAGAAAACCCTAAGAGAGAGAAACTGAGAAAGAGAGGTTTGGTTTGGTTTGGTTTGGTTTCAATTAAAAAGGGAGGGACAGTGAAGTTGAAGAGTGTGCGTTTGAAATTGAAGAGACTGTGTTGTGTTCTAGAGAGAGAGAGAGTGCGCTTCTGGGAGGATCTATCTCGGGTCGACACGTGGCGGGAGAGGAAAGTTCTGACATTCGAAAGAGAGTTTTCAGGGACACGTGGCGACAAGGTAGTTGTTGGCGCAGCATTTGTGTGGACGACTGTGACGTTTCGTGGTGTCGTTGACAGCGGCGCATGCGCGTGAGGGGTGGTTTGGGAATTAATGCAAAAGGTGAAGGGCTTTGTGGGGATTTGGGAGGAGCGCGTGGTTGCCGCGTGGAGGGAATTGCCGTCCGCGAGGGAGGGGAATGAACCTTTTTGTCTTTTGTTTGTCCTATGGAAGCTTGGACCTCATGTTATCCATTTGGTTGAATATTAAATTTTAAATGTGTTTAAATGTTTTTTTTTAATTCTTGTAATTTAATATTTTTTTATTTTTGTTTTTGTAAAAGGAATTATTTTTTTAATCTTATTTTTGTCCTCAAAATAGTTTAGATAGTATTTTATAGAGTGAAAAAATAATTATCTAAACTGTTTAAAGAACACAATAAAACAAATTTTGATTTGTATGACTAAAATTCAGTTAGATATTACTGAAAAAATTGCTACAAAATCTTAAATATTGAATTTGATATTCCATTTTTTAAAAATATTTTTCCCTTTTTTGTATGTATGTAGCTTACTAATATCTATAATTATATATAAATGTATAAGAAGTTTTTTTTAAATACATTTATATCCTATTTTATTCCTAACTATCACCCATTATTATTTGATTTTAAACTCTAATATTTCTCTCTTATTTTATTTTAAAAAATATAGAGGTACAGAAAATAAAAGTGTCAGATCAATTTCCTTACATATTTTTTTAATAGGATAAGTGTAGTATATTTTGTCCTAATTTTTATCAATCCTTTTCTTTTTCACATCATTGTTCAAGTCTTGAGTTGATCGACGGATGATCGGTAAGGTACATAGTACCCCAAACTCAACTGTGTGAGCATGAAGAGGCTTGAAGTCTTGGGTCGGTCGACAAACAATAGGTATCATAGAACATTGTAAGAGGGAGTGGTCGTGGGATGAAATCTAGTTGTTGGTGTTTCATATGGTTGCGACATTTGGGTTTTGAGTGGTTTCATTTAAAGCACTTGTGATCCTTTATGACGTTGCTTCGTTCCCCCACCACGTGTTAACTTTGTACTGTAGGGATTCCATTCAAAATATTCATGTAACTATGTCTCACATAGGGTTTACAAGATCTAGCCTAGAAGCATTCAACTGAGACAAGTGCAATATGCTTTCTCAACTCCGTCCCAAGAGTTCTTATTCGCGAGCCTCCCCCTTAGCTTAGTAACAATCATTCATGTTTTTAATTCCCCATTTAATTATTATTATGGTGTCTTGTAACAACATTCCTTAGATGATCATTATAGCCTCGATGGGGGTTACGCAAATGGGATAACGTTTCTATTGGGATATTGATCAAATGTTGATCAACAATAGGCATAAGGGAGAATTCTTGGGCCGTTTGGAGGACGACCAATATGGCACACAATCCTCTAGTCTCAAGTGTGGGAGCACGAAGAGGCTTGAAGTCTTGGGTCTATCAATGGATAACCAATACAATACACAGTCCTCGAACCTCGAGTGTATAAGCACAAAGAGACTTGAACTCTTGAGCCAATCGATGAATGACTAGTATGGTACAATATATATAAACATGAAAGAATTTTGAATGTAATGATTACTTGGCGTGAAAAATATGAAGAATAAGAAATGGAAGTGATATATGGTGATGGCTATCCTAATAATTTACATGCAACATGAGATTTAATATAAAAAAATTAAAGTACTTGTAAGGACCAAAATGACAATATGTTACTAAGTTCATGAACCAAAATGACGATGAGTAATTAAGTTCAACAACTAAAATGATAGTAAGTCAACTTTCATTTAGTCTAGTTGACTGGATTGCCATATGGATGAGATTATTTTTTTATCGCCACATGAATGACATGTGACAATTATTAGTTGTCACATGTAATCCACGTATGCACAAAACATGCCAAATAAGCAAGGGCATTAATGGTAACATACTTAAGCACAATAACTAAATTGATGCACATTTTAAACTTTCATTTGAAACTATTTAATATTTTTTGTTATTTCAAGAGCTTAAGTGTGATTACCTTGCTTTTAAAGACCCAAGTGACTATTTACTGTTAATAAATATGAAATTTTATCTAGTAGGTCAAAATAATCTATTGTAATAGATCATTTAAGGTGGTTCATCCTAACCCAAATCAAATAAATAATTAAGTTTTTTCCCCCAAAATTTTATATGTAGGTTGCTAATGTACTAAAAGAACTAGGTGAAAAAATTTCTAATATCAATGTACATAAAAATTACAAGTTGACCATCTGAGGTAAATTCAAGCGGTTGGTATGAGTAGAATTTTTAAAACAGATTTAAATTGTAGTAAATAATTTCTAACTAAGAGAAAAATAACTACATGAGCATCTCGTGATCCATTCTCAAGTAACAACTAGCAAGGAAGGAAATGTTATGATTAAAGTAGTTTATTGCAACTAATGTGGCAAGCAAGTCAAACTAGAAGTTTTTACATAATTTATTATGAAAAATATCCTATACGTGAGGCATGGAGTCATTTTCAGCCCAACTTTTGTGTCTCATTGTTTGTCTTGGCAAACCAAAAATAGACTTGTGGCAAACACACCAGACCAATAAGAGGTTGCACTACTTGGAAAACGATATCTTTACATGAAAATATTACACTTTGGTTGGGTTTATTTTAAGATATCAAAATTTATTTTCAGTAAAGTAAAATAGAAAATATCACATTTTTATGTTTAATATAAGATTTTGAAAAATATGTTTAGGTATTACATGGTTTCTTATTATATAAGATATTTGTACGTAGTGGTCATGATTTTTTTGGACATTGACTTAATTATTTGTTGTTCTTTGTATTTGGGTGTTAATGCATGCATTAGGCTAATATCTAATATGCCGATGTATATAAATTTTTTTACATTAATAAGATTTTTTCTTAATATATTATACTTATAAAAATTAATCTAATACAAACCGTTATTATAATTTTTTTTATGTGTGAATATGTATGGCTAGTCTGCAAATTGAAACATTGACTTCAATCAATAATTACAACAAGAAGATCGTGAGTATCACCATCCTTTGTCCCTAAATCTTGTTATTAATTTTATTCATCTCTCTTTTAATTATTTACTATTCTTTATCATCTTTTTTTTATAAGAATTAATTAACTGGTTTATTATTCAACAAAAAGTAAATTAACTGATTTATAAGAACTAAAAAATAAAATATTTAACTTAGTTAGTAACATTTAATTTATCTTAAATTTATATATTTTTTCAAAACTACTTTAACATTAATAGACATACTTTCGTTCTTTTTTTTTTCAAACAATTTTTATTGGTTTAAATTCTTTTAATCTTTTTCATGCTAAATATTTATTTCTTTACTTTTTATTAACTATGCATGATAGCAGCCAAAGTAAGGTTTCTAGAATGCTCTACATGTCAGGTAAAGTTAGATAAATGACTTATAATAAAAGAATATTTGTGTGAAAATTTAATACAAAAGATATTTTAAATTGATTCTTATTATTGTCCTTAGGATCCATTATCACCACCAATGACAAATTATGAACAGATTATGTAGAAACTACAATTTATGATTATGTATAATCACACAAACAAAATAAACATGAGACACGTAAAATTACGTTGTCTTCAAGGACTTATTTGCATAATATGCGTTAGTCTTTCATGATATAGTAAGTTCTTTCCAAGATTTATTTAGGGCAACAAAAAATAGCAAACTATTTTTAGGAGAAAACCCAAGAACTCACACTCAAAAGGAAGAAAGGGTCTCATCATCATTCTCTAAACTTTCTTCAATATAAATATCCATAGTAATTAATTGGAAATAATCATTAATTAATATAATTAAAATAGATAATAATTACAATTAAAACATGACATTAATTCACATTAAAATATGTAATTAAAATGATTAAATGATATATTAATCTTTTGAAATATGTAACAAAAAAATACAACAATCTTCAACATATTTTAAAAGGTTAAAGAAAAGATTTTAAGATGAAGATACAAAATTCATGGGTTCTATTTTTCTTGGATGTAATGTATCCGACCATGGTGTAGCAAGCTATTGAGTCAAACCTAGACTCATAAGACATGACACATAATGTAGTAGGTGTAACAAGCTATTGAACCTAAAATACTTTACGTGTGCTAGTGGTTTACCGATCACAGTACACCTCCACAATTTTTGTCGTTATCGTTGTGTTGCACTAGTATGCTATGCACCCACTCGATATTCATGAGTGCTTTAGAGATCCTGTCAGGATCTCATACAAGCGGCTCCACTTGACACTCATTTAGGTGATTTCATCAGGTGTAGGCTATAAATCATACATCACCCATAAGGGATATAAAAAATCATTAAAAACTTTAATGTTGTCAAGCTTTCTCACAACCACATAAAACTTAACTATAAAGTTTAACCTCACATTAAAATAACAATTGACTTGTTTTTCCCATTGAACTTTCTTCATGAAATCTCCAACCACAAAGGTTGTGTTACCATCATTTGCTTATTTTCAAGTGACTTAAGTCTCTTTCCCCTTGATGTTTCAAACAATAATTTCTTTCCTAGGGTTTTTAGTCAAGGATCAGCCGAATTCATTTTTCATTTCACATAATAAAATAACTTTCATCTTTTAAGCAATTGCTTTACCAAAATATCTCTTTATTTTTAATTACAATATGTACTCTTGTTGTTGCCTTTTGGCAATCACAACATATAGGATATGCACTTTCCCACAAAGGAACTTGTTTGCAAAGACATTTTTTTAGCTAATCAATCTCATATTCTACTGAGTCAAACCTAGTCTCTATAGTAGATCAAACTATATAGGTCTACTTGATTGAATTCCAAATGACAACATTTCTATAAGTGAAACAAATTCTCTCATGAGATTCTCATTGAATCAAAGATTTATTTAGCATCATTGTGTTCTATAATATAGTAGAAAATCCAGTATGATACATCTATGTATCATAAAGTATAATGACACATCTAGTGGATTTTGTCTCATACGGATTAAAGATCCATTTAACATACTATATTTTCTAATACAATGAAAAATTCACAATATTCGATACCATAATAAATACAATATCTCTCAAATGTCTCATATTATGCATAAGTTGTAATATGGAAAACTCACATTTGATACTACAACCAAGTAAAATTAATTACTCATAATATTGCTAGGAGTTCACACAATCCAATGTTTCATATCATAAAGATAGTTAATTTCAAGAACAAAATTTAGAGAACTCATATATCTAATAGCCCATGTATATATTTTTCATAATCCAATAATTTTATTGCCACCATATAAAGTCAATCAAATGTCACTTCTAAATCCCCGCATTGATAGATCCTAAATAATTAAAACACATATTTAAATAAATAGAATACACACAAATATTTAAATATCAATAAATAATAATTAACAACTAACATAATAATTATTCAAATGCAACAATTGAATTACAATATCTTATAAAATAATGTATTGCTTTGAGAAAATGAGAAATTATTTTGATCACCTATATATATATATATATATATACTTGGTGCAAACAATCGAGGAATACCTGAAACTAATATTTCCAAATATGCTTACCTCAATATGACACATACTGTAACACTTCATTTTTTTCGTAAAATAAATTAAAAATGATTTTATTTAAAAATAAATAGAGTTTTAAGAAAATAATGATGTTATTGTAATTAAATAAATAAGAAGAAATAGTTTCATTAATTAAAATAATGGTTTTAAGGTAAATAAAATAAATATATGTTCTTAGAAAATAAAAAAAATATTTTATTTATTTATTTGATAAAGAGTAAAACTGATTTCTTTTTATAAAATAAAAAAATAAAAATCTGTAGTAAATAATAGGCTGAGAGTACCCTAACTATAAATTTAGACATATTAAATTATTTTTTACATTTACAATACATCTCTACTTTCTCTTCCTCTCAAATCTATTTTCCCTTCCCCCTTTCCAAAAACCCTCACTTTTTCCTACATATACTTAAAACCATCCCAGTAAAACTATGATCCCGGACTCGTTAATCGTTGGATCGTTGTGAAATTTAAATTTGAGCACTAGGTTCGGAACTCATTTTCGCACATCTCCACTGTTGGAATTTGCAAAATAATGTTTGAGGTAAGAGAAATGTCCCTCGCACGTAACTTTTTTTTCCCCACATACACCCAAACTTATTCTAGTAAAACTACGATACCAAACTTGTTTACCGTTGAATCGTCATGAAATTCGAACACTAGGTTTGAAACTCAGTCTCTCATATCTTTACCGTTGGGATTTGCGAACTAATATCTATGGAGAGATAAATTTCCCTCGCATAGAGACAGTGAAATGGAGACTTCTATCTTTTCTTCTTCTCTCTAACGCTTGGAAATTGAGCCAGTGCCGTCTTGGACACATGCGCAAGGTGATTGATAGCTCAAGGCCCCCATTTTGAGGGGCCCTAAAACTTTTAAAAAATCTAAAAATAATTATTAACTTCATTTTGGTAAACTTTTTAATATATAAGAGTTTTGTGTATTATTTTTTATGGTTGAATTTATAAATTCATGAATTTTTTGTCGATGATTTATTTATGAAATAAATTTTCATTGTTTAGGGGTCCCTTTTTGAGTTTTTGCTCCGGGCCCCAAAAATGTCCGAAACGGCATTAAATCGAGCAACCAGAGGGAAATCATTGAGGAATCTTAGGGAACCGCCAGAGACGCCACTATCACGGCCGGATTACACACTTGAGCTCGCTTAGAGGTAAGGGATGCGTTTATCGCAATTGGGATTAGAATGAACATGTGTAGGGATCCTTAGAGGATCAATTTGGAATTTATTTTGGGATGTTTACTGTATTGTGATTCTTCCTTTATGATTATAATTATGAGACTGTTGTGTTTGACAAACCAATTGATGTCCTAATACAAATTGATTGATAAAATTGGGTGCTCTTGGTGTTTTCATATTTTTGACCTATGATTTTAATATGATTATGTGAAATTGTTTGAGGGGTTTAATCATATGAACATAACATATTAATATTATTATTGTGTGACATGCATATAATGCATGAGACGTGATAACATGTTGTCTTGGAATTATGGAAATGTGATGAACTATGTGTAAGTGACAAGTTGAGTATGTATTAACTTGTGAGATCACACATGTGTATTGAGAAATTGTATGCATTGAGTTGTGAGCTATGAACTGTACAATCACACGACTGTAAGACCCTTTAAGGGCGACGATATTGAGTGATATTGTGTTTTGATCCTTAAGTACGTGAATGATGTGAAAATGTGTGAGACATGTAGTATTGAGATGTGATGTTACACAATAAGTAGTGGAATGACGTGAGATGTGTTAAAGTAAGTTGTATTTCATTTATATGATATGTATATCTATATGTTGTCCAGCTTCCCTCTATTAGTTTGGAATGTGATAACTCATTCTCCGTGTGTTGTTTGTGTTTGGATCTTGTGATGATATCAAATCTTGTGTTCGTGGGAATAAATGGTTAGGTGGATGACTATAGAGAACCTCATGCTAGAGGATGCTGAAACACAATGCTCTGATAGGATGTGACATTGGGGCATAAATTTCTGTATTAATTGCATGAAATTCTAGACATGTAATTTTTATCATTTTGTTTTATATGTTGAGTCTTTAGTTCATTCTTTGGAGTTTTGGATGACCTTGTTTTGAGCCGAGATAATTTTATTATTTATTTGGACAAGTTCTATTATCATGTTAAAAAAGTGAATGTGAACCTTTTACCCTTTTAAAATGTTTTTATTTAAATGTGTTTTAAAACTTTTAATTAATTCCACATTCCTATTCCTTTTATTATTATTACATATATGTGTGGGGTAGAGAGTGTCAAACATATTAAGGTCAATTTTTTTTAAAAAAATAGTCTCATTTAATTTCCAGCATTGGGGTTCAATCGAACATTGCATCTCTTCTCCTCACTGTGTGGTATATGATCTAATTGTTGTTGAGTCCACACATGATGCAAATAAACAGAAGGCCTCACTATATGACACCATGAACAACTTTTAAGTCCTTGAGTTTGTTGTCCTTAGGATCCATTATTATGATCAATGACGAACCATGAGCCAATTATTCAGGAACTACGATTTACGATCATGTATAATCACAAACAAAGTAAACCTAAGACGTGTAAAATTACACAGTCCTCAAGGACTTATTTGCGTAATATGCGCAAGTCCCCTAGGATATACCAGGTTCTTCCCAAGATTAATTTGGGGTGACAAAACTTACAAACTCTTTTGTGAGAAAACCCAGGTACGACACCACAAACGACTTTTAAGTCCTTGAGATTGTTGTCCTTAGGATCCAGTATCACAATCAATGGCAAACCATGAACCGATTATTCAAAAACTATGATTTATGATCATGTATCACAAAGAAAGTAAACCTGAGGTGTATAAAATTACATTACTCTTAAGGACTTATTCGGGTAATATGCGCAAGTCTCCCAGGATATAACAAGTTATTTCCAAGATTAATTTTCGACAATCGAACTAGCAAACTCTTTATGAGAAAAACCAAGAACTCACATACAAAGGGAAGAAAGGATCTCATTATCATTCTCTAAGCTTTCTTCAATATAAATATCAATAGTAATTAATTGAAAATAACAGCTGATTAATATAATTAAAAAAATAATAATTACAATTGAAACATAACATTAATTCACATTAACATATTTAATTAAAATGACTAAATTGTATATTAATCTTTTGAAATATCTAACAAAAAAAGTACAACACTTATATTAAAAAAAAATCAAGCAAAACCTCTAATTTAGCTTCATTTAGCTAGTATTGACTTTATCTAACTTGGTGTGGACTAACAGTAAGTCACAACCAATGAGCAAACCTATCTTCAATTATAAAGTTTTTTTTTTTTTTACTGTGATTTTCAACTATAAAATTTAGTACTTATAAATCAAAGTAAAAAATTTTGCATCATAAACAACAAAGTCTTATATTATTGTGATAAGTAATGAAGTTGATAAACCTTCGACTGAAGTCTTTTATAGAGTGTTGGATGTGATGAATTAGGAATGATGAATGGAGAAATGCATTAAAATCCATTGGTATTTAATTAATTTTTTTATAATTTATAAAAAATCTTATGGTATTGAAAAATATTCGATGAATTTTTTTAGAATGAATTTCGATAGATTTTATGAGACTTTAATATTTTATCAAACAATTTCATTCAAATTCTTGAGATTTAAAAAAAAAAATTGTCTGTCGACTGATAAACTTTTCTTTTCTCCTGTTACACGTTCCTTTTCTTGTGAAAGCAGTCTAATATTCATAACTTTCTTGAATGTGGTAAAAGACAAATCTTCAAAAGACATCTAATTTATATAAAGTCCTTTTTAGTGCGTCTCATATAAATTGATGATTCAGAGATAATTTGATGTAGTATTCTCATCATTTGGCGATTTTAGCTAGTAATTGGAGGATCAAAGCAATTTGAAGGTGAAAATTTGTAGCAGGCGCTATGTTTTATGATTAATTGTATCAAAGGGGCTCTATGTTTTTGTTGTATGATCCGTAATGGTATAACGTAGTTACATTTAGTTATAATTGTTGTAAAGACATTGTTCTCCAAATTATGATTTGGAAAAACATTATATAAGAGGATGATATTGAGTTATGATTAATTAGTTATTAAATGATTGAAAAAATTTGTGTTGGTGTTATTTTTTATTCAAATCTTATTATCTTTTTCATCAATTCTTATATAATTTTAAATGTTTTCCAAAAAAAATCATAGTCTTTTAAAATTTTGTAAATCCATAATTTTTTTTAAATCATATGAGTTCAAACGTTATACATTCATTAAAATTTAAACTATAAAATTCTAATCATAAAAATCTTTTAATTTTTTTTAAAAATCATTACTTTTCTACAAAGTTTTTTAAATCTAATAGATTTTTTATGACAAATTTTTTTTTCTAAAATCATAATTCAATACACTTTTTAGTCCCTCTCATGCATAAGTGCACATCAAATAGAAAACTATGAAATTTGCAATTTGCAATTTTGACAATCTTTTATCTTCAAATTTTGATTTTGATTTTAACAATACAATAGTATGATTTTGGTGTGGTTTAAAATTGTCACAAATTGCAAGAAGAAAATAAATAAAAACATGATATCTCACCCCTTTCCTCTTCTCCCCTTCCCCAAACCTCAAAAACCCACATCTGAATATTTTTTCTTTCACTTGTTTGAAACAAGTTATGAATGTATAAGGTTCACTTTTTTTTTATAGTAAAATTGAGACAAAGTTGTTAATAATAGATAGCTTAGAGAAATGGGTAAAAGGAATTTTTAAGATTTAATAATTGATCTATTCTTAGCCTTAGGCAAAGTTTATGTTGTTGCAATAGAAAGGAATACAAATAAATATGTTTTAGTTAGTGTAATAAAGATACCAATTATCATTACAAAAATTCCATATGTTTGATTTATTTCTAAATAAATTAGAAATGAATATGTAAGGAAAAGAGATATTTGAATCACCAAAGTAAAGATCTGTTACAAATAAGAAAGAAATGAATAGGTTTAGATAGAAAGCAACATAAAATAAACCAAATTTGATATTGGAGTATTTGGTTTGATAACCCACTAGTTCTTCTTCTGCTTCGGGTAAATCAAAAGGTAATTTTTCACATTCTGCTAAGGAAGAGATTACAAAAACAATGAAACCCCAGCACAATGCCACAATCAACAAAAAATCACAATAATAATTGGGAAGTGTTCTTGTTTCTTTACATATTAAATCAAATTAGAAATTTCTTTTCCATGCTGCTTCAGATAAATAATTTTGGGAAATAAAGTGCAAACGGGTAGTGGCAAAAGAAGAAAAGCATGAAAGAGCAATCAATATCTCCCAGCCCCCCCGTATTGGAGAGAGAATTTAGGCAATCAACTCGAGATTTGAGTAATGATAAACAAGCCTTGCTTAATACTTTTGCTAGAAAAGTGACAAAGAAAAACCCAGTAACAATAACATTTTCTGATATAGAGCATTCATCCTTTAGTTGGTCATGAAACTTCAAGCTGTAGGTAAAATATTAGTTGATTTCCCACTCTTGGGAGCTTTGGTTTTTTATTTTACTTTAATGTTTTTTTTTTTTTTTTTTTTTATCTCTCTAGGAGATATCTAAACTAGTATCCTGAGAAAGTAAAAGGAGGGAAATGGCAGTCCAAAATTCACTGTGGAAATAGCATTAAGTCAAATGTTAATTTGCACAGTCTATATATGTGGTTTTTCACATGCACACATACATATTCACAATCAAATACAAAAAGAGCAGGGACCAGAAAACTACAATACAAACAATTATTGTTGGCCCTTGTATAACAATAATATATATCTTTTTGGAGCATAATTGAATGAACCGTGTGTGGCAATCAGATCAAATCTGTTGATTTTCATTTAGATGCCTTGTGGCCCTGTCCTTTGATCTGACTAGCGGCTGCAGACATCACACGCAAGCGGCGAGCAATTTCGGTGAAGGATGGCCTGACTGCTGGATTGGGTGCCCAACATTGCTCCATTAGTGTTTTCCAGTCAAGATCACAATAACTGGGGATTGTTGGTCTTAATGTGTTATTCACAATGCCTCCTGCAAGTAGTGTGCAAGGCAGTGAGAAAAAATTCTTTTGGGTGGGGGTGAGGGGAAACTGAACGATTTCTTTAATGATCAGTATGCATGAACAAAATGAGTGGAGAAAATGTGGAAAAATTTGAGAAAGTAGATCATGTTAGTTCCAGATAGGTTAAACAAATTATTGCAGGGAGAAAAAAAATTCATAGATGCTAGATGCATGAATGCAATGACAATGTAATGTAAACCATCTGAATCCGAAAGTACAACTTTGAATTCAAAAATAAATCTCAGTCATTCTTAAATTTATGCATACAAGAAAAAATTATTTGTGTTCTGCAATTTTCTCATCAACAGATGTGAGATGTCATTGGAAAATGGAAGCAACAGATGTCAAAGGAAACTTACATATCAAGGAAGGAGTGGCGAAAAGTATTCAAATTCTATTATAATAAACAAGATAAGATGGTTTAGCTTGCCCAATGAGTTTCTGCTGTCCTGATTGTTTTTCCTTCAGGTTGTCCATGGGTTGCTTTTGTAAGTCGAAGTAAGTGGGTAACTTGAATTTAAATACAAGTGTTCTAATTTTTTTTTAGTTTAGGTATAACCTATAGGGGCCTTTTTAACTTGATTGCTAGTGGCTATTATCCACCTAGGCCTTCAGATTTTACCCATTTGATAAGTTTTATTATAGTTAATTAAATTCAGACAGTGTACCTTGATTATTAAAGAGTATTTAATAAAAGCTCTATCAATGCAATCGAAGTACTATTGATGCAAACTAGTGCCTCAGAAAAGTGAAAGACTACTACTAGAGTCCATGCAACTGTAAAAAAGGTTCCAAAGAGAAGAGAAAAAAACCGCACCTATGATTGCACCATAGTGCATATTAGCATATGGCTCATCACCAGTAAGAATCTCCCATAAGACAATGCCAAAAGAGAACACATCAACCTAAAGATTAAAAAACATAATAACATTAATAATTAATGCTTCTCAAATAATAGAGATAATTAGAGACAGTAAAGGACAATGATCCACTAAATAGGCAAAGTAGTAATTTCTTTCTTTTTTCAATGTGAATCTGTGAGACAGATTGGAACTCGATGAAAAAGTCTTAAAAGCATAAGGAGGTGCCAATTGAACTACAAGCTTGTTGGTGGCAAAGTCAAAATCTAATAGAAGGTAAACTTGAATCAACCTGTAGCTAGCTATTTTTGTATTCATTGTAACTAACGGAGATTCTAAATTTCCACTTAATATGTGAAGTTGTACCTTTTCTGAGACCTTATTGCTACTACCATTTAGTAGCTCTGGTGCCATCCAAGGTAGAGTTCCACGAACACCACCAGACACCAAGGTATTTCGCTTAATCTTTGATAGGCCAAAATCACCAACCTGGTGAAAAGCAAGTTTCTTAGCTTTATCACAATGAAGACAATGTAATAGAATGAATAATCCACAGCTTGAAAAGATACCTTGCATATTGGCCGCATAGGATCCTTCAAGTTCACGAGCAAATTGTCACATTTCAAGTCAAAATGCACAATATTTTTCGAGTGTAAATATTCCATTCCAAAAGCAGCATCCATGGCAATTATCAGTCTCTTGCGGCGATCAAGATACCTGGAATCAGGATAAGATCATGCAAAAATCTCACCATTTTTCTTTATGACAAAATAGTTAATGGTTTCTAAGGATTATAAAAAGTAGAAAAATGTGAGGGCTTTAATTGAAAAATAATAGCGCCACTTTATAGAAATAAAAAAAACTAGAAGATGGTAACAGAACCTCTTTTGTTAAAATTTCCTATGACCTTGTTGTATGAAAATTTTGTATCTATCTCTTTCTATATAAAATTCACCAATTTTGATTAGGCAATGCCTATTTAATGTTTATACAGAGAGAGAGAGAGAGAGAATTTTTACATGACTAAGTCTGTAAGTAATGTGAAATTTTAATACAAGATCCATTCCCTAGGGGGATGGATGAATTACCTATCCTTACGAAGCAAAACATTCCTAAGAGAACCATCCACCATGTACTCGGCAACAGTCGCTAGTGTTGCTCCTGGTCCATCCTGAACTACACCATAAAATGCCACCACATTTGGATGGTGAAGCTTGGAAAGTATGTCAGCTTCCCGCCAGAACTCTATGGTCTGAAAGTGGAAATGAATAACATCAATATAAGCCCCTTAAATAAAAGTGACTTGACAAAAATATGCGACTAAAACATGAGAAAAGGAACACAATCACGGTAGGTGATTCATAGGCAAGTTACCAGCCTTTCTTGTTCTGAAGATCGACCAGCGAAGCAGCTTTTCTTTATTCTTTTAATTGCAACATCCGATCCTCTCCATTTTCCATGGTACACAGTCCCAAACGTACCAGAACCCAGCTCTCGCAACTCTTCTAGATCTTCATTCTTTATGAACTGCCATGTGCATTATAAATATATGTAATAAATTAAATGTTAGTAAATCTTATGAACTCAAATTCTATAATGTTATTTGAGAAAAAAAAAGTCCATTAAGCAACCAAGCCATCATCTAGTACAGATGTTCTTCAAGTCAATTATAGAAACAAGTCTAAGTAGGATATGCCATAGTCATTCATCTTAGTAGAGAGCACATGTTACTGGGAAAAACAGATTATGTAATGGTTGTGGATTAATGAGTCAATTAACATCAGGGTCACCTAAGAGTGACATTGTACTTTTCAAGAATAAACTCAGATGTACCATCAAAGTAGTTAAGCAAGGTAGAATAAGTATCCTGCCAGAAAATACTTTAACCTATAAATTTCACATAGGTTAATATTGCAAGTGTAGGATCTTATGTTAGACAGTAATCCATTTATGACAAGATAGAAAATTGAACTCAATTTCTACAATGGGAAATAGAAAAGTAGACTAAAATTATTAGAGTGCTAGCAACACACTCTATTGTTGGCTAAAATTATTATAAACCACAAAATTAGCAGACTCATTAAATAGGAAGTAGGACCACAAAAATTAATAATTTTCAAAAAATTCCAACTAATAGTAGAGAGTGTGTTAGAGAGTGTTGCTAGCATTTCTCAAATTATTATTCTCTGTAGAAAAGACAGGTAGAATACATCAATGCAAACAAAATGATACATCCAAGCATGATACCTGCACAGTACTGGTGTCGAATTCCCCTGCTACAACCACATTCCTTGGTTCATCCTTGCCATCCTAAATTCAATTCATTACAGTATTTATCAGCAAAAAGAGCAATTTTGTGCAGGCTCTTCAGATAAAGAACCACTAATAACATACCTGGTATTCAGACTCCTGTGGTTGTATGTTTTCCATTACGGCATCCATGTTCTTATTTTCATTGCCCTTTAGTTGGGAATGCTCATATTTTTGGTGAAAGATTGTTGCTTCTGTTTTAGTTGCCACAGGTACATTTTTCTGACTTTCTTCACCAACATTGAGGTGGGATTCCGTGTGTCCTGCCAAAACACCAGCAGCTGGTAGAGGAGCAGATGGCTGAGATTTACTATCCCCCTCTTGTACTTTTCTCACAGCAGACGAAAAACCAAGATTATCCTGATCAATTAGAGATACATTATCAAACCCCTCTTTGGCCAAGTTCTGAAAATATGACCAACGTTTAGGCTCATGATTGCCCATGTTTAAGCTCAAACCTGCTCTATCTGTTGGTAATGGACCAATGCTTGAGGAATCTTCAGAAATTATTGCTTTGGAGAACATGTCATAAAGGAAATCCCGGGGAAACCTGTCCTCAATATCAATCAGAATGTCGCCCTGTGTAGGTCTAGATTTAGCTTCTGGGGGAAATTCTTGAGAAACATCTTGGCCTGTGTTTCCAGTTAAAGGAAAAGTCTGGGATTGGACCTTAGTATCATTATCAGACTCCCTGGTAGAAACCTCAGACAAATTGAGGTCTGGAAGTTTAGATGTTAGATTCTGATTGTGTTCAACAGAAGGAACCCGATGAAATGCAAGATGTTCAGCACCTTTGGTTCTGTTTTCAGAACTAAGGACCTGATCCTCATTTCTAGAAACTTTATTATCTTCTAACACTTGCTTCGACTCAGAATTCACATGCTGCAATAACTTCGAATTCACCTTACTTGTCGTATCAGGCAACTGTTTGTATGTCTGTGGCAGGACATCATTAATAGTATGGCCATCTGCTTGCAAAGGCTTTGCTGCTGAGCTGGACATCATGTTCAGATTTGACATATTCCCACTGTGTAATATGTCACTGGATTCTGTAATTGAATTCTTCTGGCTGAAGTCAGAAAGCAAATCTGACATGAGTAAGTGAGAACCATGAGCATCATCTGACTTTGTAGATCGGTTCAGCAAATCTGCCTGCTCCCTTGGAATTCTCTCTGAATAATAGACTCTGTTTGGAAGTGGAGGTGGTTCAAGGTAACTGAAATCTATCACATTGGACTCGGCATCAACATGAGCTCGGCTGAATGCATCATTGGATGTAGTAAAGAAGTCATCTTCAACAGACTTAGGAGTCTGTGTGGGATTCATACTACTAAATAATGAAGAGGCATCTTCAGACTGCTGGTGCTTACCCTTGTTCTTTGATGGCAATGCAGGATGAAGCCCTTCTGATATAGCAGTTGTAGCTGATGCCTCTGATAAATTAGCATGCAAATTGCCCTCAAATGGCTGCGAAGGAATAGGATATGTTGCTTCCAAGGGGAAAACTTTTCCGGGGTCATTGTCTGTATGAATGAAATTATCACCCTTTCTTTTTACCAGCGTTTCTGGCATAGCTGAAATTTGTACCTGCAACTCACTGGATGCTTGTCCATCATTCATTATTCCTTGGTCAACATGACCATGAGTAGGCATAGAAACTGGAATCTCTTGGATATTGTGAGCAGAGTTGTTAGAAGGACCAAGACCATGCTGTAGTGGATATTGACTAGCCTCCCCATGGCGAATGACCGGGTCATCATAAAACAATGGATGGGTTTCATAAGCATTAGAGGAGATTGGAAGCACTGGTTGTGAAGATTGAATAGTCAATGATGGTTTAACATTGTCAGTCAAGGATGAACCGCTAACACCAAATGTGTCCATTAGAACTCTGTTGGTCTCCCTCTCATTATTTTGTTCATTCAATTCATGTAAGTTATGAGTAGAGCCACTTTCACCACAAAGGATTGAGTTGTTTCTTGAACCCATGTCCATACCATTAACAGCAACTACATACTGGATTTCAGAATCACCATCCATGCTACCTATACCGAACTGAGTATCATCCAAATCATTCAAAGAGAACAGAAAAATCCTAAGCTTATTTGATCCTCGGCCGCCTTGTAGATCATGACATTCCTCCATCATATTCCGCAGATCCTCATCAGAAGATACTGAAACTAACGCATCAAGATCTTCTCCAGGGAGCTGATATTTTATCACATGAGTTTCATTATAGATTGACAATGTTTTAAGCATAAGCTCATGAAAACGTATGTCCCTTCTTATACTAATAATACGCGTTTCACCCCCAACATATCTAAGCTTTCCATCACCAGGTCGTGGCAATATTCTACCCCCAAAGCTGCATAGAACCTTCATCTTCATTGGTGTGCTTTCAGAAACACTAGAAGAGGCAGTACCATGAAGTACTCGGTAACTGTCTTGATTAGATGAAGTTCTAGGAATGGATCGAGCTGAACCATAATTACTTCTGTCCTGGTGTTGAGAAGAGTTCCTTCTGTCAAACTCTTTTGGACCCTTTTCAACCTTTGTGAGCACAGAAATATCTGATCCACTCTCAGATCCTGGATGGCCCAAAATGCCTTTCAATTCCATATAGCCTGTTGAATAATTGGGATCACCCACAACATTTGGAAAGGCAGGCTTCCTGAGATTCACCCTATCTCTCATAAACTCAAGAGCAAATTCCTCACCAGTCTGTATGGAGTAATTAAGTACAGGTTTATTTTCTGCCATATTAAATGCTGGAGGTCGTGCATTTATATGCATGCCATCGCGAAGGTCTTGCGGGACCAACTGTGGTGCAGAATGGAATTCCTCATTGTTAGGTTCCATGGAATTGTATTGATGTTTCTGCATCCTTGATTGTCTAATCAAAGCCTCATTAGTAAAGTTAAATGCATGGATTCACTGTAATGCCACAGTCCGGAAAGACACTTAACATCACGTAGAAATAATGCACCTAATACTGTAAATTCAATTTCCAAATCTCACAAACAAGACTGCTAACAACTGCATAAGTTTGAATTCTTTACCCATGGCAATGGGTCAGAAAGAAGCTTTACTTATGCTCAAGTTTATGTCACCATAATCAACACATGAAGAAGCTTCCGCAATCTTAAGAATTCTCAAGCATAAGGTACTTTCTTCAAAGATCAAACTACCTTCGGAATATGTCACCCTGCGTGCATGATGAAATTTAGAAACAGCTTAGCTTATAAGATGTAGCAAGATATAGAAACAACTACATAATAGGAAGGAATACAAGATAAAAGATCAAAAGAATTATACCCAAAAAAATCAATTGGAAAATATATCACCAACATATTGGAATTGTAATGATATTCAATATCTCATATACCACTAGCAATTTTAGTTACCTGCCATACATGAAAAATAAAATATTACTTTGGCCTCTTATTATTGTTTGAAGAACACAAAATCTCACAAAACTCAGCTTTCTAACAATCTTAAGGTTGAGGATACTATAGATCTAAGATTGTTTCTTCATGGTCTTCATTTGTTAGTAATCAGATAGTAGACTCTGGTCCTCGGATAAAATAAGTTCTTTATCTAGTACTTATTCCTTTCAATCCCTAGTACATTCCTTAACTACTTCTAATTACTTACACTAACTACATAATAATAAGAAGAAAAAGATTTATAAGCTAGAACTTCTTGCTCTGAAAATTCCTTATCCAACATGCATCACCCAAAATATTGTCAAGTCATAGAACCATAGCAGGATGCAGTGAAGCAAAACCCAACACCAACCATAAGAAAATAGCTGAAAATATATTACCCATCATTCTTGGAGCAAATCAAACCACGTGCAAAGATCAAATGGAGGAAAAAGTGAATAAACAATCAAGGTCAACTAAAAAACCAGACCCTATATTAGATCACTGCTGCTCAACTCTCCCATGATTATACAATCCTCAAATTATCAAACTTGGATCTTAACTTCAACCTTTCCCCATCAAAACACAGCATGGAGGATCATATGCACACAAATCAAGTTTGATTCAATTAACAGCAAAAGTCATCATCAATCACAAAAATCACAGCTGAATCATGAAAAAGGATGAATCAGAATCAACTAAATACCTGACTGATGATGATTGTTTTTGAGCTTGATACAGCCTTTGGCTCAAGAAGGTTTCAGAGGAAGAGCCATGGCTGGTATCTGGGGGAAAAACTAAAATCAAATGAAAAAGGTATATATGGGAAAGAAAGAAACCAAAAAGAATCCAACTTTGTCTACCCCATCTTTTGATTTACCTTTTTTTTTTTTTTTGTTCTTTTGGGTTCCAAACTGTCTGAATCTACTTCTACTTGAATGATCCTTTTGGAACAAAATGAAAGCACACTCTCTCTCTCTCTCTCTCTCTCTCTCTCTTGTTTCTCTCTCTATATCTGTGGATTTGTGAAGCTGTGTTCCTGTTTTGGAATAAAATAAGCTTTTGTGTCTGCAAAACAGTCAAAGGAGTGAAGAAACAGTTATGTCCAAAAATTTGCACCTTTTTTTTTTATTATTCTTACTGCAACAGTTCGTTAATCGTTAGCCACGTGTTCGTTTTTCAAGGAGAGAAAATAACGTTATTATTATATTATTATATATACAGTGATAAAATAATAAAATTTTACCAGCAACTTGTTGAAAAACGTTAGAATTGACGAAGGTGAACGTTTTTAAAAGCATATAATAGAACCCTGTTGAATGAGAAAAGAAAATAATTGTATCAATAATGTTTGTATAATTTACGAGAAGTTAATTTTTTAAAATTTTTTCTCACACCTAAGTTTCATATTTTAATGAGGTAAACTTACTGTAATAAGTCAATATTTCTAAATATAAATAGATAACTAATTATTAAATTTTTTATTATTTGGTCGGCTTTTCTTATCATTCCGAATATCACACGTTAGTTTATTTAATTGATTTTTTGGATTCCTTTTTGAATAGAACTTGTTGAAATATTTATTGCGTATTTTTATATAATCATGAATCAATTTTTTTTTTAAAATTTTGCATGTGACTGAATTCTCACACAAAAAGCTATAAACATTGGAATAATTGGTGCAATTATAGGTAACATTTGTCTAAGATCATAATTTCACTTTTCCGGTGACTGGGACATATGTGGATATGTTTTGGTCAAATTAAAATGGATCATAAGCTGAACCAAATTATAAAACGTAAATATTACTCTAGCAATAATCTGCCTACAACAAAATGAAGCTAATTTTATTGTCCAATTTGAGTTAGCTTTGTGTATCATTGAACTCCAAAATGTGAATTGGACATCGACACATCATCATTGAGCTATTGCTTCAAGATAGGAAAAATATATAAAAGAAAGTTCAATTTCTGAAATTGCATATTCATTGTTCATAAAACAAATGATAGCTTGTTTTTTCAAGGCCAAAATTCTTGTAAGGTCAAATTGTCCCCCAATTATATACTATACTTTGGTCATGTCAATAGTCGATGTGGGATCATTAACATGTGCCCATAGTAAATCCAATGCTTCTAATCCAAGATTTAAGAACGAGTAATGGAAGAGGAATGTAAAAATTAAAAATAAAAAAGACAATTGAGGGAGCCAAACAAAAAATAAAATGACATTTGAATTTCTATTAAAGCATTTGAAGGTACAACAAAAAGTTAATCAGGCAAGCATTGAATCATAAAAAAAGAAATAACAGTGTACCAGACAACACTGCCCCTGGTAATAAAATACAACTTTGGAGTACCATTCAATGAATAAATTTAACAGTATTCAATTTTATCAAGAAAAAGCATGAATACCAACATTAGTGTAAGAGGGTCAGGATCTGTTTCAATCATTTAGTTGGCTTCAGTGTTTTGGTTTGGCTAGCTGCTGCAGACATTAGGCGCAATCGACTGGCTATTTCAGTGAAGGATGGCCTAGCAGCAGGATTAGGTGCCCAACACTGCTCCATCAGTGTTCTCCATTCAGAATCACAATGATCTGGGATTGTTGGCCTTAATGTGTTATTCACAATGCCACCTGTATAGGCAGAAAGAAATTAGTTAGTGGAGCCAGTATGATAAATAGGTAACTAGTGGAGTACAATAATAGTATTTTTGGATACCCTTTTTAGACTGGCATATGCGTGTCATTTCCAAAGCAACAAAAGCTTCCTTTTGCAACTAAATCTTGCTTTCTTTAGTTAATTTTATAAACAGTATTTTACATGTATGAATTATTTTCGAATTATAAAAATTTATAAATTAAAATATAAAAAAATAATATTTAAATATTTTTATTATTTAATTTTACATGTATTTATTTTTATCACAATATTTTATTATAATATAAATTAATATATTATTATATATAAAAATTTGTTCTTATTTTATTATGATTTTAAAAAAACTACATAAACTAACATATAGATTATTTAATAAAATTATTTTATGTAAGTTATACGAATTAAGTAAATTAAAATAACATTTAAATAATATAAGAAATTGAAAATTTATTATTTTTTATAATTAAAATAAGAATTTGTATTATTTATATATAAAAATAAATTTACATGGCTCTTGTAAATTACATAAAATAATTTACATATTAATTAATGTAATTTTCTTCAATAGATAACTTTTTTATAGTTAAAATGAAAATATTAACATGTAAGTTTTCTAAAAACATAAATATTAATTTTTTAATTTATATAATTAGAATAAAAATAATTTACATGTTAAAATAAACTTACATAATTTGTATAATTTACATATTAATTAAGGCAATTATATTGATTTATATAATTAGAATAGAAATAATATGTATATTAAATTAATTTTCAAAATAATTTATATGATTCATTATTTGATCTTTGAATAAAATGTGGTGAGTTTAAAATTACAGGAGGATCAAAATTTTAATTTATATGTGGCAGTGAGATGCAAATGCAAACACATTAGAAATTAGAAAACAAGAACAAGTGAGAGGCAGCGAAATTTAGAACAATCTTAAGGCCATGTTTGGATACCTGATCATGAATGGAATAGAATGAAATGAAGTTAACATTCCATTTTTCGGATACTTCTATGATTGAATTGAAAAAAAAAAAAAAAAAAACTGGTTCCATCCCAGACATATGAAAACGTAGTTGCCTAACACATTTTAGCGTGATGCCCCGAGTCCTAAGTTTAAAACCAGGATTTCTCGTTTTCATCGTCTTTAACCTGTAACATTACACATTTTCATTTGATATAAGCTAGTTCTTTTGAAAGCCTAACCTACCTCACCTTAATTCTCAACTTTGATTACCAATTTCACAAAATCTGGTATGGTCACTGTTTAAACTACAGAAGAAACTTTCCTAATATTGTTGATTCAATGAAAAGTAGAAACCATTTTCAGGAGGATGCAGCAAGAATGTAGTTGCACAGACATGAAAAACTACATAAGAAAAATAGCATACCTATGATTGCACCATAGTGCATATTGGCATATGGCTCCTCACCAGTTAGAATCTCCCATAATACTATGCCAAAGGAGAACACATCAACCTACAAATCAAAATTCAATTTCAGCAATCAATAATTCCAAGCACCAAGGTGATATATATGGATTGTAAACTGAAATTATTTAATTTTCGGATATTCCTTTCAAAAATTATCGAGGTGAAAGTTCAAAGCATCCATTATTCTCTTATGAACAGATTTCCAAAAGTAGAAAAAGAAATAAACAGGAAATTTTGTACGTTTAAAATGTTGAAACTAAATTTGCTTAAATTTCTATTCAAAGGCATAGTTATCAGTCTTGGATAGCAAGCAGTCAACCAAAAATGCGAAGGCAAGATAGCACATAGCAACACGGCCACTATTCTGAAACTTTTTATACAGATTAAACAACTTATACTATATACATATAAATGCTCAAAAGTTAAAAAAAAATACTCAATTCAGAAAAGTGGTGATTCATAGATCAGAACCAAGAAAAGAATGGAGGGTAGCAGCCACCGGAAATGCTGCCAGAGAGGGGAGGGTGTTTGATCATTGTGGCTGTTGCACAGTAGAAAGAAGTGTGGGAAACTATCCAATTAGGATTTTTTTAAGCTCTAGAAAGGGGGAGAGAAATTTCAACTATGCCTCTAAAAAACACCAAAAATGTCACTGTTTTGAGGGCAAAAATAGTTTTTCTAAAACTCCTCATTCTAGTGCTGCTAAAGGCCGCGATTTGGCCACTACAGCTGCAACTTGACACACACTACTATTCACATTTTGTAGCAGTCCACAGCTGCTCCGCACTGCAATGCTGCTATAGCAAGCTATGAATAACTAAAGCTTAAAAGTGAGAGGAAGAATGTAGTCCCACTGTCCGGGTAATATGAACTGGTTAAAGAGACTTTTGCTAGATTAAGGCTATTTTAACATCAAGAAAAGAGATCAATACAACTCAGCTCCTTAGTTAAATTTCAATTCTTTATCAAGGGATCATAGGAAAAGTATTTCATTCAGACAAAAATTCTACCTTTTCTGAGACCTTGTTGCTGCTACCATTCAGAAGCTCTGGTGCCATCCAAGGAAGTGTCCCTCGCACACCACCAGAAACCAAGGTATTTCGTTTAATTTTGGACAAGCCAAAATCCCCAACCTGAAAAAACAAATTTCTTAGTCTACTCAACCTCTATTTTAAATGCAGAACATTTTGAATTTATAGAAAACTGGAGAAAAATTGCAGCTTAGATACCTTGCATATAGGCCGCATAGGATCTTTCAAGTTCACCAACAAATTGTCACATTTTAAGTCAAAGTGTACAATATTTTTTGAGTGCAAATATTCCATTCCAAAAGCTGCATCCATTGCAATTATCAGTCTCTTGCGACGATCAAGATACCTGCAATGGAATCTAGATCCTTCAGTAAAAAAAAGAAATTCATCATCACCAAACACACACAAGTGTATATATCATCATGTATTTCATACGAGACAGGAGTTGTTATGGTTATAAAAACATGAATTTCACTTCAAATAAGAGGCAGCAGTAAACCAGCCCTTTACTGGTTAGTTTTTAAATACAATGGTATGAACAAAACATGCCAATATTTTAGGTAATTGATTAATAAAACTAAATAATAAAAATGCAAAAAACTTTTTCTAGTTGCATTACCTATCCTTGCGAAGTAATACATGCCTAAGAGAACCATCCACCATGTACTCTGCAACAGTAGCCATCGTTCCTCCTGGTCCATCCTGCACTACACCATAAAATGCCACCACATTTGGATGATGAAGCTTGGAAAGAATTTCTGCTTCCCGCCAGAATTCTACAGTCTGAGAAATGAAACAAATATCGTCTCACATGCCTCAAAGTCTATCAATAATTGATTGAAGCACTTTCAAGTAAATTTAGTTGGAAGGAAAATAAGAAAGAATAAAAAGGTAGGAAATAATTTATAATAAAAAGAGATAGTGTGCCATCCAAGAGAAATTAAATTATAACTTACCAGTCTCTCTTGCTCAGATGATCGACCAGTGAAGCAGATTTTCTTTATTCTTTTAATGGCAACATCTGTTCCTCGCCATTTCCCATGATACACAGTCCCAAAGGTACCAGAACCCAGTTCCTTCAGCTCTTCAAGATCGTCATTCATTATGACCTAAACAGTGCATTAGAATAAAGAAAGAAATTAAAGATTTTCAGGCCAGTGTTCAAGCAAGAATATTTGTGAAAAACAGCTAGATGATCGGAGAAGCATATACTTCAAAAGGTCAAATGAGGGACGCAAAAATGTCCAAGACACATACCACAACCAAGAATGAGATTGAGTTGTTCATAAAATGCATTGCTAATCTACATGTTAGAGATCATGTCAAAGAAACACTTCACCAAAGAATTTGAATAAAGAAACACTTCATAAAGAATTTGAATAGTTACATAGAGGCTATCAATAACTTTCATAACTTCTACTTCCCAGCACCACCCTAAACACTCCACCGGTGAAACACACAGACACACACTGCTACCTCCTGTTGAAATTGATGAAATTTAATAATCAGAGCTGCCTCATCTATTTTGTGCAGTTTCTGTACTCATATCATTGATGACAGGAACAATTTAAATTTCTAGTAGAGTGTAGTAAGTTTTCTTTTGAAGTAATTTTAGAAAACAAGGTTTTCCAGAAAGAACTTTTAGAAATTACAAAGAAAACAGAACGAACAGTAGTTGACGCTAGACAGAGAATTACACTATTTACTCTAGATACAAACCTAATTTCCATTTATTAACTTTTGGTCTGGTAAAGCACACCCTTAGTTTTAATTTTAATACAAGAGGGAGCAATTCTGACCTGTATGGAATTTTATGTTTCATTCTTCTAAAAGTACAACAAAAAGCATTAGGGGATTTTAATTACTAATATCGCAACATAATCGGCACTGATAGGATTTAAATGGAAACAGAAGGGTAGGAATGGATTAACATGATCAGGTTATGTTCATCACTAAAATGCAAGCGTATCTACTGTAAAGTGCAAACCTAAACTTTTGAACCCAACTTAATCAAACCTGAATAAGTAAATGAATAATTAAAGAACCAGACCATTAGAATGTCATTCTCAATCTTATTGTTAGTAGCATTCATTTATCCACAAGACAACAATCCATTAACAGAAATCAGGTAACAAGTAAGGAATTTCTTTTACCAAAATCCTCTTTAATACACCTCCCACAATTGCAAACACGAGAATATTGCACACACAAGAATAAGCATCTTACCTGAAAGGTACTCGGATCAAACTCTCCTGCAAAAGAAGGATCAGGAGGAGGTAGATTGCTATTCATTTTTTCAAACTTTCCAACCTAAGTGATAAGAACTTCTGTAAGCCAATAAACATATTTATACATAATCCAAAACCAAAAATAGTTAAAATCATACCTCATATCCTGACTCTTGTGCTCTTATGTTTTCCATCATAACATCAAATTGCATACTTTCAGTGTCATTCACTTGGGAATGATCATAATTTGACTTTAGAACAGTGGTTTCTGCTCCAATCCTTCCATGCAAGTCTCTTATATTTTCTTCAACAAAATCAAGGTGGGACTCTGCATGGTTCAGAGAAACTTCATCAGTTGTTAAAGGTGTAACATGTTGAGCCCTATTATCTCCAACCACTTTTCCTGGTGAAAAACCAAGATGATCCTGGTCCATAAGAGACACATTATCAATCCCTTCTTGAGCCAATTTTTGAAAATATGACCATCGTATAGGTTCACGATTTTCCATGTTTACACTTAAGCCCACTCCATCTGAGGTTAATGGATGCAGACTAGAGGGATCTTCTTCAAGTACTGCTTTAGAGAACATATCAGTGAAAAATTCACGGGGGAACCGATCATTAATATCAATAAGGATGTCAGCTTGCACTTGTTTGGAAACAACATTTGAAGGAAATTCTTCAGAATAATCTTCTGTAGTTGTATTCCCATTTATGGAAACAGGTAAGGCTTGAACATTAATATCCTCATTAGACTCCTTCACAGAAGTATCACCCCAATCAACTTCTGGAAGATTGGATGCTGGATCATCAAGGAGCTTATCAGAAGAAACCTGGCGCAAATTAGGCAAGTCTGGTTTGCTGGCTTTTGTCTCATCAACCAGGGGTTTGATATAGTTATTTTTACTATAAATTTCCGTTTCCAACCCAACAGCATCATCCTTATTTAACAAATCTTTGCATCCTCCATTGTCCAATAATACTTGCTTCAACTCAGGATTCACATGCTCAGTTAGCTTTGATTTCATCTGACTGCTTGCATCAGGCAGCTGTTTGTATATTTGATGATTGACAGCCACATTATCAACAGCATAGTCATCTGCATGCAAGTGATTTTCCGCGATGCCTAATTCCTCAGATAGATTAGGCAGATTTCCACCATGCAACTTGTCACCAGATTCTGTAACTGAATCTGGTGGGTTGATGTCAGAAAGTAAATCTGAAACATGAAACTGAGAACTGTGTGTATCATCTGATTTTGAGGACCGATTCAGCAACTCTAATTGTTCCCGTGGAATTCTCTCCGAATAATAAACTCTTTTAGGAAGAGGAGGAGGATGAAGCGAACTCAAGTCAGCTGCATTGGAGCGGGAATCAACATAAGCAGCACCAAATGCACTGCTAGATGTAGAAGAAGTCACTTCATAATCCTGGAGCTTGTCCATCTTTGTTGGATGCAACGAATGCCCCTCTGGTGCAGTAACAACAACTGATGCTTCAGGAAAATTATTTTTCATGTAACCATTATTAAGCAGTTGTGCAGGAGCTGTTGACGGTAATTCTGAGACTAAAACTTTGCCAGGGTCACTTCCTTGTTGAATTGAACTATCAACCAGATTGTTTGCCAATGTTCCTGGTATTTCTGAATTTTGTACTTGTATTCCACGAGGTTGAAGGCTTTCACCCAAAATCCCTTGTTGATTAAAAAGCATATGAGGAGGCATAATGATAGGAGTCTCTCCAATAACAGGTTTATGAGAAGGATTAAGGCCATGATTAATAGTATATTGATCACTAGGTTCCCCATGGTGCATCATTTGATCACCATAAAACTGTGGATACGCATCATAAGAATTTGAGGAAGTTGGTAGCACTGGTGGTGAAGAATGAGTAGCCAATGATGAGTCAAAATTGTTAGTCAGGGGAGCACTCTGTGCAATAGATTCTACACCAACTCTACTAGTCTCCCTGTCAATACTTTGCCTGTCCAATTCATTTATATCATTTGCAGAAAAACTGACACCAAACATGGTTGTGTTTTTTCTTGATTCCAAGTCCATGCCATTAACAGCAGCAACATACTGGATCTCAGAATCATCGCCGATGCTGCTGAGACCAAACTGAGCATCCTCCAAATCACTCATAGAGAATAAAAACATCCTAAGCTTTTGTGATCCTTCTCTATCTAATAGATGATTACATTCCTCCATCATATTCTGCAAATCCTCATCAGATGACACAGATACTAAAGCATCGAGATCTTCCCCAGGAAGCTGATACTTGATTGCATGAACCTGATTATAGATTTGTAATGCTTTCTGCATGAGCTCCTGCCAAGATATGTCCTTTCTTATTCGAAGAATACGTGTTTGGCCTCCAACATACCTTAGCTTTCCATCACATGGTCGTGGCAATATTCTACCACCAAAGCTGCAAAGAAACTTCATCATCATGGATCTATCATAAACTCCAAAAGAGCCATACCCCGGCACAAATTGTCTATTGTCCTGATTCAATGAAGTTCTTGGCATTGATTGAATCGACCCATAGTTGCTTCTGTCTCCAGGTAATGATGTATTCATTCTATCAAATTCTTTTGGATATTTGTCAACTATTGAGAGCATAGAAATATCAGATCCACTTTCAGATCCTGCATGACTGATGCCTAAAATGCCTTTCAGTTCCATATAACCTGGGGTATAATTGGAATCGCTGACATTTGATAATACAGGCTTCCTGATATTCACCCTATCTCTCATAAATTCAAGAGCAAATTCCTCACCTGTCTGTATGGAGTAATTAAGTACAGGTTTAACTTCTGATGTATTGAGGTCAGCTGGTCTTCTACTGGAATGTGTGCTATCCAGATGGTCCTGCATCACTGACTGTGACCCAGGCTGGTGGTATTCGTCGTGTCTAGCTTCCATGTTATTGTATAGAACCGTGTTTTGGAATCTTGATTGTTCCATCACGCTATCTTTTTCTTCTTTATAATAGAAAAATACATTAAAAATCTGAGTCAAAAAGAAGCTCTACACTTTTAGTAACTGAGCAGTTTTAGTCGCTGCATAGAAATTTGAAGTGTCTGCAATCTTGAAAACTATCAATAACAGTTGTACTTGTGCTCCCAAAATGCAAATTAAATACAATGCAAGCTCCCTGTAAAACACAGTGGAATCAAGACAAGTTCTAGCGACAAATTAGCATTCAATAGGATGTCACATTGTCCCTGTAGATGGAAACAAATATATGACATGCCCACAGATGACAATACATGTTAAGTTACAAAAAGAATAACTATAGAAAAACCCACAATGGCCACACCTTTTGCTAGGTTAACATTAACAACTTTTAATGCAGTAAATAGCTTTGGTACCAAATGATGGATTTGGCAGCATGAAAAGATACTCTATAGTCTATTCAATGGACAACGGTAATGGACTTTCCATGGCTAAAGGACCGTTATGTCTTTGGGGCATGACTTGGATAACTACACATCACAGATATCGTGAATACTTGCAATTGTCTTGGTAAGTTATCAAATAAATTACGAAATGGAAATAACAATGGCATCTTATTAGCTCTTCATTCAACTAGTCTAACATAATTTTAGGTGTTGAATTCCACAAAATGTCTAAAGCTTTTGCCGATCTTATAAGCATCAAAACTAACTAATCGATGGCATTCAGGGGTAAATCAGCTAATATTCAAACACAGTTGCAAGTAGAAATCAAGTAAGAGAGATAACCACCAATCCAAAAAAATGAAACACCGATAAACAACAGTAAAAAACACATTCAAATGTAACAAGTTTGGTCACAATCTAGACTCCACCAGAAACACAATCAGAACCCCTTCAACTCCATCTCAATCCCCAAACCCAGGAAAGTCAATCTAGGGTTCTGTTCTACCAACCAATAGCTGAGCTTCACAATGAGGCAAACAAAACCAAAAACAGACAAAACCAACAAAGAGAATCACAAACAAAACAGAATACAGACAGAATATGAGACTGAATCTAGCCACCCAATGAAGCAAAAACGCTGATAAAAACCAAAACTTTCCCTTACCCAATGCTCTTAGCTGAAAAGATGCTGCTACAAGTCAAGAAGGGATCACAATAAAGACCAAATTTTGAATCCAGAAAAAGGGGTTTGAGAGGAAAATGAAACGAACCCACTTGTTTTTTCTCCTGGGTATCACGCAGTAATGTTGGTTTCACATCGCAGTGCGTGAATCAACTTGTTCTTCAAGTTGTTGAACTCCTTTCTGCTGAAAAAGACGGTTCTTTTTTTCTCTGTCTACCCATTTGCATCCACCGTCCTTTCCGTTTTCGCTTCTGCCGAAATTAGATTTATTATTGTTTTTTTATTTATTTATTTCTGCATTTAGTCAAACGAGAAAAAATCAAATCTAGCTCCTTCCTTACAGATAAATACAGAAGGGTCAACATGACCATTTCTTACAAACTTTCGTCTTGCTAAATCCTGTGTATTGATTTTCGAAAAAAAAATGCCAGGTAATATTTAATGATTTAGAATTGATTAATTTTTACTCCTCTATCTTATAACGAGTGTTGTTAAAGATTTCTTACACAAAAAAAGGTTAAAAAAGTAATTTTATACAACTAACTTTGTTATTAATATTATATTAAATTAAAAAGCTAAATGAGATTTATTAGAAATTAAGTAAAATTAATTAATATAATGTTAAAAAAATATTGATTTTTTATATTTTTTTCAATAACAAAAAAAATTATAATAACTCATACATGTTCAAATAACTGAACTAAATCTCATCATATAAAAATGTTTTAAACTGAAACCCATCATATCAAAGTTTCTAAAATGGATGAAGTAATTTGATGCTTATTCAAAGTTCAAGGATGTAACTGGTAATTAAACTAGTAAATAATATCAAATAAAAATGGAATAATATTTAAGTTTAATAATATTTAAATAAAATTCATAATCTTACAATAGTATAAAATTAAATTTCATTTACAAAGATCATAATTTATAATTTATAACACATTTAAAATTAAAATTAAATTAAATTACCATGCCATTATATATAAGTTTAACAATAAAAATAATATATATTAACAATTACAATTAAAAATCAAACAAATATAATTAATATGACTATCAATCATTGTAATATTGAGTTGAAATTGTATAAATCATGTCTAATGTTAATTTTTGAGATTCCATTTGAAAGAGATTGTCAAACGCTTATTTAGACTTATCTTATGTTACAAATACTTATAACTAGCTTATAGGAGAGTTCTAGGGTGCAAGAGATATTGGTAACTGGTTTTAATAGGTAATAAATAAATGTCAAGTTTTTTTAAAATAAAAAAGAAATCTTCTTAATCCACGCGTAACCTTTTTAATTATTTTTTTATGAAAAAAGTTGTTCCTCTCGATGTCTCTCATGAAACGTATTCCTCTGTTTTGCGATGCAATGTCTCTCACATGAAAAAAGTTTTACCATCTTTCCATTTAACTATGCAGAAATTAAGTTGGTCGTGTTGATACCACTTGCAGGAGTAGAATTTGTAAGCTATAGAAATGGTGCTTAGAGGCTATAGCAATAACAGAGAAGCGAAGTCAAATGGCGATTGTAGAGGATAAAATAAATTGAAAAGAGGAAGTGTAAAAATGGTTTGGGGGAATCGAGTTCTTACTTCATGAAAATGTATCAATAAATATTTTTTAAATTATATTATTTGAATAAATATTTATTTTTTATGTGTAAAAAACTCGAGGAGTGATCGGAGACGTAAGAGAAGGGAAGTAAAAGGGGTTTTAAAATTATTATTATTATATTTAAGATTTTTTAATATTTATTAATTATATTTTAAAAAATAATCCCGGTAACTAACCTGCTATAACAGGTAAAAATCATCACTTCCACACCGGTGAGGAAGTAATTTACTACTTCACCTTATAATCCATCGAATGAACGTTGTTATTGATTGTCAGCAAATAGCCATGATTTTTTTTCCATTAATACAGCTTGGGAACTAATAACCTTCATAAGCTCTTATGGTACACATATAAAATATAAAACCAGCTTAAGTAATATAATTATATATTATTGGGCAGTCCGGGTATTTTAAACCACCAATGCACCCAAATAAAGTTTATTTCCATTTAAAGTGCAAGGGAACATTCGTTGGTGAAGACTTGATTTAGTGCATGTGAGTTTAGATTTAACTCAATCTTAAAAGGTAGTTCAAGGGGTAAGAGTTGTCTCTAACTTATACATATTTTAATTTGATTTTATTTTTAACCGATGTGAGACAAAAAAATTTCTCCACATGTCTACCAAAGATGACCGCCCCATGAAGGTCAAGTGTGTACGTGTAAAGATGATTCCAAAGTAGATGGTGTGGGTAATAAAAACTTGTTCATGAGTAACTACAAGAGGACACTGACTTCTAAGGTAACCTCTATGGTGACAAATGTGCATGAAAGATTTGTAAAGGTGGTTATTATTTTTGCTATCTGACGAAAACAGTAACTATATAATATAAATGGTGTATTTTTTATCATTTGCACATTACAAAGGGTGCATCACCGACAGAATGCAACCTTCATTGGCAACAAGAAGATTGTCTTTCACCTCTGCTTCTCAAGTGAGGGCATTAAAAGAGCCCAAGATTGAGCCTCCTCAATGTGTCAAACACATTAAGCATTTTGCAAAAAACTTGTCTTCACTCAAACAACAAACGGGTACAAGAGCAAATGTAACTATTTATAAATTAAAGGGCTCATCTCAAAGACCATTGAGACATATTAGTTACATGAATAAAAATATTCATGAACACTTAAAATTAAAATACATATATATATAGAGAGAGAGAAACAAAAAACAAAAAAAAAAAAGATATCAATGGAATGTATACTGGTCGACGGCCGGCAAGTGTACCGGATCGCTCAAGTAGTATAAAACGGTAAGTGAATACCGAGTATTGGACTCTCGGGGAACTTGTTTTACTTGATAAAGTTATGGTTCAGTAAATAAGCGTCATGTGATAAAAGTGTGGTGTGTGGTATGGACAAGTATGTAAACTAACTATTCAAAAGCAGGTAAAGGTGAGTGGCGGTGTGTGAAGACAGATAGACAACTTGTTGGTCTTCCTACAGGGTGGTCTGATGTTACTAAGGATGTTCTTTACCTAACAATGTTCATGTGTTCTATGTCGTCTCTTGGACTACTAAACCCCGATCCCTTGTGCATGTTTAGCCTAATCCTAATCAAGCATCGTTCTCAAATCCCTCTTATTGGACTAAATTTAACCAAAACCGCATTAAGACAAACATATCAAAAACTAAGTTATCGTACCCCAATCTCTCGTGCATGTACGATAAGCTAGTCCCTTCCTATCAAGTTCTAAGGATCAAACCATTTCCCAATGTTGAGTGACCCTAACTAAGCATGCAATTGCGTGATCAAGGCAAAGGCACACTAGAATTAAGTATTGATAGAACAGAGAACACATAAAACATCATTAGATAAATATGAAAGTGTTTACATCAAATACCCCATGGGAAGAACCAACTGAGGATTTAGCTCTCCATAGCAGGGAAGCTTCTTTTACAACAATGGAAAGAGAAGATGAAAAACTGAAGAAATACAAGTAGTGGGGATGTCTCCTCCACCTCTAGAAACCTCACAATCACTCAAGATCTCATCCAAAGCTCTACAAGATGTCTTCCTCTTCAAGCTCGACTATCTCTCTTTCTCCATTGGCTGGTTCTCTCTCTAAAACTAATATCTCTCTCTAAAAACCACTCACCCCTTCAATTTTGAGGTTTCAGCTTTAAATAGGCAGTCTTGCTGGTGGCCGCGCGCTTAGCACGGAGATGGCTCGCTTAGCGCGCATAAGTGGCTGGCGGCTTAGCGCACATCTTCTCACTCAGCTGGAGGATGCAGGCGGTGCGCTTAGCGAGTTGGACCCTCGCTTAGCGTGCATGTACAACTCATCCTTCTTCCAGATCCTTCCTCACGCTCAGCCGAAGGAGGGTGCGCTTAGCGGATGGCTCGCTAAGTGCGCACAGCGGCTTAACGAACCACTCAATTCTGCACTTCACCAAACTTACCTAATTTACCTGAAATTGAAATGGAATGATCATTAAACACACAAAATTAGGATACTCAGTACTGATTACCTATTTTAACAAAAAGTAATTACAATACTACAAAAAGAACTGTAAATGGGAGGAGTTGTATACAATTTACAACAATTTTTTACACAAAAGTTAGTCGTATTAACCGACTAACATATACAATGTAGGAAATATTCATATATACCATTACTCTTAATAAAAACATCTATAAATAGAAGCCCTTTGACATATATATTCCTCCATCCATTCCAATTCTATCCCTTGTACACCTTAATTATCAAACATGCGTGCTTTTGTGTTTTCTTTCTTAAGTCCTATGTTCACTTTCTATTTCATCCTTCGTTGAAGCCTCCAAAACTTTGAGTGACTTCACCATCGTGTGGATGGATTAACAAGGGCACCAATTTGTCCTAAGTAGTAAAATTAAAACAAAAGTCTGAGTATCGAATTCATAGGGATTTGGTTTGTACTTAGGTAGATGAATATTTTACTAATAAAAATAGTTATAGAGAATTGACTTGGAAAGGTTATGGGAAAAATAGTAATTAAAATTGACAGAAAATTAAATCAAACAAGATAAGAAATTAAACAATAATTTAAATTGATTAATTAAAGAGAAAAATTAGAGAACCCAATAATATTATAGAAGTAAATGAGAATGTTTAGAACTTAGCCTACCAGAACTACCCTTTGATGTAATGTTAATGATTTTTCTCTATTTATAATTTTTTCAATTTACACCTGCATCTACTAGTATATTCTAATTTTGGTTCCCCGCATGAAAGAATCTAATTTATCTATTTTGTCTCCCAAATTCCTTTGTAGAGCTAATTACATTAAGGATAGAGATGTATAACAAGCTAAACAAATATCAAGTTATCCTTAGCGATGACTTTATTTAGATACCATTTTCCAGTTCTATTAGAAAATCATGTTTCCTAACGTTGCCCCTAAAACTTACCATATAAATGGGTGATCAAGCCACAAACAATAATATTAAGCACAAGAAAAGATAATGCAAATGTAATATTCATAAATAGATATGAAAAAAAATTTCATCAAGAGTAGTTGACTGTCAAGTTCCCAACAAAGGAAGTTTAGCCTCTCATTATCATGGAGGTTTTATAACTACAAGGGGGAAATATTTAGTAAAGGGAAAGAAGATAAGAAAGAGAATGGAGGGAAAGAATTACTCTCAATACTTGCTTCTCCTTCTTCTAACTTTTGTCTTCTATAAGGGATTGTATTCTCTTAGAATTTCTGCGTGTTTTTTCCTTCTTTTCTGTTCTTCTTTTATAGGTGTAGATTAGCTTAGCTAAGCGGGTTTCTCACACTAATATCGTCTTTACTTTCGGGAATTAGTCTGTTTTCCTTAATTATTCCTATTTTCCTGAATAATCCTGCTTTTTCTAGGCTTTATTTTACTTACTCAGCATCATAAATTCATCACTTTTAATATTTTCTGCACAAAAACTTAAATAATGTTAATTTAATAATTATTTGTTCAAAAAAGAAGAATTAGGAGAGAAAAATTACAATTTCCTATACAATTTAACTCTAAAATATGCTCACAATTAGCAGTTATCACATCAATCTTATTCATGGAGGATCACCTTTGTCACCCTTCTACAACCTTTCACTAGCTACTCACTCGACGCTTAAGAAAAGTCCTATTGAGCTTCATTGCTTGACCAAAACGCCTTAGCTTATCTCCAAAACGCCTTCACAAAATCCATAAATACATTATAATAAATCAACAAAAAATGCACAGGTTCATGTCAATATTGTATAAGCTTTCGTATACCATATTGAAATGAAGATATAAAACACAAAAAAATAATATTTTTGCTATTTGATGAAAACAGTTAGTAACTATATAATATCAAAGGTGTATTTTTTATCATTTGCATGTTACAAAGGATGCATCATCGACACAATGCAACCTTCATTGGCCACAAGAAGATTGTCTTTCACCTCTGCTTCTCAAGTGAAGGCATTAAAAAAGCCCAAGATTGAGCCTCCTCAATGTGTCAAACACGTTGTTAAACATTCTTCAAAAAACTCGTCTTCACCAAAACAACAGACGGGTACAAGAGCAAATGTAACTATTGATAAATTAAAAGGCTCATCTCAAAGACCATCGGGACATATTAGTTACGTGATGAATAAAAACATCCATGAGCACTTAAAATTAAAATACGTATATATATATTGAGAAAAAAAGGATATCAATGGAATGTATACAATGTAGGGAATATTCATATAATAGAAGCCCTTTGACATATATACTCCTCCATCCATTCCAATTCTATCCCTTGTACACCTTAATTATCAAACATGCGTGCTTTTGTGTTTTATTTCTTAAGTCCTATGTCCACTTTCTATTTCATCCTTCGTTGAAGCCTCCAAAATTGAGTGGCTTCACCATGGTGTTGATGGATTGATAAGTACATCAATTCGTCGCAAGTAATAAAGTTAAAATGAAAGTTTGAGTGTCAAACAGAGATTTTGTTTGTATTTAGGTAGATAAATATTTTATTAATAAAAGAAGTAAAAGAAAATTAACTTGAAAAGGTTATGAGAAAAACAATAATTTAAATTTGCATAAAATTAAATCAAACAAGAATTTAAATTGATTAATTAAAGACAGAAAAATTAAAGAACCCAATAATATTGTAGAAATAAATTCAGAAGATGAGAACATTGGGAACTTAGCGGACCAGAACTACTTTTTGATGTAATGTTAATGATTTTTCTCTATTTATATTATTATGCGTCTACTAGTATACTCTAACTTTGGTCCCTGGTATGAAAGAACCTAATTTATCTATTTTCTCTCCCTAATTCCTTTGTAGAGCTAAATAGTAAATTGCATTAAGGATATAAATGTATAACAGGCTAAACAAATATTAATTTATCCCTATTGATGACTTTATTTAGATATTTTTTTCTAGCTATATTAGAAAATAATGTTTCCCAACAATATCTCTAAAACTTACCATGCAAATAGCCGATCAAGCCACAGGTAATAATATTAAGCACAAGAAAAGATAATGCAAAGTAATATTCATAAATAGATAGGAAGGGAAATTACATCAAGAGTAGTTTCCCAACAAAGAGGGTTTAACATCTCGTTGTCATGGAGGCTTTACAATTACAAGAGGGAAATATTTAGTAAAAGGGAAGAAGATAAGAAAAGGAATAAAGGAAAGGAATGACTCTCAATGTTTGTTTCTCCTTCTTTTAACCTTTGCTTTCTATAAGAAATTGTATTTTCTTGGAATTTCTGTATTTTTTCCTTCTTCTCTCTTCTTCTTTTATAAAAGCAGATTAGCTTAGCTAAGGATTTCTCGCACTAAGTCCGCCTTTACTTTCTTGAATTGGTTTGTTTTCCTTAATTAGACCTACTTTTCTTAACCAGTATGTTTTTCTTAATTAGTCTATTTTTCTTAATTAACATGACTTTCTTAATTAGACCTACTTTTCTTAATCAGCTTGCTTTCCTTAATTAATCTATTTTTCTTAATTAGCATGATTTCTTTAATTATCTATGCTTTCTTGAATTATCCTGTTTTTTTTTTACTTTATTTTACTCCCTAAGCATCATAAATTCATGACTTGTAATGTTTTCTGTACAAAAACCTAAATGATGTTAATTTAACAATTATTTGCTAAAAAAGGAAGAATTATGAGAAAAAAAATACAAATTCCTATATAATTTAACATCAAAATATACTCATAATTAGTCGTTATCAAACTCCTCCAAATTTAAACCTTTGTTTGTCCTCAAGCAAAAGGAAAAAATTTAGAGTTTATCAATCACAATTCATGAGATAACCACATACATTCCAAAAAGCTTCATGAAAGGAGAGCATAAGTTCATGAAAGGAGCAGAACAAGATGCACTTCAAATGAAATGGTTAGCAATAATGACATATCACAAGGAATAATCATCAACTTCAATCCTCACAAGGCAAGTGTTTCTCTCAATCCCACAAGTGTCTCGGTAAAATTGTTTCAATTATAACAATTGAATAGTAAAATTCTCAACTTTGCACATCATCTCAATCAATGTTATCATATATGCTCAATATAGATCACTAAGGACTTTAATAGGCTTGTAACATGACTGAGCTAACAAAGAAATCACGGTTTTTCTAGGATTCAAAACTTAGGATCTAAGATAGCATTCATTCCCTCTGCATAGCTAAATAGTAAATTGCATTAAGAATAAAGATGTATAACAGGATAAACAAATATTAACCTATTCTTAGCGATGACTTTATTTAGATATCATTTCCCAATTCTATTAGAAAATCACGTTTTCCAATGGTACCCCTAAAACTTATCATGCAAATGGGTGATTAAGCCACAAACAATAATATTAAGCACAAGAAAAGATAATGCAAATGCAATATTTATAAATAGATATGAAGAGAAATTACATCAAGAGTAGTTAGCTGTCAAGTTCCCAACAAAGGGGGTTTAACCTTTCATTGTCATGGAGACTTTACAACTACCAGAGGAAAATATTTAGTAAAGAAAAAGAAAATAAGAAAAGGAATAGAGGGAAGAAATAACTCTTAATGCTTGCTTCTCCTTCTTCTAGCCTTTGTCTTCTACAAGGGATTGTATTCTCTTGGAATTTCTGTATGTTTTTTCCTTCTTCTCTCTTCTTCTTTTATAGGTGCAAATTAGCTTAACTAGGTGGGCTTCTCGTGCTAAGACTACCTTTACTTTTCTGAATTTGTCTGCATTCTTTAATTAACCATGTTTTCCTAAATTAGTTTGTTTTCCTTAATTAGTTAGTTTTCCATAATTAGTCTAGTTTCCTTAATTATCCATGCTTACTTGAATTATCCTTTTTTTTTTCTTTATTATACTCACTAAGAATTATAAATTCATCACTTTTAATATTTTCTTCACAAAAACTTAAATGATGTTAATTTAACAATTATTTGCTTAAAAAAGAAGAATTTAGAGAGAAAAATTATAAATTCATATATAATTTAACTCCAAAATATACTCATAATCAGCAGTTATCACATCAATTTTATTCACAGAGGATCACCTTTGTCACCCTTCTACAACCCCTTACTCGACACATAAGAAAAGTCCTCTTGAGCTCCATTGCTCGATCTAAATGCCTCCACCTCTCGCGAAATCAAAATGGATCACCTTATCTAGCATTTTTTATAAATTGATCCTTGTTTTAACACAAAAATTAGGATAGATAAGGAATTACCACTTACGATCTTTGTTTGGTTAGTTTTAGGTCTTTTTGATGTTTTTGTGAGAGTTTTTATAGGAAATTGAGTCAAAAAGACAAGTGAAGTTATGCTCACTTAAGCGTAACTTGTTGTGTACTTAAGCTTACCAAGACAAAATCAATTGAAGAAGACACTAACTTGTCTTGCTTAAACACAATTGTTGAGCCAGAGAAATTTAGAATATTTATCATATAATTAAGCTCACTTAGGTGTGACATGCCATGCACTTAAGCAAGCTGAAAATTTATATATACTTTGTGGGCAACAAGTGCAATTAAGCCATGAATTTTTCAACAAATTTAAGGAAATAATCCTATTTTTTCAAATGTAACAAAATTTGTAGATTTTTTTTTGGAAAAAACTTCACAAAATCCATAAAAACATTATAATAAATTAACAAGAAAAATTCACAGGTTCAAGTCAATATTGTATAAGCTTTTGTATACCATATTGAAATGAAGATATAAAACACAGAAAAATTGGATTGAAAAAACGCAAAAAAAAAAAAAAACAAAATTAAGCTTTTTTAAATATGAAAATGAAATTAATGAAATAGTTAGTGTATTAAAAATATTATTAAATCAATCATAAGAGTTGATGTTATCCAAAGCAAAACCTTAAATGCAATATTAACATAAATTGTCTATAAAAAATAACAATAATAAAGAAAATGAATGAATATTACATTGTTTATGCTCTTTCAGCAACTAAAAGTTTGCAAATTAAAATTCTATAAGCTCTGTCAATGACTTAAAATCATTAATAATTGAGAAATAAATAATTTTAAAGAATATTTCATAATGTTATAGGAGACAAATCTAGTGGAAGAATTATTTTTATATGAGAGTGGCATAAGAAATTAATGGGACTATTAAAAAATTCACATGAGCATTCATGATAAGATTTAATGATTAATACTTATTTTTCTTATTACTTTCATATAAAAACGATATTCTCATTATATTAAAAAATATTTGTGGGTGGGGGGCATGATCCCTATGTCCTAAGCAAGCTTTGCCTTGCTCCAATAGGTGTGACTCTCATCACTACTAGAAAAGCGAGATTCTACATTGGTTATTTGAAGTATACTACATCGATTTATGACCGTCATCGTAGGAAACGTCGTAAAAAGGGGAAGCTTTTCTACGACGGTTGCAGACGACCGTCTTAGAATGCTGAACATTCTATATCGGTTGTCTCAGAACCGATGTAAAATGCATTGCATTCTACGACGGTCTTTAACACATTAGAATGGTTATCATTCTACATCGGTTCTATAGAATGCATTACATTCTAAGACGGTCTTTAACACATGATCGTCTTAGAATGATTAGCATTGTACATCAGTCGCCTCAGAACCGATGTAGAATGACTTTTTTATTTTTTTTAGTTCGAGCTACTTTTTTTTTACAGAATTGAAAGCTAGTAGTATATGGAATTAATGGAATTGAATGGGCTACTTACATAAATGCATTTGTCTTGCCTAGACAAACCACATGATATACAAATCATATTATCCAAGCATCTTGGGAACAAGTGTGACTACTAATCTCAGTCACAGGCAATCACCAAAACAACACTAAAGTTGGAAGTCATATGAAATTCTTAAGAATTCTTAATCTTGGAACCAAACTGGCACTTAGCACTTGGAACCAATACCTTGGAACATTGATTCTAGTAAGTAACCAAAATGGCACTTGGAACATGTCCAATGGGAGTTTTTTTATGAAATTCTTAATCTTTAAAAATCGATCTATTATTATCTAGTTTTATCGTTAAAGCAATTGACATGAGAATTCTCATATAAGAATCATTGCTTAGATGAGTAATATTCTAAACAGAATTCTTAAGAATTGTATGACTCATTTTAAGTTCATAAATATCATTAAAGAAAAATGTAGGCCAAAAGTTAATTTAAGTAATTCTACCACTGTTATAATATTCCAGGAGTCATATGAATTAGATTAAGATGCCCATGAGTAGTAAAGAGAATTACAATTTCAGGAATGGAGCAGAATCCATGAATCATCAAGTTATCAATTCATTTATCAATCCATGAAAGGGCCTTACTTGCGAAGCCTTTGACTAAATGTCCTCAAGACAATAGGTTGACGACCCCCACCATAATGAACATCTCCACTTGATTCCTGTACAATTTGTCTAGCATGTCGCAAGGCCTGCACAATAATTTGAAATTTAAATCACAACTTTTGGTATGGTGAAACATATAATGCAGTGTCAGAAGAAATCTCACAGCAGTAGTCAATTTCTGAGCCTAGAATTTTGGTCATTCATTGTTCAGCAATGAATAAGCTTCATTACAACATAATACCTTGGTGGGCTCTAGGCTCACAATTGCTCAACAAAATAGTTTGTACACAAGAAATAAAAATCTTTAATTATCTTATAATTTAAAAAAATCATTTTTTTAAAATGAATATAATTTTTTACGTCTTCTCTTTATCATGTTTCCCCCCATTCTCATAAAAATATTTTAAGAACTTTAATTAATTATTTATTCAAATAAATTTTTATTTTCATTATTTAGTTTATGTAGTATTTGAATTTTTACGAACAAGATAAAAATAAGAAGAAAGAAATATGATTGTATTGAGTTTTATATATAGATATATATATAAAGCTTGTACTGAGATTCTTTTCTTATTAATAATATGCCAGCTAAAATATTTTTGGTACCTATAGTTTGGCAATTGCCAGCTAAAAAACACACGCTTACACAAATTAAAACATCTACCCCCTCCCACATACTGACCCAATTATGTTAACCATAATTAACTTTAATTATGATAATTATCATTATAGCCTGGCTAAAATCATGGTAACTACAAAAAACATATACAACTAGAAGTCACATGTGAGTTGCGGCTTCATTTATTCCTGGTAATATCAGCACTCAACATATTGTCATGCCTGTCAAAAGTTAAAAGGCAAATTGCTATACTAACCACAAAATGATTGTTGAATCCAAAGCAAGCTAATAACTAAAGCAAGAGCAATTTTGAGTTGTGGCTTCATTTATTCCTGGTAGAAGCTTAGTTTTGAATGTGTCTTCATTATGTAATTGGACCTCTAATTTTTAGCTGCATAGTTTAACAGAAATGTGGAATTAGGACTAACTCAAGGCAACTAGCCATATGTAGAATTAGTATACTAAATGTCCTTGTTTTGTCATGTCAGCACTCAGCATATTGGCAATATCTTCATCAAGGCTTACCAAGTTCTTCTTTGATTCTTGAGAGGTGGTTGGCGATTTTAGCCTAGCAAACAACTCCTAGATAAATGTACTGTCATCCTTCAACAAAGAGACAATCTAAAAATAACATAGCAGACAACAATAAGGACATCATTCACTAAATTAAATGATATGTCTTTATTCCTAGTTAATCAAATCTTACATAGCCATTGTTTGAATGTATTATGAAGTTAAGATTTGAACCAATACCCTCATCCAAGACTCTCGCTAGAACAACATCATGAAAGTGAGAACGGAAGGTAAAAATCGTAATGAAGATGAAATCAAACAACAATTAAAGGCATAAAAAGATCAATTAGAGGCTCTACTTTCCCCCCACCCCCAATCCAATAGTTGGCATAACAACATGTATTACGACACAAATTCGTAGCCACGGTTGATTTAAGATAACTTACCTGTAAGTGTGTCATTTTCTGTAAAGTGCCCCTTTATGAAATCATGTGAGCAACCTATCATTAGAAGAAGTCATCATCATTCGCCCATATATATTAACATATGTCAAGAAAATAAATAAAAGAAGACTTACAAAAATCCTAATAACGATAATTGAGAAATGTGGGCACAGTGCTAGCAAGAGTCAAAAACCTTGAAAATCAAAACACACCAAAGAAGAACACATGTTTTGATTGAAAATAATAAAATTGCCGACACAGACCTGACCCTTTCAAACCTCTTTCTCATACAAAGTTCTTTCCCCTGCTTGCTTGTACCCTGCAACTACAACTGCAATATCAAGAAATTCAATTCATTAACTACACACACTCATGCCATGATTTCTCAAATTAGCATGCTTTTCCTTTTCTTCTTCCTCTTCTCCTATTTTCTAATCGTTTTCTTCTTTTGCAAAACCTCTGCACTTCACATCCTTAACCAATGGTTCCTTTGCTTCAAAAACCGTCTCCACCTTCACTAGTCCTTCAAAATCCCTCGCTATAATCTTCACTCTTTGGACAATAGTCTCTACCGAAAAATCCTCACCTACCTCGATTCTCTTCCCTCCATTGAAGATTCTAATTACACGAACCTCTTCTCCGGCCCCAATCCCTCCGACATCTTCCTCCACTTCGACCCTAACCACACCGTTCATCACACCTTCCTCGGCGCCAGGCTCTCCTGGACCAACGCTTCTGGAGACGCACTCGTCCTTCGACTAAAGAAGAAAGACAAGCGTAGAGTCTTTCGGTAGTACTTCCAACACATTCTCTCTGTCACTGACGAGATCGAGCAACGAAGAAAAAAGGATGTCAAGCTGTACATGAACTCCGACACCGGTGAGTGGCGCTTGGTGCCGTTCACGCATCCGACGAGCTTTGACACGGTGGCGATGGACGTGGAGCTGAAGAACAAGGTGAAGTCCGATCTGGACCAGTTCTTGAAGTCGAAACAGTACTACCACCGGCTAGGCCACATTTGGAAGCGGAGCTACCTCCTTGAGAGGAAACTCACAAGAGGGAATTGAGAGTGCCAGACCAGCAGATAGGGAGAGGGAGAAGGACCGCCTTATTACTCAGATACACTGAGAGGGAGAGGGGGAGGTACGACAACTTGTCCTCTTCGTACTCTCTCTCTAGAACTTTCGGTACTACAACATTAAAATTAAAATAAAAATTCGTTTTCATTTAAAGGCGGTTTTCCAAATGGACCGTCTTTGAATATTTGATATCCACGCCGGTCATATATCAAAACCATCTTTGTTTTATTATTTTAATTGTATAAAGATGGTTTTCATACAAACCACCTTTAAAATATTTATTATATTTACAAAAATACCATCCTATTAAAGATAACGATGTTTTGGAAGGATCGTCCTTGATCCAGTGTCATAGTAAGGCTGTTTAATTTCTAGTAGTGCATAGAAACAATTTAAAACTAGTGGCGCATACATTAGAACTGCTCATTCCACAAGTAATTCTTATATCTTATTATATCTTATATTATCCTAACCATGAGTCCTAAAAATTTATATTTAATAGTTAATTATAAAATGTAATTAATTTTTAATAAAAGGTTATAAAAGTAATTTTACAAAATTTGACACAACAATAAAATATTATCCCATAAGATCAATTGCGTAAATCATATAATATCATTCCATATAATTAAAAATCATAGGCAATACCATTAAATGAGTCCTAATAAATAATGCAGTCCTATATATACAATTCAATAACTAATTAACACAATTTTGTATGTTTTAAATGTTTATTTTCATCATTATTTGTCAGGAAAAGATAATTTGACTTTTAAAATTAAAGAAATAAAAATGTAATTTAAATATCTTTTAAAAAATATAAATTAGCACAAAATTTAACTTTTTAAAATAATCATCGTCCTAATCATACAATTTTAGACGGTGACATCAATTGCTCTTTTTTTAATGAATTTAAACTTCCTAATTATCAAGCATCTTTAAATAATAAAATGAACGACTCTTAATTTTAAAACCATTTTTTTTCCAAAATGTCACCATTGTTTGATGGAAGTTTTTGTTCTTTCCAATACACGAATGACTTATAAAATATATTAACTTTATCACAAACGATTGAATTTATTGAACATAATTAAAATAATAAATACATAACTACTTTTTTTCTTGCTTGTATTTTTTTGTAAGAAATAATCTTACTCAAGGTGTGTACAGTCACACAGCAAATATAAGATTTGTTTCTTCAAAATAAATAGTTACAATTAATTTAAAAATTTACAGTTGAAAATTTAATATATTTATATTTTATTACACATATGCATTATAATCATTACTTTTGAATCAATATAACCATTGTGTATTTTCTAAAACATATTCTCTTATTTTAAAGAAGTTAAATTCTTAAATGTAATCTTTATATATCTTCAAATGGAATTTTAAACCATATGTATTTACCTCTTAAAACAACTAATTGTTAATACGTCTACTGATATACATCTAAAAGAAACTCTTTAACCAAAGAAAAGGAAAAAATATAAATATGAATTCAGTAGTAATTGGTGTGGTGATGAAACATGTTCTATTATTTTTTTTTTGTTAACTATGTTCCATTTTAATGTTAGAAAGACATGTATACTTGTACCTCTTGGAAAGCAAGCAAGTCAGGATATATCATAAAGACCAAAGATCGTTATAATTTTTTTATAATAAACATTTATTTATAGTTTCTATACTCTCATATATTTATATATATACCAACCAAATAGCTCAAAAGTGCAAATTAATTAACTAAGATAACTAATTACTGGAGAAAATGAGGGTGATACTAATTACCCTATTATTGTTTTAGGTGCGGTAATTGCAGACAAAACAGGCATTGACAAAGTCACAAATTCTGCAGAAGATGCTGGTGTTGGTAAAGCAGCCACTAATCCCGTTGAAGAAGTTGTTAATATTGGTGAAGCCACTAACCCTATGCTTAATAGCCAACCAGAGGCGTATGAGTCTCCTATATTCAAAAACTTAGTGAAACAATGCACTTGGCATGTTGCTGAAACATGCAGCAGTGGAAGTGAAGAACAAGCATTGCATCGTCCAAATGTGTTGGCTCTTTGCCTTTTGGATTCTATGGATAGTTGCTTGCTAGAGCATGGAGCAGCAGCCCCACTCAAAACTACTCCTACTAACCCTAGAACTTCACAACTTGTAAAAGGTGCTTCGATTGTGTTAATACCACCCATAAAACCCGCACCCGTAATAGATCCCATACCCATACCACCCAGAAGACCCATAGGACCCATAGGACCCATAGGACCCCCTATTATAATACCACCCAGACCCACAAGACCCACAAGACCCATAGGACCCATAGGACCCATAGGACCCCCTATTATAATACCACCCATAGAACCCGAAACTGTTACTGATGATGGCCCTATTATAATACCACCTATAGAACCCAAACCCATAGACCCCAAACCCATACCCGTACCCCCCCATAGAACCCAAACCCATAGACCCCAAACCCATACCCGTACCCCCCCCCATAGAACCCAAACCCATAATCATACCACCCATACCACGCAGACTCATAGGACCCCCTATTATTGCATCATCTCCCGAAACTGTTACTGATGATGTCCCTCTACACTTCAATGATTTTCCAAGACCCAGAGATGTTACTTCCCCACTCCTCATTCAGACTCTCAAATTCCAAACCATCTTGACAACATGCGCTCATGTCACTGCATGCACTTGTTTGACAACCACTGATCCTAACGTTGCTACATCGGTTTTAGCGGCTTGTCTCATTCCATCTCTCTATCAATGCGTGTATCCCGATTCAACTACACCTGGTATGTATATTTTCATGTGTTCTTTTCCCATTTACTTCTCTCTATGTTTTATTCAAAAGAAAAAGAAAAAGAAAAAGACAGAACCTAATCTAAGGCATCAACAGAAACAAGAGTGGCTAGAGAAGGCGGGGGAAGAAACAATAACTAAGGGCAGGTCTTGTATTAAAAAAAATCATACTACTTATTATATACTTATCCAATTTCTAATTGGAAGAAAAAGCATGGTTCGTCATACTTTTTACAAAAGTCATTTGTATGTATATCAATAAAATTTTATTCATACAATAGAGGAAGGCATCCTTTTATTTAGTGAACTTTTCAAGTAACAAAATCATGTGAAGAATATATATGTGTGTGGGGGCTATGTTGTGGATTTACTAGTTAATAAATACTTGAATTTTATATTTATTTTTTATAAATATATTCTTTGTATTAGTTTCTAAAAAAATAATTTTAATTATTTTTTATTCTTGACATTTTTTCTTAGTTTCTAATAATATGACAAATTTTTGTTTTCTAATAATTTATTAAGGAGTAAATACACAAAATTTAAGTATTTATTAAAAATTGTAAACATATTTTAGCATATATATATATATATATATATATATATATATATTTTCCCCATACATATTAAATAGTTGAGGTTTTATCAAATTTTAAAACGTTCTTATGTAAAAAAAAGAGATAATTACAATTTTTTTAAAATGAAAAAATTATGCCAAAATCTAACACGAGAGAATTCATTTTATGCATGCAAATACATATACTCAAGGACATTTATGTGTAATTAATCCCATGTATAGTTATGCTTTGCATGTGGCTTCTAATGATTTTTTCTTACCTTAAAAATTATCTTATTGGTGCAGGTGAGCCACCTCTTATGCGGTAAAATTATTTTCGAAATATTTGCCATATTACTAAGAGAAGAATAGCCGGGCTTGCCGGCTTGCTCAGCTCAGCCTATATAATAATCCTTTTTCTCTAGCTTGCTAGAGACTAAAGTCTTTAATTATATTGCCTCTCCTGAAACATTCCGAGTGATATATGTCAACTATATATGATTGGCTTAACTTGGTATATTTATGATGAATGATATGTTATACCTTCAATATTTCAATTAGCAATAAATTCACTGTCATGTTGTCTCTCCATCTTTAATTATAAGATATTTTTTTAAATTTGTTTGTGTTTTTTTTTTAAAATTTGTATATATATTAATTATTTTTTTATATATTTTTATTTAATTATTTTCTCTTTAAATATTAATAAGAAATAATTAAATAGATAAATAATAAGAAAATGATAATTTTTGAATGATAGTATAGATAATTAATAAATTTAATGTGATTAATTAAACTAATTATTTTTCTTATAAATTAATTGAAAGAGTTTTATAACTAGAAATTAAGGAAATATAAGAAAATCACTGAATGTGACGATCGATAATGGTGTTCCTGCTAAATAGCAGTAATAAAACATGCTTTACTTCTAATTTACGTTTGGATTGGCATTCACACGCATAATCAATTTAGGCCGGGGTTTATAGTTGCCCTTTGCTGCGTTTGTCGATTTAGCGCCCAATATGTTTAAAGTTTAAATAGTAAATTAACAATAAAGCTTTTTATGTAGATTTTAGGATAAATGACCTTAATTTTTTTATCTTTTAAAAAATTTATTTTGATCATTTATCTTTTTAAATTGATTCAAAAATGATTATTTCATCTATTAAATGTTAATATTGTTAATGAAATTAAAATACTAATAATTAAAAATCGTCACAATGTATAAGTTTCTTTCTTCATTCTCATCTTCTTATCCCTGGACCACCGCAATAATCATCAGCACACACAACCACACAACCACCGTGCACCCAACCACCACAGCCTTCTGACTCGTACAACCAAAAAGAGTGCATTATAAATCTTCAAAAGCAATGAAATCTTCTTTCATTAACATAATTTCAAGTTTGCAATGAAATATGCTAATAAAAGAATATTTCATTGCTTCTGAAGTTTGATATTGATTTGGTATTCAGCTTTGAAATTTGTTTTCACTGAAATTTCATTGACTTTTTGTACTAAACAAAGCAGTAACAACAAAACATGAGAGTTCTGCATAAAGTGAATAATTAATTAGATAAAAAGTGCATTGCAAAGCCTCATTGAACAGAGTCACCAAATATATAAGTTCTGCATCCTAAAAACTTAAACATAAACTTAATAATTAATAACATAAAGAGTGCATTACAAAGCCTCATTGAATCGAGGCACAAAATATATAAGTTCTGCATCCTAAAAACTTAAACTAATAATCCATTGTGCCCAAGTTCTCCTAGTCGGCTCCTTTAACTGATTCATGATTGTTGTGTTTCATTGGTACTGTCACCTCCTAAAATTCCTGCAGATGTGATCTGACTTGTGCATGAAACATTCTTTTGTTTCTTTGTTACAACATTGGTGAGAGATGTTGTTTGTCTCTTCAAGTTTTGTTAGTATTGAATACAAATATTATAAGAATGTTGAAAGTCATAAACTCTGTTAAATGCAATGGAAAACACATATTGAAGACAAATTACCTTATTTCCCTCTTTTGGAATATTCCTATCTGCAGATGTCTTTCCTTTACATGTCTTTTTATTGTGACCAATTTTCCCACATTTTTTACAAACAACTGATTTTGACTGTCTTTGCAGCTTGAATGTGTTCATAAACTCATCATTTCTCTTGTTCCTTGCTTTCTTTGGTCTTCCAAGAACTCTCCTCATCACCGGGTGGAAGCATCACTAGTGTTTGTAAAGGAGATCATAAATTCGATTTTACATGGATAGACAATAAATGAATATATTGTCAACATAGTAGATTTCCTGCCAAATGCAACAACTAAACATATTCCATTCAAAACAACAAATTAACAATATAATTATAGAAAACAACACCTGTAATAAGAAATGACACTAAGTTCAAGTTTGACACCATTGATCCACATGCATGCTATTGAATGAGTGCATGAAATTGCAGTTAACTCCCACTTTCTACAAGAACATGTCTGATGTTTAAGATTGACAACAAATTTTTTCATGCCCTTTGAAACCTCAAACAAAGACAAATCAGCATCACCAGACCAATGTGGTCGCTATGCTTCACATGCTTTTTTTATTTTTTTTCAATGATTTGCTGAACTTTGGGACAAATGGAACCCTCATACCTCATGAGGATAGTCCTCAACTTCAAAATTTTGGAACTTGTGTAAAATTGGATTCCCTCCCGTAGAGTAATAATTGGCTTGTCTTTGTACTCCATTATTACATTGTTGAATGCCTGACATATGTTATTGACTTGCAAATCACATTTTGTGTTTACCTTAAAAGCAGATCTTGTGCAAGTAGCAGGGTTTAACCTTTTTCCAGATCCTTCAAAGCTTCTACATCATAACTTTTAATCTAATTCATGGCCTTGTCCCAATCAGGGGTAGTTGTTGCTCAAGCTGCCATCCACATCAACTCTTTCATGTGTGCTCTTGGGTACTTTTTCTTCCAATTACCATACAAATGTTTGACACACAATCTATGTTCTACGTTATCGCCAAGCTCCTTGATTACCTCAACCAACCCCTGAAAATAACAGTGAATAAATTAAATTATAGTAACAATTAGATGTCCAACATAATTTTAATATTAACCTTTTGTTGGTCAGAAATGAAAGCCCAACATCCTTCCTGAATACCATGTAAGTCAGCTATCAAGATATCAACAAACCACTTCCAAGACGAATAATTTTTAAATTCCACTACAGCATAAGCAATGGGAAACATTTGATTGTTTCCATCTTTACCTACTCCAGACAACAATTGGCCACCATATTCTTCCAAAAAGCAGCCATCCAATCTTATCACAGGCCTACAAGTGGTTGCAAATGCACTCTTACAAGCCTCTAGGAATACATACACAAGTTCAAACACAGGACCATGAGGAGTTAAGTCACATTTGATCTTCACATCACTGTTTTTTTTTTTTTTTTTTTCTGTTAGCTCCGCAACATAACTTCTTAAATGTTTATACTGATCTCTGGTTGCACCTTCAATTTTTTCCATTGCCTTAACCTTTGTTTTGTATGTTTGATCCATACTCAACCTGAATCCCCATTTTTCTACAACATAAGCAACTAAGGCTTTTAGCTTTATGTACGGAGTATGCATTAATAAAGACATCAACCTTTTTTCCACCCACTCAAGTGTAGCCTGGCTGTTTCTGGCAGTTCTAAAGCAATAATGGTCATCCTTCAATGTCACTACCTGCCAATAAGTCACTTGAATGGACTTGCTGACCCGTAAGTAGAAGGGACAACCCTTTTGTTTATAGATAGCAATGACTCTTCTTGTCATTTTTTAACCTTGAGATAGGGGTGAGAATAGGCTAGGCCGGCCTACAGGGGCCTATGACTTGGCCTACATAAAGCCTAGCCTGGCCTGACCTATTTAATTAAAAGGTCAAGCTCAAGCTTTTTTAAAAGCCTATTAAATTAAATAAACCAGGCTTAGGCTTATTAAAAAGCCTTATAAGCCTGATAGGCCAACCTATATATATATATATATATATATATACTTATATTATTTTTTGGGTATAATTAATATTTTTTTTAAAAAAACTAGCAGATTTCATTCCTATAATTAAGTAAAATTTTAATTACAAGGTGTGAGTCAGGTGTATCCTTTTCACTTCAAGCTTTTTGATAGAGGTAATTAACATTCTGTGTTTAGCCTATTATAGATGGTATGTTATTTATTTTTCTTTTGGTAAAAAACAACTAGGAATATTAAAGATTTAATGTGAAGAAGACTTTTAAATAGGCTTTTAAATAGGCTACCAGGCCAGGCTAGGCTTTTAAAAAGGTCAGGCCGAGCCAAAATAAAAGCCTTTGATAGGCTATAGGCCAGACTCAGGCCTAAAAAATTAATCGTAGGTTATACTCATGCCTTTTAAAGTCTGACCTGGCCTGACCTATTCCCACCCCTACCTTGAGATTCTTCTTAGACATTATAACAAAGGTTTTGATAGCCTCTAGAATTTGTTTCTTAAACTTGACAACCTTACCTCAAACTTGACATCTTCATCATTTTCAGGCACCTTAAAACAAGGAAATATGACTTTTGGAGGACCTTCATCTTCATTTCCGCCTAGAGTATCCAACTCATCAGAATATCCAACTTCATCATCAAAATCAAAATTTGTTAACTCTACTTTATTAGTATCAAATGTGGGGTCACTACTCTGACTAAATGTCTTAGGGTCCAACCATTCTGTCCAATCTGAGCTTTCTTCAAAGTCACTATCTGAAACTTCACTACAATTACTGCTATCATCATCATCATCTTCCTCAGCCCCAACATCATCCTCCATCACACCCTCAACAACAACCTCCATCTCACCTAAAACACCAGCCTCATCTTCACCCTGCACCTGAACCTCGACCAAACCTTGCTCATCAAACAGAACCTCAGCCTCCACTTGAACCTCAACCTCATCTTCACCCTCCACAACTGCTTTAGCCTCCATTCCATCAATTACAACAACCTCATCTCCCTTAAAATCATTCAACTTTTTTTCAGATTTGTCAAACACCCATTCGTCCACATACACTTCAACCACATCAATATACGACATAGTCTCCACATCCCAACCCCATTCTTCTTCAACGATCTAACCATTGACATACACAGTAAATGAATTATAAATAAACATCCCTCCATGGTGAATTTTTAACCTCGTTGTTTGTTCTTAGGTTGGCCTGCAAAAAACATGAACAACAACAAAGCCCAAAAAATGAATAAAAACAACACCCACCAAAGGTTTTCAGAACAAAACAAAAACAAAAGCCAAAATCGGGACCACCACAACAAAAAAAAGGCATCATTCATGTTTCAAGATGAAACGATAACCAATGAAGGGTTTTTGATCAAAAAAATCAGCACACACCCTGTTAAAGACAAAATCGGGACCACACCACCAACAAAGACATAAGGGACCACCACAACAAAAAAAAGCACTAAACACCTCGTGGACCCTAAAACCTCAACACAAATTCACACTGGAAAACACTTTGTGGACCACATCAACAAACAAACCCCACAAATGGACCACAATTATCCGCCATTATAATATAAACAAAACTTCAATAAAATAACCTAACTTACTTGCAAATAAAAGACACTTCCATCTTCCTACGACAATGAACAACGACATTTCACGCACACGAACACCATCGTGAACAATCAACAACGACACCTCACGCACATGAGATTTCCATTACGGTTTGCGGTTCCAATTTCGGATTTTCAAGGAGCAGTTCTAAAACATAACTTCGATATTACCATTTAGGGTTGGGGTAAAAATGTTACTGGGTTAAAAATTGCGAACCCTTTGACGTACCTCTCAGACGTTGACACATGTCGGTCAACGTCAGTTGTTAACAGTCAACGTCCAATTCTGGACTGATGGACCAACATTGTGTGATTGGATAAAATAGGAGGACAAAATTCATCAATAATTTTAACGGAGGACCAAAATCAAGATTGGAAACAAAATGGAAAATCAAATTTACAATTTTTCCTTTTTGTATACCCCTCAGCCCCTACTTTTCCATGACCCTCTCTATCTCTTTATATATATATATATTAGTTTCTCTCTCTCTATACCCCTTGTTTGTTACTTTTTTTGAAAGGCTACACATTAACTAATAAGGTGAAAAAGTAATTAGTTGGAAAGAGATACTATGAGTTCCAAGAGTAATTTTGGTAAAATAATACAAATTGTTAACAAGTTTAATGTTATTAACTAGGTTAATCAACTATTTTTAAAGGGTGTGAATTAGTTAAAAGTGAAAGATGAAGTATTTAAAGTTTGATATGGGTGAACTTTGTATAGGTAGCTATATTCTTATATTTAAGTTGTATCTTATATATGTCAAAATGCAATATGTGTTACATATGACTATTTTGTTGGATTTAAAAATCTTTTATATGTAATTTTAAAGGTTGTGAGTGTGAGAATAAAATACAAAAAACACCTTATTGGTTGTGAGATCTCACGCCAAATTTGGTGTGAAGTGTTGTGTTGGTGGGAACTTAGGTCAATAATGCATAATGACTTAAAGGAACAAAAAAAAAAAAAAAAACACTGCATAATGACGTGAGAATGAATTTCCACCAATGGAGATGGCTTCTAAATATTGGATAGCAAGCTAAATGGGGGTGGCATGTTGCGTGGTTTGCAGTAGTATGGACAATATGACTGACTCAAAATGCAGGCACAATAACAAGTACAAGAAAAGAGATGAAAGATATTATAAAAGTTAATCAGGTATGCTCCTGGGAACAGAATAAGACAATGGGAGTATTTGCATACTGTCTTTCTAGCTAGTTGGATAAGTACCAAATGAGTTTGTAATCAAGAATATGAAAAAATAAATGATTAGTTCAACCAGAAATAATTAGCAAGTTGCAACTATGCATACTTAATCCCAAGGGGCAGGGTAGTTAGAAACATGACTAATTTACTCCAAGTCAATTATAAATTTATAATAACCCTGAAACTTACTTATGCATCATATACTCAATAATTTGGTTTATTAATGGACTGAAAATTTGTCAATTACTACAAATATGCTTCTGCATTTGTGAACATATGACTTGGCAGGAAGGATAATGCAGGTGCACATTTATGAAATTAATGGCAGTATAAGCTCAAAAGCAAGAACGTTGTGAAGATGAATTCCAGAACCCACATAACACTTAAGATAGGGACAATTCAAATGAAGCCTTTGGTAAAGACAATCACTTTGGTTAAATAAATCTGGCAAAATAGAATTTATTGTTTTATAAGGACTAGGAACGTTAATGAATTGTAACCAAGAAATCAGAGAAGGTATTAATTTACATTATCTTTTGAATAAGAAAATTGGTATTGGAGCACATGGCCGGTTTAACATCTGGAGCTTGCAGCAGATCCAATTCTCAACACACAATCTACCAGCAAAAGATTCAACAACTTCCAACTCTTCCCTGGAAACAAGTCAAATCATTTTTGTTTAGGAAGATTTTTATTGTTGGAAGAGGATAAATACTAGGAAGACTTTCACTAATGAGCCATGAGCAAACCATATAAGTTACATTTTAACCCAAAATCTTAAAGCCCATGTTTATGAGTCTTATCCTCACTTATATGGTACTCAACCTCTCCATTTCTACTCGATGTGAGATTTTACCTCACAGTTATGTTCCAACACATATTGATGTATAAAACCTTGAAAATGCAATGTAGATGAAATCTAAAAAGTTTTCAAAAAAAAATATGATGACCACAAAATCATGCAAGCTAGCTCGCCTGGCCTGTATAAAACAGGAAAAACTATTTCAATATATCTTAATGAACTAATTGAGATGCTTAAGGCTTCACTGAAGCTAGTTATGCTTCAAAAAGTCATAGATAATTCAAAACATTGATGGAAAATTGGCATATTGGGCACTTCAAAGATATATTAATGACACAAAGTAAAGGGTTAGAATTATCACCTTCCTCCAGGGTGCCCAACATAAACCACTATGCTGATAAGCCCACCTGGCATTAGAATTCTCTTTGCAGCTTCCAATGCTAGTAATGTTGTTTTTGATCTTGTTATTATCTCTTTGTCACCGCCTGGAAGATAACCTAAGTTGAATGCAACAAGCCTATGCAGAATATTAAGATAGAAACAAGCCTTAAATGTTCAGGAAATTGTATCCATAGCTACTCACCATGATATGTAGTTTTATAATAATAAATACATAAATGCAATCATTATTCAGGGTTACAACTAATATTGATAATCTTTGTACCAATGTAATGTTTAAGTAGACGCTAAACTGATGGTTAGGCTTGTAAATCAACATTCAAAATTACTATTTTTTTCTAGTTTTGTATTCATATTCAATTGATGGAAACATGAAAAAAAAAAATTTAACATAAAATTCTTAGGCTATCTTATTCTTTGAAAATTGTTTGGGTAGTATCCTGTATTCCTGTATGATTATTGCAATCCACTGAGCTAATAAGAATGACACAATCAATCATTAATCAACAATAATATATGATTAGCTCCATATGGACTTTATCAAATGTGAGTTTACCAACCTAAATCTATAATCAAATCAGCCATTAAAGCCTGACCATGAAAGTGGAATGGCATGATATGAAAATTTTATATTAATTCATTGTAAATTTTGAGACATATCTGTTTAGCCTTGAATAAGATTCATGCAGATGAGACAAAGTCGGAATAAAGATAAAAGTTATAATTCTGTTTTCAATAAATCTATAAAATGAAGAATATAATTAAATTACGAGTATACCCCAGTCCTAGTCTCCAACATGATAAGCAAAATCACTTTAGTTCCTAACTCTACATAATCCTTACTTTAATCCTTGACATTGCCAAATGTCATTTATTTGAGTCCTTTTCTCCCCTTTATTTTCCACAGTCACTTCATGTAAATAAAGAACTAAAGTGAATGATGTTTTGCAAAGTTAGAGACAACAGCAATAATTTTATAAATTCAAGGACTAAATTGATAAATGCTTACAATTTTAGAGACTAAAATAAGGGTTTACTAAAGAAATTAACTGCACCAGCTATTTATTATCATTAGCTTCTAAACACAAAGTAGGAACAGGGGAATGAGGTTAAGTTCATGAAGCGAGTACCTAAATGAGGCATTCCTTGGAACAGCATTCTCCATTTTACTATGGCAGATATTGAAGAGCTTGACAAGTTGTTTCTGCATGTATTTTGAAATTATTGTTGGTGACATGAAAGTTCTTAATTGTTGTCAAATTAACTACACCAAAAATAAAAGGCTCTAGGCCAGTTCAAGTGCCAAGACTACAGCAGGATCAAGTGTTATACTAGTAACTTTGTGTGCGGCTATATAACAAACTATTTTATACAATATTTTTCACCAATTCAAAGTTGAAACTATTTGCTCGTTTATAGTCCTGACCTCATTGGGATTAAGTGATTCTTCCAGCAAAAGTGAAGTGTTATCTAAAGCATCTTTTTGAATGTCCAATGCATATACACAACCATTATGAGAATCATCAGCAACCAAATTAAGCATTGCTAAGGTGTCAAAACCATTGCCACAAGTGGCATCAATGACAGTGTCTCCTTTCTGAACAACATGTTTCCACACCCTGGTAGGAACAAGAAATATAGCCATTATCAAGGCTAAATCTATATAGATAAATATGAGAATAATAACAAGTACAAGTAGCAGGCCTGCCGAATAGAGTTCTGTAACAAAATGGAATATGTTTACTTTTAACTCAACGAAAGCACCTTTTATAAGCATGGAAACTGAAATGGATATAGCAGAGGCCATCCAAATTATATAACAAAGAGAATTTTGCCACAAATTATTAGAATTTTAGACTACAAAAAGTTAAATTGCTCAGCATTTTGTGACTCTGTGATACAAATGCAGCATAAGATCAATTCCAAGTCTAACACTCACGTAAATAATCATAATGAATCATATACAATGTAACTTTCTAGTATCAGGCTCTCGTAAAACATCCGCCTATGCATACCTTAAAATTAAAAATAAAAATTATTTATATGATTATTTGTGACAACAAATAAAGCTGACATAATAGTTCTATATTAGCATATCAGTATCAGCCATGGTTGAGAAAAAGAGAAAAAAAAAAACAGCATGTACAAAAAATTTGAAATTTTAATCTGCCCCTCTATTAGAAGAAACAATAACAACTCAAAATTGAAAATAAGTCCTAGACAACAAACTGACTTTTCCCCCCAAATACTAACCTGAAAAATGGAAAAATCAAGCAGAAATTTTGAAAACAGAAGCATTTCAATTTTCAATTAGTACATACATGTGAGCAATGTCAGTTGCCCTCTTCTTCCCAAAGAGATAACTCACCAAAGCATCCTCCAATCCTGCAAAACATGGCAAGGGAATGAGTACAAGATTATGCATATGGGTTCATGTCAGTGTCACAAAGGCAACATTGTTTTTAGCCTAAATGGAAATGGGTACCTGAAAAGGGAGAATCTTTGGGGAAGGAAGAAGAAAAAGAAGAAGATTGGAGGTCACTGGCAACTGAAAAAATCCCATTTTGCTTAATGGGTTTCTCATAGCAGCAACTAAGAATTTTGGAGGTGTTGCTTATTAGGGTGTTGTTGTTGAGTATTTGATGAGGAACCAAAAACAAGGATCTTCGCGAAGAACATGAAAGGGTGTTGTGAGTGGCTAAAGAAGAGAACCAAAGCCTCAGGGACAACATCAGCTAGTTTGTCTGACTTTCAACCAGAGGAATACAGTGAACAGAAACACCTTACTGGTTCTCTTTGGAATTAAAGAACCAATGGCTAAATTATGGATTTGTCCGTCTCAGGCAATGTTATGAAAACTGCCGCGTGATCCATTCATTGGTCGAAACACTGAGTCAATAATGAGATAGAAGTTTAACCAAGTCAATTATTAATTCGATTAATCCAATTTATAAATTAAAAAATTAAAATATATAATATAACTAATAAAATATTATTATTTCAGATTTTTATGCTCTAAAATTAAATATATTATCATGATCAAATTATAAAAATTATATAATCATTTATTATATAAATTATTTTGTGCATATTGTCATTAAATAATTAAGAAAACTTTTATTTTTCTAGGATTAAATATAAAAGTTATCGGATGATTATAAATGAATTTGATGAAAATGTATAAAACATATAAATATTATACCATATCATGATCAATACATAATAATTAGTTATTATATATTGTTATCAAGAAAAATAAAATAATATTATAAAAGCATATTATGTTATTCAATAATTAGTTATTAACAATTTAACATATTTTAGGAACTAAAAAAAACCAACCAAGTAAAGTCGGACCAACTTGGCTCGAGTCATTGGGTTTCATCAAACTCAACTGGGTCAAATCGGATTCTTTGCATTTTCGATCTTGTGTCTTAATCAGATCGCCCTAGACACAATAAAATCCTACAATTTTTAATATAATAATTATTATTAGTTTTAGTTTTAAAAAATATTAGTGTAAGAGTTTGTTTGAATTAAAATGATTATGATAATATATATATATATATATATATATATATATATATATATATATATATATATATATATGAAATACTTGTATTATGATATATTAAATATCGTTGAAATCATTGAATGAATAATAACTATGTCTATTTTAATTACTTTATTTAAAATTGATTGAGCTAAACAATTGTTTTATCGATGAAAAAGATTAGGTGTTTGATATAAGATTAATGAGACTATTTTATAATTATAAAAGAAAGTGTGACATCTTCATATCATAATTAAAAGGATTAAAAGATTATTATTGTATAGATAATTATTGTATAATAATATAACATTGTATATCTAGTTTGAATAAGATATTTGTTATATTTAAATTTGTGATGATTGAGAATGATTTAAATCTTATCATGTTTTATCTTAATATATCTTGAAAGAAAATAAAATATTAGATAATTTTAATAATTAGATAAATTCATATAATTGAGTAGAAAAAAATGAAGAAAGATTTGATTAGCCAAATCTACTGAGAATATATTTCATGTGATTCAATCTTAAATCATATATTTTTTTTATTACATAAGGATAAGCAATTATCTTCTCCTAGAATTTTATAGGTTGTCTTTCTCATAAAACAAACAAATTTGTAGATAATATAGGATTGAGAAGAAAGAAGAGTAGGAGGTAAGACTTCATGAGGACTGAATGTCATAACTTTGGGTCTAGAGGAATTGAATCAAGTGCATTTGTATATATTGAATAACACTAAGGAAGTTGTGTCATACATAATTAGTCACAAAACCTTAGTGAAGGAAAGTAACCAAAAAATGACCAAGAATAAATTTTTTAGTCCTCTTCGACATAGACAATGAAAGTGATGACAATGCTTCTGGAATGTTTAGTGACGACAATGCTTTTGGAATTTTAAGGAAGTTAGCAAATGAACCTAAACGAAATGTTTGGACTTGGCAGGGATACAATATCAATAAGTATTCATTCTACACCAAATCACAAGATGACAAGAATACAATGCAAAGTAGTGTGGTTAGTCTTAAGGCTGAATCCCAACATATTGCTACTGTAAATGATGACAATCCCCGTCTGACATCCATGCTTTACTTGGAAGTCATTGAAGAAATTTGGGAGCTTAATTATGTTAAATTCAATGTGTGTGTTTTTAAGTGTAAGTGGGTTGATAGCAATATCAGTGTGCGAACCGATGATTTTATATTTACTTTGGTATATCTAAAGAAACTTGCTTATAAGAATGAGCCTTTCAACATGGCAGAACAAGCCAAACAGGTGTTTTAGGTCCTAGATCCTTGTGATGAAAGGTAGTCAGCGATTCTATACAAAAAAAACCATTGGTGTTAATCTTGAAGATGATGATTCAACCCTTCCTACTTGTCACACTCCTTTCTCCACACACATGCGTACCATCAATTGAGAAGATGAAATAGGCGACGTACATGCAAATTGTAATGATCACGATGAAAGGAAATTAATTAACATCATATAATGTAATCATTTTTTATGTATACTTGTTTCCATATTTACAATTGCATAACTTATAATACTTTTTGAGTTGAATTTAATTAATGTTGTCTTAATAGGCACATAGCTACACCACTGAGATCCCCTCTTCCTAAGTCATCCATCACTTTCACTGTCTATGTCGAAGAGGACTAAAAAAGCCACATGGCTCAAATCATTGTCTGCCAGACCTGTGGGGGTAGAGAGATCATTGGTTCATGTGGATCCTACCACTAGGAAAGCTGATGGTCCATTCAAAAAGAAATTAAGGACCTATTTGGGGGGTCATCGCTTGAGACAAGTTGGATGCTACATATGTTAATTGGAAACAGGTTCCTACAACTCATAAGAATTTGATTTAGGAGGACATTCATGTATTTCAATTAAACATTGTATGTTATGGTAATAGGATGTATTAAACCAACACATTTTTTTATTCACTAATTCTTACATGTCATTTTGTATCTAAGGCTGAATTTGATATTCCTAAAGCATTCGATAGAAGGACGAAGAAGAAAATCCTCTAGACTATAGGAAAGCGTTGAAGGCAATTTAAGTGCGATTTGACCTCTAAATGGGCTTTAGCAGAAGGCAAGGATGACGATGATGGAAAAGTCTGTGAGAAGTATAGTATTAGCAAAGATAAATGGAACTGATTTTGTTAAAGTCCTAGAGACCCTTCATAAGAGGTTAGTTATGGTTGTTGTTTTGAAATTAACATTTATAATTGATTTCAATATTTTTTTTAACATATTGTCTAATTCTCAAGGATGTTAGAAAGAATGCGCAATCCATCCAAAAACAAAGCAGTGCTCCTAAAGTGTTGTCTCGTAGGGGTTATGACTTTTTTGAACAAAAGTTAATGAAGGAAAAACAAAAGAAACAATAGGAGTAAGCAGCCCAGAAGAAACGATAATTGGAAAATGATAATTATTTACTTCATAACTATTTTCATTTGTTATAGTTGTTATTATTTACACTATTTAAGTTATGTTTTATTATATGATGTAAATTTTTACTGATCCAAAAAGAATAAAGGCAATTGGCATTCAGTAGGTGAAATGTTTACTAAGAGTTAGAAATGAAGCACTAAGTGTTTCAGTAATTTTAGAATTGTTAGAGTTATGTTTAACTTAGGTTATAGATGATATTTATGTATTGAGATTATTGTATTTATTCAACAATAATTTAAGTATAATATATACTGCTTGAATTGGTTTGGTTCTGGCCTGGATTGGTTCTGCTTTTAATTTGCAGGTTTGGATTCATTTAATAAACAAACAAAATATTACAAAAAAATAATGCAAAAAAAATATCAATTATGTTAAAACAAATGTTCTATTGTGTTATACAACATCGATTTTGATCAAAATTGATGTTGTAAGTATTATACAACATCGATTTTGACAGAATCAATGTTGTATGGTGCATTACGACATCGATTTTTCTTGAACCGATGTTGTTTTTACTTTTTTTGGCTATTTACTACTATGTAACATCGCTTTTGGGGATAATTAATGTTGTATAATGAATTTCAACATTGATTTATATAACCAATGTTAAAAATGGTATACTTTTAACGATGATTATTTTAACATTGGTTCAAAATCAATGTTAAATGTCCATAAAAATGTTAAAGGTCAATTTTATAGTAGTGAATGTTTTTAATAGTTACCACATTAGATAAGGTTGCCTCCCCCACAAAAAGAGTGTCGTCCGCATATTGCAATAAATATACTTGCACATCCTTATCTCTCACACAAAAACTAGAGAAGAGGTTCTTCTCCATAGCTTCACTCATGATTTCACATAAGCCTTCCACAACAATAGTAAAAAAAAAGAGTAAATGAATCTCCTTGTTTGTACCCCTTCATCACTTGAAACTCACCTATGCAACTTCCATTCACCAATATCGATACCTTACTACTCATCAAGCACGACCCTCTAATCCACATAATTCACTTTTCTTGAATTCCTAACCTTTGAAGAATATATAACAAAAAATCTCAACATACTAAATCATAAGCTCTCTCATAATTAATCTACCTAGAAAATAAAACACTTTTTGTTCTTCCTTCTTGCCTCCTCAACAACTTCATTAGCCACTAGCACACTATGTAACAAGTATCTCCCACCCAAAAACACACTTTGCCTTTGATCTATAACTCCGCTTAATACTTTTTTGAGCCTATTAATTTGAGAGGATGTTAGCCAATATCTCCCACCCAGAAACACACTATATATTGCCGTATACTACTTAGTTTGAGGTATTGTTTTCTATTCTTTTATAGCAAAGATTAAGCTACTAATTAGTTATGCACATTGTTTTAATCAAAAAGACAAATTTTATTAAAAGAGTAAAGGAGTATTTTAACCATTAAACATACATGCATGAAATCCTTACCTTAACAAATTAGAGTCTATTTGCTAAAACATTGTTTCAAGCATTTTAAAGGACCAACATTCCAATCACAAAGTAAAATATCCCCTTTCAAACCTAGCACACCATCGGTTCTTAGTGGAAAGAAGCCACACGTTAAACTTTTTTGTTTTGTTTTGTTTTAATTAATTAATTAAACTTTAGCACAATCCGTAGGAGCAAAAGAAACTTTTTTCCCCTCGAGATCGTACTCCACTTGAAAATCATACTGTGCAATACTTCCAAAGAGGGAAATCCCAATTCCTGAGCTGGGCACCACCGCCAAGCAAAGTATGTTGCTATCTGTGAGCGGAATAAGAACATTCTTAGGCCTCAGTGCAACACTAGCTCCAGTAAATTGAAACGCAATATCAGGGATAGCCAAGTTGGCACGATTTGGAAAACAAGTCTTTAGGGGTGATGGAAGATCTTGCAGCAACTTAACACCAAGGGTTTCTTGCAACGAAGCCACAAAGTTGTTGTAAAAGGTGTTTTCAAGATACGTCAAGGGTGTCCCCGAATCAATGACTATGTTGCCATCAGTTTGACCCGTTGACACCACCTTTTGTCCAATGGTGACGGCTTCAAGGTTGAGGAAGTAATAGGTAGGCAAAGAGGGTTTGATTATGAGGGGAGTGGACACAACCCCATTTGTAGTTATTATTGCTTCGCTCCCAAATTTCAATTTGCTGGTGGAGGTTGAATCGTAAGGAAGCAAACAATAGGAGAATTTGTGACCAATTTGAGCTCCTAGTTGTGACACTAGCGACAATGGTCCTGCACCAAGACCCGCTATACCCATGACTTTATTGCTAGTATAAATTGTGAAATTATTGTCCACTCCACACCCGAAAATAGTGTTAGGAAATGAAACAGTTTGTGCACCACCCGTGGAACCAAAACTTAGGGTTTCGGTGCCCAGTATTCCAACGGAGAATGATTTGTCACCGTACATGATTCCATATATGCACTGACCTAGTTTTCCACAATCACGTTGGCTAGGTTGGAGTAATGTGCAAGGTTGTGAGTCACATGTCGCATACTTGTAAGTGGAAGATTTGAGGGGTTCAAACAAAGGAGTTTCTTGGGGGAAGCAATTATGACAGGGGGAACATTGCAGCCAAATGAGACTACTCCCTGTGTCTACCATAGCAAGCCTTTCCACGGGAGGGGAACCGATGTAAAATCTCATTAGGTATTCACCTTTGTCTGGGATTAGAAGAGATTCGGGTAGTTTGTTTTCATCTAGAAAATGGGATACTCGTTGTAATCGAGACATGGAGCGCAAGGCAGCGTTTATGATGCGTTCTGATGGGGTGAGTGAAGGATTGTAAAAGGGTGATGAAGGTGAGTCACGGTGGATAAGGTCAACGCTGAAGCCCCTTAGGCCTTCACGGGCTTCTCTAGAGGATAAAGTAGAAAGTGAGAATAAAGCTAAAATCATGAACACCCAAGGATGCATGTTGGAGAAATGTAATTTTACAGAAGTAATAAAGGATAAAGGGGAAGCACGTTGAAGTGGCTCTATTTATAGATTTTTTGAGTTTTGCAATATATAGACTTTTGGTTATTGTTTTGGACAAAATGAGGTGAAACTCAGAATTTATGAGTTGAAAAAGGAGAATGTAATGGACATGTCCAATTTATAAGTTTTTAATTATTTGAAGGTAATTGGGTTTAATTTTACCCTTTTAATATATATCAAATTATAAAAATAATAAATGAATAATAAAAGATCAAAAGCATAAATGCTACAATTTTCACCATTCCTAAAAGATAATAATCATCATTAAAATATTGTATATAACAGAAATAAATTAGAAAAGAAAACTAACCTCACTCTTAAATACCGTACGTAAACAAAAATATATAACCTTTTCGGACTGTGAACGATGCATGTTTCATGATTATTAAACAATTAATTTCTTCATTGCCCCCTATTGAGACCGAAAACCATTTCTCATATGTATTAAACAATTTCTCGTTAGGCCTCTATGTTGAGACACAAAACCATTTCTTGCGGTTATGATTATCAAACTTTTAAGTTAATTCGTTAATTCTTATGAATTTACTTATTCTTTTTAAATAATTTTTTTTAATAACTTTTGAGTAGACTTTATAAACATAAACTCGGTAAGTTTTTTGAGGATTTTTTTTTTCATGTATGGATATGAAGAAAAGAATCATGAATTTTGTGTTGGATGGAGTAGAGGTGCCGTGGAGTTGGGTTTGGTAACATTTGTTAACAAGCAATAGCAACATTTGTTGAAATATTATATTTAATAACCAATAGCAACATTTGTTATAATAAATGTTAACAAAAACTGTATTTAATAAACAATGGTAACATTTTTAAAAATGTTACCCAATGGAATTTTTTTCCAAAAGGGTTTTTTTTTCATTGGGTTACAATTTTAATTTTGAAGTCGTAAAAAATATTATACTAAAATTATAAAATTATTTACGATTTTAGTTAGAAAATTAAAGTCGTAATAGATATTATAATTTCTAAGTCAAAACCTGTCATGACTTATTTCTTTTAGTAGTTAATTTAAAATCAATTTCATATGAAAAATACCCAAAAAAAAATCCCTTTTGAGTAAAAAATCCCCATAAATGTTGCAAAATGTGTAATTTGTAGTAGTGGGTATACAGCTAGCTAGCCCTTCCTAAAGACACGAAGGAGCACTTCATGCAACATAGTTTACTGGGGATTAACAAAAAAAAGTAACAAAGCATGGTCGTGTTGTGGGTGCAACAGCACGATCCATATGGAAGCATAGAAATGAGGTGTTCAGAGGATCAATGCCTGGATGAATATCTCTTTTTAAGATTGGAGCACAAATCCAATACTGTGTTTGAATTATGTGAATTCCTGAAACAAGGTCTGAAGGGTATAGCATCTGACTAGAGTATCACAGTATAAGAATTAAAAATCTGTTACTTGGTTGTACACCATTTCAATGGCAGTGATGTGAAGGATGGGCATCTCAATCAAAGGCGCCACAACGGATGGCATGGGAGTATTTCTGGTTTGGTTAGAATATGTGAGGGGTTCTTTGATAACCTTAAGTTATTGATGCTGGGATAGGATGTCTTATGCTTGCTGTGACCACATTAGCCAATTAATGATATTTGAACATTATTATTTTAAACATTTTATTAACATTTTTTATTTCTTTTTTGTTATTATATCATATTATCATATCACTTATTATATCTATTTGCATTTTTTTCCTATGCAAATGTCTACATTAATTGTCTGCAGCTGGTCTTGGGGTGACAGATCACTTTCTGAATAGCAGCTATTTTCGTGGGATTGGATAGCTCGAGTAACGTATCTACTTGGGTCTTGTATACAAGTTTTGGGATCTTGGGATTTTGTATTTTACTTGCTCTCATTTTACCCTTGAACTTACACTTACATAAATGAAAAAATATAGATGTACACTTTCGGAGAAAGATAAAAGTGAAAAAGTATAGATTTTATAGGTAATATAATTTAAGATATAGAGATAGAAAGAAAGGTAAGATATTTGTTAGGTGTATAAAAAATATTGATGTCCATATATATATCATCATCACTCTATATAAATATATCTTTCTTTGACCGAATAAAAAAATCGTATATCTATAGCTCAGATTGAGGTACCAATCATGTACAATAAATACAAGACATTTTTACCATAAGAATTCAAGAAGTATTTTAACCGGTACCCGTACAGCAAATCCCAGCCCTAACAAAGTTTATTTGCTACAAACATTGTTTCAAGCATTTCAAAGGACAAACATACCTATATATCATAGAAAATAAAATATCCCCTTTCGAATTTAGCAATGAATCGGTTATTATTGAAAAGAAGCAACAAGTTAAACATTTTCTTTAATTTCTTTTATATATTTTAATTAATTAATTAATTAAACTTTAGTGCAATCCGTAGGAGCAAAAGAAACTTTCTTCCCTTCGAGATCGTACACCACTTGAAAATCAAACTGTGCAACATTTCCAAAGATGGAAATTCCACTTAGTGAGCTTGGCACCACCGCCAAGCAAAGCATGTTCCTATCTTGCAACTTAATGAGAAGGTTCTTAGGCTGCAGTGCAACACTAGCTCCGGTAAATTGAAACGCAATAACAGGAATAGTCATGTCACGATATGGAAAACAAAACTTGAACGGAAATGGAAGATCTTGCGCTGACTCAACACTAAGGACTTCTTGCAACGAAGCCACAAAATTGTTGTAAAAGGTTTGTTCAAGATACGTCAACACCGTGCCTGAGTCAATGATTATGTTGCCATCGGTTCGACCCGTTGGCACCACCTTCTGTCCAATGGTGACGGCTTCGAGGTTGAGGAAGTAAAAGCTTGGAAACAAGGGTTTGATTATGAGGGGGGTGGACACAACCCCATTTGTGGTTACTATTGCTTCACTCCCAAATTTCAATTTGCTAGTGGAATTTGAAGAAAAAGGAAGCAAACAATACGAGAATTTGTAACCAATTTGAGGACCTAGTTGTGACACTAGTGACAATGGTCCTCCCCCAAGACCCACTAAACCTGTGACTTTGTCACTTGTATGAAATGTGAAATTATTGTACACTCCACACCCGAAAATAGAGCTAGGAAATGAAACGGTTTGTGCATCACCCGTGGAACCAAAACTTAGGGTTTCAGTGCCCACTACTCCAACGGTGAATGATTTGTCACCATAACTGTAACTATATATGCACTGACCTACTTTTCCACATTGACGTTGGCTAGGTGGAACTGATGTGCAAGGTTGTGAATCACATGTCGCAGCCTTGAATGTGGAAGACTTGAGGGGTTCAAACAATGGGGTGTCTTGGGGGAAACAATTTTGGCAAGGGGAACATTGTACCCAAATGAGATCACTTCCTGTGTCTGCAATAGCAAGCCTTTCCACGGGAGGGGTACCAATGTATAATGTCATGAGATATTCACCATTTTCTGGGATTAGAAGAGATTCGGGTAGATTGTTTTCATCTAGGAAGTGTGATACTCGGTTTAATCGAGAGCTGGAGCGAAAGGCAGCGTTTGTGATGCGTTCTGATGGAGTGAGTGAAGGGTCGTAAAAGGGTGACAATGGTGAGTCACGATGGATAAGGTCGATGCTGAAACCCCTTAGGCCTTCACCGGCTTCTCTAGTGGATATAGAAGAAGGAGAGTATAAGGCTAATAACATGAACACCATGAACACTAGAGGATGCATCTTGAGGAAATGTAGATTCAAAGAAGTAAATGATAGACGGGGAGCACGTTGAACTGTGTCTTTTATAGATCTTTGAGTTTTGCATTTAGTTATGTCTTCATGTCTGATTGGGGCCAAGTCAACCTGAGCAAGTAATGGCTTTATGTCTCAACTAAGAGACCTAATGAGAGATTGCTTAATACTTATGAGAAATGGTTTTCGGTCACACTATGGGGACAATGAAGAAATTAATTGTTCAATTATCATGAGTTATGCATCCGGTCTCAGTCTCAAAAGGTTATATGCATACAGAGTTTTTTTTTATTATTGGTTTTAATACCTTGTTACTACAATATAATTTTTTTAAACAACTACAATATAATTGAGGCGCATGAGCTTCTACCGTTGAGTGTAGAGATTGAGACGCACCATTGTGCAACATTAGGAAAGAAAAAAAAGTTTGTACCAAATGTTTGTTGGAATTTGGTTTCTAATGAGATGATACATTTTCCTTAGTTTCAAATAATTTAAAAGTAATGTTTTCATTAATGTTTATTGACTTGTATTGTTAAAAAAGATACATAGTGATTAACTATTGGAGGTAAAAAATTTAAGTATGAGAATTGAATGAATTTAAACAAAAACATGATAGAGAAGTTGTGTTTGAGTTGATTTGATTCGGAGAGACAAAACTTAGAATATGAAGGCTATTTTTTTAAGATAGATAGTTGAAGTTATATGCTCCTAGGAAAGCTGAAAAAATTAGCAATTGAAGGCACACACTTTCAACCAAGTTCACAAAAACAACTATCAACGATTTTTTGACAAAGAACATGAAGATACAGGTGTCATCATCATAGATAGTTAGTTTGAATAAGTTGTATACTTGTACGAGCCATGTAAATTGACTATTTGATAAGAGAATACTCTTGAAAATAAATATAAAAAGAAAGGAACTTGATCCTAATCATCACCTGTTCATAGAATCAAAGTTATCAAAAGGAGCGTGACCATAACCGCGACCTGCCGGTAGGACCAATACTATCAGTTCTTAACCCAAGAACAAAGGAAAAAGCTCTAGTAATAAAAAAAACTCTCAAATTTCATTAATCTTCCAATTCTGTCAATAAAATATTTAAGGAGTCTATTTATACTCGTACTAATAATCCTAATTTAGGCCCAATGTTCAATAACTCATCTAATAATTAAAAGACTTTAAAATAGGTTGTGAATGTTGGGCTTAATTATTATTTAATCAACCCAATATTAATAGTCCACCAAAATTGATCAACTCAGCCCATGTATGCTTCTTGTCTTGTAAATTGCGCTTCTCAAAGTGATTCTTCAAGTTGGTCTCAAAGCATCTTCATTAATTTGTAGGAGAGTGACCCAATTAGGTACAACCCATAATTCACATTGGTCTTCTTTCTCTTTGATCTTTAGAATCAGGCCTTGCAATATTTGTTTCATCCTTTTAGTCTTGGACCTTATCATAGGGCCTCCAATCTAATAATTGTTGTGTATAGGTATATTTTAGGATTAAATCATGTAAGAATTGTTAATTTTCCTCTCTTATTTCTTCCTTTGTGTGTGAATAATTGGAATTTTAATACCATTTAAGTTTTTGTGTAGGAAATGTTCAAGTTTGTGAATTTATAGTGCTTGGTGAATAATTGTCGCAGAAAAACTAAATAAAGCCCGAGAAAGCAAATTGAAGATATGAAGTTGTTCGCTCAATGCTACCCAGTTGCTTAGCAGGCAGAATACGCTTAGCGCCAAGAAGTATGAAGAAGTCTGATACGTGAAGGCGCACTTAGCGCAAGTCACGCGCTGAGTCTGAGATTACCGCCATATTCGCTAAGCGTGACAATCGCACTTAGCGCGAAGGTTGCGTGAAATCCAAACTAAATTGCACCTATAAAAAGAGGAGGATGGGAAGGAGAAAAGACACACAACTACACATAATATTCAAGAGAATACAATTTCTTATCGAAGGCAAAGACTAGAAGCAGGAGAATTAATCATTAGGAGTCATTCATTCCCTCCATTCCCTTTCTTACTCATTACCCTCTTGCAAGTGTAAAGCCTTTAATGACAATTAGAGGCTAAAACCCCTTTTGTTGGGAGCTTAGCAGCCAACTGCTCTCGATGTAATTACTTTTTCTATCTATTTAATATTATTACTTTTTCATTATCCTTTTTGTGCTTTATTTCATTATTTATGGTTTGATCACTCATATGCATGGTAAGTTTTAGGGGTGACATTAGGAAGTGTTATTCTCTAATATAACTAGAAAATGATATCTAAATAGTTCATCTCTAGGGATAGAATGATTTTATTTAGCTTGTTATACATATATATTCTTAATGCAATTTAACTGTTTTATCTCTTAAAGGGATTTGAGAGAAAAAAATAGATAAATTAAGCTCTTTCACTTGAGAAATCATGGTTAAAGTATATAAGTAGATGCAGATGATAATTAGAATAATCTTAATTAGAGAAAAATCATTAACATTACATTAAGAGTAACTCTGGTAGGTTAAGCCCCCAACATTCTCATCTTCTGAATTAATTTTTGCTTCTAATATTGGCTTCTCCTATCTTGTATGTTTTAACTAATTAATTTAATTTTATGTTTGTTTTTTCTCTCTTTTTTATTTTAATTTAATTTTATGTCAATTTATTTTACTGTTCCTTTCACAACCTTTTAAACCAATTTAATTATTGCTTGAGAATTTTATATTAATTTATCTAAATACAAACAAAGTCCTGTGAACTTGACATTCAAACTTCTGTTTTAACTTTACTATTTGTATACATTAGTGCACTTGCCAATTGATCAACACAATCTCATGTAAAGGATCATTAGACGGGTTGGTTGCAACTCTATCATTTCTTCCCTCTTCAAAAGGATTCGTCCTTGAAACTGATTCGTTACCTACATCAAAATAAGATAGATCAGCCACATTAAAGGTGCACTAATATTACCATATTCTCTTGGCAAGTCCAATTTGTAAGAATTGTCATTTATCTTTTCTAGAACTTGAAAAGGCCCATCTCTTGATTGCAACTTAAATTTTCTTTGAGTACTAACACTACAGTAGAATGGGCAATGGGTGAGTTGCTTCACAACCCAAATATTATGTGAAAAGCATAAGCAGAGCTAGAGAAAGCTATTGGCAAAGGTAACCTTGTGGAAGTCAGACATTGCTAGCTAGACTCCCTTACTTGCAAGCAATAGTGAAAGAGACTTTCAGGCTGCACCAAGCAGTTCCACTACTCCCTAGAAAAGCTGAAGTGGAGTTGGAGATGCATGGCTACACAGTTCCAAAGGGGGAAGATGAATAAGTAATGGGTTCGAGTGTCTGTATGCTTGAGAAGAAAAAGATAAAAAGTAATTAAGTCTTTTAGTTATCATCTAATGAAGTTACTTCTAAGGATCAATAAAATATTTTATGAGGAAAAAATTAATACTTTTTATATTTTTCTAAAACCTTAAACATATTTTACCAAAAAAAAACATACTTGTCTGTCACACTTACTAACATGATAAGTGAATTGGTTAAGGTAGCTGTTATAACATCATTTAACATTACTTGGCTGTAGACAAAAAAACTTCCTATTTTATAGAACCAAACAGTTGTTTAAGTCTATTTAATAATAAGTTATTGTACAAAAGTTATTTATACACTTGATTATGAAATTTATTGAAAAAGTAAAAAAAAAGAAGCTTATTTTGATTTTTTATTTGTAAAATTAATTGAAACATAATTTAATAAGATTTATAAAATTAAAATAACTCACTTTTACAAACTCGAATAAAGGGGAAAAAACTTACTCAATTTTTTAATTTTTATTTTTCTTAATAAAAAATGGGCCCAACACATTTTCTAAATATTAAAAATCTAAAAAAAATTAAGCAACTAAAGTCTTGTTTGGAGTAATTTTAAGTTTTAATGTTTTTGAAAACTAAAAATAGTTTTTAGGTTTTTAATTTTCATCTTTGTTCTTATCAAATTTACAATGTGGCCCTTTGCTGATTACCGAGCAGCACTCAAAATCTTTGTTTTATTTTGAGGGTCAACGTTCAGCGAAGTGTATACACTTTTTAGTTACTCGAATGTTGTTCAATGAAATGTAGAAATTAATTTTACAACTAAAATAAAAGGAAGTAAAAAAAGTGAATATTAAAATAATTTAAGAAAATAAAATGGAAAATTCCTTGAAGCAGTTACTTAATTGCTTAATGTATTATTCTTGTACCGAAAGTCTCTCCTGTGTTTACCATATAGTCGTCTCAATTATTAACCGCTTCCTTAAATATCTATCTCTCTGTTTGACTGGGTTTTTCTTTTTTTTTAATAAAAGCAATATATGTGTATGAGCAAAGAGAAAAATCACAGGAATGATAAAGAATGGAGAGAGAGAAACACACAAATATTGATACATCTCACAAGGTACTAGGTTTTAGTGAGTGTCGTGAATAAAAAGTTAATAATCTTCTACTTTTTTTAGGTTCATTCTACCTATAGCTTGTTCACCTAGTTACACAATCAAAACTTGACTGTGTGTAGGAAGAAACTCATATATGTTTTAATCACAAATCGGTAAAATTGGGATGGCATATATACCTTTGCTACAATTCGTTGTTTCACGGAGTGCTGATAACATTATTTGGTATTCATTGAAGTAGGGGTGCTTTTAAAAATCCTCAAACCTAAAAAATAGTAAAGGAATTTTTTCTCTAACAAAATAGAATAGTAAGAATATTTTTAAAAATAATATTCATAAAATATTGTATTATTTATATGTGATAAATATTATTATTTAAAAATAAAAAAAAATAATGATATGCAGATTGGATTGAATTTTGATGGAATCAAAAACTCTAAATTCATCATCAATTCAATTTTAATTAAGTTCATTAAATTAAATTAAATTAATTCAATCCAATCCAATCCAATTGTACCCCAACATTGAAGGATGCTGCGGAGACAAAAATAAAAAATAATTAAATCATGGTTATTCATATACGCAAAATGAATTAATAATTAGTCTAATCTAAACGTGGAAAACACTGGTTCTCTTTACATGCAAAATGAATCTAATCTAATCTAAACTTACTCTTTGTACATGCAAAATGCACTAGGGACTGGATCTATTCTTAGGCTCAAAAGAGGACACTAATTACATAATAACAACAACATGGAAAATAAAATAAAAGAAAACAGCTAAAAAATGCAAACAACAACGGATCATGAACATGTTCAGCTTATGAAGATTTATTCTTTCTTTGCTTTCTTCTCAATGTCTGTCCTAATCAGCTGTTTAAGATCCTCAAGGATGGTAGGTCTTGATTGAAGATCCTCATGATTTGCCAAAGTGGTGACAATTTCTTTTGGCACAAAGCACCTTTCCTCCGTGTACAGCTTCTCTTGAACAAAGGGAGAAACAACTAGAGCATGTAGATTTTCAGGATGAGATTCAGCTTTATATTCCTGCCACAATTGATAAAATATTTTCAGGAGGTACGAATTTGAGCATAGAAAACAAAGAAAATTAAGATGAAAAATTGAAAGCATTGATTTGATCATTTCTAGATACACTTTTGGAGTAAGATACTAGCTCATTTAAAGGGTGGTGAATCACGGATGACCCTATTTTTCAACTCTTCCAAATGTTGTCCAGTACAATGAAGAAATGCATTTTATAACCACTATAAAAGAAAGTAAGACATGGAATATTAAAAAAAAAAAGGAAAAACAAGTGGAGAATTTCATGTAAAGCAGTTACATAACAAACACAGTTTTTTAAGCATATTTCTTGCTCTGGTGGAAGTCTCTTAATTATATAGATCATATCCTCCTCTTGTAACCGTTTTCCTTAACTTTCTCTCTTTAACCAAAGCAATGAAAAATTAACGATATGGATACAACAGAGAGTCATGCTTAGTGAATTACACATAACTACCCAACGCAGTTCAGAAATTTTAACTTTGGTATTTACTAAGGATCAACAGGTGTTCACGAAAGACATGCAATGGACTAACTAAATCTTAATCCCAAATCAGCCTTAATTACATTACAGCATAACAAACGTCCCTACGTGAACAATATAACATACTCTAATTCTAAGCAAAGTGTCCATACTTACTAGATGACCAAATAGGCAATGAGCAAACACATGCATTTGGATTGTTAAAGTAAATATTGATGTAGCAACACAAGAACTAATTCACTAAAAAAAAAAAAAGACTCTATTAAGCATTTGTCAGCAAAAAAAAATATTGAAACCATTAAAATAAAAAAAGATTGATAATATTAAAAGCAATTAAAATTAAGCAGTTCCATAGCATAACATCGACCCACATGATGAAAATTTTTGGCAAGAAGTTAACATTACATACCTCGGATGTGTTCATGAGTTCAAGCATTCCAACTTGGGCTTGAAGGAACTTAACATACTTCGCAGCTGCATGAAGCATCTCTGCTGTGTTCATCTTTGGTCCACCAGGAATCAAGTTCCCAAGCTGTTGAGTTTTCTCAGTGATCTTTCTTCTCCTTTCTCTTGCCGCTACGCTCTGGGGAGATATGATTCTCTCGCAACCTTTCTTCTCACATTGAAGATCCACACAAGTACTACCATATTGTGGAACCTCGTAGAGTTGTTGTTGGAGTTCCTCTGCTTGGAAGGAGAAGTTATTATCATAAGGCACAGCATACCTGTCTAGGAAATTGGATGGAAGTGTTGATGTAGTAAGCTCTTGCAGTGAAAAGAACACGTGTTCTTGTTGTTGGTTTTTCTCGTAGCAGCACTTTTGGCGTTTAGGGCATGGGAGAAGATTGTAATCTTCATGAGTTGGGAAAATGTCATCATGATGAGTGAGTGAAGTGAAGGGATTGATCTCGGGAGTATAGAGAAAATCACAAGTTGGGTCAATGTAGTTCTCAAAAAGCGCGTTTGAAAGGAAGAGGCTTTCATCTGAGTGTGGAAGAAAATGTTGGAGGTTTGGTGCTGCTACTTCTGGCATGGCTTCATGGAAAGTGTTTGTTTCTAAGTGGGGAATTTGAAGAGTAGTGTCAAAGTTGGAGTACGTGCTCAGTGCCATCATAAACAAAGCAACCTGCAACATGAAAAAGAATTTCAATTTAGTGGAAAATTAGACCAATATAGAATAGAATAAATGGTGCATTAATTCATAATGCAATAATACAACGTGCTTGCATGCGAGCCTAGTGTAAATTTTGAAATTAAAGCCTAAGTGCATATGTAGAAGCAGGAAGAAGAAGAAGATAACAAGAGACAAGACATGAGGTTTTAGTAACGTATGTGGCATGCACAAGACACAAGGATCTTTACTTTAGATATTTGTAGCATGTAGCTAGAGTGGTATCTTTGTGAGAGAGAGAGATGCGATGTTGTAGATTTGAGTATGAGAGATAAGGAAGACTATGTGAAGACTTTTATGCATGGGAGCTATGAAAAGAAAACTGACTCTATCCTCACTCGGCCTCTTGCTGCTTTGTGGGTTCAGATAATTTAGGGGAAGTTGCTGGCAGTTACCGAGAATGGATTATTAGTATTTTTTTTTCTTTTAAGTTTTTCTTTTTATTGGCTCCATTCCCGGGGTATTTTTTTTTCATTCTGATTGCTACAATTTCAGGGCATGGTTGTGATATTATAGCTCGGTTTTTGTGTAGCTTCTTGCTAGTTTAAGGATTTTAAATCCTCTACTAACTGTGGTATGATAACGCTAAATTTAAAGTCATGAACTATTTTTAAAATATAATTAACAAGTTTAAGTGAAAGTAGAGAATGTCAATTAGGTAAATTAAGTACTTTTTTTAATATAATATAAAGTAGTAATTTGAATGAGTTCCACTAAACTGAGTTCTGTTAATTATAACATGAATTAAATTTAATACAAGATATGTGTTTGGGCATATAAAAAATAAAAATAAAAAAGATGATTTGATTATTTGTATAGTTACACTCCTAGAGTAATTACTACTCTTGGGCAATCATAGGATGACCCTTTTTCTAATTCTTCCGAATGTACAGATTAATTTTATAACCTAAAGAAAAGAAAGTAAAAGCTGGAAATGTTAGGGACAAAAAAAAATAGTGCATAGCAAGTTACATAACAATTAGTTTTTTTAATATATATTATTTGTTCCGATCTCCTGTGTTAACCATATCATCGTCTTGTTAACCGTTCCCTTAACTCTCTCAATATCATATGATATTTTTTTCTGAGAACAGTACGAAAATCATCTTCCAAGAATTGGAAAGGCAGGAAAGCAAGCAATATATATATATATATATATATATATATATATATATATATATATATATATATTTGTATGAACAAATAGAAATATAACATCTCATAAGTTACAAGGTTGTAATAGTGTCATGAATACAAATTTGATTATTACAATTATATAATTAAAACTACTGTGTATTCTCTAAAGTCAATACAAGTAATTTTGGAGTGTGACTTTTTGTTTTAAGTCACGAGGGAAAAAATGAAGACATATCTACAATTATTATTGATTTATAATGTTTACCCATATGTATTCCAGCTTACTTTTTTTTTTTCTCTACTCTAGATATATACATCAACCCTCCTTATGGTTGATTCTTTCATTTCACTCTCTCATCATGATGAAATTTTCCCTACTCATGAATATTTCAATCTTCTCCCATCCCAAAATACCTAAAGTGTTACTACGAGGAGCAAGAATAACAACATACATTTGCACTCTTCTAGATGGGTTTGTTGTGCCTTATGACAATTGTTCCTTCTTCCAAGAAGGGGAACTGCAACAACTCTACTATGAGGTTCCACAATGTTGTAGTACTTTTGTGGATTTTCAGTTTGAAAAACAAAGTCACAACTCAAGAGCTTGGAAAGTTGGTTTCTAGTTGACTAAAGATGAACACAACTAAGAATCCACAAGTCCGTTTGGTTGGAAATTGGAATTCACAAGCCCTTGTTCTTTCTGCACTCTTCACTCCTTCCTAAGCTCGTTTAGTTGGAAATTGGAATTCAAACTCACTTTCATTCTCTCACCGAGCCAGAGTCATGTATGGCGGTGGTGAGTGTTTTGTTCACTATGTCTATGTATGCCCTCTAGTTTCTGATTATTTTCGTTTCCGAGTGTTTTCCCTATGTAACTCTCTCATTCGCCACTTTTTATCGGCATTTTATTCTTTGTATTGTAAGAGATATCTGGAACATACATTGTCACATACTTATGTTGTTGGTGCAATTGATGAAATGGACATTGATGGAACTGCTGATATTAATGATGAGAACTCTGACAAAACCAAGGGAAAATGCAAATTTTATGTAGGATCTCAGTCACTAGGATACCGTAGAGACCATATGGAGGTAACACTTCCAGATATCTATCTGCTAGGTTAGGCTTTAAATTTTAGTCTCATTTCAGTTATTTTAAAATTATTTGTTTTGATGTTGATCAGGTGCTATCACCCTTGAAGAATGGAGTTGTTGTTGACTGGAATATTGTAGACAACATATGGGATCATGCTTTGAGGTTGGTTCTCATTACAGAGTCTGGTTATAATAGGATCATCATTTTCTTTTCTTCTTCTTTTTGGTCATAAACAGGATCACCATTTTCTTGATATAGCATGTGCAATTGTCAATTGTTAAGGTTCCTACTTCTTAGGAAGCTCATGATGGTTCTTTTTATATGCAGTGGTCCCAAAAATTAATTAGTCAACTATTGTATAGAGAGTAAAAAGAGAATACTCATGTGGTTGAGATATCATGTTGTTTATGCAAACCTTTCTTTATGTTTACTAATTTGTGTTGTATGTATGATAGTGTTTTCCATACTTGTGTCAAATACCGTTCTCTTAGTAATTTCTGCTAATTTATTTATCTGTCTATGTTTTATATATGCTACTATTCACTATCATTGGTTTTCAGGGAATGCCTCCTAGTTGATCCTAAAGAGCGCCCAATGCTACTGTTGATTAAAATTTAAACTACTGTATGTACTATACGATAGCTTATTAATTGTATAGCTGTAATTCTTTTATTTTAATATAAGGGTTAACTTATGGATTTTGTCTGTCTTGGAAGTGCTGGATAATGACAACAATATGCAATATGTATTAAGGTATCCCTTGCTTGCCATTTAACACGAATATTTACTCTTATCTCCTTGGTTACTCTTGTGTATCTTCTGGTAGTGTTGGTTTGATGTACAGTATTTAACTGTTGACACCTGGTTTTGAATGTAACTGGCATGTTTTCTTCCCCCACCTTTTCAATTTGAAGCAATCTGTGGATATGAATATGTTGAGTCCAATTGTGAATGTTACTGGACATGCACTAGACAAGGATTCTAGCACTTTTGATTCTAATATAATCATTAAGAAGGAAGAAAAAGAACTCCATGGAACCTCTGAAAGCTCTGGAAGTTCAAAACTTCTTTTGGAGCTTCATGAAAAGAGATCAGATAATCCTGAAAAGATTGAGGCAGAGAAAGCTCTGCTGTATGTTTTCAATTTAAATTCACTTATTTTCTATTCATGCATGTCTTAATGTACTATAAATTCTAATGCTTGAGCAGAAAACTTTTCTTTTAATAGTTGATTGCTACACCAATGAAAAGTACATCTTTTCAGTATTGAAATTTTTTTAATACTAGAACTAGAATTTGACTCGTGTTTTTCAACAAGAGAGATAGAGAGGAAAAATCACTTATAAGATTGTTAACTCACTGTCCAGTGACACTGCCTAGTCGAGAATGCATATGCATGAAATATTTATGCAACTCTGAATAATTAGTCAAGCGTTTATATATATTTCGTCCAATAACCAAAAGTTAATTTAAAGACAAGAATAATGTTGCAATTTTTTTTATAAAAAGATAGATATTGGTCTTGAAAAGATAAGAACAAGATTGAAGATGGAATTGACAGAATCAAATAGAGCCCACCACTTCAATCCCATCTTGAGGAAGAAAATAAATACTAAATTCCAATTGTAGAGAATAAACAGTTACAATATAACCTGTCATTTTATTTAGAAAAATACCAAACATGTACCTACTTTGTCTTCTTTCTCACTTTTTCCCGTGCATTTCTTTTATCAATTTCTCTATTCATGTCTTACTAAATCAATTGTCATATTTATCAATTTTTTTCTTCTTTTTTTTCTCTCAATTTCCACTTAATAAATCAATTGTAATTACACATTTTCGGCTGAATTTTTAGGCTATTCTTGTGTGGCTTTGTTGTTATCAAGGACTTCCCTGGATCTGGCTCTGAAGTTTCAGCAGAGATGGCAGCAGCAGCACTTGTAGCCTCTTCAATTGTATATAGAAATATCATATAGGCTATTCTACAAGACTTCTCCAAAGGAATATAAAGGTACCTACCTATAAATACATCTTCGTTTTCTTGTCACAAATCTACTAGTTTGGCTAGCTCAATATTTAATTTATATATTTTTTCTTTGGAATTAAGTTTTTGACTTTTAAGATAAGTAGAGTGGATCATACCATGACAACCTCGGAGACTTGTATGCGTAATATTATATATATATATATATATATATATATATATATATATATATATATATATATATATATATATAAAGAAAAAAATAGCTTCATATATGATATTTTTATGTTAATAATCTAAAACTATTTTTTTTTGCTACTTGTAGCATTAGTATGTGATTTTTTTCCTTCTGAATTGGCAATAGTACTTGATATACACATCTAAAGAGAAAAGAATAAAATATTAAAAATATCTAATTAAAAAGTGAAGAGAGTTTATTTTTTACTCATTAAGCTGTATATTTTAATTTATAACAGAATTTAATATGAAAAATCAAATAAACTATAATAACTAGTATTTGAATCACACCAGATGCATGGGATAAATAAGAAAGAAAAATTAAATAAAACTTCTTTCACGAGAAAAAATAACTTATGCATAAATTAAAATTAGTTTTTTTTAAGCTAATTAAAATTATTTTTTCTTGTTATTTTCTTTTTCTACAAGTGCTTGTAGAAAAGCTGCTTATTCCATGTGGATTTGTGGTTCTACTTGGGCATGTTCATTCCTTGTTAGTATGTTGCTGATAAACAGAGGTTCGCTTACACAATTAGAGCAGTACAAGGCGCCTTTGATCATAAGTTCAATTTTCCATGTGCATATGGGATTGTTGGGCATTTGGAGGTTTGTTATCAGTTTAGTAAGTGCATGGCATGCATCTGCTTTGGCTTGTTAGAGCAAATAAAATCATTTAATCAATTTTAGCATTTTATATCCATCTAGTTAATTGCTTTTTCTTGTGTTGGTTTAGGTTCCTAAGCCCACTTTCTACAGTACCTTATGTAATGTTTACTGGACTCTGTCTTCTTGGATTCCCAATGGTAAAAAGTTCTACATTAGTCTCTTAATTTTTCAGTCAAATAGGTTGAATGCTTGAATCTTAAAGTTTTATGCAATTTAGTTAACTGTAAGTCTAGGACTTAGGTTAGGATTACATTACTGATTTTTCCTTTGTTTTGTAGCTGGCAAGATGGGTTGAAGGAGTGGGGTTTCTAGCACTGATTGTTATGGTTTTCATCTCACATGCAAGTGGTTAATCTTGCTAGTGTATGTGAGATAATAATATATATTACGAAGGCACTTGAAATAATGTTGGTTAAGATCAATATTTATGTTATAGTAATATAAAAAGAAATTATAAAAGGTGCAGTAGCCCTAATATGATAGGGATAAATTTTAAATTCACTTTGGGGGCTTTTCATTTACGTTTACAAGTTAATTAAAAAACTTGTCTGCATTTGAGGTAAACACTAGGACCCTTAATAGACACTCATACTTGATAATTATGCTTTGCTATGCAACTTCATTAGTGTGAGATCTGGGCCTTCACTAGTGTGAGATCTGCGCCTTCGCAGGGGTTGTTCTATTACAAATCATTACCTCTTTTTCTTTGATTCAGTGTTATTTTCCTATTGATTTTGCTCTTCGGAATTTCTAACTTGAAACCCTTTCAACACTGAATGAAAGTATGTCTGCATGTTTTGATTAAGGTTTCTTAGGGCTTTCTTTAGTTTTTGTTCCTGGTTGGGTTGCCCCCTTTCAAGGCTGAATGCACTACACTCACATTTGATAACCAATTTAGTATTGTGATCTTATTTGTTTACAAATAAGATTGCCTAATAATAGTAGTAATATATGAGTAAGGCAGAGAGCTTCCTTGAGCTTCTTATACTTACAAATATCATATTATTTTTATTTTATTTCCACTTGTTAAAAAAATATAAAGAAAATAATATTTTTATTATATTTATACATTTTTTTAATAATAATATTTTTATTATATCAATAAAGAAAATAATATTTTTAATTTTTAATTTTTAATTTAAAAAAACATTTTAAGACGATTATTGTAGGAGTTTTACAAATAAAAATACATAATCATTTACAATGTAAAAATCATTAGGTAAACGTGATATAAAGTGCAAAAAAAAAATCTTATATATAACTAATTAAGACGATTAAATAAATATTATATTCATTTGCCTACTTAAAAATTTCATGATTTTTTTCTTTTAATGTTTTGTATTATTCTCATATTATTTGACGTTGCTAGAATAAAAAATAATTATCATTTTTCTCTTTTGATTCATATGTGATTTTTGCTTCCAAGGTGTTTTTTTAAGGTAATTCTGTACCTCTATTTATTTTTTATAATCAATTACATATCTCTATTCAATTTAGCAAGTTTAGTCTTTCCATAAATTTCCTTCAAAATTACACACATTATTATTCTTTACTCAAAATGTTCACAAATTAAATTAGTTAAAGAGTAAATGATCAATTTAGTCTCTAAATTTGTATCTCATTATCAATTTAGTCGTTGAAATTATGAAAAACTCAAACAAGTCAATAAATTATTTAATATTTCATTTAAATTTCTAAAATTAATCATTTTTCTCATTTTGGTCCCTATAGTTATGTTATTATTATTACTAAGTTTTCAAAGTTGGGACCAAAGTGAGGAAAAAAAGTTGATTTCAGGTACTTAAATGAAGCCCTAAATAATTTCAAAGACTTTTTTTGAGTTTTTCTTAATTTTAGGGACCAAAATAATAATGGGATGCAAATTCAAGAACTAAATTGGTCAACTATTCTTGGTTAAATTGTTTTAAATGTTCTTCACTCAATACTCATAAATCAAAACAACAAATTTCCTCAAAATAAAAAAATCTCAATTTTCTTGATTAAATTCTAATATTACATGTAACATCCCATTTTTCGTAAGCTAATTTTGAAAAATAATTTTTATTTATAAATAAATAGAGTTTTAGAAAAATGATGAGATTCTATAAATAAATAAATAAATAAGGAGATATAATTATTAATTAAAATAATGATTTGAGAGAAAATAAAAAAGGGTATTTTATTTATTTGTTTGATAGAGAATAAAATAGAGTTTATTTTTATAAAATAATAAATAAATAAATAAATAGAGTAAACTTAACTATAAATAGTGTTAGGTCAGTTTTCACACTGACGTTATCTCTCCTTTCCCTCATTTTCATTTTTTTCCCTTCTCTCAAAATCTTTTCTTTTTTCCCGTAGCCCACCAAATCTGTCTCAGAAAAACGACGATCTCGGACTCATTCACCGTTGGATCGTCATGAAATTTGAGTACCATGTTCATAACCCAATTCCGAGCATTCTCACCGTTGTGAATTTCGATATCATATCTGAACTGAGAGAAATACCCTTCGCATTGTAGCCTTTTTCTTTCCCGCAGAAACCCAGAGCTGTCTTGGTAAAACTACGATCCCGGTTTTTCTAACGGTTGGATTGTTGTGAAATTTGGATATGTTGTTATAAATTCAATTTTTCATGCTTTAACCGTTGGGATTTGCGAGATGATGTTCGTGTAGAGAGAAAAAGGAATCGCATGAAGATAGTCCAAATGGAGGCTTCAATCCCTTCTACGTTTCTCTGACGTTTGGGAACTCTATCGGAGCAGTCGGAGGAGAAACTAGAGAAATCTTAGGGAACCGCTAGAGATGCTGTTATCGCTGTCGGAAGACACGTGAGTCCGCTTAGAGGTAAGAGATGAGTTATTCACAATTGGGGTTAGTGAGAACATGTGTAGGGATCCTTAGAGGATTAAATTGGGGTTTTATTTTGGAATGTTTATTAAATTTCAATTTTTCCTTTATGATTATAAATAAAATATTGATGTCCTAATGAAAATTGTTTGATAAATTGTGCTCTTGATATTTATATATTTCGACCTATGATTTTGATATAAGTGTGCAGTATTATTTGAGGGGTTTTAGTCATCATGTTGTGATAGTCTTTTGTATAAATTGTTATATTGAAGATATGAAATGATGATTCAAATTATGAGTATGTGATGAATTGTGGAATAACATGTTGCTTTGAGATTATAATATTGTTATTGAGATTGAGTATAAGTGTAAAGTTGAACATGCGTTAATTTGTGAGATACGTGAAAACATGTGATGGTGGATTGTGACACTATGAGATGTGAAATTGTGAATGAGTTTTAGTTGTGAATAAGTGTGTAGTTAACACTTGATGTGAAATTACTTGTGTTGTAAGCTATGAATTGTACAATAACCCGACCAGTGTTATATTGAGAAAAGCGTTGATGCGCAGTGTTAAAGAGAAAATGTAGGTTTCCTATTTAGGAACCAGTGTTAAATCGTAGCGCAATTGTGTTGAATGTGTTTAAAACACAAGTGTAAGATCATGGGTATTGTATAATTCATGAGCAGTGTCTGCATGCAAAAATTATTTTAGGGGTTGGACCTGAATCAGGAGGGAGAGGCCCTGACGGACTCTTCGGAGTGTAGGTCTTGGGGGTCACCGGGTTTGAGTACTCCTTTAAGCCTATACTGATCTCATATGGTTGGAGCATTCTCGCAAAACATCGTGATCCTGACTAGTCTCCCTATGATCTTACTTAGTGAGAGTGACCTGATAAACCCATTGTGTGGTGTGTCTTGTTATGTACTCCTAAGCGCCCCAGGGTAGTTTTTCACTGACATGGTACCACATTGCATATAGGATTGAGTCTTAGCATAACTGTTGCATATGCTTGCTAATTGATGCGTTATTATATCTTGATCGGAGTGTGGGATTCTTGTGTAATGTGATTGATGATTGAAAAATGAATTTTGAATGACGAAGTGGTGAAGTTACGTGAGCTATGTTTAAGCAAGTGGTATCTCATTTATATAATATGTATATTTAATTGTCTGATTTCTCTATTAGCTAGGAATGTGATAACTCACTCTCTGTGTGTTGTTGTGTTTGGATCCTGTGATGATCTTGAACTTGTGTTCGGGGGAGCAGAAAATAGGTGGATGACTATGAAGAATCTCATGCTAGAGGACACGAGAACACAACGCTCTGATAGGATGTGACATTAGGATATAGGTTTTATATTAATTGTATGAAACTTAGACGACCTTGTTGAGTCGAGAATACTTTATTATTTATTTGGACAAGTTTGAATATGATGTAAAAGAAAATGAATGTGAATCTTTTTCCCCTTTGAAAGACAAAAAAAAAATGTTTTAAAAATACTTTTAATTAATATTTGAATTTTTTATTCCTTATTAGTATATATGTGAGGGGTAGAGGGTGTCACATTACATCTTATGTATATATTCCAAGGTCCCTATTTTTTAGGGTCTAAATTTATAGTTAAATCTCTAATATAACACAGTTGTAGAATATGAATTAGTTTATATATTGTTACATGAAATAGCCAAATAATAATAGTAAATAACGATTCTAAGGGGATGTATTGGATTAGGATTTTAAAAAACTATTTTAACATAAAAAATTATGGTAGATCTTAAAGATTATGTAGGAATATTATGAATTATCAAATTTATTTATAAAACTTTTATGATATTTTAAATTTTAAAGAATTTATATTATAAAAAATTAAAGGATTTGAAAGAACTTCGTAAATTATAAGATTTGAAAAGATTATCTAAATTAAAAAAAAAACTCAAAATCACAAGAGTTAATGAAAAAAAATAATGAGAAATGAGAAGGTTTGGATAAAAAAGAAAAACTAATATAATTTTTTTAATAGTTTAAAAGTTATATTTATTCTAGTTTTATATTCTCCTATACTAATCTTTATTGTAATAAATAGAAGACAAAATTGAAGATGAGGGATGGGTAGGAGAAGTACTAAGTTGTGTGAACGACGATATTAAGGGTGGTGATGGACTTAGTCAATATAAAGAAAACATGATTAGTTTTAGCACATATGATAAACATTAATTTAATTTAGAAAACAAAAAAAAAGTGCAAAGGGAATGAGTAAAGTTGACATTTTTTATTCCAAAAGAACAAGAGAAATATATATATGGCATATGCATTTTGAAGAATATTAGAGAGAAAAGAGAATATATGTGATGAGGGGAAAAAAAGTCTAGTAATCAATAGAAAAAGAAAGAAAAAGTCTAATAAAATCTTAAGGGTTTAGATCAAATTACTTAATAAATGTTTTATACTAAAAAGTATGATGAAATCCATCAAAATCCTTCTTAAAAAATAATCTATCGACATTTGTATATTTTTGAATACCAAATGATTTTTTTATAAATTATAAAAAATTCTAATTGAATATCACCATATTTTGTTATCTTCCTTAATTTAAAATTTTTTAAAAGTCTTAACTAAATATCATAAGACTTATTTATATTATTTAAAAATTTTGATTGAATATCATAAGACTTTTTGTATATAAAAAGATAGTACACAAAGGTGGTAAAAACAGATGCTAAAAGAAGTCACACAAAAATTGGTGATAAAAATCAGTTTGTTGCATTATTTATAGGTGTTTTGTAACGGAGAGTATTTCATTAAGATCTCTTTTGTATATTTTAATATTTTTTTTGTTTTTGTATACAATAAAATTTTTGTTGTTAATTAAAATAAAAATGACACTATTCAAGAATGATAAAAAGTATTCCTTTAAATATAAGTTGTAAATCATTTGGTTATATATCAAGGATACGTAGTGCCACAACTAAAGTAGTTGTGATCTAGAATAAAATAGTCATAAAATGTAGGTTGAATACTAACGTTAAATTTTAAAATATTACTACTTCCATACTTAAATATAAATAATTTAACTAACTTATATAGGAATAAAAAAAATTAATTAATGTCATTTAACTCTTTTAATAACATTAATATAAAAAAAAGGAAAAAATGAAACCACTATGACACAAATCTTAACATGATTTGAAATGCCTTGTGCGCCACCACAATAACTGCCAAATAATGGAAAGAACTATGTACAAAACACATTTCGAGGAACACACATCTATACAAAGTCTTTTTCGCACAACCTTATTAGTGGATCGAATAAGTCGGCAACTTCTGTGAGAAACTAGTGACTTGGGGGCAACTGTTTTGGAAGTAATATAATGATAAATAAGTTGGAATGATTATCCAACGGTATAATCGGGAAATCTCATAAGTAGGTAGCTTCCCTAAGAAACTACAATGGGGACAAGTGTTCTAGATCAGTGATCTAGCAATAGAAAAAATGAACAACGCTCTAGTACTAAACACCAAAAAGCTGAAGCTTGAGTGCTATGTTACTCAAAACCGAACTATGATATCTGGATCTGGGAGTGACATTTCCCAACCAGTGATAAAGGGTTTGTGTCTTGCACGTGTTGCAAGTTATGACTGTTGAAAAGCACCAATGGCAATTGGCTAACTGTTTTTTTGGCCCAAATCAGTGATATAAAAGTGTGAAACACTGGTTTTAGGTTTGACACCACCTTCACCGATATTAGCTTTGATTGACTCCTTAGATCATATCTCTGAACCGAATCTTCATCTTCTTCTGAACTGAACAAATAATAAGTTAGTTATTGTGTAATGTTTGATTCTCAATCCTCACTTCACATGGCTTTGACAAATTTAATTCTTTGGAAGACAAATATTTATACCAGAGTGTCACTATTTGGCAAAATGACCCAAATTTTCTAATATGGGTTTGTTTCCATAGTAATTCTAGAGGGGGTTTGTTTTTCACGTAAAATTATAATGTATGGATGTGTATCGCCATGTATGGTGGCGACACATACAGGTGGAATGGGTGTTGCCATTGGAAGCTGCGAAATGGCAGAGTGGATGGCGACACTGTGCAGAGCTGTATCGCCAAAACCAGTAGCGAAATAGGCTGGTTTTGTAAGCATTTTTTCTTCTTCTTTGTTTAACAAGTGTACATGTATTTTCTTCTTTTTTGTTTAAAATGTGTGCAGGATTTCTTTTTTTTTTTTTAATAAAGTTTTAATGTGTAGAAAGTGTATTCTTTTTTCCTTTTTTTTTTAGTTAAATTTAATTATTTATAATAGAAACTTTAAAATCTACCTTTAAAATTTGTACCTTGGCCTTCGAGTTTTAAAAGTTTTTGACACTATTTTTATTTGAACTAATTACTTTTTTGTTAGAATGAAATTTTAATTTTAAGTTCTAGTGTGCTAGTTTTTGTAATGAATTTTTTTTATGTTGGAGTTATTATTAACTAAATATATTAATACTGATACTAATTATTATTTATTGTATTTTATTTACTCAAATTTAGTAATACGTATTTAGTTAATATATTTGTTGTGTTTTATTTAAATTAATTAGTGCACTGATACTAATTAATATATTTAGTTAATAATAACTCCAACATAAAAAAAAAATCATTACAAAAACTAGCGCACTAGAACTTAAAATTAAAATTTCATTCTAACAAAAAAGTAATTATTTCAAATAAAAATAGTGTCAAAAACTTTTAAAACTCGAAGGCCAAGTACAAATTTTAAAGGTAGATTTTAAAGTTTTTATTATAAATAATTAAATTTAATTAGATAAAAGAGGAAAAAAGAATACACTTTCTACACATTAAAACTTTATTTAAAAAAAAAAAAAAGAAACCCTGCACACATTTTAAACAAAGAAGAAGAAAATATATGTACACACGTTAAACAAAGAAGAAAAAAAATGCTTACAAAATCAGCCTATTTCGCTACTGGTTTTGGCGATACAACTCTGCACAGTGTCGTCAGTCGCGACATACACTTTGCCACCTCGCAACTTCCACTGGCGACACCCATTCCACCTGTATGTGTCGCCAACATACATGGCGATACACATCCATACATTATAATTTTACGTGAAAAACAAATTCCCTCTAGAATTACTATGGAAACATACTCATATCGAGAAATTGTTTCTAAAGAAAACCCATTTGGGTCATTTTGCCGTCACTATTTTAATTAAGCAAATAAAAAATAAAAAATAGAATAATACACCTCTTGCTAATTGATCCTTAAAAAATACTATTAATGAAGTAAAATTTTCAATCTCTACAAGAAGAAAGTATGAAAAAAGAAAAGTGTGATTTTTACCAAATAGAAGTCAAAATTAATTAAGTCTTACATGGAAAACAATAGGCACAGTTGATAAAAAAAAGTAAAATAACATTAAGATAACTTCAACATAAGTTTATATATCTTTTTTTTTATTATTTTTAACTTAATTATATTGACGTGTAATTGTTTGAGCTTATACATAAATTTAATATACTAGAATATACTATGAAAAGATTGGCCTATAGATACTAATACTCAATAATTGATTAACAAAATGAAGCCAAAAAAAAAAATGAAACGGTGAAAAGTGAGTGGTTAAAGTTTAGTACCTTTGAAATAGGGACATGAAAATTTTCATTTGACTTCTATTTTTGCATGTTTTAGCCTTCGTTTCTTATCTACAAAAGTAAAAAGATAAAGAATGAAGAAATACACCTATTAATTGATCTCTAAATTTCATGAAAGAATATAGAATATATAAGAGAAAATAATGGTTTTAATTATGATAATAATGATAATGATGTCATGCTTTCAATAAAGTTTAAAATGTTTCATAAAATTTAAATAAATTTTATATTAATTTAAACATTGAAAAAAAATCATTTTTTGCCATCAAATCAACGAAACAAAATAATTGGGGAAACGAATTGATAATACTCCTAACATTTAATCTGATGCTGATAATGGATGAATATGTAACGGTGCTTGATTCATTAGAAAGATAAAAAGAAGATTTAATTGCAAAAAATAGTCTTCTTAATTTTTCTAATTCACTAAATTGATTTCTTTATTTTTTAATTTATTATCAGAAATTTTTATTTTTTTTTTTCAAATTGACTATCTGAGTTTCAAGGAAAAGATTGAACGTTCACGTTAATAGTTGGAATAAAACGTTGACCGTGACGTGCCGTGGTTGTCCAGCATGGCTTCGGAAGCGTTCAGTATGTTTGTTGCCCGCAACAATCCGAAGAGAAACCTCGTCGCCATGGCAGCCTTCGAGCACTTCTCTAGCAGAAGATTCGAAACCATCGTCTCTAGACGCTCCTTATGCTTCGCCTTTGTCACAACGGAGGAAGAAGAAGACGACGACAGTAACGATTTCGATCTCGAAACTTCAGGAATGTACTTCTTAGCATAATACATAAGAATGTCTCAATAATCTCAATAAGCAAATACATAGGAATGTACTTCTTAGCATAATACATAAGAATGTCTCAATAAGCCACTGGATTGGGGTGGGTGAAGGTGTTTTGGGGTAATGAAAAGGTTTTCAAGTTTAGAGAGCAAGTTTACAGGTCTAGGGTTTCAGGTCTGGAAAATGCTGTGAGGTGAATTGCTTTTCATCAATAATTGTTACTAAGATAACCTCTGATGAGTGAGGTGAATCATTTTTCAACCTCATTTCTTTTTGTTTTAGGGACTGGGATAGTTAATTTGAAAAGAAAAAAAAATCCTGATATTAAATTAAAAAAATAAGGAGATTAATTCAGTAAGTTGAGAAAAGAAAATTATTTTTGGAATTAAGTCAAAAAAAGAAATAAAAAAAAACTTTAAAAGTATATATATCTTTTACATTTTACAAATGAAAAAATATAACTTTTCATTTTGAAGTTTAAAAGTATATCATGATTCCTAACATTATATATAAATTCTGACTTTTAAAGTAACCAAATTTAATGCATATTAATACAATTTATTCAAAATTTATTCGTATGTTTACAATTTTTTTTTTTGACTGGATCATATGTTTAATTATAATTATTTTCATAAAATCATTTTCTCGCATATTTTATTTTTATAATATAGTAAGTATAATTTTATTTTTAACAAAACATTAAATTAATGTATTTTTAAAAAATAAAAATAAAATATATATTATTGTAATTTGCATAGATATATAGATATAAAATATTTTAAATATGTGCATAAATTATTAATATACATATATTAAATTAAATATATTAAATTTTTATTTTTTAAAAGTAAATAATCATTTTTAAAATCAGTTTTTAGTTTGAAAATTAATACTACATTATCTCTTATTTATTTGTTTTTTTCTATTGTTTAAAAAATTCATAATTTTTTAGAATGTTTTCATCTGACGGTGAGTTATTGTGAAGTTAAAGTTTGAATCTAATGTTACTAAAACATTAAGAAAATTTTAAATGATTGAATCAAATCAATGGTTATTATAAAATTAAAGTTATGATTAGACAGCTTTAATATATATATATATATATATATATATATATATATATATATATATATATATATATATATGCGCCACTATTACTCCTAATTTTGGTTCTTTTGCACAAAAATAGAAAGAATTAAAAGTATAGAAATGCCATGTCATATTGTTTTTGCAAGAAAAACTAATACTACTAAATATGTAAACCATTAATATTGAACATTTATTTACATTAGAGTTATTTAATAATTAATAAACTAATTAATGTTTCTCGGGAGACAAAATAAATTAATAAATCCTCTAAATATATTGACATAATAACCTAATTGATAACTACAAATAAGTGGTTGTGACAAACTTACTGGACTCAAAATGGCCCAAAGGGGAAAATGACAATTTCATACTTTACACTTCAATTCAAAACTTATATACTAAAAATAAATGTATTTTGTATTACTTTTTTGAAGAGAGAACATGAAAATTTCATTGCAGATTTCGATCGAACATCCTCAACCCAAATTATCTCTAAACAGATAAAATCAAAATTAAGCTAATTGATGGGTAAACAATTCTGAGAGATACAACCACTTTTGAGATACGTCATCTTCTCTATGACATGTTTGAAATCCGTATTTTTATTTTAGAAGCACATATATCTCAAGGCGTTAGGGGTTCAGGTTTTTGGTATTCCAATGGTGTAGGAATCCCATACTTGAATGTGTCAGAATCAGCCTCACAAAGCCATGATCTACACGATTATCTTTGTTATTCTCTCCTCCTGCATAAACCATGACAGGGATAGTCAAGTTTGGTTTCAAGTATAAAACTCAAGTTTTTCTTATTTTGGGAATTATTTAGTAAACATTTGCATATTTGTGATTAGTGACAAAATACCTTGTAGCTCATGATGTTGGTAGTAACATCTGATAAGATGGTTCGGCCAATAAAATTGTCAGATTCAAAATTTACTTTCAATCAATAAAATAATTTAAAACGTTCATTCTCCTCAATACACAATTTGTAATTTTCTATGATAGTATTCCTGTCATAAAAAATATTTTCAATACAAATTTACCCAAATTTTGAAGACAGCTTATGCCTAAAAGTATGAAGATCATTATGCACAAGAAGTTTTTCAGTACAATTATGCTGAACGTATATTTTCAATACAAATTTACCCAAATTAAGGCTGTGTTCAATAAGAATGTCTAAAATTGATTAGAATTATGGTCATTGTGACTAGTATATAATAAGATCTACCATTCTCTACAGATTGTGCAATACGCTCTTTGTGAATAGTTACCCTCTATTATGTCAATCTATCCTCTAATACTACTGCAGATTTTTTCCCCATAATTGCATTAATTGCTCTCAAAGTTGTCTTTGGTCTGCAGTCTGGGCTAGGGGATGCTTCCAGGCGTAGTACCTGCCCTTACCAGGGACTTCCTCCATTCAAATTGGGCGAGAAGGTACTCCCTCTTCAACTGTTTGGTGTCATTTCTTTGGTATGGGCGTCATAAGGCATAAATGGATAAAGCTGCAGGACAATTTGTCATGGGAATGGTATTATAGATTTTTTAATCTAGTATGGAATTATCATGAGTTATGTTAATGCTAACAGAACCATTCATCCGAATTGTTTTGATACAATTCTACCTATGGCAATACAAGTGATGAGAATCCAAAAAATGTCCAAATAAAATCACAAGTAAGATCAAACAGTCAAATAATACGTTCCGATAGATGATATCCGTACTTAATAAGATTCAAGTGAAAAAAGATTCCAGAGACACTACCAAAAATTTTGATTGTTGTGGTAGACACAAAGGTTAATGTCAAATATGTTTTTTCTATTTCTATTTTTTTGTTATTATTTTGGCTCAAATTAATTTTAAGACTCATGCCATTTTTTTCTATTTTTCGTTTTAATTTTAAATTAAATAAAATTGATGTCTTTCTACACTATATGTAATATCATTGTCTCTTTCTCTCTTCTATTTCCTTGATTAAAATCCCTTCCATTTTAATCATAGCCATGGAGTCTGTTTTTTGTCAGCCAACTTATAAATTAAAATAGATATAAATTAAAAACACAATACGTTTTTTAACGGTAATCAAATTAATTGTTACATAACTTAACTTTGTTATTTAAATTTGAAATAATGATGACATAAATTATTCTTTTTAAGTATAATCAAATTAATTATGATACAAATTAATATCATGAATTGATTTGATTATTATTAATAAATTTAATTTTTATAATAATTAATTTGATTATCTTTATAAATAATAACTTGTATCAATTTAATTTAATTAAAAAGATACAAAATACTATTAAAAATGATAAATTATAAATTAATATGATTATTTTAAAAAGATAACTTACATTTATAATTAATAAAAAATCATAAAAACAATAAAAACACAACAAAAATATGATTACAAGCTGAGTAAAAATCACAATAGAATTATGATTTGGTTGTATTTTAAAAAAAAAAACAATAAAAATGTGATTTCGGTTGTGGTAGTATTCACAATAGAAGCACGGTTTTGCATAACACAGAATGAATGAAAAAAACGGGGCTAATAAATGAACGAAGGAGAAGGGAGTTCGTGGGGTGAGAAGAAGGTAAAGGGGAAGTGGGTTTGAACTAGAGGAGTAAAGGGGTCTTTTTGCATAATTGTAGGGGCCAATAGCAAATGGGTTTTAGATCAATAGCAACACCCAATTCTGAATCTTCATGTGGTCACAAACTTAAAATATGTTAAGCCAGCCCTGCTAGTGAGGAAATTTAAAGGTTCAAGCATACCAGCAATCCCAAGTGAGTGAAGTAGCGGTCTGCAGTTTTCGGGCACTAAAATTAGAAACTTTGGAGCAATTTACCCCACCAGAAACTTTGAGCAATTTACCCCATCAGAAATGTGACCAGCAGCTAAATTTCAATTTTTAAGTATAAGAAAATTGAATATATAGGACCCACATTAATAGCTAAAGAGAAAATTACAACATTACAGATCTCAGGAGGTGTTGAGGAGGGATTAGTATAATGTTCTCAAACTTGGAAATTAGTGAAGGGAAATAAACAAAATAAAAGAAAATTATTGTAGGAAAATATAAAAGAATGAGATTATATAGAATTTGACAAAAACTCAAATGTTAGTGTAATTTACTAATTAAATCTTAAAACTATTAAACTGCTATATTATAACTATTCATTTCTGAACAATTTACATATTATAATCTTTTATTATGAAATATTTTTTAAGTTTAATTACTCATTCTTATAGTTTTCAAACTTATTTATTTTAGTTTCTATAGTTAATAAGTGAATTTTTTAGTCATTGAAGATTAATAAATTGATATTTTAATCTTTGAAGTTTACATTTTAATTCTCAAAAGGTCCCTATTTTTCTTAAATTTGTTAGTTAAAAAATGTTAAAAGCAGGAATCTTTTAAAAATTAAACTGTAAATTTCAAAAACTAAAAAATTTACTTGTTAGTTATAAGAACTAAAAGAGATAAGTTTAAAAATTATATAAATTAAATAGATAATTAAACCTATTTTTTTATCATGGTGACGAATAATATATTTTATGGTCAAAACAGACTATAACAACTTTTCATTGAGTAACAATTGTCTCATTAAAATTTCTACTACATGAAGATGGCACTGGTTATCGCGAGATAAGAAATAATTTGCATAAGGTGTGTGATATATGATCTTAAATCTTATTTTGTAATTTTCAACAAACCCAACCTTTTCCCACTTCTATGAGACATTCTTGAACCATCCTATCATTGTATTTATAAGCCACATGATAGGATTTAATATTAGTAACATTTGAACATATTAGCAATTCTCAAGAATCTCAACCACAACTAAACCAAAACAACAAACAGTAAAGCATACAAAAATTGGTGTGTTCAAAATGTTTGACAAATGAAAACAGCCCCTTCACTTGCAGATACTTTTTGGTGGCATGCAAATTTAGCTGTATTGAATTCATAAAGTGTCAACAGGTGTATTTGATTGTGCTCCCCATTCAGTCCAAGATCCATCATAAACTGCAACATCAGACTTTCTAAGACGATGAAGACCCTGAGAAAGGAGGTTATAATCAAAAGTAAGGAAAAGAGATTTCTTCTGGATCAAGGCTCAAACTAACACAGACCAGCAAGTTCCAATTTTCCATGTCATGAAGATACATAATCCCATGTTTTTACTGCTTGTGAATGAAGCTTCTACTGTTCTCAGCAGAAGATTAAATTAAGTGTATTGCAATTTATATTTTGAATGAAGCAAAATCTCAAGTCCTGTCAATTATTACCGGTAGAAAAGCATGTGAGCATATGTCAGAAGTTTTAAAAATAATTAAAACCCTAAGTCATGGCCTACTTTTTTACTTTCAGACTTCCAGTTCGAGATATTCAAGTGTGAGGATGCGAAATCAGAATTAAATATGGAAAAGCGAAAGAATGTGAATTGGAAAAGCTACCTCTACTTATTAATCAGGAGGGGAAAAAAATATCTCTGACAAGTGACTTCTGAATATCCTTTCTAAGCAAATGAAATGGAAGCAAAGGAAGGGAGTGACTTATGAAAATCCTTTCTAAGCAATATTTCCTCTTTTATAACCATGGAGAAATAGGTGTTATTTCGTTCATAAATTAAGTAACTTTATCCATTCCCTTTCCCAAAGCAACAGACATCAATATATTCATCCAAATAGAGGGAGAGATGTACCAATGCAAGAATGCAAGCAGTTACGCCTGTTCCACATGAAGTCACAGCTGGGCTTTCCAGAGAGATGCCTGCATATCAATAGAAATTTATGACGTTAGAGTTAACAAGATCAAAGAAATGCAAGAGATTTAGCATTACAAATATCCATCAGAACACATTCACACCTTCTTGTTCAAATCGCTTCTTCAACTCATCTGCTGGTAACAATGTCTGTGAACTATCTAACAACTGCAAATGAAGACAATTAACATTGATTGAATAGTCTGCAAATGCATACATACATAGTACATACATGTATATGCCAACCAGTCTTAAAATAAGATTAGTCAGTATAATAGAACTGGATCAGAATTTAGGTAAGCATGTAATCTTAATTGATTTTACCAACAATCTACAAACTTATATCAAAGATCATACTGGCAAATGACAGTATAATAAGTATGGAAGATACTGATATAGAGAATTGTACTCTCCCAATCTACTAACAGACCCTCCCATAAGCTTTTTCAGTTTTATTTCTCTAGCTCTCGCAATTACAACAACTCCATTCCATACACACATTCTCATGTGATAAGCAGCTCTTATTGAATGCATGCTTAATTAAGTAGTTTATACAAAATTGACCTAAATTTAAGAAGCCAAAGCTAGATGCAAGACAAAGACAGCATAAGCCTAGGACTGGTTAGCAAAAACAGTGCTATAAATAGAAAATATAAAATGTTTCTCTGGGAAATCAAGACAAAACAGAGTAGACCATATGCTGCACCTGTGCAAAAGGGATGCATTTGCTACCAGGTACATGACCACTTCTGATTCCCTTTCGAGGCTCTTGTACAGTTCCATCAAATCTGCCAAAGTATTAAAATCAACATAAATCCAAGAAATGCACTTTAAAAAAAAAAAGAATCACAAGTAAGAAACATTTTTATATTACAAGAAAAAAGTAAATCCATGGAAAATAACGTAACTTGGAAAAGAAATCTACTGATATAGTAACAACAACCAAAGTCTTCTCCCACTAGGTGAGGTAAGATGTCTACCACTAAGAAAAAGAGAAAAGAAAATATCCGTATGGAGGAATGTCAAGGTATCAGTTTTCATTAGCCATGGAAGTAATTGCATGTTATGGCTCTGTTGTGTCAGAGAAGGTGGTTACTACATGCCTCTTGGTGGTGTTTTAGAACTGCAGCTTTCATGCCCAAAATCACAGCATAATGGGGTTGTGAAGGCACTATGGTGTACAGGTGCAAAATACCCTTTGTTGCCCTCCTTTTCTGTGTTTTCCAAGCCTCTTTTTATATTCTTATGAATTATGATTTCTCCTGTGTTTTGTTATTAGAAACATTAGAGTTTGAAACCCTTCACCAATGATGCACACAAAAACACTTAAACTCTGTTTCAAACTCTGACACCCCAGACCCACTGCTCATCAGCAACATTTTTGCTCAAGTCTGGCATTGTCTGCTGGTCTCCACAATCATGCAAATCCTTCATGCAGATCTCTGTTGTCTGCTTACTCTTCACAGTTTGCATCCTATCTCTCTGCTACATATCTTTGTTCCCTTTTTGTGTTCTGTAGAGTGCAAACTCTTCACAGTTCACACACTTAAATTGTTCACATTCCTCCTTTCCTATGCTTCTCACAAATCACAGCCCCCCTATGCATTTCTTTCTATATTAATTCCATCATCTTCCTTTTTGCTATTAATTCCATCAACTTACTTAAAATTCGGTGCAGTACTACTTTTCACGCCTTGTGTTCTTTGAATTTTGTCGTTATCATCTTGAAAACCATGCCTTAGATTAATGATGATTATGTATTTAGATTATTTCTTATGATCCTTTAATTATGGATATGCCTTTGATTTACACTTAAATTGTTCACATTCCTCCTTTCCTATGCTTCTCACAAATCACAGCCCCCCTATGTATTTCTTTCTATATTAATTCCATCAGCTTCCTTTTAGCTATTAATTCCATCAACTTACTTAAAATTTGGTGCAGTACTACTTTTCACGCCTTGTGTTCTTTGAATTTTGTCGTTGTCATCTTGAAAACCATGCCTTAGATTAATGATGATTATGTATTTAGATTATTTCTTATGATCCTTTAATAATGGATATGCCTTTGATTTACAGTAAATTTTTTTTAATTTTTGAGCATTCATGTGTATAATAAAATTATTTAGCATGTATCTATAATTTCAGCATACTAGTCATGCTGCTACAAATGTTTGTGTCAGTCACATGACATTAATCTGGGATTAAGTATGTTAAATCGATATCATGTGAGGATATGAAAATATAAAAAGAATTAAGGAAAGCAAATTACCTAGGCTTTGATCGAGCATCTATGTGTTGGTGAGTTTTGTCCTCTATATTTTTCTTTACCTGAAAGGAGAAATAAATACAAAATAAGGAAACATTTAACCTACAATATACTTACAGGTGCCCAACTTACATATGATACCTCTTCTAGTATTAGTTAATTTTGATATCTGATAGGCCAAGCATTTCAAAAGAATATATCATATAGCCAAACAATACCAAAACCATATTGCATAAATGTGTTCAGCTTTTCTAGTGATTGCAACATGACTTAGGAAGATTTCAAGTAGATTTATCTGCAGTTACCAAGTTTAAAACTTTCAATTCAAGTTATATTATAATAATTCTTATTACACAAAGATGTCAAACCTATGATCATCATTAGACTCTTTCTTTGATATATAGGGCTCGATTCCATAAATAGCCCAATAAAGTTTTTTGTGTTGTACCAATAAAAAAGATTATCAAAGTATGAGTATTAAGACTTCAGTTATGACTAGCAAGAAACACCACTATTATATATAGAACTTTACTAGATATATCATGAATGTCTTGTAAATGTATCATGTTTAAGCTAAATATTTCTTAAAGTTAATGGCTCCACATGATCTTGTCACAATTTCATATTGTTTCTTTAAATTGTCAGAGATTATATTTTCTAGACTCAATTATTGATAACATAGTAATTAAATTGTTATAAAAATGAAGTGAGACAAAAGCAGAAAAATGGTTCATAATAAAATTGGGCCGAGTTTCAAGCTACGTAAGTCTTTCTCAAATTGCAGCTGCTACTTCAAACCTAACTTCATCCTTGAGGTAACTAATTATGGACTCTAACAAGAAAATTTTTGATACTTCTACAACTACCAACATTGTCAACCTCCATTTTTCCAAAGTGTTGTTCTCCTATCAAAATACATTTATTTCTTTCAGCAATCCAGGCATTCAGGATTGCATTTGATCTGACACTAATAATAAAGCAACCAACCTGATCAATGTTCCAAACAAGATGTGGCTGAAATTTAGTCTGAAATGTGAGTGGGCCAACCTAGCAAGAAAAAGTACATTAGAGAATCAATGCACTAAAATAAAAAATAAATGTCAAATTCAACACAATTAATCAAGGTAAAACAATAGAAACTCAAAAGAATAAAGAAATCATATTAAAAAAGATGGAAAGATTCCAAACTCACTGTTTGTCCCTTATATACTTTCTCTATAGCCTCAGTAGCAGCACTGGCTTTAAGAATAGCATCACTTGAAGCACTGGATTCAACATCATAACCTGATGCACGCCATCTCGGCAGGCCACCATCTAATACCCAAACTCTGTCATGCCCAAATACTCGGAACATCCTTTTAAGCAGAAGGAAAAGGTGTTAGTTAAAATAAATAGCAAATTTCAATCCATGATTCCACAATCCACACAATATACTTATATTCTTTTTTGTACAACACCAAGGCTTACCACCAAACACGAGCTGCACTAAATAATCCTTTTCCATCATAAACAACCAAATCATCTTTGTTCTCTATGCCAAGAGCAGAAACAGCAGCAGCAAACGCTTCCGCTGATGGCAGCATGTGTGGTAACTGATCAATGAATACAAGTTAACAAGTTAGCATTCACATATATAAAACATTTACCCAGCATCTATAGATGGAGGAAAAGCAAGAAATGTGGCCTATCCTCCATTGAAATAAATGGGCCATGGGAGCAAATTAGGCCATGTGATTGACCAGAACAAAAGCAGTTCCGACCAAAAACAGACTATAAATAATCATGTAACTAATAAGACTACGCATATAACAAGACTCCAAACAAATGAATAACCCTAATATTCTAACAAAAAAAACATTTAAATTTTATAACCAGCAGAGAAAGAGTCCCAAGAATCCAAATAGTAAATTAGTATCATCAAGAGGAAGTATCAGTCAGTCATCATTCTAAGGTCTCTGAAATTGCAAAATATCCTTTGGTAGTTGACACTAACATGCTTGCTAGTAAGGACATTTCTCTTCATCCACTTTCTGTAATTTATAATTTACCACTGCAAGATCATAAGTTTACTGACTAGATATATAAACCAAATTATGATATAAGAACAGCTCTAACATAAATGTGTATATTGTATAATAAAAATGTCAAAAAGAATGAAATATAATAAAAAGAGATAGGCTTACTTTTGTAGTCCGATCTGCTATTCCATCTACATCAAAGAAAAGGGCACCAGGAATGTGAGCAACCTGTTGTATATGGTGTTATACAAAGTACACATTAATTGAAGATGGTAGACAGAAAAATAAAGTTAAAATTATATAATTAAGTGCATACAAGAGAAAATATTCAAGTGATATCATATATCATTCAATTGTTTAAAACTCTGAAGTCCTGAGAATGTGATTCCCAACAAAAATCACATTGATACCTGATATTCTTGAATTGGATTCCTCTGCTCATCCGGCATGTACCACGAAGCATCTAGTACCTGAATAGAAATTATAGAATAGCTAAGATAAGTTTTAGTACTTAAATGAATACTCAAATTCAGTAGTAAATAAGGATACCATATATAAATGCATCTCTTTTTCAGACCATGCATACGTAGTAAGGAGTTTCAAAGAATTAAAGGTAACTTCAATTGATGTCAATTACAGAAGATTGACCATATAGTTCACAGACAGCTTTGTAATCACCTAAATAAGTGATTGAGTGATTCAGGAACAAGTTGAGGGCAGTTGTGGCCATAAGTACAGTCTTTGCTAATTTTACTAGATATCATTCATATAAATATTCTCATGAAATAATGTGATTCTCCAACCAGACATACAGTGATTGCATCAGTGCCCGGATCATTAATTACAAAGTTAGTGATCAAAAGAACAGGGAGTTTTAGTTAAATCATATACATACTGCATAGTTTGAAAATAGCTGTCGCAACTGAGATCTATGGTTTGGCACAACAGTTGCAGAGTTCAATAAATAAGTAATTAAAGGGATCAAGTGGAATTTCATTTTCCCAAACCTAATTAAATTAGTAAACCTGGCACTTTCAGTGAAGGCTGTTTACTTAATATTAATATAAAGGAAATTGCAACCAGAATTGAATAAATAATTTTCAACACGTGGAATGTGCAGAACACCAAAAGAAAAAATAAATGTAAGGGCAACATAAGGTCAGCAATAAAGGAAACTAGGCAAGAACCTTGATATCTGGCTCCTTCAGGTTATCATAAAGCCAATCTACAGATACAACTGGCTCATTTGTCGATACAGATTGTGTTGAATATGTAGCTCTTCTACCAACTGAGGAAGAAGCCATACAAGGAGCCCAACCAGTTGTTTTGATGTTTTGGGATGTAGAGGCTGAGACCGGGACAGCTCGTATACAAAACAGCCGTTTCTGAAGGTAAAAGAGGAATTATACAATAATATCTTGGCAAAAATAACATAGATCAAGGGGAATCTTGAGGTCAATAAGACAATGCACAAATAAATCAATGGGTAATATTGATCAAGATTGGTTTTTTAAGTGAAATAGAAGAACAAGTCTTCCTACTGTCGTTTATATATTAATAAAAAAAATTTCAATTGCTTCTATCATCTTTTATACATAACAGTAGCACCAGATCCTGTTTTAAGCATTTATATATAATTGCACAAATCTGTATTTCAAAGACTAGCTGCCATTTATATCAAATTTTAAATGATTCACTCATATTCATAATATTACTAACTCAAAAAATGCACCTTCCAAAATTAATACTTCCATTCCAATTGATGACAAATTGATACTATCTTTTAGTCCATTTAGTAAGAACAGAAATTAAAATTAATCCCCACCAGATAGTGTTCACTTCAAAAGGAGCATGCATACACCCAGCCATCCATACCAATGTGTTATGAACATGTGGATGGTACTTCAGTTGATACACTTACTTCAACACCAAACATTGAAAAATTGAAGTATGAAACATATGCCATGGGAATTTACCACTAAAGCAAATCATGCAAGTATATCACCCTACTGGATCAACAAAAAAGACCAACAAAACGGAAAAACAAAAAAATTTGAACCAACACATACCCCAATTCCCACACTCAAAAGTCAAAACTTTAATTAGAAAAAAGCATAACCCAGATACCCACAAATCGAAACAACCGAAGAATCATACAAAGACCAAACTTTCACAGGCACCACATGTCCAGTCTCATAAGGGGGAAATCAACACAGGATTTAAAAAAAAAAAAAAAACACACACACACACACACACACAAATTGTAGGGTGAAAAGGGATACCCAGAAGAAATTTCGCACAGAAAAGGTGAAGCTTACACTGAATAGAGAAGAGAGAATCTGTGGCTGGTGAGTGAGGAACGAAGAAGGGTGTATCAATCGGTGACCCAAAAGCATCTTTGTTAAAAGGGTCGAAGCCATTTTATCAACGACCATATAAAAGAGGGGCCTCGGATAACTCGAACAGTCACAGATTGTGACAAGATATAAAACAAATATAACAAGGACAAGTGAGTGAGGTGAGAGTGTGCTGTTTCTCTACTTTGGGATTCTTTGTGCAGCTGAATGTGTCACTCACTGCCACTACTCATGAACGATGAAGCAACATTTTATATAATTTATTAAACACTTACATATGTTTTTAAATTTTAGGTTTGACGATCAAACTTTTCAAATATCAAACAATAAATATGAAAAAAAAATTATAACAAATCAAACACAAAATTTAATTATATATTATAAATCAAAAACATATTTAAATTTTTATTAAATTGTCGTTCTAATTTTCAAGGGCTATTTGTTCAATTTAAGTTATTGAATTTCAAACGTTTGGATGTTTATTATTTTAATTTGTATTTATAAAATTAAATTTAAGAATTTAATTTGAAGGAAGATAAATATCTTGTCACTTTGATAGTTATTACATTTATCAGTACGGATAAATATATGAATATTAGTATTTTATTATTTTAACTTTTTCATTATCATTTAATTACATATTATCATAATATATCATAAATCAGATAATTTTTATAACAATTACCTTAAGAATATCAATAATTATATAATTAAAATTTATAATAAATAAAAAATTATTTAATATATAAATTTATTCTTTTATTATAAACTACATAGTATTCATAACATGCACCAGAGGGGGACTTTTTTAAATTGGATATAAAACTATATTAACAATTTTATTAATTTCTTCAATTATTAAGAAAAAACTAAAATCAATTCAAATGTCCACAGTATAGAACTTAATTTAACATCCTATAGAAGAAATATTGAAAATAAAATTAAGTGAATTAATTGAAAAAAGGCAAAATTAGTGAACCGATTAAAAGTCAATATAATATTATATTCACGTTGATTTATGTTAGCTTTATCAGATATCACATTCATTATTTAATAAAAAAAATTCAATAATTTTTTTAACATTTTTTAAACAGTGAAAGTTAGTAAATATACAACAACAACAACAACAACGCCTTATCCCACTAGGTGGGGTCGGCTACATGGATCAACTTCCGCCATAATGTTCTATCAAGTACCATACTTCTATCCAAATCATTAAGTTCGAGATCCTTCTTGATAACCTCTCTTATAGTCTTTTTGGGTCTTCCTCTGCCTCGAATTGTTTGCCTTCTCTCCATCTGGTCTACTCTCCTCACTACAGAGTCTACCGGTCTTCTCTCTACATGCCCAAACCACCTAAGTATATTTTCCACCATCTTCTCTACAATAGGCGCTACTCCAACCCTCTCTCTAATAGCTCCGTTTCTAATTTTATCCTGTCGAGTCTTACCACACATCCACCGCAACATCCTCTACACCTACTTTGGTCTCATGTTGGCTCTTGACCGCCCAACATTCTGTTCCGTACAAAATCGCCGGTCTTACCGCAGTCCGATAAAACTTTCCCTTTAGCTTGATCGGTACCTTTGCATCACATAACACCCCCGATGCTTTTCTCCATTTCATCCATCCTGCTTGAATGCGATGATTCACATCCCCTTCAATTTCTCCATCATCCTGTATTACAGACCCAAGATATTTAAACCGTGTGACTTGAGGGATAATATGGTCTCCTATTTTCACCTCTGAGTTAGATACCCTCCTACTTTTGTTGAACTTACATTCCATATACTCCGATTTGCTTCTGCTTAGGCGAAAGTCATGTGTTTCTAGAGCTCGTCTCCAAGTTTCCAACCTCTCATTCAACTCCTCCCTCGACTCTCCAAGGAGGACTATGTCATCTGCAAAAAGCATGCATCTCGGCACTATCTCTTGGATTTGTTCCGTGAGGACATCCAGAATTAAGGTAAAAAGGTAGGGGCTAAGGGTTGACCCTTGATGCAAACCAATTGTGATGGGAAAATCGTCTGACTCTCCACCCTGTGTCCTAACACTAGTCGATACCCTATCATACATATCTTGGATAGCTCGAATATATGCAACCCTAACCCCTTTCTTCTCTAGAGCTTTCCACAAAATCTCTCTAGGCACTCTATCATACGCTTTCTCCAAGTCAATAAAAATCAAGTGCAAGTCTTGTTGGTCCATGCGATATTGCTCCATCACCCGCCGTAATAAATAAATCGCTTCCATGGTCGACCTTCCCGGCATGAAACCAAATTGATTCTCAGTAACTTGAGTCTCCTTTCTTAATCTCCGTTCGATCACTCTTTTCCATAATTTCATGGTATGACTCATGAGCTTGATTCCCCTATAATTTGCACAATTTTGTATATCCCCCTTGTTCTTATAGATTGGCACTAACGTGCTTCTCCTCCATTCCTCCGGCATGCGTTTTGACCTCATAATTTCATTAAAGAGTTTGGTGAGCCACTCAAGACCTCTATCTCCAAGAGTTTTCCACACTTCAATAGGTATGTTGTCTGGCCCCACCGCCTTACCGTTACTCATTCTTTTCAACGCTTCCTTTACTTCCTGTTTCTGAATCCGACGATAATACTTATAGTTCCGGTCCTCTTCTCTTGTGTCTAGACTGCTAGAGTCATATCCATATCCATCATTAAATAAGTTGTGGAAATACACCTTCCACCTTTCCTTGATATCTTTTTCATGCACTAAGACTTTGCCTTCTTCATCCTTAACACACTTTACGTGATCCAAATCTCTAGTCTTCCTCTCTCTACCCTTAGCAAGCCTATATATAGATCTTTCTCCGTCCCTGGTTCCTAGAGCTTGGTATAGTCCGTCAAAAGCTTGGGCTCTTGCCTCACTCACCGCCTTTTTGGTTTCATTTCTAGCTATCTTATACTTATCCCAAGTTTCAGAATTTCTACACCTAGACCACTCCTTGAAACACTCCTTTTTTACTCTAACTTTGCTTTGAACACTTTCATTCCACCACCACGATTCTTTACCCCTAGGTCCAAAACCTCTAGATTCACCCAACGTCTCTTTAGCCACTTTAATAATCTCTTGGGACGTCTTGTTCCACATATCATTTGCACTTCCTTGTGATTGTCCACACCATCCCTCCCATATCTTTTGTTGGAAGATTCCTTGTTTCTCACCCTTCAAGTGCCACCATTTGATCCTTGGTGCTACCATAGGACTTCTTCTCTTTGCCCTATCTCTAATTCTTACATCCATAACCAAAACTCTATGTTGGGTAGTCAAGCTCTCTCCCGGGATAACTTTACAGTTCAAGCAATACTTCCTATCAGACTTCCTGATAAGGAAGAAATCTATCTGAGAACATGTCCCTCCACTTTTGTAAGTGATAAGATGTTCCTCTCTTTTCTTAAACCATGTATTGGCTATAGAAAGATCCAAAGCCTCCGAAAACTCCAAGATGGATTTACCCTCCCCATTCATCTCCCCTAGGCCAAAACCCCCATGCACCCCCTCAAAACCTCTATCCACGCTACCTACATGTCCATTGAGATCCCCTCCTAGGAAAACTTTCTCTCCTTGGGGTATATCCTGAAGTACCCTTTCTAGATCCTTCCAAAAGTTTACCTTAAAGTGTTCTGCTAACCCAACCTGAAGTGCGTACCCACTAATAACATTAAAGGTGTCTTGTCCCACTACCAATTTTAAGGCTATGATACGATCTCCTACTCTTCTTACATCTACGACATCCTTCTTCCACTCCTTGTCCACAATAATCCCTACCCCATTTCTTGATCTTATTTTTCCCGTATACCACAGCTTAAATCCTGAGTTGTCTAATTCTTTCGTTTTTTCACCTGTCCACTTAGTTTCTTGTAGGCACATAAAATTGATCTTCCTCCTCACCATAACATCCACTATTTTCATAGATTTTCCAGTAAGTGTGCCTATATTCCATATGAATTTAGTTATTTCATTTCTAATATTCTCAATTTAAATTAAGACATTTATAGCATCTTTTAAAAGTTTATAAAAGGAAAGTATACATGTGACACTCTTAAAAGCTCTATGCAATAAATTTATTTGAAATAATAATTGTAATTTTTTTTTTAAATTATTATGATTATTATATTGATTGCTAGCAATCATCTTTTAAATAGTGATTCTTAATTAGCAAAGTTTGTACACATTATATACCAATTTCAATTGAATATAAATTTTAGCAAAAAAAAAAACTGACAACACCAAAAAAATGAATATAATTTTATTTATCATTACTAAACATATTGATGACATAATATTTTTTTAATTTATTAATGTAATAATTTTTATGCAAATTCATTGTCAAAATTATATTTAAAGTAACAAATAAAATTATGAATTTATTCAAGAAATTATTTATCAAAGATTAAATATTTAATTTTTATTACAAATTTATTCATGAATATAGCTTGATTAGTGCCACATCCGATTAAGAAATATAATTTAATTTGAAATTGATTTAACTGTAATACAAATTTCAGCACAAAAATTATACAAGTTAAATGGAACACAAAATTACATACATTTGAAATCAATTTAAGAATTATATTTCTATAAACAAATTAAAAACATTAGGTTTGTAACAAAAAAAATAAAAAACTTTAGCATTACAACCCAATAAGTGTTTTTCATCCTAAAATTTTAGATCCTTATATTAGCATGAAAAAAATAGAGATTGGAAAAAGATAATGAGATAGTGATATCAGTTAGAAAAGTGAAAGCTAAAATTTTCATCCTAATTTTTAAATGTAATGAATTGAAATTTTAAAAAAGTCATAGCTAAATTGTAGAAAATTAAATTTAACATTACATAATAATATAATATGTTATTTAATTATATTTTGAATTATTTTTTCTCATATATTATTAAAAAAATATTTACATGTGCATGGCACAAGTCACTATATTCTAGTTTTCTATTAATTAAAATTACTAATTTACACACAACTATTTTTAGTTTTAAAGAAGTATTTATAATAGATTTAAAATTTTAAAATTTTAAGAAAGCATTTATAATAATTTTTAGGCTTAAATATGTTTTTCATTCCTAATAAATATCTAATTTTTGCATTTCTTTCCTAATAATTTTTGTTTTGCTTTTGAGTCCCTAATAAAATAATAATTTTATTTTTGATCCTTAACACTTAATTTTAGTCATTGATAAATTAGTGAATATTTTGTTTGTTCCATGCTAATTTGTTTCCATTTGTTAATAGTATGGACTAAAACAAATTTTGCTAATTTATTAAGAAGTAAATACAAAATTTACTAATTTATTAAGGACTAAAATAAAATATCAAGGATAAAAAACAAATGTGTTATTTTATTAGAGACTCAATCAAAACAAAAATTTATTAGAAAACAAAACAAAATTTAAGTATTTATTACTAATCAAAAACATATTTAAGTCTAATTTTTAAACAATTGAAGTTATTAATTTGAAATAATTATTTAATCCCAACTATTCTCAATTTCAAGAAAGCATTCATAGCATTTTTTAAAAGTAACATTTATCTATACATTCACTTTTATAAATAAATTGTTGAGTATAACTATTTGTGATTGCATAAAGTGTTATATAAATTGCTAAAGATTTTTCATAAGAATATAAATTTTAAATTTATTCATACCCAAATTGATTTTTTTTTCTGAATGAAAGGGGTAAAAAAAAAAAACAAACAAACTACACAGGACCATCTATAGTCGAATCATCAACGGATAAACATATACACGACAAAGTTAATTTTATCCCTCAATAAATTTAAATTTATACGAATACATTTATATGGAAACAATCTCACGGTTTTGTTGAAAAAATAATAAAAATTGTAAGAACTATTTTTAAAATAATGTATGCAAAATAATGGTCCACAAATGAATAAATTTCTTCCTTTTAATGTCATTGTAATATTCTAAGAAAACTTAATAAAATTTAATAACTACACTATATCAACATCTTATCAAATAAGGATAAATCATGTGTGAGAGTAATTAATATGTTATTTATTTTGTTAAAATTGAAACATAAAATATAGAAAATTTAACACTTTTTCATATTGTTGTCACGTGAAATAACATGGCTAGCCGAATGTGTTTTGCCTGACTTTTTCTCCTACACAATTTCAAAATTTGAATATGTGATTAAGCAATTTGTGTGTTGAAAGGGAAAATTTTGTCTCTCAAGAGCAATGGGTTCCCAAGTTACTCTAGAAGATACTTGGTTAGAAGTGAATTGTAACCGAATTTAGAAAGATATGAGACTAAAAAGGTAAATGAATTCAAAATAACAAGACAAAAAACAAGTAAGTTCGAAGAAAATAGCCGAAAAAAGATAATTGTATTAGTTGATTGGTTTAATTGTCCCTCCATTTTTTTTCAAACACATATTTCTACAAGAGGTAACAAAATAACTGACTAAGATCATATTAATCCACGTTAAGCCACTACTTGACTGCTTAATTATTAATTTTGGCTAATTCACATAAGATTTAGCTAATCTTATCTTCAATTGTGCCTTCTCAGCTCCGGTTTCTACTCTATCTTCAAGGCATGTTCAATTGAGCTTTATCTTCTACTAAAAATCTTGCTTTGACTACCTAGCTAGTAGTTTCATGCTTTATGGATCCATTCTGAATGAAAACTCCTTGCTGACTTCCATTGACTCTGGTTTTGCCAAATCATAACCACTTAATGAATTCAAATAATCTAAAATGAATGTATTTTCCTTTATCCTCATCCTAATAATTCAGCAACCATTTGATCTTTTAATGTCATCATATTAACTATTTAAAATAATGTTTTAAGTGATAACAATTGTTGCCTTAGATCTTAATGTTGATTGGTTTAAATGAAACACTTAAGATGTAAGTTAATCTTCTTCTATTTTTCTCAACTTAACTCAAACTGCATTTCAAATTCTAGTTGTTACAAAATGCTTCTTTCACCTTCTCTTTAAATAGTCAACTTTTACGACTTTGTTCATTCATTTGAACTACCTTTACCTTTCTTCTTCTTTTGCTCGCCTTTTCTACTTCTTGTTTTTCTTCCATTCTACTCCATCATGTCTTCCAATGATAACTCTCAATCTCATCCTCATAGCTATGACCACAATGACAATGATAAGTCTCACGATTCACAAAGTTTTAGCTTCTCTGAAGATGAAGAAGTGGCACCAAGGGGTTTCGTTCAACCTTTGTATGGCCATGACGACCATTACCACCTTCGCCCTAGTGCTTTTGACATTGAGGATGGTGTGACACTCTCAAACATTATCTCTAACACAAAGACGATCAAGCACTATTGATCACCACTTGGTTTAAAATCCAAGTTATCCTGTCTAATCTTGTCTCAGTTTTGCTTCTTACTTCAATTGGCTTAGCCAAATGACCAAGGCTAAGGAAGCTTAATGGAAGTGCTAGGGCATCTTCTATGCCATTAATCTATCCAACCACGACATTACACCCCAACTATCCTTTGATTTTCAGCTTCATTAACTTTTGGCCCACTGCCATCAACCTTTATCTTTCCTTTTGAGGTGATGACTATTACTCTCTAAGACCTAGCCCTAATCTCGGTTTTGTCAATCTCTGGTGAACTCCCTTCTCATCATGCCACATGCAATGAAAACCTTGGCATTTCATTTTCTAGAGCTTCAAACAACTATCCATATTTCATCAATGCTCATAAAAAGTCAACAACAACAATTTTGGATCAAAAGCATAATGCCTTCTTGCTTTATTGGTATTGTAAGTATTTTATTTGTTTTTCATCCAAAAGCCATTGTTTCTAAGTATGTCTCTGATGCAATCCTACCCCGCAAGGGCATTGGATTGAAGACTCCAAGTAGATTAGGCCAGAGATCCAAGGGAAGGCCCTAGGGTTCTCATGAGCCTTAGGGTAGATTTCGAGCCCATGGACTAAGTATGAGCCCGCTTATCTTTGTAAATATTAGAATAGGTTTTTCCTTCGTTTGGGCCTTGTATTTTGGCCATTCTAGTAGTATAGGATTTTAGCCTTGTATTTCGAGGCATTTTGAGTAGTCTTTGTAGTAGGGATTTTTTTTTGTATTTTCATGTATTTTGTCATGGGGGTGTAGCTAAGCTCTAGCTTCCCATCTCAAGGAGGTGAGCTTAGCTATTAGAGAGGTATGTGTAGCTAAGCTCTAGCTTCTTTAGGAATCTTCTTAAGAAAGTTTCTCAAGGAGGTGAGCTTAGTTATGAGAGGGGTGTGTGTAGCTAAGCTCTAGCTTCTCAAAAAAGTTTTCTCAAAGAAGCTTCTCAAGGAAGCTACCTAGTCTATAAATAGAAGCATGTGTAACACTTGTTGTAACTTTGATGAATGAGAGTCTTGTGAGACACAACTCAAAGTTCAACTTCTCTCCCTTTTTCTTCCTTCAATTTCATGTTCCTTCGTCTCTCTTTCTCTCCCTCTTTCTTTTCCTCCATTGAAGCATCCTCTCCAAGCTTCTTATCCAAGGCTCATCTTGGTGGTGAAGCTCCTTCTTCCATGGCTTATTCCCTAGTGAATGGCGCCTCCTCTCACCTCTTCTCCTTTGTCTCCCACTGCATCTCCATGGTGAAAAATCACCATTAAAGGACCTCATTGAAGCTCAAAGATCCAACCTCCATAGAAGCACCACAAGCAAGCTTCCATCATTCTCCCACATAATTTTGCTTCAATCAGAGAACATTAAGTTCATAGGATCCTTCTTTTTGTCTTCCCTTTATAATTTATCTTTTTAATATTAGAGAAAAATGAAAACAAAGCAAAGTTTAAGTAATGTTTCTGGCCCTCTTTGGTTTTTGCAACTCTAGATTATACGCAATTTCCCTATGTTTGTCGTTGGAGTACCTAAATCGGTTATAGGAGTAGAGCATCATGCCACTGATCCAATTCTTGGCTAGGCTCTACGTATTAAGTCTACTGCCAATAAGTCTACAAGATCAGTTCTTGAATCAATCTGTGTTGTTGTGGATGACAAGGGGCACTTTGGAATCCTTCTATTGTAGATCATGACATCCCTAGTTGGTTGACTTTGGACCTTCAAGTCACTCCAGCTGATATTGAGGCTCAAAGGGCTTCTTGGAGTAATGCTCTAATAGGCAAGGTTTTACTCTGTGGTATTAAGACGAATTTGAGATATAACAAGATCTTAGTGGAACCTTATAATCCTTAATTTATCACTCTCAATTCAGCCTTACCCAAAATATCAAATGGTTTTTCTAACTATGACCGAGTCGAACTCAAGGCGCTCTTTGTCAGTTAAAGAAGTGAAAAATGTAAAAATGTAACTCGTTAGAACCAATGGATGTTGAATTTGTTCGAATTTAGAACATTCCTTCCTAACCCTAGAGAAACATCAATCTATGTTAATCGATGCCCAACCGTCAAAGAAGAAATCTTCCCTCGTGGAACTCTACCATATATACTACTTGTTGATAATCAACTTCAAGTTGATCTCGATGTTGCTAAAATACTTGTACCGCCACTTGCTTCTCCATTATGACTTCTACTTCATCCAAACAAAAGAAAAAAAAATTGATCGAGATCATTATTGGTGTTTAGTCAAAGTGATTGAAGACTTGAAGATTAGTCTTATGATTTTTTGTTTTAATAATTTTAAATTGCCAAACAAGTTTCTAAAGATTTGGCATTTGTATTGGATATTTTAGACTAGACATGTTGAGTGTTATAGACTTAGTTCATCTATCCATGCTTAGTGGTAATCAAACATGAGAAGGAAAATGTATTGATCTCAACGTTTCTTAGAAGCAATGAGTTTAACATTGTGTAATAGATTATCAAGTTTAGTAATCAATTACAAAGTGTTAGAACAAGCAACAAAACTTACTTCTCTTAAAATATTGGCAAGCTTTATTGAATTAACCGATTACTAAATTTTATAGTCGAATACCCAACCTAATTTCAGAAGAAAGGAGTCTATGTGGCTCAAGATAATTGATTATCACATATTGTAATCGATTAGATTGCGTCTAAAAACTTAAGAGTTCTCTATGTTTCGAAATAATCGATTGCCACATTTGATAATCGATTATTTCAGAACCATAGAAGCTAGAGAAGCTCCCTGTGAATCAAGATAATCGATTATCCTAATCTGTAATCAATTACCTAATTTCCAAAAATGCAGAATAAGAGGGATTAGAACGAAATAATCGATTAGATTTATTTTATCTATTAAAACTATAACTGCCCCCACTTGTTCATTCTCATAAGTGACTCTTGATTTGATCTTATCTTTCGAAAACACTTTCTAAGAGTCATCTAAGGGAACCAATTTGTATTTTATCATGAGATTCATGATGATCAAGATTCATTCATTCTTCGTCATGGTTTGAGAAAGAAAGGAAAAGCTTTAAGATATTGTGATCTGCACATACAGGTGTATTCAATCTAATTTTGAATTCTTTCTAGTTTTTGACCTTGATTAAGGTTATCAAGGGTTTGTGTGAATTGATAGGATTTCAATTCCCAATCCTTCTCTTGCAAGATTCAAGGGAAGAGTAGAATTTTAGGAAATTGCTTGTGCGTAATACTTGGTTGTCTATTAGTGGAAGTTCAAAGGGATCTTAGAGCAATTGGATGTAGATCCTCTTGAAGACTAAACCAGTACAAATTATGTGTGATTCTCTCTTTCTCTAAACCTTTTCTTTCATAATCAATCTTGGTAATGGAATGGAATTGATGTAAAAGGGCAATAATACTCTATTTTTGATTGATTTATGTATTCTTTGTTTTCATTGATTAAAAATCTTTGTAATCAAGTTTTTGAGAAAACCTTGATTTTAATGAGAGGTTAGCTTTAATTGAATCTTAAGAATGAATCAGTAAACATTTTGAAAAGAATCTATTCAACCTTCCTTCTAAATTCCCGATCATTCCAACATTTGGAACACCCAAACTAGGTAAAATTCATTCAAACTTCAACTTTTTTTTTTGTCTTTTGTTTGTTTTTACTAACTCTCTATCTTTTGCAATTGCCTAATGCTGCATTGAAACAATCAATGTGGATGATAATCATGATAGCTCTCTTGAATTAGCTCCTTTTTCAAAAGGACCACTCGTGATGTTATTGCTAAGAATACTCATGCACCGCCAATTACTCAGGCCAAGGTGACTTTTTTATTCCTTTTTGGTTTTGAATTCATTGTTATTCTTCAGAATGCGAATTCATTTCCTTCTACTTAGAAACCAGCTTCTCCTCTGGTCATGGAAAAAGAATCAAACTTATTTCTTTAAGGAAATATCAACCTGTAAGTATTTTCTTGATCATCTCCTCACATCCTTTTTCATTAATTTCGGCTAACATTTGCATATTTATAGGAACCTATTTCGGCTAGTATTAATGTTGAAAATCATTCAATACCAATCGCTCAACCAGCTAACCAAACTCCTAAAACTGGTACTTCATCAACCTTGTCTCGACCAATTCTACCTAACATTTTTTAGGAGGTCTTAACCCAATATTTTCAATCTTTTTCATCATTTATGCCGAATGTGCCATCAGATGGTTCTCCAATAGACGACCATTTTCAACATGTGGAGGAATTCTCATCCAATATAATGCCAACTGACCCCAAGATGTTGAAGCCAATTTGATCATTGTTTACTAAACTGGCCAAGGCTCCCACCATTTCTGAATCCAGTCTCCAATTATTCAATTGGATTGCCTTATCCATTGGTGATGTGGTTTTTAATCATGGCATGCATCAACTATGATATAATTTGGCTGCCACTGATCTTAACTAGCTAAGAAGCCTTCAAGCTCAAAAGTCCACGTATACTGCTAATTAGGCAAATGGATTTGGCTGAACAAGAAAGGCTAAGCAAAAGAGTCGAAGACTTGATAGAAGAACTTAGGCACACCAAGAAAGAGTTGGATGAACTAAGCTCCAAGATAAAATAATGTTTCTTGGTGGATACAAAATGTATTTTCCCAATGACATCCATAGCCCATTCTCTAAATGTTCATGGTTTAACTACAACATGCATTTCTTCAGCTAGTAATCTTTGCAAGGAACCAAACTTCTAACATTCTACACACTCCTTAACATATTGGTAACAATTGGCAGTGATTGTAGGCCAGACCATTGTGATCCACATAATCCCTCATGGACCTCTCCCATTAGCCTCATAGACTCATCTTGATTTATGCATTTCAATAACGCTCCCTTGAAATTCCTTCTATAAAGATCATCCCCTATCATGACATACCTCAAGGCCTTCTGTTTCAACTTAAACTTTGCCTTGTCATTTGGCTTCTGCAAATAGTTTATTAGTTCTTGCTGCCATTTATCCAATTTATTACATTATATCTAGATCTTCTATGGGATACTCTATCATTTCTCCTTTGATCTTTTAGTATCTAGAAGCATGTTGTTCATTTGCCTCGTCAGTCTCATCCCTATAGATGTGTTCTACAATCACATCGGCAAAACATTGTAATAGTTGTTTAGCCAATTTGTAGAAATCCAATATAATGGTATTACATTTGTATTCTCCATTCACATGCCAAATTACCAATTGGTAATCACCATATATTCAAACGCATTTCGCTCCTCTTCCCAACCAGATTTTTAATCCTAAAATTAAAGCCTCATATTCAGCTTGATTATTAGAATAATTTGGATCTATCAGACTAGAATATCACCAAACCTTGCCATTTGGATTAATCAGTACTAGTCCAACTCCCACATCATCTTGTGTTCATGATCCGTCAAAACTCAAAATCGAAGGTTGTAGGCCAACATAATTATTAGCCCACACTGATACGTCAATTATTGGGATAGATGGGTGATGGGTTATAAAATTGGCAAGAACTTGTCCCTTTATAGCACATAATGGCAATATCAAATTGTATGTTAATGAGTATGCATTTAATTTAATTTCCCATTCCATTAAACGTCCCCGTAATACAAGTATATTCAATAGATATTTGACAATATCTAATTTGCACAAAACCAAAACTTCATTAGGAAATAAGTAATACTCAAGTTTTGTACAAGCATGAAACAAAGACAAAAATAGTTTTTCAATAGGATTATATCTACATTCAACATCATTCAACAATCGACTCAAATAATATATAGCTCTTTTGGTTCCATCTTTAGCGTCTTGTGCTAGAGGCATCTAGTTGACTCTTTGTAGTCAGTATGTACAACTTCAAAGATTTTCTAGGTATTGGTCGAACTAAGACTAGAAATGCAGCTAACACATGCTTAATTTGATCAAAAAGGTTTGTTGTTATTCTTCTCCCCTACTAAATCCATCTTTATCTTTTAATTTTAACAGTGGTGAGAATGCCTTCATTTTACCAGCCAAATTAGTTATGAATCTTCACAAGAAATTAATCTTGCCTATTAAACTTTGTAACTCATTTTTGTTCTGGGGAGGTCTAGCTTCTAAAATATCTTTAGCTTTATTCGTGTCTACCTTTATACCTTGTTGATGGACTAGGAATCCCGAAAAGTTGCTAGTCGGTACACCTAAAGCACACTTAGCCAAATTCATTTTTAGACCATGAATCCTTATTTTCTGCAAAGCTTATTCTAAATCTGCTAGATGTTGACTCATGTTAGTTGAATTCACAACTTCATCATCAATATACACCTCCATATTCTTGCCAATGGCATAATGGAATATAAGAATCATGTCCCTTTGGTAAGTAGGTCTAGCATTCTCCAATCCGAACGACATGATTAACCATTCATAAATCCCAAGCGCACTAGGACAACAAAATGTTATTTTATGGACATCTTCTGCCATAAAGATTTGATTGTACCCAAAATGTCCATCCATAAAGGTTAGGAACCCATGTTTGGCAACAACATCTACCAACATGTCAGCTATAGGCATTACATACTCATCTTTGGGAGTAACTAGATTTAGATCCCTAAAATCCGTACATACCCAAACTTGCACATTCTTTTTAATCATAGGCACAATGTTGGATAACTATTCGGCTTATCTAGTTGTTCAGATAAACCTTACCCCCAACATCTTCTCTATTTCTGCCTTAATTTGAGGCAACACTTGTGGGTTACAATGCTTGGGAGGTTTCTGATGTGGTTTGAAACTTGCTTTGGTGGGTAATTTATGGTCTACTAAATTCCTTGAGAGTCATGTCATTTCATGATAATCCCTAGCGAATCAATCTTTGTATTGTTTTATTAGTTGTATCAGCCAAATTTTATCATTATTGACTAACAAACCATTGATCTTGGTCATTCTTACATTTGTTTCTGTACCAAGATTGACTTCTTCTAAGGGATCTTGAGCCTCAAAACTAGGTGATTCTCTCTTACTGACCAATAACATTTTTGGACACTCTATTTTCCTTTGATGTATCAACCATATATAGCTGGCTCGACTATACTATCTTTAGTAATGAATAAAGTCAGTCGATTCAACAAATTTTTTTTATTTTGTCTGTCCATCTATAAACTCAATGGATAGTCATGCTTCGGCTTGCCAATTTATAACAAACCCTTTTTTAGTCAAATTGCAAGATTCTCAAGTACCTTCCTTATAGTCATTAGAAATTTGAATAGGGGTCAAGTAAGGCAAGTAAAACAAAGGTTCAAGCATCCTAACATCAGCCAAAAATGGGCAATCATTAGTTGACATGATGCTTACCTAATCTTCCTCCCAAAATGATGCAAGGTAGAAGGTAGAAATTGACTAGCATGAATCCAATCTCTTCCTAACAAAACAGAATAGGTTGGTTTAGCATCTACTATGAAGAATGCTAAATACATGGTTTTTGGACCAATTGTGATTTTAGCTACCAAAACTCCTAATGCAGCAGTAACTCCCCCAGTGAAACTCTCTATCTTCATATTTGTAGCAATCAAACCTTATTGTCTCTTACCAATTTTCCTGAACATAGTTAGAGGCATAATGCTAAAAGAGGCACCACCATCGACAAAAACCTTTGCCAATGTTTTACCATTTATCTGGGCCTTGACATACAAAGACTCCAAATGTTTGGTCATCTCTGGTGTAGGCTTGTCAAATGTGATATTGACTCTTTTGTCGACCTCTTCATCACCAATAGTAGCTTATTTGGTTTCTTCAGAGCATATGTCTCCATCTAGACTTTTATTCTGATTCGAGTTAGCCCAAAATTCACTAAGGATTAAACTTATAGCATCTACTTCATGACCTAGCAAATCATCATCATTCAACCATGCTTCTAATAGTGAATCTTCTATTTGTTTGAACTCTTGCTTTGTTGGATCATCTTGGGTGATATCTTATGTGATATCCTTTTGCCCATTACCCTCCAAGATCATATCTATTTCATTGGACTTTGGTTTGCTTTCCTCCATTTTGGTTTAATTGAACCATTCCAGCCAAAATTGTTGTTTTCCCCACTTCGGTTGGTTGCTCTCCTCCGAAAGCTTGGTCTAAATCTAGAGCCACTTTATTCACTGAAATTTAACCTTGGCTTTTAACTTTAAGATCTACCATCATTGTCAATGTTTGTTTCATTTTCTTTACAACCTTGTCCCTTTGCAATCTCCTTTTTAGAGTACATGTTAACCTCCACGTTGTTCTTTTGGCTTGTTTTGGACCACTTTTTGGTTCACACACCATTACCCTACCTTTGTTCTAGTAGAGGGCCTGATCATTTTGAGCTGATGATTGTCCTTATTGTCGACAGTGATATGTAAAGTCTTCATTTTGTTTACAACATTCAACTTAGCCCATCTCCTTCTGTTTTTTGGGATAGGGCTCTCATCAATTTGTAGTACTTGAACTGTTTCCCTTTTAGCGGGTATTTGTCGTTTTATCCTATCAAATTTCGTGAATTCCCCTTTCCTCCTCCTAGCTTGCCACATATCGGTCAACTTGGTGCCAGTGATTCGACATATTGATCCATTAGAGGTCCCTTCTTTTTATTGCTCCAATTTATCAAACACACTTTCGGATCTGATGAGGCACACATACTCCTCTTGCTAATTGTGAAGACTGCAACCTTTCAAACACTGAAGTCCTTCTGGTGGTCCATGTAGTTTCTTGCTTCACCTCTATTTTTGGCTGCCAAGCATACTTCATCTTTCTCCTTTTAATATCAAATAGGCTCCTCATAGGAAACCATATTAATATCTAACTTTGGGAAAGGGTCTCCATCCACTGCCATTTCGGCCATACCCTTGTCGACTAGCTTAAAACAACCTTCTTTCAAAGTCCTTTTGTACAACTTGTCGAAACTCAATGCAATTGGTCGTAAAATGGTTGTTGGAATTATGCTACTTACAGTATTTCTTCCCTTTTAATTCATTTGGAGATAGTTATGTCCATCATTCAGCCAAATTGTTGGTCTTTTATCAGATGATAAAAAAATCTTATCTACCTTAGAGATATCAAAGTCATATTCGACCTTCCCATCACCAACACTTTTTCCTTTACTAGGCTTTAATGCTGAAAAACATGAGTAAGGTTTTCAACATAGGATTTCACCAGCCATGATTTTAGCTTCCTCTTCATAACTCTCACCATTCTCTTCATCAAGATTAACTAGAGAGATTAAATGAGATCCATGTCTCCGTTGGCTCTCTTCAATTCTTTCTTATGCATAAATTACTCTATTCAGTTAGCTTTAGAGGCTAATTGTCTAAGATCACCATATTCATGAGCCACCAACTTGTCTTTCAACTGAGGAAGGACGTTACCTGTTACCATAGCTGCAGATTCTACTTCGGGCAACTGTATTGAAAAGCAACTTTAATTTTAGCTTTGCTAAACCATTTTATGAAATCTATTGTCAATTCATCCACCATTTGTTTTGTATTCATCAAATCAGCTATAGTTTCCTCAGGTTGAGGTCTGTAAAACTTGTCATGAAAACACCTCTCCATGTTTGCCCAATTTTGTACTGAGTTTGGAGGCAAGTTCGAGTACCAAGTAAAAGCTATTCTTGTCACAAATAGAGGGAATAACTGGAACTTATATTGAGTATGCATGTTACTGACTATTATCTCTGGATCAATCAAAGGCCACATGATGGTTCAATGGCTAATATTTGGTCTGTCCCACAATATTTGCCCCCAAGCCTACATCTATTGTTGACATAAGAGGTTTCTCCATTAGCAATGCCCCCGATCACAACCTGATTAGTCCTTCCCAAAGGAGGTACAAAGGACGTTATACAAGATAAGTCGATCTGACCAATAACATTTGTTAGTCTTTTTGCTAATCCTAGTTGTGAAAAAAATCATTTAGCATAATCATTTGCATCTACTTGCCCCCAAGGGTACCAACAAACTCATTACTTATGTTATTTAATGAGATATATTTATACAAAATAATGTTTGATATGTGCATAATATTTGTGACATACATAAACTCTAAAAAGTTTATAATGGTTGCCATATACATGTAATTTTATCTAAAACAAAATTATAGAAAATTTTCAGAAAAAATCAAGTAGAAAATTAAATTATAATTAAATAAGGCTTTTATAATAATCAAATGTAATTTAAAATTTTGCGTCTGGTTTTTGTATATATAATTATCATAAATGCACATTTAATTATTTTACTATTTTTTATTAGATAAATGATATATCAATATAATAGGCATAAATAAAAAATATTCTCCTTCCTTTTTTAATCTTTGAAAAAAAAGGACATCCTTTTACGAGAGTGTGACACGCGTGTGTTAACAATCTCAGTTAACAATTATTTTTTATATAATACTAGCTTAATTTCACGTGTATTAAATTCATATTTTATAATTTATATGAATAATTTTCATATTATTTGAATTTTTAATATATTTTATTTAGTTTCAATTTTAATAAATATATGTTAGTAATAGTAGATATGTATATAAATATTTAAATATATTTTATATATACACTTGTGATGAATTTAAAACTTTTTAAATTATAATATATAATATCTAGTAAATATATAGGATAAATTCATGTTGATTTAAATGATTTTATTGGATAATCAATTAAAATTATGTTGTGTATGTTTCATAATATTAAGATATACCTGTGTGAATTAACTTAAATTTTACACATGCAAATTAAAAAAAAAAACATAAATGAATTAAAAAAAAACTTAATGCATCATCAATATAAATCTCATAAAATAGTCCTATACAATTTCTTTTTTGCAAATTATATTTTTAAATAAGGTTATTTTTAGTTATTGACAAATTGTTTAAAAAAACATTGAAATTCACATTAAACATTGAGATTAAAGAATAGGCAGCTATGAAGATGAACTGTAGCGATAAAGATAAAAGAAGAATAGTTTGATATGGTTGAGCAAGGAATTTTTTTTACTTATTTATAGAATAGTGTATAAATACATATCCAAAAAAAATGAAGAGAAATCATAATAAAAATGTCTAATCATAAAAAATGGTGAAAGTAAATTGTATACCTTAAATACTAGTTTCTAATATAAACTTTTTATTTTAATTTTTTAACTAACATCTTTAAAATACTGGTTAACATTCTCCATACTAAAATCAGTAACTTATCCGACATGTAATTGATCCAATTAATACTGAGCTCAAATCTCTTAAATAAAATCTCAAATTCAAACTTTGTTGAAAAAAAAAAACTTAATTAGGAAAGGAAACATGCTAAAGGTGATCAACTAGATTTGCAGTTAAAGATGAGTCATTGACAAAACAGTGAATACTTCGGAACAATTTCATGATGACTCAAAAAATATTGAAATTTTTTTCATTGAAATAATTTAAGAGAATCTTTTATTTGAAAAATAGTCTAAACAAATCAATATAATTTGGTTGGTAGGGTAAAAATTCTTACACTGACAAAGCAAATGAATCAATTGACCGTTGTTACCTTTTAATGCATTTTGCTGGGTCTCTGCTCCAATTTCAAGTAGAACAATGGGAGAATTATTCACCCAAAAGAATAAATAAAATAAACTTGTATCTGTAACTCAAATTGCTTATTGATGGAAACCAATTACAAATCTTAGAATACCAGCAAAATCAGAACGTATTTCTAAATTGCAGAAGCTTCCATTTCTATAATTTTCCATGTAATCAACAAGAGCCCTGCACTGCTGCTCTCCATTTGTCTATTAAGAAAAGTTAGGAAAGGAACAATCAGAAGCAAACATAAAATGAATGTGATAGCTTAAAAAATGTTCAAGCAGAAGAATAAAATATTTTCCACTTTCCGGGCTACCTGTCCCATGAAATATTCTTGTGTTTAGTAGCACAGAATATCATTCTTCTTTGGATTAGGATTCTATTTTTTTTTTATCAGCCTGGATTAGGATTCTATAACTAATTGTTAAAGAGTATAAGTATCAGACTATCAGAAGAACGTTTTAAACGATTTGTAATGTGCTTTCCTTTTTAATATGGGATCATATTAATATTTGTAATGTGCTTTCCTTTTTAATATGGGATCATATTAATATATCATGGCTGCATGTCTCTCTTGTGTGATGCTAGAAGAGACAAACCTATGTTTCCCTATCTTCTACTCATTTCACTTGCTAGTTGCTATACTTCATCTCCACTAGTTGATTATTCCTCAATTTGCCTAAAGCCTACCAGACTAAAACACTGATCCCACAGGTATTGTTCAGTCAACAGCACATAAACAGTCATCAACCTAACCATAAAACTACGTGCTGTTGCCTTCAGTTCTTCCTTATCATCAACTATTCAGTCCACCAGTTTCTACCCTAGATTCTGACCCATTAAACTTCCACTGTCTTATATATCATGTCAGCTTCATAAACATTGGTCTATTGCTAAAATAATAAATACAATTCTATTCCATACTATAAATATTTTTTTGGCAAAAGTCTAACATTTTAAATTTCATCTTGCAGACCAACTTATAAAAAAAACTCAGGGAAAACTTCACATATAAATAAATAAAATTGATGGGAAAGATCAATCAATGTAAGCCTGTAAATCTAACTCCATACTTGATTTGCATTTACTGGGGGAAAAATGTAGAATCCTTAAAGCAACCCTAACGGCTGCAAATGACCGCAATATTGTGGCCTTTATTTGAAATAAAAAAGTTTCACAGTGACAAAATTTAATAAGTATCAAGGCCATATTGACTGTGACCAGCATCACAGTAGCTGCAATTCTCGTTATCTTATAGTAACCACAGCCATGATTTAAAATCAACAATTATAAATTGAGGATAAAACACAGTATTGCAAAGGACAAAGCTTAGACCAATTTCCTTATGTTCTTGCCATTACAACAACAACAACGCCTTATCCCACTAGGTGGGGTCGGCTACATAGATCAACTTTCGCCATAATGTTCTATCAAGTACCATACTTCTATCCAAATCATTAAGTTCGAGATCCTTTTTGATAACCTCTCTTATAGTCTTTTTGGGTCTTCCTCTCCCTCGAATTGTTTGCCTTCTCTCCATCTGGTCTACTCTCCTCACTACCGAGTCTACCGGTCTTCTCTCTACATGCCCAAACCACCTAAGTCTATTTTCCACCATCTTCTCTACAATAGGCGCTACTCCAACCCTCTCTCTAATAGCTTCGTTTCTAATTTTATCCTGTCGAGTCTTACCACATATCCACCGCAACATCCTCATCTCCGCTACACCTACCTTATTCTCATGTTGGCTCTTGACCGCCCAACATTCTGTTCCGTACAACATCGTCGGTCTTACCGCAGTCCGATAAAACTTTCCCTTTAGCTTGATCGGTACCTTTGCATCACATAACACCCCCGATGCTTTTCTCCATTTCATCCATCCTGCTTGAATGCGATGATTCACATCCCCTTCAATTTCTCCATCATCCTGTATTACAGACCCAAGATATTTAAACCGTGTGACTTGAGGGATAATATGGTCTCCTATTTTCACCTCTGAGTTAGAAACCCTCCTTCTTTGGTTGAACTTACATTCCATATACTCCGATTTGCTTCTGCTTAGGCGAAAGCCATGTGTTTCTAGAGCTCGTCTCCAAGTTTCCAACCTCTCATTCAACTCCTCCCTCGACTCTCCAAGGAGGACTATGTCATCTGCAAAAAGCATGCATCTCGACGCTATCTCTTGGATTTGTTCCGTGAGGACATCCAGAATTAAGGTAAAAAGGTAGGGACTAAGGGTTGACCCTTGATGCAAACCAATTAAAAAATGACATGCAGATAATTTTTTAAAAATTTTCACATCATATTCTTAGCAGAGGCTATTTATTGTTGGAGAAAACATCCATGTGTCATTGTTTGTTTGATTTGAGGATTTGATGGCAAGGATATAAGAGACTTGATCTAAATTTTGTCATATTAAAAAACTAAATTTCTTTTTATCATCATAGATATCAGCTTTGTTCACGAATAACATGTTGCCTTAAGATGACATAAAGAAACATGGAATCACTAACATAGCTATTTAACTTCAAATCCATTAAACAATGACATTACATGTTGTGTGTCCCATGATAGCATACATTAATGCTAAACCTTGGACACCACAGAAAAATTTCTAATTATATTGCCTAAATTGTCAAAGGGAATCTCAAAATTTTGAAAGATCTGCATCAGATTTAAGCCAACACACACAGACTGAGTAATAGCCAAACTATAAATTAAAATTGAAAAAGAATACACACAATAATAATTTAATAAAAAATAACAACAGAAAGGAACGCCCTGTGACCCAATTTATGTACTTGATTTCTAGTACGGAGATACTAGTCTGGAAAAAAGTAGTTTAGCAAAAAAAACATTTTTTATTTTCAAGAATTACATTTATGACCTTTCAACAAAAGGGACTGCTCATAAAAATCATTCCCAATTTTTCCAACTTTGATCAGATGTGCAAAACTGACAACTTATTGAGGGTTACTGGTCACGAAATTGTCATCAAATTAAGCTAGGTGGTACCATTTTGATAAAATTTTATGAGTAACTAAGTAGGCACTAAGCACAAGCATAATAAGAAACATAAATGAAATTAGGTACAAATTTGTAGAAAGCAGAAGATCCATACCTCAAAAGCAAAAAATCCAGCAGGTTTCAACATTAAAGCAGCCCCATCACAAAGATGGAGAAGAGCATCCATGCCATCAGTACCTCCATCTAATGCAACTCTAGGTTCATGCCTACCAACTTCAGCTTGTAGACCAGAGATGTCTTTACTTGGTATGTAAGGTGGGTTACTTACAAGACCCGCTAGCTTTCCTTCCATATCTTTCAATGGTTCAAACCAAGATCCTTCCCTTAATTCAATTTTGTCCTGTAAAGAACAACAAGGTGGTTCAAATGAGGGACACAAAAACCAAAAGTGGAACCAGTAAGATATATTTTAAGGGGCACAGGTGAAGTAGATAAACAACAAAAGGAAAATACATGAAAATCAACAATTTTAATTTTGTTTTTCAGTTTGTTATGTTGATATACTTCTCTATAACAAGTTTGTGTTAGTGTTGCAGTCCACAACATTTTGATGCACGTTTTCCCCAATCTATAGGTGTAGTCTCATTGACTTGAACGGATGTTCGGAGCTACTAAATAGCCTAAAACATACTTTCTTCAGTCTTGCTTTAATTTCTACTTCAAACACACACAGCATCATGCAAGATACAATGAATGAAAGAAATGTAAAAAGGTTTAACTATGAATTTGATCCCTAATATATATCTAATTTTTGTGTTTGTTCCCTAATAAATTTTTGTTTTGCTTTGAATTCTTAATAAAACAACAATTTTTTTTTTATCTTTGATACTTATTTTTAGTTCCTCAACTTAACTAATTCTATGTTTGTTCCCTAATAAATTTTTTTGCATTTGTTATTAGTCACAATTAAAACAAAATTTGCTAATTTATTAAAGCGTAAACACAAAGTTCGTTAATTTATTGGAGATTAAAACAAAATATGAAGGATAAAAAACAAAAGTGTTATTTTATTAGGAACTCAACGAAAAACGAAAAAAAATTTTAGATATTTATTAGAAATTCAAAACATATTTAAGCCTATAAAAAAACCAACAAAAACATATTGGCAAAAAGAAGTCATACGGCAGTGGAGGCAGTGAAATCCATGGTGGGGAAAAGAGCAAGCAAAAAGGAATTGACTTGACAACATGGAGATTGAAAAAGAACTTGAAGAAAAATCTCTAACCTGGAAGCAATACCTCTGCACATTGTAAGCTGCAACAGCAACAGCCACAGGGCTTAAATCTGTGGCAATAACCCTCCCTTCACTCCCCAAAACCCCACCAATACCAATAGCAAGAGCACCACTTCCAGTCCCCAAATCAGCCCAAACACCCCTTTTCAAATCCTCATTCTCTGACACCACATCATCCACAAAATCAACAAGAAGTTCAGTCTCAGGCCTTGGAATCAAGACCCCTTCCTGGACACTCAACACCAAGTCCCTCCAATGCTCACACCCAACCACATACTGAAAGGGTCTCCTCTCTTGGACCCTTTGCTTCCACAAACAGTAAAGCTCCTCTATTCCAACCCTCATTTTCACCCTCTCATCACTATCATCATCCTTCACAATCATTGAGTGGTCTTCAACAGCATCCTCCATGAGCCACTTGAGCTCCCTGCACAGTAGGCTTGAGTCTGGCCCATTATCTGAGTCCACAAAAGTTGACCCAATTGAAAAGGCAACACCTTTAGCCCAATCATGCCATTTTTTGAGCTCACACAACTTGGTGGAGTAAATGGGTTGCCTCAGAAAGAGGGGAACTTGGGGCTTCACACAAGTGGGGGAAGATGATAGTGCTGAAGAACAAAAGGGTCTACACAGAGTGCTGAAAGAAGAGGATTTGAGGAGTGTGGGGAAGCTATAGGGACGGTATACACTGCTTAAGGTTAGCCTCATTTCAAGAGAATGATAAGGAAGGAACTTTTGTGTTTCTATAATGCATAATCAGTTATCAACTTAAACACTTTGCATAATCCAACAAAGAAAAAAAACAGAGTAAGGGTTAATGAAAAATTCAACTTTAGAGTTACCCCCATATGTTTTTTCACTTGAAATTAAAGCCCCAACCAGTTCAATTTGCTCGCAAAGAACCGATTTTGATATTGATTTCCCGTTTATTGAATGACGAAGAAAATATACTCCGAAACGAGGAAGGCAATAGTAACTCGGGAAATGTGGTGACAAATGGGATGATCTTAGTATAATTTTTTTATATATAAATATTATTTTCATCCTTCAAAATATGTGCTATGGACAAATTTGTTCATAAAAAATAAAAATATAAAAATTAATTCTCAAAAATATAAAAAGTGAGATAAATATATTCAACCTTTCATCTGTTAACATTATGAAATTCACCTACATAACATATAGGAACAAAAATATCACGAAATAATTACTCACATGGATATAGAAACTTATTTCTCAGAATTTTTTTTTTATCTCTTCTCATTTTGACCATTGGACCTACAATAATTACTTCTTCTTCCTCAATCTTATATATATAGTTATCCACAGATTAAAAATTGAACTTTTGTTCTTTTTTCCTCTTCTTCCTCCTTGGGTGTTTCTTGTTTTTTTTTCTCACCTTTATTCATTTAATTTACTCACAAAGATATTCTTGGATTAAAAAATTTATTAATATTTTCATTCTTTAAAGACACAACCACAAATATATCCACGATTATCATCATTATGATTAATTAAACTCTCAATTGTATTATAAAAATTAACTTTAAATTTGGCAATAACATTAAAAGGCAAAAGTCATGATTAAGGAAGTATAATAAACATAATAATTGCTACAAACTCTTACAAAAATAACTTGAACATCAAATGGCAATCATACTATCACACTCATAATGTTGTCACAGTATAAATTTCAAAACTTTGTATCAATTATTATGCTTATTATACTTCCTTAGTCATGACTTTTGTCTTTCAATGTTAGTGTCATATTCAAAGTTAATTTCTACAATGTAATTGAGAGTTTAATTAATCATAGTAGTTACAATTGTAGATATATTTATCAGTAAGTTTTGTCTTTGAAAGAAACAAATATTAATAAGTTGTTTAATTAGAGACAACTTAAATGAACGGAGGTGAGATAAAAAAACAAGAAAAATCTACGAAAGAAAAATAAAAAGCCTAGTCCTTCATTCATGGAGAACAATATATAAAATGGAGGAAAAGAAGAAGTAGTTGTTAGAGGTCTAATAGTCAACAGGAGAAGCGATGGAAAAAAAATACTAATAAATTAGTCCCTATATGTTCAAGTGAGCAATTATCATTTTCGCCCTTCCGTATCACGTAGGCAAATTCTGTAATGCTAATGGAAGAAAGTTAATGGTGGGATAAATTTTGTCTCACTTTTTACACACTAATTTTATATTTTAATCTTTCAGGAATGAATTTGTCAATGTCACACACTTTTTAGACGAAAATAATTATTTCTTTATTTTTTAGATATTAAAAAAAAGAATAAGTATATAATACAATTAAACCATAATATAATTATTTACATTTTTTTCTAGTACATTTCATATATATCTTTTAATTTAAATAAAATCTAAAATGTAATTTTAAAAAATATTTTAAATTATAAAAGAAATGTGTAAAATATATAATATCTCAAAATTTCGACCCAGAAAACAGATACATAAGTGTTTTGATTAAGATTTAATTGAATTTTAATTCTTTAATGAGGAAGAAAGGTAGGTTGAATAATCAACCCTAAATATCACTTTTGATTACTTATGTTTTATGTTTTAGTATAGCAAAAACGTTTCAGCAACAATACAATAAATTTACTTAACAAACCTCTTTAGACACAATCCTCATACCACGTAGACTTTTAAAATCTTTCCTAGTTGTCATATGATTGCCAGCTACATATACAATCTCACTGCAGGAAAATTTAAAGCGTTTTAGTCAATGTTAAATGACCATAAACAATATGGTGCGTTCATAAAAATTAGGGTTTGTTGCATGTGTACACTCACGCAGGACTCTTCACAAAGCTGAAAACATATGCACACACACGGACTTGGTCGCGTGCATATCCGGTGTGGGTATGAATGTGCACATTGCAGCCTGAACAAAAAGGCAGCATTGACATTCAACAGTTACATTATTCCAATTATAAAACTCATTGAGATATAAAAATACCTGAGGAATATGTCAACAATGTGGACAGGTCTTGTTGACCCCTTCGTCAATGCTTCCATTTGTTGGTTCACCTCTACAACTGGCAGTGAATTCCTTCTGGCCATCTTTTTTTACTGTTGTTTGACTTGAGTCAAAAGTAAGCTGCTTGCGCAAACTACTTAGCTTTTTTTCTGGCTTCCAATTATTTCTTCCACCTTGAAACACCCAACACTGTCACAGTTAATTATTTCTTCCACCCAAATATGTTATCCATCAACTAAGTAAATGTTATACAAAATATAGCCCACAGATAAAATATTTACCCTAGAATCGTTCATCGAGGTGGCTGACACATTAGCAATTTTTTTTTTTTTACTTTGCTCCTTGTACATGGAGACTTTAAACCCCTTACCCTTGGTGTGGGAGTCTCTTCTATTGTGTCATCCAGAATAATGGTATCCACCTTACCAATCTTTGTTTTAGACGTTCCTTTGGTGGTTGTGGGTACCATTTTTTTGGAGGTGGAATGAAACAGTGGCCAGTATTGGTTTAATGGAGGCAATCTCCTCAGCTGTGCCTTTGAAACCAACCTTTAGGTCTTCAATAACCACATGTGATACTGCTCACAGAATGTGGAAGTTGACTTTATCCATTGAGTGCATTTGACTCAATTTTACTATTAGTTTAATAACTTTAATAGGAATACAATTGTTTATTGGGTTTGATATCCAAATTTTTAAGTCCAATTATTGTGCCAGCTACACTTATAACATATTTTACCCATTATCTATTCTTTAACTTCAATTTAGTCCGATTTATAATTTTTATTAAAAGATTTAATTAAGTCCTCTAATTACTAAAAGTGTTATTATTTTAATTTTCTAATTTATTATTATCCTTTAATTTAGTCCTCTTATTTTTAAAAGTGTTACTCCTTTAGTTCTCTAATTTATTATTACTGTTTAATTTAGTCCTCTTATTTTAAAAAGTGTTACTATTTTAGTTCTTTAATTTATTTTTATAATTTCATTTCGTCATCTTTTTATTAAAATTTTCAATATTTTTAAAAAATTCAATTAAAAAGTACTCTAACTTTTAAAAGTTATTATTTGTTTTCTAATTTATTTTAAGATAAATAATCAAATTTGTTCCTAAAAGTATAGTACGGTGACAAATTCATTCTTAAAAAATAAAAAATATAAATTTGATTTCAGAATGTACAAAAAATACAACAAATTAATTTTATCGTTAAATTTATGAGACTATTTTATTATTAAATTGTAATGTTTAAGCACCAATTTAACAATAATTTATATTTTTTGAGAATTAATTTGATATTAAGTTTCAAAATTTATAGATCAATTTGCCACTAAATTATCTATAAGACTAATTTGTTGTATTTTCTTTTATCACATTTAGGGACTAAATTTTAATTTTTCATCTTTCAGGAATGAATTTGTTAATATCCTATACTTCAGGGATGAATTTTACTATTTATCATTTATTTAAATAGTTTAATTTAGTTATCTTATTATTAAAAAGTTGAATTAGATACTTTAATTTTTAAAAAACAATTTCACTTAGGTTCTTTAATGCTCTAATTTTTAAGAATGATTTTAATTAGGTCCTTTAATACTTCTAATTTTTAAGAACGGTTTCAATTAGGTCCTTTAATACTAATTTTTAAAAATGGCATCAACTATGTTCCACTTAAAATCGAATTTAATGTTATTCTTCTTTTAAAAAAAATCAACCAAATTGAACTGACATTTTTTTAAGAAAAAGACCTTATTGCAATTTTAAAAAATAAAAAACCTAATTAAGTCATTCTTAAAAATGAGAGGACATAAGTAAATTTATGAATAAAAAGAGAACTAAATTAAACTTTAAAAATAAATTATGCTTGTTATAATGTTTATCCTCGTAATGGGTGGGTATTTTTTTTAGTAGTATGAAATAATACTTTGTGGGTATATTTCTTTTCTTATAACTTGTCCAACCTAGAAAATACTTGAAGAGTACACTTGTTTAATGCTAAGTTGTTTTTTAAATAGAATTCGCGAATATAAAGAGGACACTTAATTTAATTATTGTTTCTGATTGAGAAAATATCATATATTACTAATATCGATAGATACTGTAAAATAAATAAATTAATATTTGATAAATTTGGCCAATAAAATTTTTATTTTATATCTTAAATTTCTAATTTAAAAAGGTTAATAATTGTTATCCATAATTTATAAAGTCAATAAATTAGCACTTGTGTCAATTACATGCGATACATTTTTGTTTACTAAGTTCTATTTTAGACGCTTTAGGGAATAAAGGTTTTTTTATTATAACCTTTACATCATTTTATATTGCATATAAAATACTGATTTTAGGTATAATTGATAGTCACATAATATTGCAAAGGATAGAACATTACTCTTCTCAGTATGATCCAATTTGTTTGCATTGAAGTTTCCTTTTACCTACAGAAGATACATTACATATCTTCTCAGTTATTTTTCTATTTATTTAATTATCATGTGATACTATATTGAACAAAATACAAAGGAAGTCATTGTACCAATTACAGAAGCTTAAAATATAATAATTACTAGTCACAACGCATCCAAAGTCCTTATGTTACAGGGCACACAACTTAGTTCATCCACTACCCTTCAAAACTGAATATTAATTTCTATAACATTTCAGTCAAGCACAAAATGATTTCATCAATTGTAAGATCACAAAAAACAACTACTTCCAAACCAAAGTTATCCAATAGATAATGTTTAACAAACATCCAAAACATGTACATCACTGAACCGGCTAGCTATTCATTCAGTTTTAATCTGCTTGGAGAATTTTGAAGAAGACAATTGGATATGAGTCAAATCTTCAAATGTAACATAATCCATTTGAGAATCAACAAATAAAGTTCTTTTAGCATGGCTTTGGGTAAGTAGTGAATCAGGATCATAGTCTGTTGTTCCAAACAGAGTTTGATGAAATTAAAAAAAGTTTAACATAAAATCCGAACAACCCACCTTATATTTATAAACAGCTATAACAAATTACTAAGCATATACTTGTACTTACATTGTCATATATATCATCCAACTTCAGTACAAAAGACATCGACTTTTCTTTCTCAAATGTCCCCAAATCCTATGTAAAAAATTTATTATTAGTTGTGTTACATATGTATTCCTTGACTGAACTATAAGTTTAGCTATACTTTATCTACCGAAATTTTGGCAACTATTGCTTTAATAGTATCTTCATCTTCAAACACTTCAAAAACAGAAAAGGTTTTGCTACCTGGTATGTCCTTAACTTTGAAAACAAGCTACTTGTTCAGAAGAGTATAAAGTGCCTTAGGAATGCACTTTGGATCGAACTCACCCTCCTATACAGAAACAACATGGAAATTATTGGTAACATTCAATGGGCTTGATCGAGAATCTGATTATAAAAATGTGCATATCCAGTTTAGACCTCTTCAATCAATTGTTTTTTTATATCAGCAGTAACTTGCTTAATCAAGTGGGAACATTCTCAATCCCATAGAATGAAATTTGAATATTGATTTTGGTATGAATCTTTGACTTGGATTCTAAACCTGTTTCAAAGAGTATGATATCAGTCAGTCATATGACAAAAAAAACAAATTTTTAATAAATCTTTGCTATAAAATGCTTAAACAATACTCAGTGTGATTGTTTTAGAGTACTCACTGCCACATCCAAGACATGTGTATTTTGCCTCTGCAAAATCATTTTTCCTTTTATAGTTGGGATATCCCTCATAGCTCCAATCGCTTTTTAATCTTAGCAACAGTCAAACAGTAACCATTCCTAAAAAAGAAGCTTAATAATTTTACAAAGAATTTTTTTTTATCATTAAGTAACACATTACATAACTTCCAAGTAAACACGTTTTTAACTTGATCAAGTTCATTCAAGCTTTTGACTATAGCATTATAGTAGGAGAGAGATGACTAACGCATCCTCTAAGAATATGATACACCACCAGTATCACTTGATCCCAAATTGTCAAGTGCTAGCAAAATATTTATCAGTATTTATACACATGAGAAATTAAAACTTGATAAGTTAATCATGAAAACACTAATCACACAATAATTAATCAATTTTCAATCACTTGAAAAAAAATATACCTCTTTTTGAAGTCTTCAATCTCTAGAATCTTTTCATTTATCAAAAGTTTTGATCCATATTTTGAGTTCTGTACAAACGGCTTAAAGTTACTTGAAACAATAACAACAACAACGCCCTATCCCACTAGGTGGGGTCGGCTACATGGATCAACTTCCGCCATAATGTTCTATCAAGTACCATACTTCTATCCAAATCATTAAGTTCGAGATCCTTTTTGATAACCTCTCTTATAGTCTTTTTGGGTCTTCCTCTGCCTCGAATTATTTGTCTTCTCTCCATCTGGTCTACTCTCCTCACTACAGAGTCTACCGGTCTTCTCTCTACATGCCCAAACCACCTAAGTCTATTTTCCACCATCTTCTCTACAATAGGCGCTACTCCAACCCTCTCTCTAATAGCTTCATTTCTAATTTTATCCTGTCGAGTCTTACCACACATCCACCGCAACATCCTCATCTCCGCTACACCTACTTTATTCTCATGTTGGCTCTTGACCTCCAACCATTCTGTTCCGTACAAAATCGCCGGTCTTACCGCAGTCCGATAAAACTTTCCCTTTAGCTTGATCGGTACCTTTGCATCACATAACACCCCCGATGCTTTTCTCCATTTCATCCATCCTGCTTGAATGCGATGATTCACATCCCCTTCAATTTCTCCATCATCCTGTATTACAGACCCAAGATATTTAAACCGTGTGACTTGAGGGATAATATGGTCTCCTATTTTCACCTCTGAGTTAGAAACCCTCCTTCTTTTGTTGAACTTACATTCCATATACTCCGATTTGCTTCTGCTTAGGCGAAAGCCATGTGTTTCTAGAGCTCGTCTCCAAGTTTCCAACCTCTCATTCAACTCCTCCCTCGACTCTCCAAGGATGACTATGTCATCTGCAAAAAGCATGCATCTCGGCGCTATCTCTTGGATTTGTTCCGTGAGGACATCCAGAATTAAGGTAAAAAGGTAGGGGCTAAGGGTTGACCCTTGATGCAAACCAATTGTGATGGGAAAATCGGCTGACTCTCCACCCTGTGTCCTAACACTAGTCGATACCCTATCATACATATCTTGGATAGCTCGAATATATGCAACCCTAACCCCTTTCTTCTCTAGAGCTTTCCACAAAATCTCTCTAGGCACTCTATCATACGCTTTCTCCAAGTCAATAAAAATCAAGTGCAAGTCTTGTTGGTCCATGCGATATTGCTCCATCACCCGCCGTAATAAATAAATCACTTCCATGGTCGACCTTCCCGGCATGAAACCAAATTGATTCTCAGTAACTTGAGTCTCCTTTCTTAATCTCCGTTCGATCACTCTTTCCCATAATTTCATGGTATGACTCATGAGCTTGATTCCCCTATAATTTGCACAATTTTGTATATCCCCCTTGTTCTTATAGATTGGCACTAACGTGCTTCTCCTTCATTCCTCCGGCATGCGTTTTGACCTCATAATTTCATTAAAGAGTTTGGTGAGCCACTCAAGACCTCTATCTCCAAGAGTTTTCCACACTTCAATAGGTATGTTGTCTGGCCCCACCGCCTTACCGTTACTCATTCTTTTCAACGCTTCCTTTACTTCCTGTTTCTGAATCCGACGATAGTACTTATAGTTCCGGTCCTCTTCTCTTGTGTCTAGACTGCTAGAGTCATATCCATATCCATCATTAAATAAGTTGTGGAAATACGCCTTCCACCTTTCCTTGATATATTTTTCATGCACTAAGACTTTGCCTTCTTCATCCTTAACACACTTTACTTGATCCAAATCTCTAGTCTTCCTCTCTCTACCCTTAGCAAGCCTATATATAGATCTTTCTCCGTCCCTGGTGCCTAGAGCTTGGTATAGTCCGTCAAAAGCTTGGGCTCTTGCCTCACTCACCGCCTTTTTGGTTTCATTTCTATCTATCTTATACTTATCCCAAGTTTCAGAATTTCTACACCTACACCACTCCTTGAAACACTCCTTTTTTACTCTAACTTTGCTCTGAACACTTTCATTCCACCACCACGATTCTTTACCCCTAGGTCCAAAACCTCTAGATTCACCCAACGTCTCTTTAGCCACTTTAATAATCTCTTGGGACATCTTGTTCCACATATCATTTGCACTTCCTTGTGATTGTCCACACCATCCCTCCCATATCTTTTGTTGGAAGATTCCTTGTTTCTCACCCTTCAAGTGCCACCATTTGATCCTTGGTGCTACCATAGGACTTCTTCTCTTTGCCCTATCTCTAATTCTTACATCCATAACCAAAACTCTATGTTGGGTAGTCAAGCTCTCTCCCGGGATAACTTTACAGTTCAAGCAATACTTCCTATCAGACTTCCTGATAAGGAAGAAATCTATCTGAGAACATGTCCCTCCACTTTTGTAAGTGAAAAGATGTTCCTCTCTTTTCGTAAACCATGTATTGGCTATAGAAAGATCCAAAAACTCCAAGATGGATTTACCCTCCCCATTCATCTCCCCTAGGCCAAAACCCCCATGCACCCCCTCAAAACCTCTAGCCACGCTACCTACATGTCCATTGAGATCCCCTCCTAGGAAAACTTTCTCTCCTTGGGGTATATCCTGAAGTACCCCTTCTAGATCCTCCCAAAATTTTACCTTAAAGTGTTCTGCTAACCCAACCTAAGGTGCGTACCCACTAATAACATTAAAGGTGTCCTGTCCCACTACCAATTTTAAGGCTATGATACGATCTCCTACTCTTCTTACATCCACGACATCCTTCTTCCACTCCTTGTCCACAATAATCCCTACCCCATTTCTTGATCTGATTTTTCCCGTATACCACAGCTTAAATCCCGAGTTGTCTAATTCTTTCGCTTTTTCACCTGTCCACTTAGTTTCTTGTAGGCACATAAAATTGATCTTCCTCCTCACCATAACATCCACTATTTCCATAGATTTTCCAGTAAGTGTGCCTATATTCCATGTATCAAAGCGAATCCTTCTGTCCTGAACTAGCTTCTTTACCCACACCCGTTCACGAAAATGTGGGAACCCTTGCTTACTTTTCACTACATCCGGGCGGCGATGCAGCGGCCCTTGCTCTTTTGACACTGTACTCGAGCCATACAGCGCGTTGCTTCCGGGCAACGACCTAGCATTCACATTATTACGTAATTGATCCATGTCGTAGAGATTCGACAAAGTTTTACGTTGGCTGTCGAAAGCCTAACACAACCCTCTCCTTTTATCCGGGCTTGGGACCAACTAAGAATAGCAAAGCTAACCTAGGCAGGATTCTTAAAGTTACTTGAAACAATATTCCAATAAATAATTAGATGAAATAAACTAAATCTAAAAGGAAAATATTAATAAAAAAAAGATATTATATAGTTTCAACCTTGAGGAGTCTTTATCTTGACCAAATTCAGCAACAAAACCACTGGACCGGATTGATGGTAATTGAAGTGCAAACTTTTCCCGCAGTGTACATGAAACTATATCACCCCTGCCAAGGAAATAAAGATAGATCAAATGAGTCACATGACCAAACAGTTGTCTACAAAACTCTTATTTGTAATCACAAAACCAGAAGATATAGCAGACATGTAACAGAAGTTATATTGGGAATTAGGTGGTTTGAGGTTAGCTGATAGAAATACTGTAGCTTTTAGAAAGAGAGAGTTTATTAATTCGTGACTTATGTAGTCACCTTTCTAAATTTTTTGAATTTTAATAGAGATAAAAATCTAGTCAAGAGAAATATTAGTGAAAGAGGATGAAAGTAAGCTAAGAGGGTTATGCCTAACCTATACACTACAAAGGCCATTGTACTCAACCTATCTAATAGAGCAACTCTTGTGAATATGACAAGTGTTGCATAATGAATTTGTAGACTTGTCATAACAATTAGAGGAAGATTGCTAGCTAAAGAAAACATAATGTACAAAACATAATGTACAAAATGTATATCAATGATGATGATGATTACCTATTAATATATCAGGAGAAACTTTCCCATTGTTTATATCCTCAAACTTTGAGATGATACACATTTTTGGGGATATCAGGCAGATCTTGAACCTTGACTTTGGTTCCTTTGCCAAAAATCAACTTCTATTTATGAGTTGTTGGTCTATAGTCTCAACTATTAGCTTCAACTTCGAAATTTTGGACAACATAAGAGACACCATGTTTCCGTTTCTCTTTCCATTTTTCTATCTCGAATTTTCTCACTTAAGCATGTATTTTGTCGAGCCATAAAAGGAGCAAACATAATACATTGGCAATGAAATTAACACCAAATAGAAATGGTAATTTCAATCAAAATAAAAAAAAATTACATCTTTATCCATAAATATCATGTCCATTGTCGACGTGGATGTATTGTCCCTATTCCAAATATTAACAACTCTAACAACTATTTTCCATGTTTCTCGCGAGTCATTCATGTCCTTGATAGAACTGAGTTTGCAGGCAATCCTTAGTTATGATGTTGTAATATGGACAACTCACAAAGAAAATACATTAGTAATCAAATCCAAGTAAATGAACAACCACTTTTCTAATAACAAAAAGGCATGTTGTAAGAATGCAAGCCATAAAATAGAAATGAAAGATAAATAATAATCAGATCCTAAGAATGCAAAAAATTATCACACTTTGACCAAAAAAAAACTTGAGTTATCAAGTAAAAACATCAGTAATGAAACATGAAATGTTAAATTCTTATTTTCGTAGCATTGATGAATATCAACTCAAGGACACACAAATAAAGTATGAAAGAAAGCATATTTTCTGAACATTATAGGATCTCATATTTTGTTAAATGTTTCCAAGATGTTGGAAGAAAGAATCATGACATTAGCTTTTTGATTTCATGGTTTCTATAAAGAACTACAGCATTCAATAACACCAGCGCATTCTACACTAGGGAAGTTTCCTCTGTAGCATGTTAACCACAAAATACCCAACCCAAATCATGTTTACATCTTATATTTACCACTATATTCATTTAACAGTAAAAAAATAAACAAAAGGGAGATTTTGCTTTCTGAAAAAATTGAACGTATAACCAGGGACAGATCCAGGATTTAACTTAGGGGGACCAAAAATTCAAATGCTAAATGTTAAATAAATAATAAATTATAATAAATAAAATATGTTGTACCTTTTATCTAAGTCATGCACGACATTCTTTCATATCATAAAATTCATCAATGATAGAATTTGTATCAAACTTTTCAGTGATTTTTCTTTCAGTATAGGTAATCAGACAATCAACTAGAAATTCATCCTCCATCTTGTTTCTAAGTCTGTTTTTCACAATCTTTATAACAGAAAATGATCTTTCAGTCGTGACAGTTGAAATAGGAAGAGTCAACACCAAACGAATTAATCGATCAATCAAAGGATAAGTCAAATATTTTCTTGTTTTCAGCAATCCTTGACATAGCACAAAGATTATTGATAGATTTCTCAATTCAGAATGAAAAGGATTATCAAGTTCATAATGTTGAGCTTGTATCCTAAGATGCAACTTCTCTTGTTCAGTAAAATCATCAGGATAAAACTTTGTTGCCAAATCACATAATTTCTCCATATTAAGTGATTTGTAAAGATCTTTAGGATCTAAAGTTGAACTCAAAGTAAGCAATTCCACCATATGGTCACAAAATCTATTATTAAACTTTACGTAACTGGGTGTTAAGGGTAGCAATGAACAAATTTATGCGATCATAATGTTCAACTATAATATGATCAACATTGCGGCGAGCTCGACCTCGTCTAGGAATATAAAAAGTAGTTTCATGCTTCTCACAAAATGATGTGACTTCCTTGAAAAATCTATCCCAACCTGATTCTCTCATCTTTTGGAACAAACTTTTAGTTAGTTTTATTTTATTTCAGACAAGGGGTGTAAATGTAAGAGGGGAGGTGTAAATAAATTCGTTTTTTTTTTTACGTTTTCTCTTTTTGGGTTAGGATAGGAACCGAGTCAAGGCAACTCGGTCCAACCCGTAATTAAGCAACAGGGTTGGAAAAACCCTAATTGCCTAACCCTAAAACGGCGTAAAAAAGGAGGTTGCTACCACGAAGGGTGGTACGCCTCTGTGGCGCCATTGATGCATGGCCCAATGGCGCGAGGCCAGTGAGCCGGTAATGGTGGCATCACGACACGGTGGTGGCGTGGCGACAAAGCTAAAGAAAAAGAAGATGCCATGAGGAAGGTGATGAGGAATCCATGAATAACCAAAACAAAACACAATAACTAACTGTACATTGCAGTCCAATCCACATGAACCTCGGCGGTGGCCAAGGTGCTCCCAGTGAGATAGAATGGAATGAAGCAACAGATCGCAAAAAAGAAAAGAAAGGAGAAAGAATAGGTAGAGGAAGAGAGAAGAGGAAAACATGAGAAAGTGAGGGAATGAGGGGTTACCTAGTGACCCCTCTCTCTTCTCTAACGACATTTTCAAATGGCTCGACGTAATTGGCCTGATTTTTGTCCTCGAGATTTGTGCCACCCTTTCTGTGCATTAATGCACAGTCCCCCTTCCCTCTTTTATGCAATGCACAATCCTTCCTCTTGACCTAAATAGGCTCTCCTTGAGAGCCCAATAGGTCACACAATCTTTTTATTTTTATTTTTAAGTTTTTTTTCTTTGGGGGGGGCTCGAGCCCATGCTTGCCCCCCTTGTATCCGTCATTGCGTACAACTCATAATACCAAATCATGTTATTGTGAGTTTTGAAGAGGAATATATGATAATAGAAAAAGAGAAAAATGAACGCTTACCAAACCTTTTTTGTTATGTGGAGAAGTGGTGTAGTTAGGGTTTCAGCCACAAACTTGTAATTTTGTATGAGATACTCATGCTTTGACGATGACGCGTTCTTGATGAAGACGAAGGAAGACAAGAGCCAAGGATTTTTTGCATCCAAAAAGAGAAGGGAAAGAGAATAAGCCAAGGGAGTGGAAAGGGGAAGAAGGATTTTGAATTTGTTGTGAAAGAGCTCACGTTCTATTCTTTAAAATGAATTTTTTTAAATAAAACAAGAATGAAAAAAGAGAGAAATTTTTGAGCGGGAAATTTTTATATAAGCTTGTGACATGTGTTCTTGTCAAAGCTTCTTCTTATTAGAAACTAGTTCGGTACCTATGCGAACGCATGGATAAGCTGCAAAATTAAATGTATAGTATAATTATATACATTTAGTTATAACATTATAGAACTTAGTAAAGTAGAACTAAAATTGATTTGAAAACCAAGTAAAACACAACATATTTTATATAATAAATTGTCTATCTACAAAATGATAAGTTGAGAAAAAGATTGTTTGCAGAAAGATTCCAACCATCATTTCCCACAAATTACACCACCAAGAGTTATAAACAAAAATTTACAGATATTAGTATAATATAATGTACTTAAATTACAAACAAATCCAAAAGAAAACAAAGTTAGATGTTGCATCTAGGAACTCAAATATAATTTGCATTCCAACTTCCAAATTTTGTGATTCTACAAAAGTCTTCCATCCACAACCAATTTTTGCATACTTCCTCCAATGATTGTAAGCAATCCTACATTCCGTAATTCCTTCCAAATTCAAATAGGTGAATCCGTGCGGACACACAAGTAAGCTGCAAAATTAAATGTATAGTATAATTGTATACTGTTAAAGTATTATATTGTAGACAACTGTATGTAGACAGCTGTGTAGGAAAAAGTGTTGAGTGTATGTGTGAGGTTGAGTGTATGTTAAGCTTTAGGTTAAGTGTGTGGGAAGTTTGATCACTCTCTCACTCTTTCTCTGTACTATATATATGTGTTAATATAAAGGCTTTGAGTGGCTGAGAAATAAAAACTCAGCACCTTTCTAAAATCCTTCAACAATGTAGTCCTATATTTTTAACATGGTATCAGAGCGGGTACGATCCCGTTCTGACTGTCTCTGTTTGCCGCTGCTGTCAAATTTTCCGGCAAAACCAGGGTTGGGTGCGCCTCGAGGAGCGCGACCCACCCCTGCAAGTCATGTGACCAGCAGCGCAGCCACAACAGCGCCTCGTTTCCGGTGCGTGAAGTCCACGCGCTGCCCTCCGGCCACTGGAAACTTGCCGGACCAGTTTCAAACGTCTCGTCCTTTTCTTCAAGGCATGTTTCATCCCTTGTTTCATCCTTTGATGTCCAGCTCTTGCGTTTCCTTCTCATTCTCCGTTAGGGCTTCATCTTTTTGATCAAAAATGGCCTTTGCCAGTCCTGTGTTCTCCTTCTCTGCTGTCAGCCACTGTCTCTGCTGGGCAGCTCTCTCTCGTGTTACAAACAGCAATATTGTTACCAAGCCAGAGGGTACCCATTGCTTTGGCTTGAAGTCCTTCCTCAAAAGTAGTTGCTAAGTTTGGTATGTCTTTGTATGTTGTCAAGGCTCCCCTTCCAGCTGCCTTCCAAGTTCCATTGTATTCTGGTTCTAGAAAATGTCAACTTTAGGCCATGTTCTTTTTGTTTCTTGGACATCCTCCATTGGACTTTTGAAGAAAGATTGGTAGGGATGCTACTGTTTTAAAGTATTCTTTTAGTTTGGCCAGAAGTGCTCACAAGGTTTTTGTGTATATTCCTTTTTGAAGGAAAATTTGAGTTTGTTCAGTTTGGGTTTGGAGTTTCTACCATGCTTGCAAGGTGTTTGAGGTTATTCCTTCCTCATTTATCTCTCTCAATCCTTTGTTGTGCAGCTCCATTGTCTCCTGTCCTTTTATTCATCTGTTGTGTGGTAAGTTGTTTAATATCGTTGTCCCCAAGGTTCGAGCTGGTCAAGAACCCTACTATAGGTCATTTGTTGGTCTTGTTGTCCAACAACTTCTTCCTTGTCTTTGTCCTTGAAGTAATTGTTGTCCCCGGGGTTCAATCTGGTCAAGAACCCTACTTTAGGTCATTTGTTGATCCTGTTGTCCAACAACTTCTTCCTTGTCTCTGTCCTTGAAGCAATTGTTGTCCCTAGGGTTCAATCTGGTCAAGAACCTCTACTATTAAAAAAAAAGTCATTAAGTTTCTATCCATGGTGGTTAAGCACTAATGTCAAGCTTTTACCATGGATGGTTAAACATTGTTGTGTTGCTTCTGCCTTTATGGTGGTTAAGCATTCAAAAATTGTGTTTTGCTTCTGTCTTGAGTGGTTAAGCACCATGTTTAGCTTCTGCTCTTGATGGTTAAGCTTTGGTTTGCTTCTACCTTTTAGGTGGTTAAGTGTGTTTACTTCTGTTAAGTGGTTAAGCATTGTGTTGTGGCTTTTGCTTAATGGTTCAGCATATTCCAATTGTCTTTGAATGTTTTTCAGTCATTTTCAATCTGCTACCAATGTATTTCTGGCATGTTTCATTGTCTATTTTTCTACTTGTATTGTTCATCCCAAGCTATTGTTCATCCCAAGCTGGAAGTGTTAACTCCACCTTCCATCTCGTGAAGGGGAGTGTGTTGTCTACTAATCATTTTGAAGTCTAGCCCTGCAGCAAGTGTAGCTTTTGTTTCTGGGAATTCATTGTTTCCTTCTTCAAGTCCTGTCACATCTTTTGAACTTGGCACCTCTGATTCCTCTTCGACGATATACTCTGTAAGCTCCAATGTGGTCCAAGTTCTACTTAATTTGGATCTAATAGGCAGCCCACCAAGTCTGTATTTGGTTCCACATCTAGTACATCATCGTCATCCACTGTGTCTGTTACTTCTGCCAGTCCTCCCTTAATGTTTTTAATCAACCTCCAGTGCATCCACTCCTCAATTCTCATTCACTCCGGCAACAGCAGCCTCTACCTCCACACAAGTCAGCAACCTGCCCCAGTTCAATCAAATTTTGTATTTGGAAGCATAAACTCCATCAGGAGGCAGTCCTTTCCAGTTTGGTGGTGCAGCTTGAGATGCTTCAACTCATGTTCCAAGCTTGGAGCATTTAATTTATGGTCCAGCTTGAGGGGCAATGTTAAAGTATTATATTGTAGACAACTGTATGTAGACAGCTGTGTAGGAAAAAGTGTTGAGTGTATGTGTGAGGTTGAGTGATGTTAAGCTTTAGGTTGAGTGAGTGGGAAGTTTGATCACTCTCTCACTCTTTCTCTGTACTATATATATGTGTTAATATAAAGGCTTTGAGTGGCTGAGAAATAAAAACTCAACACCTTTCTAAAATCCTTCAGCAATGTAGTCCTATATTTTTAACATATACATTTAATTGTAAATGTGTAGAACTTATTAAATGAGAACCCAAACTAATATGATTAAAGTATATAATATATTTTATAAAATAACACTGCCTATTTAGCTTTGATTATATCCATGGTTATTCATGTTTTAAAATTTTATTAACAATGAAACACATTTAATTTTATTGAGGTTATTGTTGTAAGATATGTTGTTAGTATATTATTTACAAAAAACTAAACTATGAAGTAAAAATCTAAATCTGATAACATATTAAGATGCATTCATGATAAATATATTGAAGAACAATTACAAGATTAATTTGGAGCATCAACTTGGCAATGTCATATGATAAATGATTTAATAAAAATATGATAACAAATCAAAGTATTTTTTTTAAAATTTAGAAAACAAAATTAAACCCAAAAAATAAAAAAATAAAAAGTATTTAATCTTATGTTTATATATAATTTTTTTTAAAAAAGTATAAATGTTGGTTAAGATAAGCATGACAATGGAGTACCACGAGATTATATGTTATTTCTTATTCTTGTTTCCTAACATGGTCTCTATTCCCGTCCCTAATTATCGTAAACAAATATAGAAGAGAGAGAATGAATATTAATAACAATGATAGTTACCATAGATACTCACATAGATTTTGGATGAATTTTGAGATACTTACCATAGATTTTGAAAAACTTCCTTGAATATCACATTCATGTGTTTGCATGTTTAGGTTATATCCAGTTTTATGGATCTGAGTAAAGTTGTGAGGAGATCCATCATATTCTTTATAACTTTAACTAATACGACACCTATGTGCACACATACGGATCATGTTTGTTGTTTGTACACTTGTTTAAAAATAAACAAAATCTTACCATGTTGACCAAATGCAAAGTTGGTTGCTTTTGTTCGATGGAAAATCAGAGGAATAATCAGCTTCATAGTCTCAACATACACCTAGAGCAAACAAAAATGTAATTAATCTACTGAAACCAATGAATAATTAGTCAACATGGTCACAAGAGATACAACTAATTGTTAAACTAATTAGGAATTTGTACCTCGTTGATAGAAAGCACTTGGTTGTTGCTCTTCTTCACCTTTTCAGTTTCCTCATAAAATACCTAATTGAAAGCAAAACAAATTCAAAATTATAACATAACTTTGGGGGCCATTAATCTCTCCAAAATATTTTAAAGAAGAAGAGCAATCAATAGATAGAAGCAATCACACTAAGAGGTGGAGCGGCGAGAAGTCAACGGCAATGGAGCTCAGAATGAAGCGGGCGACACAACTCGAAAATAGCATTGACACCGGTACAGGTTCATCCAAGATAGTTTTGTGTTTGATTTTGTTTAGGGAAAAGATAAAGAAGAAGAATAGAGAATGAATGAGACTGAAAATGAGGGATATTGAGAAAAGTTGAAGCCATTTCAAATTCAAATTCAAATTTGAAAAGTAATTTTGAAGAAAGAGGCCTAAAACAAAGAAAGCGGGAAGAAAAGGAAGAAAGCTTGACCTCATAGCCTTGGTAGCTCAGACTTATAGAGCTAGTGTAGGTAGGTAGCGTGGGAAGAAGAAAAAGAAAGCATAAATTCAAGATTTTGAAAAAAAAAAGTGGATGGAAGCGCAAAATGGGAGTGTACGGATTGTCGATGTGAAGGGCAAGTTGCGAAGGAGAAACAAAACGCAAACGAAGCAGAGACAAAATGCAGTACTGACATTGATTATTTTATTGGCAAAAATTTGTAAAAATGCCACGTGTGCAAGGTGGTCGTTCTTTTATTAATAGAAAGTAGATTAGAAATTATAAATATTAGATATTAGATAACACACACCTAGTAATGTAGTAAAGAATAAAATTTCGATTAAATTCATAAAACAAACCACTAACATAAATTTCATCAATTAAAAACATGACTACATAGAGTTATCAACTTCATCAGAGCTTATTGTCACCATTGATCCATACATCAGAGCAATGATCTTTTCAACAGATCTTAGTTTTCTTGGTTTACACAGTAGGACAAGGATCTCTTCTAGAGATTGGTCTACCATTGAATACAACTCGATTGATCCTTTAGAACTAAAATGTGAAAAGATGAAAAATATCTTCCCCACATCATTGTTGTCTTTAAGATCCATATAGTTGTATTAAACACAACCATCACTTACATATACATGTTTATGGTAAAAAAATGTCAAGTAAACTTCTTTCACCTCCAACGACATCCATAACTACTTTCCTCAGAGAAACCAGTGACATTCCTTACTAATTTTAATGAATTTAGGACCATTAGAACATTAAAAAAATATCCCCTCAGAGGTTGGTACCATATTACCATAATAATATACAACAACAACGATTCCCTCCATCTTCAAAACAATCTTCTAAATATCAACACAATGCATTAGGTTGCCTCACACCACCAATAGTATTTATCACCATCTTGTACTATTCTCTTGTGACTCAATTATCAACAATGACCAAGATTGCCCTGATAAAATAGAATGGTTCAGATTGTATCAAGCTTTACAAGAGCATTACTAGCTTGTAGACCATCATAAATTTGATTGTTAAAACACAATATAAAACATTTAATCTTAATTTTTTAAAATTAAAATACTTTTTATACAAAAAAACATATAACAGAATCATGATTTCGTTGCAAAGTGGGATGAAAATAAAATAACAAAATGAATTGTACTTTCGTTAAACATTTGGGGGTGGAATCAAATATCACAATAGAATCATGATTTTGTTGTGATATTTGGGGGTGATAAAATTCCCATAATGGAATTATGATTCAATTGTGTAATTGGGGGAGAAAAAAATTTAACAACAAAAACATATTTCTGTTGTACAATGAAATCGTGTTTCAGTTGTCAATTTTTTTTTCACCCTCAATTGTACAATAAAATCACAGTTCTGTTGTGTTTTCATTCAAGGTAAAATTTTGAGATAAAACAAAAGGGCACCCGTGTGGATAGTGCCATTAGAAATTATGGTCGTGCCAATAGCAATTTCCTATCTTGATAGACCCAACATGCCGAAGCCCAGCCCAAGTAGAGGCCCGAATTCAAGACTTGTTCTCTACTTCTTTCTGTTTCTCACAGTCTATTATAGACGCACTTTTAGAAGAAGCCAACAATGGTACCATCTGCTGCGACCTCTCTTTCTTTTTCTCTCAGGTTAGTTTTTCTCATTCATTTCCCTTCTTTTCTTTGCTCCTTATGGATCGCGTTTTTTTTTTTCTTTTTTTTAATTTTTTCTCACGCCTTTTAGTTCAATTTACCCATCACACACATGCTCTAATTTCACACTTTGCCCAAAATTAATTTTTGATCTTTTTACTAGGACTGGTATGAAAAAAACCCCCTCTTTCAAGTGTTTTTAATTTTCAATAAATAGAGTAGAATTGCTATTTTTGTTTTGTTTTATGATGTGATTGTAACTTGCTTGTGAGTGCAGATTCTTGCGCGGTTTATCATGGGGGATAGTCAGTATTCGTTTTCTCTCACCACATTTAGGTATGGTTAGAATCGCTGATAACTTTTAATTTGGTTTATTATGATTTAATTATTGTTTATATGAAATAGAATGGTGTGTGCTTCAACTGATTGTGATATGTTTTGTTGTGTTGTGGAACAGCCCTTCTGGAAAGCTTGTTCAGATTGAGCATGCTTTGACGGCTGTTGGGTCTGGACAAACGTCTTTGGGAATTAAAGGTCTTTGATTATCTCCGGCTCCGTACTGGATCTATTTATGACTGATGCACTTGTGTTGTTGATTTGTTATGGGGTGTGGGAACAATGTAAATAAATGATATCTTGTTGTGTTAAGTTGTTTTTCTTGAATTTCTAATTGTTTTTCGTAACTAAAGTTAACTGGGTGGGTGCTGGGATATGGGACTTAGGTTTGTTCAGTGAGGTACCTGGGATTAGGATACTGAAGCAGTTTAGGTTTTGAATTTCACGCCTTAGTTTTCCTAAGTATTCTGGGATTTCTGAGTAAGTTTAGTGGGATTGAGATTGCTGATGGTGCTGGTAAATAGACAGAAACTGGAGTGATGTTGTATGCATCTATGATATATTAAGTTTGACCCTTGTTTGTTTTATAGACTGGTGGTGTGTGGAAAGATCACTGAAAAAAAGTGTGCTGGATAATTATTATGCTGGCACGATATGTTCTTGTTTTGTTTCCTTGTTCTAAATGAAGTATCATCTTTGTGTTAGATTATTATTATGAGAAAGAAAAATGACAGGATTTTTTATTTTTTCCCACCAAATGTTGAAAGAATGAGCTTGTATGATTGCCTTCTAATAGATGGGCAGAAGATTGTTTCGGTACAGAAAGGCTTACAGCTCTTTGTTAGGCCATTTAAGGGGCTTTGACATGATGGGGAAGTTCAGTTCTGTTTTGGGAAAGCAGTGCTCTCTTAAATGTAGAATTTCTTTGGTTGAGTATGCTTTAGAGGAGGCTAGTGTTAAAGATAGTTTGTGATTTAATTGTGTATTTTGGTGTAATTTATTTTACATTTTGGGGGTTCATTTTGTTTGTTAAAAACTTAAAATCTATGTCTGCTATTGTTTGTACTTTTTACTTTCTGATTCATTGGGTTCTTGTGTCTTCTAGATTTGATCCTGTAATGTAAGCTATAGCTTTTGCTAGTTCTAATTATAGATTTGATATTTGATTCTTGCAGCTGCAAATGGAGTTGTCATTGCTACCGAGAAGAAATTACCATCTATATTGGTTGATGAAGCATCAGTGAGTTTATTTTCCATTATTAGATCGCTTTTTAACCGTGCCAAATGGCATTGTGTGATCCATGTAGCCAACCTCATCTAGTGGGATAAGACACTGTTTTTGTTCATTATTCATGTAATTTTTTATATTTAAAAACATGTCCTATCCAAATTTCCAATATAGGAAAATCCTTGGTGTCCCTACTGTGTTTGTACATGGTTCTAACACCTTTAGTTACGCATAACCTTGATGGTCCCAATTATAAGCTACATTGCTATAACCGTTTTGTCTATTTAACTCGAACCCTGACCCCAATACACCCATCATTAATACTCCCTGATTCCCTCTGTTTCAAACACATAATCTCCTTGCTAATTCCTTGTGTTGCAAGGCTGGATTTCCAGGTTGGATCACCTATGTGTATGCTGTATAAATGCTCATATATGCTAGTCTACATCTTTGTTTAGATACTACTGTGTTCAATATTGTTTTGAAATTTATGCTGACTGATAATGTACCTATTAATGATTTTAGTACCTTACAACAATTTGATGCATGCTTCATGTGGAGCAATTCATTCTGTTAATACTGCGTTATCTTCCTAGTAATCTAAAGTATAATATATAGCATTGTTTTGCTTTACTTTTCTTCAAAAATATTTGCCAAGTGGAATGATGTGCCTGTTATATTTTGATAGTTAAGGATGTTTCAAAGTCTGGCCATTGATAAAATAATCTTTTATGTAGTTTTTGCAAGCAATTTGTCAATATACTTTTAAATTTTTTGATGTCGGTTAATTCATGATGCATTCTGTGTATTTATTCTTTGTTATATTTGATTGCAGGTCCAGAAAATTCAGTTATTAACACCAAATATAGGTGTCGTATATAGGTTTGTTTCTTTGTAATATTTAAATTATTTTAAGTTAAATATATTTTATTACATCATTAATTCATTGTATCTTGATAGTGGTTACACATAATGGCAATTGATGGCTTAGCTTTGAATGTCTTCTTAAACATGAGATGCCACTTAAGTTATCTAGACATATCAACAACTGAGGTGGGAGGCATTAGGGACGTGGCACAACTATTTTGGGGAAATGTTTTTCTGAAAGAAGTGTGAAATAGAAATTTGCGCAGCTTACTTAACACTGATTAAAGACTTACTAGATGGAAAATATTTATTTCAGTCAACATATAAGAAAAAGTGTTGTTGATGGTAAATGGTTAATTAGTGCTTGTATACTGATGTAAACAGACAGAAGTATACTTAAAGCATACTTGCAGGTGGAAGACTGTTAATCTGCATTGTTTTTATATAATAGATCATCACTGGCTGCTTTAGGATTTCAATAGATTCCCTAATGAAAGAGATTTACTGGATTCAACCCACATTTGACTATTGACCATTTTCTCATGGATGATAGGAGTTGTCTCTGAATGTAGACTTTTGAAATCTATTTTAAAACATTAAAAAGGCAATATAGACAACAGAAAAATTTCACTTTCTGTTCTCTTTTTGCACTTTGTAAGAGATAAAACTGTTGAAATAACTTATTTTCTGATGTTTAATTTGTGTTTGAAACTTCATAACCAGGCTTAGTCTACCTTTTTTAATTTCTGTTAAAGTTTTTGGCAAATGGAAATAATTATTTGTCCTTAACTTGTCTTGCAAATTTGGTCTTTGTTGTTCAGTGGCATGGGTCCCGATTTTCGAGTTTTGGTTCGAAAAAGCAGGAAACAAGCCGAGCAGTATCATCGGTTATATAAAGTATGGTATACCAAATTTTATTCCAACACATTTTTCTTACTACTGAGTTCTTGTTCTGCATATACTTAGCTAAGATGACTGTCAGCTTCACTTTGGAACTTGGTATTTTAATGAATTATATTGTCTCAATGATTGTTGTTAATCGGTTAGACATCTGTAGGTAGTTTTCATTATTTTGCAATGCATATTTTTTTGACTGAGAGTGGTTATTTTCTGTACAATTCTGTGTTTGTAACTTTCATGCTTTGTATACTTTGAGAAGGGAAACAAAAAGATAATTATAATAAAAGGATGTTTTTGAGGAAAAATAAAGAATAAAATTGATTTAGATGGATAAACAGTCAGTGCTATGTCCAAGCTAGTTATGATGGAAGGATGTCTAGGAGGAGAAATAAAGGATAAAATTCTATATATAATTGTACTGATTGCTTGAATTCATCTTTTATAATGGGATTCATCAAAAGTAGCCACCAATACATAATTAAGATATGCAAACTACTGCGGTCAGTGTTACATTTTGTCCTTACTTTTTAATACCCATTTTTCTAAGATGTGGACTAGCCAAGGAAATTGTGTCTATTTAGTGACACCTTTTGCCCAATAGTTAATTATTGAGGAGCTGGATGGGCACTAGAGAGAGAATAACTTGAGCGTTTTGTTGTTTTTTAGCTCAAGTATACTATATTTTTCCAGAAATTCAGATTTTGTTGCTTATTTGGAGGGATAAAGGAAATACTTTGAAATCTACAAGTAGTTGTAGATTTAATATCTTGATAAAGTACTGGCCGTGAAAGTGCTATTTATGTTGACAGTTTTAATGGGGTCAAATAGAAGAATTTAATTATTTCTTTCTTAAATTGAGTTTTACAACTCGTGCTCTATATAATTGTTTTTTCCGAGAGAATAGTTACAATTCTGTATCATATGTTTTCTATCGCCTGGAATTTTTAATGACACATTTCCTTTTTCTGTCAGTGAATTTTGTACTACTTGTTTGTAGGATTTATTGCCTGTTAATGTTGATTGTCATATATTGATTAGATTTTCCCTAGAACATATGTTCTTTCTGTTTGCTTTTGGTATTCTATGTTGGATCATTTGTGAAGTGTAAGTTATATCTGATTTTTTTTTGGTCGGCCAAAATAAAGATTTATATTAAATAAGTACCAGAGGTACTACAGAACAATTTACATAGCAGAAAAGGCTCCTCTTCAGTGGACCATACACTGGTTACATAATGAAATTACTGCCAATAGTTACTGATGGATGCTATCCTGCTGTGATTACAAGCCCATCCCTGATATTGGAAGCCCACTGATTGTAGTTGATGTCGAAATCCTTCTCTAAATTCTTGAGCCAAGTCCATAGTAAGAAAATTGCATCATCTAGGATTCCGTTGGCACTGAAAGAACCATTAGAGAAAATAATGTTATTTCTTTGTTTCCAAATGGTCCAAGTCAATGCTAGCCACCACCATTTCCATCTGTTAATTCTCATTGTCTCTGTGAATCCACCAATGTGTTGGAGGAAGTGATGTCTTGGGTGGTTTGGAAGAACACTCACCAAATTCACCCACGACATTGATTCCCACCAAACTGAAATTATTTTCCTGCAATGAAAAAACAAGTGACCCGCGCTCTCCTCTGTTTCTCTGCAAAATGGGCAACTAGGATCCGCTACCTCTATTTGTCGCCTTCCCAGATTTACTCTTGTTGGCAACCTGTCTCTAATCAATCTCCATGCAAATATAGCAATTTTAGACGGAATTTTTAGTTTCCACAACTCCTCAAATGCTCCATCCTGGTTCTCTACAGGCATATCCCCCCTAATGACATGGTGGCAGATTTGGCCGAGTAGTGACCACTAGGGTCTGCCAACCAAACCCACTCATCTCCTTTCTGGGGCTGAATCCTGTGACCTTCAACATCCCTTAGGAATGAGACCGCCATATCAATTTCACTATCGAACAATGGCCTCCTCCGCCTGAAATCCCACTACCAACCCGTACCTCCGAAAGCCCCTATTTGCTGTATTTTTTGGTTTTGCTGAGAAGAAATGGCATACAGCCTAGGATATCTTGATAACAACGTATCCTCTCCACCAATCCAGCCGTCCTCCCAAAATTTAAACTTATCCCCACATCCTACCTTCCATAATGTTGTGTTCTTCATCATAGCTCCATGTTGTGGCTGCTGAAACACGAACTTTAGGTCTCTCCACCATATAGAATCACCATTTGCTCTAGGTCCTTCACTTAAACTCCGCCATCCTCCATATTTTGATTCGAGTACCCTAGCCCACAATTCCGCCTGCTGATGAAATAGATTCCCTATCCATTTGCCCAGTAATGACATGTTAAAGGAATTTATGTCTTTGACTCCCAAGCCCCCTTCTTCTTTTGACAAGCATACAGTTTCCCACTTGACCCATGATATCTTGTTTTGACCATGACCCCCACCCCATAGGAAACGCCTTTGTAGACTCACCAACTTGTCCACCACCTTTTTGGGCACCCTGAAAAAAGAGAAAAAATAAATAGGAATGGATGTTAGCATTGACTTTATGAAACGTCTTTGCTTTCACTTCGTTAATTTTCTCTCACACTTAGAAATGATAGGGTCCCATGTCTGGTATCTTCTCAGATTTGCTCCAATAGGAATACCAAGGTATGTGAAAGGGAATGACAACAAGTTACAATTGAGGTAATCAGTTGCGACAATTCTCCATTGATCCGACACCCCGAAAACACCAAACCCACTTTTAGCAAAGTTGATTTTGAGCCCTGATACAAGTTCAAAGGCCCTCAAAATTGCTTTGATAGCTCTAACATTATCCATCGTTGCCTCTCCAAAGAAAATTATATCATCCGCATACTAGAGAATGCTGATTTCCACCTTGTTTTTCCCACATAAGAATCCCCTATACAGCCCCTTCTCCATGGCTTGTGACAAAATACCATTAAGTGCCTCAGCAGCAATATTAAAAAGAAGAGGTGATAGTGGATCTCCCTGCCTGAGCCCTTTCTGAGGTAAGAACTCAGTTGAGGGACTACCATTCACCAAAACGGAGACAGATGCTGATTTTAAACACCCATCCATCCACTAAATCCATTTAGCACAAAAGCCCATTCTTTTCATCATGTACATGATGAACTCCCAAGATACAAAATCATATGCTTCTCATAATAGCATGTGCTTGCCCTCTATAAATGCTGATTGCCTTTCATGTATGATACTAGGCATGACCTTCTTCAATCTGTTCGCTAGTATTTTCGCAACAATCTTGTACATGCACCCTATCAGTGAGATGGGTCTGTACTCATTCAACATTTGAGGATCCGATACCTTGGGAATTAGGGCTATGAAAGATGCATTAGAACCCCTTGGAAAAATTCCATTGACATAGAATTCGTCCAAGAACCTCAAGAAATCAGATTTAATAGTATGCCAAAATTGTTTGATGAATTTGAAGTTCAGTCCATCTGGCCCCGGACTTTTGTCACTCCCACACATCCACACCGCCCTTTTTACCTCATCCTCCTGAAAGCGCTCTACCAGAATATCATTTTGCTGGCTACCAATGGTCTGGAAGCATATCCCATCCAACCTAGGCCTATCCTGCTCTAATTCTTGGAATCTCTGGGCAAAGAACTTCCTGACTGCCTCTTTAACTATTGCCGACTCTTTTATTCAGGATCCATTAACCATCAGCCCTTTCAAACAATTATTTCTTCTGCTAACATTGATCAACAGGTGGAAGTTATATCTGATAATAATTGAAATTTGCAGGAACCAATTCCTGTCACTCAACTTGTCAGGGAAGTTGCCGCTGTAATGCAGGAATTTACTCAGTCTGGGTAAATATTTATTTGCAAACTGTCCTCTCTTTGAGATATAATATGACCCCTGTAATTTAGCTTGTGAAATGATAAGATAGAAGTTTATTTCATGCATATACATCATCATCATCATCCCCCTCCCTAAAAAAAGAAAGGAAGAAAGAAATACCCCAAGAAAAGGAAAATTGGGATGAAAATACTCAAGAGTATAATTCAGGTACAGTTAAAGTTACCGTCCTCATCTTTGAGGTATAGTTAACGTTACCGTCCTCATCTTTGAGGCTTTGTCAATTTGATCCCTTACAAGTTGTTTGGTTGAGATCAAATAGGGAGTAAAGAAGAAGAAATTTTTAAATTTTTGCGTGGGTCCCACACCTTTATCTCTCTACTTAATTCAAATATTTCTTCTCTTTTCTCTTCTCTCCAACCAAACAACCCCTTAAATGAGTGACTCCCTACCTCTGTTTTTTGTTTTTTTTCCCTGTCATCCCCCCACCAGATTTTTTTTTAGCTACTGATTCTCTCCCTTAACTTTATGACAATATTTTTTAATAATAAACTAATTATTTTGAAATCCTCCAATACTATGAACACCATTCAGATGTCTTTCAATGTTGAGGGGGATTGCTTGTTGTAATTAAATGATGACGGATTGATTTGTCAAAGTCTCAATTATCATTAGCTTCTAGAAACCTGGGACATGAATATAATTCTCTGGAAATTTAAAGCTAAACTTAAGATGCCTAAAACGGATTTATCTTTTGAAAAGAAACAGCATGAATTAATATTGATTGAGCTGTTACTCTTTCCTTTTCCTCTGGAGGTATATGTTAGATGTGACCATATAGAAATTCGATATGTCAATTAGACAGATTTTTATAGTAGATAAATCCTTAATAAGCAGCTAACTACATGCACTGAACTTAGTTTGATCCTGTGATTATTTCTGTATACACCCAACTACATTCACTTTCCATTTTTACCCTTTATCATTTTTTGAATTCTGACATTTCTGTTTCTGTCATGATAGTGGTGTCAGGCCTTTTGGAGTGTCTCTGCTAGTTGCCGGGTTTGATGATAATGGGCCACAATTATATCAGGTGTGTTAATATTCTTTTTTTGATGTAACTCTTGACATATTGCTTTTAAACCCTGGTAAATGACCATCACTTGCAATCCTAATTTGTGATTATATTGCATTGTCTAACCCTTTGTTGTGAACTCGAACTCTGTATGTTTAGCTGTCACATATACAGACTGTACGTGTAACAAGTCTAGATCTCAGAACCTCATTCATTGGTGAAATGATTAAGTGCTCCTTAGATTCTCTGAAGACTATAATTTAATTACATAAATTCTATGCTGCCTTGTTTTGCTTCACCTGAATTAGTTTTGCTTCAAATTGAAAATTGCCCATTGATTATGTGTGTTCAAATTCAAATGTGTCATCAGAGAATTGGTTGTCCATATCACTATGCATCTAGACATTTGTGTATTCATTGCATTTGTACTGGCCTACTGGGATCTCTTTGTTGTTGCATTTAAGACTTGTTTAAAGTTACTGCTTTAAATTTTAAAGAGATGGAATTGAAGGTTGTGATTTGATGTGATTTGTTTTTTTGTAGGTGGATCCATCAGGTTCATATTTTTCTTGGAAAGCTTCTGCTATGGGGAAAAATGTTTCTAATGCAAAGACGTTTCTTGAGAAGAGGTAAGCTTTTCATCAATAGCAGTTCTGCAAGCAAAATGTGTGGAGTGCATCAATTTTTTTTGTGTTTGTGTCCATTATGTGCTGTGGCTGGTACCCCTTGTACACTGTAAGTAGTGGTGAAATCTATGAAAACTGTCAATGCTGAACATTAATGTACGATATGATGACACATAATAGCTGTACGAGAACTTAAAAATCCATTGATTCTTGTAATCCATAATAGCTGAAGTGACATTCATGAATGCACACTTCAAAAATGATTTTACATTATTATGTATTATAAGAGGGTGAGCCTTGGTGCATCGGTTAAGTTGTGCTTTGGTGACTGGTTGGTCATGTTTTCAAATCTGGAAATAGCCTCTTTGCATATACGATGACCCTCCCCCATACCTTTGCATAGCGAGGAGCCTTCTGACTCCAGTGTACATTAGTTTTTTTTTTTTTTTAATGTATTATAAATAAATTTGCCTGCTGTGCCTATTTTAATGCATCTCTACAGTTGTTAATTTTGTGTTTGGAACTTTCTTTCTTTGAAGATAATTGTGATTATGTTTCCCTGAGTGATTTGAGATTCATTTGTTATACCTCATTTTCCCCATCATTTCTATGGTTGACTTGATTGTCCACTTACAGGTACACAGATGATATGGAGCTTGATGATGCAGTCCACACAGCAATGTTGACTCTGAAGGAAGGGTAGGAGCATGACATTCCAAGTTTATGCACTAAATAATTATAAAACCTTAATGAAAATGACATGTTTAACTATTACTGTCCATTAGGAGGCCCAAACATTATTTTATATTATTTGGCTATTTTCATCTCTTTTTGGTCAAATGTTATTCTCCTACCATAAGTAGTAATGCATGATAGCTTGTGTTTCACAATTATAGTCTGGGGGAGGAAAATGCATCATTGGCTAATTTGGGTTCAGATGAGAATATTGGCTAATTAGGGTATTTAAGGAAATTTTATAGTAGTGGTCTTGACAATTACCTACGGCACATCCCTCCCAACCATCATCACATCCTCTGGCTTTATTCTTTCAAGTTTTAAATCAAGCTTATATTACTTTAAAAACTTTGATAATGACAGGGAGTTAACGACCGTTCTTATTTCCCTTTATTGACAGTTTTTATGCTATTGTTTTTTATTCTCATATGCTACTGTAGTATTTATTTAGTCTTTTGGATTGTTTCTCAAATTTTCTTTACTGTTTTCTTTTGTGGTGTTTTCCAGGTTTGAGGGACAGATCTCAGGAAAAAACATTGAAATTGGCATAATTGGTGCTGATAAAAAGTTCAGGTGCATATATGCATACTTGAAATATACCTACATTGCATGACTCTCTGGTTTCTGTCATCAGTCTAATTGTGTTGATTTTGGGTTGTTCAATCTGAAATAATAAATTTGGAGTATTTCAAAGTAAAAGAGAATTGCATCACAAAAATGAGACTTTCAAGTTTTCTACACTTAAATTCTAAATCAATCTAGACTTCAAACTTCAAAGCCATCCTTTCATATTTAGATTGTTTAACTGGGTGACTTAACAATAGCATGTTAATGATGTTGCAGGGTATTGACACCAGCTGAAATTGATGACTATTTGGCTGAAGTAGAATAATCTGCAATGAAGAAATCTTGTGTTCCTGAAGTTGTTTCACAGTTGGGTTTAATTGGAGGCTTAAATAGTGACATTGTAATGGCAATAGTGAATTTGCGAGCTACTCGTTGTGATGACCAGCAAGCCTTCAGATAAACCTTTTCCAAAGTCATAAACATTTTCAAACAGACCTAGTTTGTTTAGACGACGCGGCAATGACTTCTCAATGAATATTGCTAATTATTATTTTTCCCTTTTTAGAATCTCTGATGATTGTTCCTTAAATTTATTATTTTATATATTGCCGGTTAAGTTCAATGCAATATAATTGCACTGCGATCTCAAATTCCTTTCCTGGTTCACCTTTCCTTTGCCAATGATCATGTTCATTTACTTATGCAGAAATAGACTTTTCTTTTTTTCCCGTTGGGATTTTCATATGTGAACAAGGTCCACACTAGACAGAGAGTATCAAGTGATATTATCATAAACATAACTGATCCTTTGGGGCATTGTAAATTATATAATGCCAACAATTTAACCAATCAACAGGTTAGTCATGGATATAAAACAAACTCCAATAAAATCCATCATGTATAACAGAACACTTGAACCAATTGATTGTTGCAGCGCCGAAATTGCAAAGGAAACGCAACTTCATTGATTTTATGTGACTGAAAATAATTGCAATTGTGGTGTCCGAGAAAGGTTTAAAACACGGATGATACTGATGCTGAAAATAATGACAACACTGTGCCCGAGATAAGTATTTCGATAAGGAACGCAATTTCTTGCTATCCAATGATTCTTCTCAATTAATTTATTCATTCCATTGATACAACAAAATATGAATCCATGATCACATATTATTGTTAAAGTCCCACTCTCATCTCACAATAAAATATCCTTTTGTTTGGAACGCAATTCCGTTAGCCAAAAAAAGTTTAGTTATGTGTTTGATTTTACGAATCTCTAATTTCCCATATGCAGATAACGTTACTTCATCAATAAGTATCAACACTTTCACGAAGGAGAAAGATATTCTCCAACAAGTATGGCAGTTACGTCATGGCATACAGATCACATTAACTTTAACAGGAAAAAGCTATTGGGGGCTGTACCAAAATAATTATCATCCTGACTTATTTTACACGTACAATAAAAAATAACTAGAAAAAATAAAATAATAATTTCATAAAATTAATCTTGCATCATCATTAATTTATTTCTAAATTTTATAATTCATCATTAATATATAAAAAATATAAATAAAAATAATTAATATTAAAAATGATAATTATAGGACTCAATACTTTTAAAGCATGAGGATTAAAACCAAAATTGAAAAAAAGAACTATATCACAAAAAATGTGGTTAAACCTTTTACTTCAAATGAGTGTATATTTAACAATAACTTGAAATTTCAGGGAACTTTAATGGCTTTAGTTGCTTTCTATCAAGGACAAGTGCTGAACAAGTTTAGATCAGCTGCATTACTTAGCCCAATTGCCCATATGAATCAAATGACATCAATACTAACAAAAATTGCTGCTGTTGCATTTCTAGCTAATGTGAGAGATAGGAGAAAATCATTTAGCTGAGCATTAAATATCTATTGAATACAATTTGATTTGATGAAAAATATTTTCCTTTTTCTTAATATAACAGGAAATATGCTGGTTAGGACTCCGCGAATTTGTTCCAAACGGGTAACTGAAAAACCTTAACCTTGGAAATTTACAATCTCTTTCTGCAATGTGTTTGAGTGCACAAAAGTTAACTTCATAAATAAAAGAAGCTTAAAAGAAATGCCAATAGTAGCAATGTTTACTAATGAGCAGGGATGTTGCAGTAAAATTTGCGAAAGACTTCTGCCATATTCTAAACTTGAAGTGCTCAAACCTAATGACACTTTTCGCAGGTGCTATAAATATTACTAAATTTTCAGTTGTATATATTAAACCAGTTCCTGCAGATATTGACATTGTTTTGGTATTACTTACGCTGAAACGTTAGGTCCCAATTGCTGCTTAAATTCGTCCACGATAGATGTCTTTCTTGATCATGAACCACAGCCAACATCAACTAAGAATTTGGTCCATCTATCTCAAAGTAAGTCCACTAGTAACTAGTAAGCAACATTTTTGGTGTGTGTGTGTGTGTGACCAAATGTCATTTGATTTTGAAGTATGCATTTCTGATTGGGAGTACTAGCATGTACATAACTAGATTTAGTTGCACAGGGATATGAAGAGTTTATCAATGATTATATAAGTGATATGTTTTGTTAAGAAAATAAATTTAAATTACCATTAAAAGCAATTTGATGTCAAACTGGAGACAAATGCTACATAAAAACAGATATAAAAGTACATAAACCTATCACATATAAAGTGGGATTTGAAACATCAATATTTGAAACATCCTAATCCAAAGAATTGTATATATTATAGATTATAGATATAGATTTGTTGTTGATGTTTCATGCTATGGATTTGGAGCAGTGATCAGAACAGGAACAATAGCAAAATATGATTATGGTGATCAAGGACAAAATATGCAGCACTATGGACAACCACTTCCTCCTCTTTATGACATGACCGGAATTCCGAATGAATTTCCTCTTTTCCTCAGCTATGGAGGGCAAGATACGCTATCTGATGCAAAGGATGTGCAGGTTTTGCTCAATGACCTCAAAGATCATGATAGGAACAAGCTCGTGGTAATGTTGAACGAAGACTATGCTCACGTTGATTTTGTTATGGGTGTTAATGCTAATCAAATGATCTATGATCCTATGATGGATTTCTTCAAGGTTAATTGATTCTACACTATTGTTAATTGTACTTTAAATAATGCAAATATTTTTTCATCAAGTTAGATTGATAGAATAAGTTACATTTCCTCCATTGCTATATGGTACGAAGCAATGCAGTACGAACTCATTAGGAAAAAACGTGGTTGGATATCATTGGTTAAATATAAATCAAAAATAGAAAAAAAGAAGAAGGAAAGTTTTATAGAAATCACGCTAAAAGTAATCAACACATAACTTTCGTGTATTTCGTTTCGTACCATCCAGTATTTCCCTTCCTCTTTAATCAATCACAATATTCTTTTCTGTTCTCAGTCATAATTTAACACCTAAATAGGGTGTATTGTATTCTAATCCTTCGTCAAATTGGACGTTCATCTAAGCAAACCGTCCTTTTGAACCAAAGATGTTGCTTACTTTTGATTAATGATAATCTATAATTGATATTCTTCACCCAGTATCCACCATCACATGTGATGTGTAAATACTGTTAATTTTGTCTCACAAGTGGTTAAGAGGGAATAAATGTGAGTATACAACTATAAATCTATACTCGTGTTGCTAATGGTTAAATATGTCTGAGAGTGATTAATAGTGTCATGAGATTATTGAAATTGACTAATCTTGCCTTACAAGTGGTTAAAAATAAATAAATATGTATATACAATTATCAAATATATATATATATATATATATATATATATATATATATATATATATACTCGTGACTCTAATGGTTAAACATATCTCACATATGGTTAATAGTGTTATGAAGTTATTGAAATGTCTAATAGTAATTATCTTTACCTAATAAGTGGTTAAGTATGCCAGGTGAAATTTTTTAGCGTAACGTTTGTCATGTTTCTTTTGTCTATCAATGCAATTTTGAAGACTAGGTGTTTAAGATATGTGAATTGTGATTCTATGCTTAAGCCTTTTCTTAATTTTGGTTGCCAATATAGTGATAGTTGAAAGATAACTGTACGATATTGAAGTACTCGACAAGAACAAATTCTGGAATATCTATAATTCCCTGTTCAAGATACTAATACATTGTTTTTTTTTTTTTAATCCAAATGGGTTAAAACAAAAACTAATTATGATAATAAGTTGGTTAAAAAAATATTTACTAAAATAAATGATTTTTGCTACATAGGAACATAGGAGATATCAAGTTGAGTGACACCTTATGCTTTTTATTTATCTTGTGGTAGGAGGCACCACCTTGATATATTTTCGTTCAATTTAGAGTCAATTAAACTAAAGTAAAATATCTATAAAATTAAATTCTTGATTTTAGAGTAATTTATTTCCACCTCAATCAATCATGTTTGTGTTATATTGATGAAGCTACTTATAATAAGTATAAATATATAATTAATCATGAAAAAAGGAATACATCCTATGAGTGACGAAGAATGAAGTAATAAGATATATACTGTTATTTCTTTTGGTAATGAAAAATAAAGTAATAAGAATATGTATTTTAGTATTATTATAATATATTACAAATCATGATAAAAATCCTTATATTTTTTTCTGGTACCCCTTTGTATATGTTATTGTTGTCTGATATTGAATGAAAGTTTTGGCTTTAAAATAATGAATAAATAAAATATTTTTTTTGAGAAAAAAAATCATTTAAACCTCACCTTTTTTATATATAATTTTTGGGTTCATTATCTTTTAGTAAATGACAACTAATTTCCTCAAAAATGATCAAGCAGCAGGCAAGTTAGAAAAAATATAAATAAAAATGATTTCAAGGAATAAAGACAAAAATAGAACTTTCATATAAACTAATAAGGAACATGTTCTATTTTGGGAAGCCTAAAAAGAGATTATTGCAGATTTAGAAGGATAGAACAGGTTGAAAAATTAAAATTCCTTCCATCTAAACGAGCATACGGCCATTTAGAATACAAGCTTTGAACGAATATAGTTAATTTTTTGTTTTGTCTTTATTTCATGCACTTCACCAAAAGAATGCAAGCTTTGAATTTCTTAAAAGTTAATTGCTAATGCTAAACTTTTTTTTAAAATCCATTTCTACACAATTCTTTCAAGTATCCCAATGACATGTTTTTTAGGCTTCAATTTATTTATATTATATGTTTGTGCTATAATAAAGGAAATTCATTTAGTCATAATATTATTTTATCTGAAATATTATTATTATTATTATTATTATTATTATTATTATTATTATTATTTATTCGAAAGAATCTAACAAAGAGATTTATAATAACTCATATCCTACTTAATCAACTGAGTTAAACTCTTGTGATAAAATACATTATTTTATTAAGCAAATATATTTTTAATATAAAAAAAATTAAAATTACAGTTGTAATAGTATGTCAATTATTGTTTAACTTTTCATTATATGATTATATTTCATGGTAAACTTTATAATTATAATATATTTTTCATTTTTTACTTACATTTTATAATCTTAATTAAAAATTGAAATAAAGATCAACAAAATACATATGAATGAAAACAGAAAACAAGTGAGTTTATTTAAATTTACTTTTTTTAAAAAAAGTATATTTTTCAATAAAATAAGCAATTTCCTTTTTTTGTTTATAATCCAAAATGATATTCTGTGTTGATAACTTGGTTGATGTTAAATTGACTGAAAATGTCGAAACTAAATATCTAACAAGATGAAATATATCAAGATAATATCTCCTACATTTTTACGTGACAAAAATTACTTATTTTGATAAATACTTTTTATCGGATCCATTATGATAATTAGTTTTTATTTTGCATCCATTTTGGAAAAAAAGCCCTAATACATCCCTCTCGGTTAAGTGAGACGAAGATGAATTTTGCGTGGACAATGTGGTGGTATTGGTATACAAATACTAGAGAAAGTAAATAATGACTTTGAGGAGTTCGATTCATTTTGCCATTAAAGATGATCAATATTTAAGCCTTTCCCATCCCATCCCAAGAAAATGGAAAGTACCTTAGTTCGTGGAAAAAATATATATGAATAAGCAAGCACTACCTGCTCTTTTATAATCTCGTTAGTTTTCAAACCAGTGGTTAATAGGTTTCAGTAAATTAGGCTGAATAATGGTTCTTAATAGATTAAAGACAAAGTACAAAAAAAATTAGTGTTTTTAAGAGTTTAAATATATTTTTATTCCTAATAAATATTTAATTTTTATATTTATTAATAAATTTTTATTTTATATGAAGTCCCTAATAAAATAATTTTATTTTTGATTCTTGATATTTTTTTCAGTCCATAATAATTTATCAAATTTAGTGTTTGTTTCCTGGTAAATTTTCTTATTTATAATTAGTTGAGATTAAAATAAAATTCGCTAAGAAGATAAATATATCCTTATTTTCTCACTTTTCTGTCCACCCTTGATTTTAATTAAAATACTGCATATGCTTAATAGACTTTAAACGAAGACAAATATATCTTTATTTCTCACTTTACACATCAAATTTATGTTATTATGGAATTATGTCAAATGTGTTGGTATAGATAATTTTGTATATGCAGTATGACTACATCACATGTTATCTTACATGGTGCATTTTATATCCTAAAAGAAAGAAAATATTAAAGGTTTCAAAAACAGAGGTGCATATTTGATATTCTTTACGCACACTTTGAGGGGTGGATTTCATGGGTACAAACAGAAGATAACCTTTTCCTCTTAGGCACACAAGATTATGAATATCCAAGTTTAAACAAGATTATGTATAGAATATTAGGCATGTACATCTATTATTCTACTAACATCAGTTTAGTTTACTCTAAGCCTTTGTTTAAATGGGGACATAGAGATAATATGAAAAAAAATGAAGAGAAAAAAAAAAGTTTTCCTTCTTGTGGATAAACAGAAGAGAAAAATAAAAAAAATAAAGATCACAAATTGTGATTATGTTCGAGACCATTTTTCGTCGTTCGTATTTATGTCATTTTAAACACACATTACATGTTTGGTTAACCATTCTGAGCATACCTTTAGGTGGGATGCTAAACTGAATGTATTTTTTGGAAAGGATGCAACAATTATCCAAACATGCAATAAGTGGGGTAGGGGGATTCACAAATCTCAGTTTGAGTATAAGGTAGTAAAAAAAATTGTAAGGATAACAATAGTTGGGAAAAAGAGATTATAGGAAAAAATTGTACCCTCGTTACAATGATACACAACAGGTTCATAGATGAGCTGGTATAAATCTTTCAGTAATTAGTAAAAACAGCCCTACTTTTATCCATCATCCAGAATCAGTCACATTGAGTAAACTAATCCCCTAAGATTTTTGTTTTAACTCACCTGTTCTCTGTTCTAGTATCATTTTTCCATATAGCACCTCAAACAACTAATTCTTGAAATTTGATGCAGATTGTCATTTACACAGATAAAAAAAAAAAGAAAAAAAACATCTATACTTACTGTTTCAAGCTTGTGGTTAGAAAGCAAGGCTAATCAAAAGCTCTATAGAGAACGGATCAAGATGAGCGCTCTTATGTCTAAAGCTACTTCTTGATATTCCAGTTATGGGATGTGCGAGGTCCAGTTGCAATGCCTTCATAGTAATTTGAATCAAGCTTTCCTTTGTTCCAGGCTTTGACGAAATCAGAAAACAACAAGCGCGCTGACTCAGCCAAAAGATCAGAGAAAAACACATTCTTCTCTTCTTTTAGCCAGGTAGCAAACTCATTGTTCTTCGCAAAATAGTCATCATTTGACAATTCTTGGAATTCCTACATTCAAAAGAACAAGATGAACAGTAAATATCAACAAACCAATAGATAAATAATATAAAAAATTACTTCTAACAACTAAAAGTACATAACTAGATCAATATATATCAACAAGATATCGGGCCTTTTAAAGGAATGCCGTGGCATGCATAGATGGGAATGGTCCATCTTAAAAGTTTTCAATTATTTTGATAATTATACAGTAGCAACAAGAAAAAGTCTTCAAAATATGGGAAACAAACATTATTGGGCTGTTGGACATTGCAGCATAAACTATTTGTTTTATTTTTTCTACATTATTTTTCTGTAGTAAAATAAAAGCATTCCTCACCCATATCAACGAATTTTGTAGAAAAAACAATGCTGTTAAATGTGGGGATGAAGAACAAAATTAAATAAAAATTTAAAAGATACAATTGTCGAAGAGAAAAGCATGAATGCAAAAAAGGAAAAAAAGAAGAAAGGAAAATGATCTGACCCAGATATAGCATGACAGTAATACAAGGTTATTTTGCATGTAGCATAATTAATAATATTGGAAATATAACTTACCATATGGTCATCACCTTTGCTATGTTTGCTTCTGTGCTTATCTTTCAACTTCCCTGAGATAACAACAGAATGTAGATTTATTTTCCCATGAAAAGAATCCCATTTGATAGAAGAGAGTAAATTAACCAGAACTCTAGTTCAGTGAACAACAAACAAACAACACTAAACAAAGTTAATGCTCATCAAATATAATATTAAGCAATGATGAATAGAAAATTCATAATAGAGAGGAAGCACATAAACATCTCTACTTCACCTGTGTTACAAAAATAATATCGAACTAATTTGGAAAGAAAATCTTTCAAAGGAAAATTTCTAGTTTTCTTTCTATTCACCAAGGGAGAAATTGTTATATGGAAAATTACCAAGCTATGAGAAAAAAATTTAGCCAAAATTAGTATTTTTAAAAATTGAAGCATTTTCAATAAAAGATGAAGTACCATACAACAATCAGCAGAGCCATTGATAACAGCAGTTTGTGAGTTGTGACAGAAGACAGTAAAATGTTAACCACAATTGTAAGCAACAGAAGCAGGTAATTAGTATTTTGAGTTTGCTTGACTTTTGCATTTTGAAGAGCATTTTCAGTAGACAATCACACCAAATAATGGAAGTTGTAGATAAACTTTCCACAACAAGTTTCCCTCAAAAGAAGAACATTTGAGGATTATCCATTACTTAGTAAATTTGCCAACTTAACCTCAAGCACTTACAATATTGATGTAGGACAAGCCAAACAGAATATGGTAGGAAGAAAGATCTTGGAGAGGCTTAGAAATAATAGGGATATGGAACAAGTAGGAGAGAGGGATAAAAGTCGAATCAAAAAACAATTTCAATCATAAATTTAGTTTTGAAAACTATTTCCCTAAGAGCAATGGTTAATAGATTGATAAATAGAAAGTTTCTATTTGAAACCATGGCAGTTAATGCATTGATAACATTAAATGTTAAACACTCTTAAAAAAGACTTTTCACTTTATATATCTTAAGCATTGCCCTGAGGATAATGTTATGAATTATAGATTTAACAACAGCAGAGAAAGTCCAAATAGATATCAAGCAATCCTAATTATTATACATTGTAGAAAAAAATGTTTTTCACTATGAATGATTGATTTCAAAATTCAAAGAGAGATAAATAGGGATTTAGATCAATAGTTGTACACTAATCTAGGCTTAAAAATCAGGGGAGATCCCTTAACTTGCCGTGAACTAAAAAAGGAAAGAATACACAACAGATCCTTAAACAATAAAAGGAATATTCTCCTAACTATACAATCAGAATCAATCTGATAATTCTGTTTAATGCTGGAAATCTGGAGTTAATCTCCTAAAACTAAGACCCAATCACCAACAAACATCAATATTGGGAAAACGAAAATCTACCAATCCCATGATGCTACCCTATTTACAATATATCCCTAACCCATGCAAATATGACATTCCATAATCCTAATAGTATTGTCAACATCCCATCATTATGGCTTTTAATTATATAGTCAATAAAAAAATATATCATCAACATTGCCAAAGAGAAAGATGGGAAAAAGTAGCGAATAGAATTTGTAGTGAAATGGCATAGGATAGTGGGTCTGGGGAGATTATCAACATCCAGGGGAGAGATGCATGGCTAAGAGCTGATCAGCAGGAGCTTTCATAGGAAGAGAATTCCCTATTTCCACCTTGAGGGCAAGGTGGAATTTCAAGGGGGAAGTATTGTCAGGATGTATAATGTGGAGGGCTGAATCAGGACAGCTGTTAGTTAGTTAGTCCATAAGTTATTTAGTGAGAATAGTTAGTTAGTTAGTGAGTTAGAGGAGTTTGGTTAGATAAATAAGGAAATCAGATTGGGGAGGGTATTCGACAAATCAGATTAGGGAGTGGGAGGAAAGATCCTTATTCAATTCTCCACTTTGTGTTCAGTTTTCCATAGTAAAATTCTACTCTTTTTGATTCTTTCCACCTAGGTTCCATCTTATTTTCTGAGTTCCTATCAGGTAGTGATGTGTTATGCCTATACTTTGCCCTGTTACTAATACTATAGGAAATCGAACATGTGGGGTAGTCATGATAATAAGAAATACTCTCATTGTCCAAGACCCCAAGAAGTAAGCCTACATGAATTCACATTCATTTAAATTGGGTCTCCTTTGAGCTATGTTACAGAGCTGGAGTATTAGTAAGACAGCTTTTCCTATTCATACACCTATATATAAGAAAAGAAAGATGCCTAAAATAGATTTTAAATTTAAATACAAAATATTGGCATGCCTGCTAGACTAGAACATCGACGATTTCAGCAAATAAAAAATTAGTCTCCATATCCTCTTGCTTCCTAATCGAACTGGCTTAGTTTACAATTCTCAATACCCTCCAAATCATGCTGACTACAGACAAACCCTTTCCTTTCCTTGTTCCTCTAATTAGAAATATTCCTTTAAGTAGAGATATGGACCTAATCTCTTAGATAGACTATCACATCCTAAGGTACTTTGAAGGCAACATTACTGACACAATAATACAAGGTTAATGTTACCATTCTTGGAATGTCTAGGTTACATATGCTTATAATCTTATCATATTCAGTTTCTTCAAGATTTAAAACTAATAGTCCCACCAAGGTGGAACTTGGTTATCCAATCCAGACAATCAGCACTTAAATATGCATGTATCATGTCCTGCAGCCACTACAGTTAAGCAACAACAATAAAATCCTTTATTCCACTAGATGAAGTTGGCTACATAAGTTTAAGACCAAATTATTTACCATAAGATTCCTCTTAACAACTTCTCCCAATGTCCTTCCTGGTCTCTCACTTCCTATTTCCATATGACTAAAAACCATGCTGTCTACTCTACTCATTGCTGCTTCCAATGACCTGTGTATGTGTCCAAATCATTTTAACTGGTTTTCTGTCATTTTTTTTTTCTCAATCAGGGCTACAACAATATCTCCTTGTTTTTCTTGTGTGGCCATATCATCTTAACATTCTCATTTCTACCTTCTTCCCCCCGCCCCCCCTCTTATTCTGCCTTTAAAGCCCAACATTCACAACCCTAAAATTAGACAACAACAACAACAACAACAACGCCTTATCCCACTAGGTGGGGTCGGCTACATGGATCAACTTCCGCCATAATGTTCTATCAAGTACCATACTTCTATCCAAACCATTAATTTCGAGATCCTTTTTGATAACCTTTCTTATAGTCTTTTTGGGTCTTTCTCTGCCTCGAATTGTTTGTCTTCTCTCCATCTGGTCTACTCTCCTCACTACAGAGTCTACCGGTCTTCTCTCTACATGCCCAAACCACCTAAGTCTATTTTCCACCATCTTCTCTACAATAGGCGCTACTCCAACCCTCTCTCTAATAGCTTCGTTTCTAATTTTATCCTGTCGAGTCTTACCACACACCCACCGCAACATCCTCATCTCCGCTACACCTACTTTATTCTCATGTTGGCTCTTGACCGTCCAACATTCTGTTCCGTACAAAATCGCCGGTCTTACCGCAGTCCGATAAAACTTTCCCTTTAGCTTGATCGGTACCTTTGCATCACATAACACCCCTGATGCTTTTCTCCATTTCATCCATCCTGCTTGAATGCGATGATTCACATCCCCTTCAATTTCCCCATCATCCTGTATTACAGACCCAAGATATTTAAACCGTGTGACTTGAGGGATAATATGGTCTCCTATTTTCACCTCTGAGTTAGAAACCCTCCTTCTTTTGTTGAACTTACATTCCATATACTCCGATTTGCTTCTGCTTAGGCGAAAGCCATGTGTTTCTAGAGCTCGTCTCCAAGTTTCCAACCTCTCATTCAACTCCTCCCTCGACTCTCCAAGGAGGACTATGTCATCTGCAAAAAGCATGCATCTCGGCGCTATCTCTTGGATTTGTTCCGTGAGGACATCCAGGATTAAGGTAAAAAGGTAGGGGCTAAGGGTTGACCCTTGATGTAAACCAATTGTGATGGGAAAATCGTCTGACTCTCCACCCTGTGTCCTAACACTAGTCGATACCCTATCATACATATCTTGGATAGCTCGAATATATGCAACCCTAACCCCTTTCTTCTCTAGAGCTTTCCACAAAATCTCTCTAGGCACTCTATCATACGCTTTCTCCAAGTCAATAAAAATCAAGTGCAAGTCTTGTTGGGCCATGCGATATTGCTCCATCACCCGCCGTAATAAATAAATCGCTTCCATGGTCGACCTTCCCGGCATGAAACCAAATTGATTCTCAGTAACTTGAGTCTCCTTTCTTAATCTCCGTTCGATCACTCTTTCCCATAATTTCATGGTATGACTCATGAGCTTGATTCCCCTATAATTTGCACAATTTTGTATATCCCCCTTGTTCTTATAGATTGGCACTAACGTGCTTCTCCTCCATTCCTCCGGCATGCGTTTTGACCTCATAATTTCGTTAAAGAGTTCGGTGAGCCATTCAAGACCTCTATCTCCAAGAGTTTTCCACACTTCAATAGGTATGTTGTCTGGCCCCACCGCCTTACCATTACTCATTCTTTTCAACGCTTCCTTTACTTCCTGTTTCTGAATCCGACGATAGTACTTATAGTTCCGGTCCTCTTCTCTTGTGTCTAGACTGCTAGAGTCATATCCATATTCATCATTAAATAAGTTGTGGAAATACGCCTTCCACCTTTCCTTGATATCTTTTTCATGCACTAAGACTTTGCCTTCTTCATCCTTAACACACTTTACTTGATCCAAATCTCTAGTCTTCCTCTCTCTACCCTTAGCAAGCCTATATATAGATCTTTCTCCGTCCCTGGTTCCTAGAGCTTGGTATAGTCCGTCAAAAGCTTGGGCTCTTGCCTCACTCACCGTCTTTTTGGTTTCATTTCTAGCTATCTTATACTTATCCCAAGTTTCAGAATTTCTACACCTAGACCACTCCTTGAAACACTCCTTTTTTACTCTAACTTTGCTCTGAACATTTTCATTCCACCACCACGATTCTTTACCCCTAGGTCCAAAACCTCTAAAATTAGACAAATATAAAAAATAAAAGATACAAACCCCACTCACCCTTATCAGAATTATTTTCTTTGGAATGCTGGTGAGATTTCTTGTCCTTCCTTTTCTCCTTCTTTTCCCTTTTCCGCTTCTTCCTTTCCTCATCCTCTACCGTTCTCTGCCTCTTGCTTCTCTTCTCATCTGTCAATTAACCCCACAATCATTAACAAACTATAATAATAACAATAACGGTTCGCACACACAAACATACACAGAAAAATGGGTAAAAAATCCAATTTTTTTTCTTCTTCTCCATCTTCTTCACTATTTTGCAAAACCCATGAATCAAATTTTGTTCCAACCCCAAAACTTAGTTTGGTTTTGCATAGAGGGAAAGTGAAGTACCTTCACGTTGGGAGGGTGAAGCTCGTTTCGATTTTCTATCGCTTCCCATGATTGATGATTGTTTTTGTAAACCAAAATGCTCACAATGACACTCCAAACCTTATTCTCGACATTTTTATTTGTTCATCGTGTTTGGTTTTTTGTTTCGCGAAGAAACAAGAACGTAGTTTAAATTAACGCGAATTTACGTATGGTTTGAGAAAATGTTCTTTTTTATGTGATTTTTAAGATTTCTTTTATAAAATAATAGTAATTTTTTAAATATATAGTAAATTTTTATGTACCCAAAAAAAACATAGTAAATTTTAGGCAAGTATTTAACTTTAAATAATACCTTTATGTTTAAAATTTTTTAATGTTGATTTTATTTAAAATTAAAATAATTCCAATAACAATATAATGTTTGTTGGGCTTTCAGGGGATAATAGCCATAATTTTTGGTGAATTGCATAAAGAACATATAGACTAAAAGCCTCTCTGTTTCATACCTGCAACATATCATGTAGTTTCATTTTATGGATTATCATTTATCTCCAAAGGATTTGAGAAAATTATTTACATCAATAAATTTGTTTGATTTCAATTAAAAATTATTATTATTTAAATATTGTTGTAGATTAATTCATATTTAAATACTCATAATTTTACACTAATACAAACTATTAAAACAAAATACGTTTTTATGTATTTAATTTGTTTTTTTAAATAATTAGATCACTTAAATATATGTATTTTCATAAATATTTAACTAAATTATATTTATGTTAAGTATTTAAATATATAATTTTTCTTAAATGCTATTCTACATAAATTCTATTTTTTATAATTTAATTTATATAAATTAGTGAACTTAAAAAATTAAAACAAATAAAACAGATAATTTTTAAATAAAAAACAAACAAAATAATTTTTTCTCTAAATAAACAAAACCAAATAAAATCAAATAAATAAACAAATAAAACCCAAAAAAGCATTTAATTTTTAAATAATTTATTTTACATAAACAAAAACAAAATAACTCCAATAAATAAAAACAAAAAAATAGTTAATTTTTAAATTAAAAAAAAAACAAAATAAGTAACAATTTAAAAAAAACAAAAATAAAAAACTCAAATAAATAATTAAAAAAGCATCTTACCACATTAATTGTAGAGAAATCATATAATAAGGTGCTTTAGAAAAAAAAAATATAACACGTTATAAAATTAGTTCATCAAGAATTGATTTCATAACTTAAAACAAAAATATATAATACAAATGACAAAATGAGTTTGAAAATATATATAACTTAAAACAAAAATATATAATAGAAGTGAGAAATGGGTTTGAAAATATATACATGATCAATATCATGTAAGTAATTTTTATTTTATATTATTTGGATAAATTTTTTTTTTATTTGTATTAAAAATTCGTCATTTGTGTGTAAGACGATGGATTTTTCCAAATGTATGGATGTAGAAGTGTACAGAAAGACTAGGACCCCACAAGAGGGTCACACGCAAGATTTCTCTCTATCTTCTCATCCACCATTTCTCCAATTGGAAGCACACGCCAACGATCCTATTGCTCTACTATTTTCACCACTATTCAGTGTTGTTCATAGCCATACCATTCCACACCACAACCCTTCTTCTTCTACCTTGCTTTTCCTATTATCTATCCATTGAGACCCCCAAATGGCCTCTGCCACTGCCACCACTCTCTTCACCCCTAACCCCATGTTTTCAACTGAACACCACTCTCTCTCTCCATCTCCAACCATTCCCAAATCCTTTACTGGCCTCTGCAAGCCCTTCCATTCAAGGGTTCCCACTTCCATCCCCTTCTTCCACTGCAGAAGACCCAAGTTCTTTGTCAGGGCCACAGTGAGTGTTTCTGCCTCACCCTCTTCTCCCATTGCTGTAATTTTTTTTTTTATTTTTTATTTTTATGGTTTGTTAGAAGCTGCCAAATTGTGCCTGAGAATACTCAAGTTTTGATTTTTGTTGCTGGGTCTATGGTCAATGATTCTCAAGATTCGGTTTTTCTTTCTGGGTCTATGCTTATTTGTGTAATGAACTTGCTGGTTGTCCTTGACATGGTTGGGAGGTGTTTTTAGATTTGGGTGTTACTGTTTAATGAATTCTATTGTGTCCTTTGCCCCTTGAATGGATATATATTTTATTTTATTTTAATTGGGAGGCTTTTTGTTTGTGCAAACTTTTGTTGCCTTTTACGTTGTCAAGGTGTATCACCAAAGTAGAAATTGCTGGTAATGTTATATGAAGTTCGGATGGTATTCAGCAGAGGGAAAGTTCTGTAATATTTAGGATTTAGTTGTCTTTTGATTGAAAATTTAGTTTAAGTTGTTACATGGTTTTGGCTATTGGTTATATTTTAAACAACGTAGTTACTTGTTACTTAGAAGTGAAGTACTGAGTGTTGTCTATTTTGTGTGCATTTGGTAGTTGTTAAAGACCTCATTTTAATCTGCTTGATGATTCCCGTGCTTCAGGGTAGATTCATGGTACCTACGGTCTTTTGTGAATTGGAATTGTGTTACGGTGTGTTTGGTTAAGATTTTAGCTAGCACAAAGGGGAAAAGTTGGAATTCCAATTTACCCTTCATGTTTTTGAATAGTGTTTATAGGATGCTTATTCATCCCTTTTTGCTCAATTTCTGTTCGAATTGATCAGAATCTAATACAATCAAGCTCTTGGTTTTTTACATGGTACTCTTAGCCAAGTTGTCAAACTCAAGAGTTTATGTAAACTTTTGGAGGGTTGGTAAACTCAACTTGTAAATTTGAAAGAGTTTACCTTATACCAAAATAATATTAAAAGATACATAGTCATAGTATACAAATCAAATATAATACTATAAAATAATACAAAAACCAACACTTGAACTTCATAATAGAGACAAAATATTCTACATTTAATAATAACAAATAGAAAAACTAATTATTAATTGACAAAGACAAAATAAAGTAACAGAGAAGAGGGTTGCTGGCCTTTTGGTTTGGACATGCAGATTTCAGTTTTAATAATGTATGAAGGCAGTCATGATTCAAGGCACATCTCCTCTAGCTTTCATTTACATGCAGGTTAGAAGGCTGTGGTTGGTCTTTTTCTGGTTTCTGGCTTCTGTTTGTGGCTGGCCGTGTCCTTTCTTAGGTTGCAGGCTTCCTGTTGTGGCCTTGTGGGCTTTGTGATGTGGGTGTCACAGATGGTTGTCCTTTTGTAAATTGATGGTGTTATAGATCTGGGTCATGGTTGGTGGCTGGTCAAAGGAGAATGGTTGGTGTTGCAAGGTGGTTGATGGTGGCCAAGGTCATTGGAGGAATGGTTGATGGGCTGAGCAACACTCGAATGCAATTGCAGGTCACAATGGGTCTCGTGGGTTTTGAGTGACTTAGGTTTCAGAACAAAACAAAAGGAAGCTACACTTAAACACAGTTGTTTTGTTGGGTTTTGAGTGATGTTTTGCTGCATTGCTATGTACTTGTGAACTTGACCCTAAACTAGCAAGTTTATACGAGTTCTTGCAAGTTCATTCAAGTTTGCAGCCAAGCGAGTTTGCAAGCATTCTGGTTGATAGGAAACAACATAAACTCGTACGAGTATACGATTTAAAACTGAGTTTAACAGCCAAACTTCTCCTTGGAATGGGGGATGGTTTTTTATGTGCACTGTTTTGTTCAACTTGTTTTTCTTTTCTACTTTCGATTGCCTTTAAAAGACTTTCCAAAGATTGTTATAGAAAGTGGAACTTGCTGATGGAATCAAGGATAGGAAACAAATGTAGCTTTAGCCTAAACACTAAATTTATAGGGGAATAAAAATCTTGATCAATGGTTCAGTTAGGGAATTGGTTGTCTAATTTTGCATTCATAGAACATCCTATTGATATTTGCAAATCATAAACTGTATGACGAAAGAATTACTTTTAGTGATACTACTATCATAGTGTTGAATTTGGGAAAACTTTCTCCCTGGTTTAACCTCTAATATGCATATTATTTTCATTCTATCTTTCATATAGTTATAGTAAGATTCATTTGAATGGAGAAATTTTTTTTGACATGTGCTGTTTTTTATTGGGAGTCTGTATGGTACACTTTGGTGTGTCAATAATACACTTTCTTTGGTCTTTTTATCTCCTGTACATGCACATTAATTTCATCTTTTCAGTTAGAGAATGGACTATTAGCTTGCATATCAAATTGTTCATTAATGAATAATATCAACATCTTGAAAATTCCTGTGCTTCTGCTGTACTACAGGTTATAAAGTGGAGATGTCCAAAGCAAACTATCCCTCCCAATGATACCGGTTTTCAAAAGAAACTCCTGTATCTGGAATCCATCGGTATTGACTCTTTCTTGCTTATTGAAAACCATCCAACAGTGATCACAACCTCTCTTGCTGACATAAGATCCACCGTGGAGTACATTACCTCCTTGGATTTCACTGCAATTGAGTTTCGGCGTATGGTTGGCATGTGCCCCGAGATTCTGACCACCCAAGTCTCAGACCTCATACCTGTCTTCACCTTCCTTCATCGTGAGGTTCATGTGCCTGGCTCGGATATTAAGCGTGTAATAAATCGTCGTCCCAGGTTGCTTGTCAGCAGTGTTAGTAAGCGACTTCGTCCTACCCTGTACTTCCTCCAAAGTATTGGCATAGAAGAGGTAAACAAGCACACTGACTTGCTATCATGTAGTGTTGAGGAAAAGTTCATGCCCAGGATTGATTACTTTGAGAATATTGGGTTTTCTCGCCGTGATGCAACTTCAATGTTCCGAAGATTTCCTCAGCTATTTTGTTATAGTATTAAAAATAACTTGGAGCCTAAATACAGTTACTTTGTGGTGGAGATGGGGAGAGATCTGAAGGAGCTGAAAGAATTCCCACAGTATTTCTCATTTAGCCTAGAGAATAGGATTAAGCCTAGGCATAAACAGTGTGTAGAAATGGGGGTGTGTTTTCCTCTCCCTGCCTTGTTAAAAACAAGTGAAGTGAAATTTCAAAGTAGATTAGACGTATGTGTAAATTCTTCAACCCCCTTGAAAACATCCCCTCTGTGGTCTGCTGGCTGTGATGTTTATGACGTATAGAATAACATTTGCATTGTATATTTAATTGCTTTTGTGAATTTCTAAACCAGCCATTAGGTGCTTTTGGCCTTTCACTATGGAAAAGTTAATCAGTCATGAGCCATCCCTTCCAAGCCCTTGTTTGTATTATGTGTGAAACGAAGCTTTGCATGATTTCCAAAGCAAACAAATTTAGCTAGCTTTGGCCATAACTCGTTTCTAATGAGATAGTAGTACAAACGGACTCTAACAAGTTGGAATATTGGTGGTAAGTGGAACTTGGATGCTAAACTTGAATAGCAATTTTCTTTAGATTTCCTGATAACTGTTGCAATTTTTCAGGAACAATAGTGACAGCTCTTGACTATCCACATAATATATTAACTTTCATATTTGTGCTTCTGTTTAGAAACAATGTCCACTGGGTCTGCTTTGCTTTGGTACTGTGACATGCCAAGTTTAAGAAGAGGGATCAGTCAAAGTGATCTCAAATAGAAGTTCTAGGCTTGCACTCAATAGCCATGATTGGTTGCTAATGGTGCTGCAAATTTTGGTACACAAAAATGAATATTGACATGTAGAAGCGGGAGATGTACATTACTAGGTCAAGAAAATAGATGTGTTCCATCAACATTAAGATAGTGAGGTAATATTCCACCTTGACTTCTGATGTTCCAAAAATATGATTTTCAAATACAATTGTTAATATAAACTAGTTTAATAACCCATGCCCTGGGGAAGTTTATAATCTACAAATTTATATGCTATAATTTTTTAACATATTTTTTTATTATTCTTAATTTATAAAACATATGTTACTATATATTATATAAATATTTACAAAAATTAATGTTTATTCAAGAATTGATTGAGTTCACTTTCTTGGTTCCCTTTCATCCTCCAAAATCCTTTGAGATTAAAAAGGGTTGATTGGTTCCCTCCAGTTTGTGCCTTCATTAAGTACAACATTGATGGTGCTGTGCCTGGCTCCCCGAGTCATGCGACTTGTGGAGGTTTTTATTGAGATAGTAGTGGTGCCTTTGTAAAGGGTTTTTCTTCTTATATTGGAATTAAAACTGCTTTATATGATGAATTGTGTGCGGTGATGACTGCCATTGAATATGTTCATATTGTTGGCTGGTTGAAGTTTTGGGTGCAATGTGATTAAAAGCTGATGATTGTTGCTCTCTCATCATCTACCATCGTTCCTTGGGATATTTGTTCCATGTGGAAGCAACGCACGTCCTTGTGTTCTCAAATGATTTTTCGTTTCTCGCACCATCTATCTATAGTATAAGTTGATATTTAATTTGCTTCTCTAAGGTATACTCATATATATATATATATATATATGTAATTTTCATACATTGTGTGCATAATTAAGTTTAATTCATTAGTATTTATTAGCCATCGGGGATCTTTCTGAAAGGAAAAAAGAGCTATTTGTTGTTGGCTTCATCTGGCACGAGCGTGTCAAGTCCCCTATTCCACTATTAGGCTTATGCAAATCTTGCATGGGCATGCCAAGCCCCTTATTTCTTGATTAGGCTGTTGACGCATCTAGCACGGGCATGCCATCCATGCACACGAGCGTGTCATTAAGCTTATGAGTTATTTCCTTATTTTGTATGTTTTTAGTGTCTTTGGGCCTAAACAAATTTTAGGTCATGTCTTTAGCTTAGAAAAACTTTATAAAAGGGCTCCGACTTTGAGTATTGACAACTTAGGAGAGTTTTGGAGTTTTCTTAACTTTTCTCTTCTTCGATCGGTATTCCTTCTTTCTCTTTTATGTTTTCTTTAGGATTGTTCATGACTATGTGTGAGTAGTTCTCTTTGTTTTGGGATTAAGTCATAGTCATTGACAATTATTTTATGTTAATTTAATTTCTTTGAGGTTTTTTGTATTTCGTCTTCTAATTCTTTGGGATTCCCAATGTCCTCTCCAACTCCATTTTCCTCATTTCTTCATTCAACTCTTGTCATCGTGCTATCTAGCACAATCAATTATCTCTCTCTTGATTTCCTACTTCTACAACTCTTGTCGAAAAGCTTTATCGACGTGAACTAACATTGGTGTCTAAACATTGTTGTCAAAGTCACTTGGCACAAACTCACACTAGAAAGTGAATAGTAAATCAAATGAGAAAAAAATTGTTTTTTTAAATAGCAAACCACGAGTCTCTTGAAAGGAATGTGAAGAAAAGAAAAGCAAGTGTTGTCTTCTAATGAGTGTCCAAAGGTATTTAAATTTATGTAGGAAACAGTGGAAAAAGATAGTGTCTATTGATTTTAGTCCAACATGATCTCTTTCCACCATCGCCTATGTGAATTCAGATGTATCTGGAAGCTCATTAGAAGGTAATGTTCGTTTTCTATCTTGATCATGTTACTTTTAAGAGACCCATTTGTTTTACTATTTAAAAGATAAAAAAAATTCATTTTATTCACCATTCACTTTTTAGGGTTTGAGTTTGCACCAAGTGGTTTCTCCCAACAATGTTTTGACGTTGATGTCAATCGTGTCGATAAAGCATTTTGGCAAGAATTGGAGAAGGAGGATACCAGGAAAGAGATAATCGGCAATAAAATGGCACGACGACAAAATCTAGAAAAAATGAGAGGAAAATGGCGTTGGAGAGAACATTAAGAATCCCAATGCAAATACTAGAAGGGATCTCGTTTCGAGAACCAGCTTTAGTGCCTTGGAATCAAAATCAAATAAGAAGTAACTCAGTTGATACACATTAACATATTTGGTTGCCACAACTCAAATTGATGGCATATAACCTTTTACTCAAACTAACAGTAACAAGGATCAAGTGTTCATACTAGTTAATGGATATAATTATTTTGAACAACTAAATAATCATTCTTTTGTGTCTTTATTTTTAAATTACCTCTCCAAATTGTTTTGCAAGAGGAAGAGGCTGTAATTATTTTGAACAAATTACTTTTATACATACACACAAAAACTTTTATACGACAATGACAAAATTGAGGTAGCTAGAGATATGATCCATTATAATCCCCAAACATACTAGTAAAACTCAACACACACAAAGTTCATAGTATGTAATTGTTCCTAAACATTGCTTTAAGGAACTCGGATTGTGGTTGTGAGGAAGCCTTGTAATCTTATAACTCGATTGTGTAGAATTTTATATTTATTTGTTGAGTTTGAGACTCACCCTCCAAAAATACTTAGGATCAAGAGTCCAAGAAAAATTTAATGTTATGTATCAAGTCATACATTAATGTTAATTTTAATATCAATTTTTCCAAGAGTGTGGTGTTATTTTCCAAACCCTAGAAATGCCATCCAACATCGCTTATTCAAAAGATGCGAAGTTTTAAAGTTCCGTATAAGCAATATACGTGTCAATCTCATGACACCATTCTATTGTATTGTACTAACAGTACATGGTGGTAGAGAGAATAAATTTCGTCTTCCCTTTAAATGTTTGCCTAACCTACCCCATGAACCAGCCAATTAATTTAAAATAAATAAACAAATGTTTGAATACATTAAGGAAGAATTATATTTACTTCAAATTTTGTTTTCAGAATTCACATACCTACAAATTCTACAAGACCTTACTTTCAGGAGGAGAGGAAAAATATTTTTCATGACTTCTTTTTAAAATTCATGGACATTATTGAGTTCAAAGCTCCACTAAGTAGAGAAAATACCATGAAACAATGATATATTTTACTTCGACGCATCATAAGTTGAAAACATAGTGACATCATGAACCAAACAAAATTGACAAGAAACAATCTCATGTTGTGTTAATGTAGGTGTAAATCATAATGGACCCAGTAAGAGTTGGAAAGTCTGCCTAAATTCCATCATATATATATAGTTAAATACAGAGTCTACAGTAACAATCACAATAAAAACTATGATAGGACAAAAATTGTAAAACGAGGAAACACTCTTAATGAAGCATCTTATGCACTTGTACCATGTTGTTTAGACACATTTTTTAAGTAACTCAAAACTTTGTGGATCACCCATAAATCAAGATTTGAGGACAAAATGGAATATGAAGTATAACATAACATGAACCATGATCGGCAAACAAAACAATAAACAAGCGGTTGTATTTTACAAGGAAATATTAGAATCTAATCAAACCTGAATACGAGGAACCTCGATCGAGCTAAGAACTGCAAGCACAATAATAAAGCTGAGATGAATTCATGATAAAGGTTGGATTAATGAAGAGAGGAAAATTTTAATATATTGTGCATGGAGAATACTCTTATTTATACACTTTGTACCTGTTCAAGAAGAGTTGTATCTGTTCCGTGTCATTTTTATCAAAAGTCACATCTTTTCAAGTAAATAATGTCTATTCAATGAAGAGTTGCAACTTTTCGCTTTGTACCTTATATATATTTTTTAATTTTTTTTATGGATAAAAGTATTTTTTTTTGGTTAAATATGTTTTTCATCCATAATAAATATCAAATTTTTGTGTTTGTTTTCTAATTAATTTTTGTTTTTTTTGAATTTCTAATAAAATAAAATTTTTATTTTTTATCCTTGATATTTTATGGTAGTCTCTGATAAATTAAATTTTTTTTTTATTCCTAATAAATTAATAAATTTTATGTTTATTTCGTGAACATGATAAATATTTCTTATTTGTTACTAATACATATTAGAATAAATAAACATAAAATTTATTAATTTATTAGGGATTAAAAATAAGTATTAATGAATAAAAATAAAATTACTATTTTACGAAAAAATCATTGTAAAACAAAAATTTATTAAAAATTAAAAACATTTAAGCGTTAATTTTTACTTTCAAATTCATTCCACCTTCATGAAACTCCTCATCAGAACACAGGCCCAAGCCCAATGCCACTCTCTGCCTATAACCAAATAACTAATCAGCAACTAACATAACTTCCTTGCTTCCCGCTTCTTTTCCCTCTCTTCTCTGCACCAAAGATTCTGCAGAAAGCAACCAAAAATGCGAAGCTGCATCAACCTCTGGATCGTGGCGGCACTCGTCATCCCCGTGCTCCTCACTCTCAGAAGCCCTCGAGGCGAAACCCAAACCCAAACCCAAACCACTTCTTCTTTCTCCGATTCTTCTACCTTCTCCGTGAAGCTTGCGAACTCATTTCCATTCAACCAAAGGATCCGAGATGGGTCGAATCTCGAATACGACTTCTACATGGATACGTGTCCCCAAGCGGAGGGTGTTGTTCGTTCGGCGCTCACTCGCATCTACTTCGACCACAGGGACGTTGCACCTGCTCTTCTTCGTCTCTTCTTCCACGATTGCTTCATCGAGGTCCTTCTTTTTTCTTTTGTTGGGTTGCTTGTTTTTTGATAAAATTTTGTGTTTTGTGTTGAAACAGAAAATGGGGTGTTTTTTGTTTTTCCGTTTCTTGGTCTCAAGACCGTGAATTTGGAGTCTTTGTTGTGTTTATTCAAATGGGTGTTTCTTGATTACTTGGGTTTTTCTTTTGGTTTTTTTAGCTTTTCTTGATTCGTTATTCGTCTCTGCTTTTTGTACTTGGAATATGAATCATGAATATCCTAAATTTCGATCATGATCTTGTGCTATTGTATAGATCGTTGATTTTCACTTTTTCTTTATAGAGAATTTTGATTTGTGTAAAAACCCTTATACTGTCAATTAGTTAGAAAATAATTTAGATAAGTAATTATTAAGAAGGTTAATAATCGTACCATACATGTTAATTTTTGATTGGATGACATTTTGATTAAACTGTTTTCTATGCATGTAAACGATCTCTTATTGACTTTATGTTGCATTTGGGGTGTTGATGAATCAGGGGTGTGATGCTTCGTTGCTGTTGGATGAGAACAATGGTGATAGAAACCTTTCCGTGGAGAAGCAGGCCGTGCCGAATCAGACATTGAGAGGTTTTGACAAAATTGACTTGATCAAGGAAGAGGTGGAGCAAGCATGTCCCGGGGTTGTGTCTTGTGCTGACATACTTGCTCTTGCAGCAAGAGATTCCATTGTTTTGGTACATATTTCTTTGTTTCCAATTAACTTGGGTCTATACCGTATCTTGAGTTTCAGTTTATGTTGATAGTTTAGGATTTGTTATTCTGATTGTAGTATGATAGCAGATAGAGTTTTTGGATGTTAAATTGAAGATCTGAATTCTGATGCATTTTGACTTTAATTGCAAGTTTGGAACACTTGTAATGCATTGCTTGGTCCTGCTTCTCTATCCTGAAACTTATTAGCCATCAAAATAATATACCAAAATGTAAAACAATAGTGATGTTTTCATAATATTTCTGGAATAGTTTATACTTAATTACTTTTGTTTTTCTTTTCTGAAATACCATCTTTTACTAGCCAGAGAGTGATGGTAAGTTGTTCCTTTTCATGATATCTTTCTCACCCGTTTGTTGTATTAGTAAAGCCAGTTATAAACAAGTTTACTAAATTGTTTGAATTCAACTTTGTTTATATTCTCTTTCCTACAACTGCTTGTTGGTTTGTTGCAAGTTTGTCTTGACTTGTTTGCTTTCTCTCTCTTAATGTCACTTTTGTGCTTGTTCAATCATGTGTCTAGATAGATATTATCCATGTCCTGGATAAGATAAGCAAGTGCATAATTTTTCCTTGAATTCAGGCATATTGATATTATGATTTGGGGCAGCCAAGTCTTCAAGAATATTCACTTTTGCTGTATGTATATCACACTTCATAGAAGTTCAGCATCATTGTACTTATGATATTTTTTGTGGATCTCCATTGTAGGCTGGTGGACCTTTCTATCCAGTTTTAACAGGCAGAAGGGATAGCCATCAATCATTTTTCGAGGAAGCAACTGATCAGATTCCCAGACCTGATGATAACGTTACACGCACACTTAATCTCTTCAATCTCAGAGGATTTAATGCAAGAGAAACAGTCAGCCTTCTTGGTACTCACTCAATACATTTCTTGTATCAGTCTAAATGTATTTTTTGTCCCTTTGTTTTTCATCTAGTTCCCCATTCTTAATAAGTTGTAATCTAGTCCTCATCATTTTTTTGTTACTTCCTTTATATAGTCTCACAGTCTCACTATTATTTCTTTTGTTTATTTTGTCCACTAAGCGTTGGTTTTGCTTGCATTTTGGTCACTCCAAATATTATTAGGAGACCAAATGAAAATTTATTATCAGTAGGATAAAAAAGTAAGCAAAGCCTACAATTAATGTCATGTGATCCATAAAGTCTTTTGATCATTAACCGGCCAGATTGCATGGTGGGATCTATGTAGCCGACTTCACCTAGTAGGATAAGGATTTTGTTGTTATTGTTGTTTTCCATTTCTATTGGTTTTCAATGTCATCATCCATGAATAGAATCTGACTAATGGTGTGAAGGAGGACACAACATTGGCAAAATCGGTTGTGACTTCATTCAGCAAAGGCTGTACAACTTTCAAGGCACAGGACAGCCAGACCCCAGCATCCCCCTTGATTTCCTTCGTCAGATGAGGCTAAACTGCCCAGATAGCAAGAACAGCAGCACAAGTGTAGACGAGTTTACGATCTCCAAAATGGGGATGTCATACATGCAAGCACTCTCATCTTCAGTTTCATCAGGAGCATCATTTGACACTCACTACTACCAGAGCCTGCTAAGAGGAAGAGGGCTTCTTTTCGCCGATCAGCAGCTGATGGCCGAGGAGAAAACCGCTAGATTGGTCTCTGCTTATGCTTCAGATGATGGATCAACCTTTCGCATGGACTTTGCCAGGGTCATGTTGAAAATGTCTAACCTTGATGTTCTCACTGGACTTCAAGGCCAGGTTCGAGTCAATTGCTCACTACCTGTGTCTTCTTAAGAGTGAGTATCTATGTTCCTTCTGTTTTGGCAGTTCAGATGTTTCATTGTTTTCTACACTTTGGTATATCAAATTTGATTCCTAACAGAGAATATATACATTTGAGGCTAGTTTTGGTTATGTAAAGTGGCGGTGAGTTACAAAACTTATGGATTTCGGTCACGTATAAAATCTTTAGCTTGTAGAAATGTTCTTTCATTTCCTACTATATACAAAAAAAGAAGAAATCCCTACTATCATTGGTTCATCTAGATGTATGAGTTGTGTTGCATGAATACTATCAGTCTATCAACTATATATAAAATTAAGAGTTATAACTTTGATTCATACCAATTCAAATAGATTATACGAGACTAAAAATTGTTTCTAACACTTTATTGAATTTATTGAAAATTAGAAACTTTTCACTTCTCATCTGAAAAATCTCAATCATAATTTTTAATAAATTTAAACTAATAAAAAATAAAAAATGTAATGGGAATAATGTATTACGGACACTTAACATATTTTATATATAAACATAAAAGTAAATTATATCGACATCCCATAAAAATTTTAGACCATATATACTCTTCATTCTTTTGTCCTTGCATAAACTTTATTAACTAATTGAAAAACATTACACTGCCATTCTTTATACACTAACCTCATCAATTGAAAAAATTACATTATGTACTCCTATAAATAAATAAATAAAGGTTGTTGTAAACATTAGAAAAACAAGGATATCCTATGCAATCTAAAAAAACCTTAAAATGTCAGAATAATTTAATCTAAATCAAATCAGCATGTTAAGTAAAATTAAATTCTAGTGGGATCATTCAAAAGTTAACTCAACCATCGCTAAATTTACAACAATGCATCACCGGAATACTCGATAATATAGCACCATAGGCGAAGTATGCGCCACTTGTAAAGACTATGACAACTATATAAGCTCTTGGATTTCTAGCAAGAACTAAGAAAGATCATAATGGCCGCGTATTATTCTTCTTGGCACCTTACAATTTTGTTTATGATGGTGGTTTCCAATTGCACTTTTGCATTGCCGTTTCGTTCAGTTTTGTTAGCCAATGAACACTATTATAAAAAAATGTTTTCTACGACGACGATTCTCTAAGAACTGTCTTAGTATATTAGGCGATGACAAATTCATAAATATGAGGTTTCTCAACGACGACGGTTTCGTGAAAAGCGCCTTAGAATGATTGTTATTCTAAGACAGTTTTCTAAAAAACGTCTTAGAAATAAATGTCTTTTATATCTCACTTCTCACCCTTTGTCTCTCACTCTCTGTATTCTCGTGTTTTTGTATTCTCATGTTTTTGCCGAGCTAGGGTTTCGCGCAAGTAACATTTGCCATAGCACCATCCACCACCAATAACCATCTCCACGTCTCCTCTTGCTCTTCATTGTCCTCCCCTTGACACTCGCCACCCTCGCGTTCGTCCTCCAATGGCGCAACGACATCACTAGCCTCATCACCCGCTGGTCACCCGATGACAACCAGTTCCCCGACATGGCCACCGCCACCGCCACTCCCTCCCTTTGTCACCACTCTGATTGCGGCAATAACCCTCTCTTCCAATCCCATAACCCTTCCTTCCCTTACTTCCGTGACTGGACCTTTGATTTCTCCTCTAACCTCCCCTCCAAGGTCCTCATCATAAACTCAAACCCTACCTTCAATTCCCCTCTTTCTAAAAATTCACCATTTATAAATCCTAATTCGTTGATTTGATTTTTTTCTCTTTCTTGGAATTCATATATGTATTACAACGAGCACTTCCGCGAGGTTAGAGCAGACGCTGCCATGGATCTTCTACCACAAGGTCATCAGAGTCTCAAGTTTTCTTCTTTTCATCGAAGGGGATGTCACTAGGGTTTTAGAGACCATGTAACTTTTTTTTTCAAGTTTTCTCAAGTTTCCCACATATTTTTGTTTAAAAATGAAAATCAACATTGAGCAGTTGAATCATGGCTTGAATAGTTAAACTCTTTTTTGGTCAAATGATTCTTTGGCATTAGACCAAGTACAAGGATTCCGCTTACGTATTTGTCGGTGGCATCCCCTTTGATCTTATCGAGGGTGACCTCCTCACAGTTTTTGCTCAGTATAACAACTCTTTCCTCTTCCATTTCAATTCAATCCATCAACTTTTTTGTTTTTATTTTATTTTTAACAATTTTTCTTTAATCTGAAGTATATGTTTTTTTATTACTCAGATACGGAGAGGTTATTGATGTTAACCTAGTTAGGGACAAAGGCACCAGAAAATCGAAGGGTTTTGCGTTCCTTGCATATGAGGATTAGAGAAGCATGAATGTTGCTGTGGGTGGGTTCCTGTTCTATGATTTTATTATATGTTCTTTTTTTAATGATTTTTTTTGTGTGTGGATGCAATTGTTGAATTGCGTTTTGATGTTTGTTTTCTGGCTCAAATAATTTGAATGGGGCATATGTTTTGGGGAGCTAGCTGCAAGTTTTCTCGTGATGAGCAAGGAAGATAAGCATTTCATGATCATGTCACACACTAATTTGATTTTTCTTTTGTGTGTGTGTGTGTGTGTGTGTGTATATATATATATATATATATATATATATATATATATATATATATATATATATATGTGTGTGTGTGTGTGTGTGTGTGTGTGTGTATGCTTTGTGTGACTTGAAAACTTGAGTATTAAGGTTTGAGTTTTTGTAAGGTTTAATTGAAGTGTTTGAATGCAATACTTTTTGGCTTATTGGAATGATTTATTGCTCTTTGACTCTTTGATATCGTGGGAGTGGGATTTTGGTATTGACCGTAGATTGTAAACCATATACTACAAATAGAGCTGTATTTTATTTTATTTAATATTTTTGTTATTTGTTAAGGTTGTAGTCTTAGATATGATGTTCATTAGTAATAATATGCTATGATACTAACAACAGCCATGTCGTAGCTTTGTTGATACTCACGGATTTATTATAAGGTGTTTCTTGATCATACTTGCAAAGAGATTGGGATTTCCTTCTTAAGTTGTTGTATATTTTTTTTATTTTTTATTTTTTATTCTTTTTGTGGCCTTATGATGATTCATGAATCAACCCCACCCACCACTGAACGTTGCAGCTCTAGCCAACAATTCTAGTAAACAGTTATGTTTAAATCCACTAACTCTAGTCACTTCAACTAGTTGTGACCTCTAACTTCATTTTACCTTGTTGCTTGTGCTTGCTCAATCCAAAGGTAAAATGGACTTGCTTCCCTGTATTTTTATCACTTTGGCAGTGTTATTATGGAACAGTGTGAAACATATTGCCTTGCTCTTAAAAGATGACATATTGTTATAAGGCTGCAAGATGCCACTAACTTTTGCTAATTTTTCTCTGAATAATTACAGGCCAATGTTATGGATACGTTAAGCAGACTTAGCCATGATATTGATTCAGAAGTAGCTATGGTAAGATGTTAGTCTCTTTTCTTTGAACATTTGGGTCTATATCTTATTTGTAGCTAAATTAATTTATATGCTTCAGGCAACAGTTATCTCCATGGATCTAATAGGTACTGGAACAAACAATGCTCGAATTATTGGCATGCTTTACAATCTTTCAAGTTATTGCTACAAGGATACCAACCTTCTATTCTGCATAAGCTTTCTCTAAGCTTTCCTCCTTATTTTCTAATTTACACTGTTTTTATGGTCACCAATTTTCTTTTACCTTATCTATAGGTGTGGATTGCCCAAGGTCTTGTACATTTGGGAAAGGGCTTATTAACCCTTAAGCTATATCATTCCAATCGCTTCCTACTATCACTGTAAGCAAACCTTAAATTTAAGCTAAGCATGTAGTAAGTCTTGACTTGGTTGCATTTTGCTTTTCTTTTTAACTGAAAGTTTCCTCCACTCAAAATTAGTGTAATGTGATGGAGTTGGACAAAAGATCATAAATTCTTAAAAATGGGAGTCACGTGGTAATAAATATTACTGTATTAATTTTAAAAAATGGGAAAGGTTTTGTTTTAGAAGAAAATGGGAAAGTTTTATTCAATGGATAATTAATTATATCTCCCAACCATTTATTAGATATAATAACCATTTTCCACGTACTTTGAATTTCATAAATTAGATTAAGATATATGTCGGAAATAAAAGAAATGAATTTAATTATATCTCCCAACTTCTGTTTGGATGCAAGTGTCACGACAAAGGCTGTTCGACTTTCTGCGTGATGAACGACTGAGAAGTGAGTGGGACATCTTGTCCAATGGTGGACCAATGCAGGAGACAATACATATTGCCAAAGGTACTTGTTTTTTGAAGCTCTCAAGAAACTAACAAAATTAAGGGATTATTTCTCTAAAACAAGTTGAGCCAAACACATATTTAGTCATTATCTTGTTCTTCTCTTAAAGACAAGTCAATCACCTCATGACAAACTTGTTTTTTATATATATAATTATTAATTTATTTGTGTGTGTGTGTGTATATATATATATATATATATGTATTATCTTCACTTTTTTGTTGTTAGCCTATGTTTATAAAAAAGTTAAGCATATAAGTTGATTTTAGCTTATATGAAAAGTTTAGTTCAATTTACCTTATTATTTCTTCTCCTATAAGTGTATATAGAGAAGTTTATTCAAACAGGACCTTAATGGAAAGTGCTTTTCATATACATGTGTTGTAGTGTGTATTTCTTCATGACCTACTATTTTATGATTAATTAGGGCTAGGAGATGTTGCATTTATATATGATGTTGCATGTGCTTTGAATCACTATAGCTGAAATTTGTAATTTATTTCTAATCAGGTTCTTGCTGGTGTAAGATGCTCAATTTTTTAATGATAATATTATTATTATTTTTTAAAAGATACATAAAAATTGTCTTAAAAGGATACCCTTCTAAGACGATTTTTAAGAAAACCATTTTAGAATCCTCAAATTTTTAACTTTTTTTTTCCTTTATTAGTAAGACGATTTTTCAGAAAATCATCTTAGAAAGTACTTTCTAAGAGAGAACCGTCTTAAAATTCTCACAAATTTTTAATTTTTTTTAAAAAATAAAATTCTAAGACGATTTATTTCTTACATAAATCGTCTTAGAAAATATACTTTCTAAGACGATTTTTAACTAACAATCGTCTCAGAAAAATATCATTTTTTAAGATGATTTTTTATGAAACCATTGTCGAAAGTCTTCAACTTTCAACGACGGTTCAAAATCGTCTTTGAATACACGTTACAATCGTCGTAAAAGAGATATTTTCCAGTAGTAGAAAGTGAAGTAATGAATTTTGGCACAAAGAGCACAACCCCATCATCTTCGAGTTGGAGCCATTGCCATAGTGATAAGGAAATTAAGGTGCATTCTCATCGTGCACTTCTTTCAAAGGGCACAGTTCCACCTTCAAGGCCAAGTCATAAGCGCTACAAGCATGATTTTCAAGGCATATCCATTAACCACCACTAGTTAATATCCTTTCTCTCTTTATGTACAGTTACCAATTTGTCACAGAAGTGGAAAAATACCTTTGATTTATCATTTTATATATACCTTTCTTTGTTTTCTTGTATTTAAAATATATATCAACATTTTTAGCAACATCAAAAACATATTAAAATTTGGCTATTGAATGGAAGTAATTAGATTTTTTTATAATGACAACAACGAAAATCAAACCAAAAATCTCATACATCTATCTCAATTCTCTTCATTAGGCCAATCTTAATGGATAAGCGTAAGTAATTAGTTAAGAAATACATTTCAATAGTATTTTCAGTGTCACATATAAGAACATGTTTGAGTAATCATTTGCGGCTCCTAGAATTATGTTTGTCGACAGATATAAATCCTCTCTTTTGTGTTGGACTGTTAGATGTCAATACATGTCACTACAACTTCAATAGAAATTTAAACATGTTCTAAGAATTTTAGTGATCAACAACAATAATTTAAGTTATAAATAGAACTGAGGTTGTTTTTTTGATAGGTCATATTAAGCATGATAGGAGGTAAGTTTATATAATGTATGAGGACCCTTAACTAGTGTGAATACTGAATAATATCTATTTTTTTGTTAAATCCGGACTCGAATGAATTTTAAAATATAATTATATTGTACAATTTTAGGATGGGTTAAACTTAAATGGGATTTTATGTATAACCTTATGTATACATTTTAGCATTCATCTATTTTAATTAGCAATTAACTTTAAATCTTTAGATGTAATTTGATTCATTTTTTTAAAACAACTCAATTAAATAAAATATTTAAAATGACTATTTTAGACTTGGATAGTATAAATAAGTAAATGAAACATGGACCAACAATCCAACCCAAAAAAGTATGCAACTTGCGTAGTATAATGTTGCACCCATAAACTGATAAAAAGGTTGGACACATAATTTGTAAACTTAAATTATAGTGGGTTGGTTCTCATTTTGAACGGCTCATAAGCAATAAAAGTTCGAATGAGCCCTAAGTGGCATTGGTCAGGGTTCACTTGGCACTTCTTCTGTTTGATATTGGAATGAAAATGAGATGGTGAAATAAGAGAGAGAAAAAATAAATAGTGAAGTGATCATGTTTGATAAAATTAGCTGAAAAAAGTAATTGAAAGCTCAAAAGCTTAACGGGTAGCTTGAAGCTGAAAAGTTACCTTATTAATATTATAAGTGCTCGATAAACCTAATTGTTAAAGTAGCTAAAAAGTGTAAAATGAGAAGAAAAAAATAACAAAATCATAATTTATTTAAAAAGGAAACTAGAAAATTGGAAAAATATATTGAGGATAAAATTGGAAAAGCTACTTCAAGTAGTGTTTCAAAAAACGCTAGAAGCTACTAAAAATGATATTTACCAAATAGTCAAACAAGTTTTTTAGCTGGGGCTGCAAGTAGTGTTTCAAATACTTCAATTTTTTTACCAAATATTTACCAAACGCTAGAAGCTACTAAAAATGATATTTACCAATGAAATTCTATTAGTGGGACCGCAATCTTTCCATAATTCCATATGAACCTTTTGTAATATCCAGAGAGTCCAAGAAATCCTCTTAGTTCTTTCGTTGTTGTTGGTGTTGGCCGCTGTTGAATTGCTGAAATTTTGTCTTTGTCTGGTTGTACCCCTTGAATTAAAATCACATGGCCCAAATATGCTATTTTCTTTTTTCCAAAACTGCATTTTTTATAGTTGACCACTAAGCCATTTTCCTCCAGTATTTGTAATGTTATCATCAAACACTCCACATGTTCATTCCAAGTCTTATTATAAACTAGGATGTCATCAGAGAATACTAAGATAAACTTCCTTAAATAGCTTCTAAAGATATCGTTCACGAGTGATTGGAATGTGGTCAGGGCATTACACAAACCAAAGGGCAACACAACCCACTCATAGTGTCCACTGTGCGTTCTAAATGATGTCTTATGTATATTCTCGTTGGCCATTCTTACTTGGTTATACCCACTTCTAAGATCCAGTTTAGAAAAATAGCATGCCCCATTTAATTCATCCAGCAATTCCTCTATTAGTGGCATAGGAAACTTATTTTTTTATGGTAAATGCATTAAGTTTCCTGAAATTTGTGCAACACCTCCAAGTGACATCCTTCTTTTTTACCAACACCAACGGAGAAGCATAAGAACTAGTACTTTCCCTTATAAATCCTATTGCCAATAAATCCTGCACTTGTTTTTCAATTTCTTCTTTTTGGACATGCAGATATCTATAGGCTTTCGAGCAGATTGGTGTGTCATTGATAAGATTGATCATGTGATCACATTTCCTCTTAGGTGGCAGGTGTGTAAGTTCCATAAATAACTGTTGAAATTGCTGCAGAATTGTTGTGAGCTCATGTTGTTGTTCTACTGTTAGTGCCTCCTGCTCCTCTGTATTTGTAACACTAAGCAAAACTAAACCATGCAAAGCAAACGACACGCAATTACCTTGTACCAACTTGAGCTTCCCAGTCAATTCGTGAACTTCTGCACAAGGTTTCTCTCCTTGCAATGTCACTTCCTGGCCTTGATGTTGAAATCTCATTGTAAGAGTTGCACAGTTCTAGTATATTTCGCCAAGTGTCCTGAACCACTGCATGCCTAAGATGATCCCAAAGTTGTTGCTAGGCAATATGAAGAAGTCCGCTGTGAATGCACAATCATTGAATTTCCATGTTATTTGCTCACACTTCCTAGTAATCAGTAGTTTTTTATCTGAAGCAACCGTTATCGGAAAATCCTTGACAAACTGAGTTTTCAGCCCAAGCAACTTTACCCACTTGTCACTAATAAAGTTATGTGTACTCCTTGTGTCCATCAAAAACGGCACTTTCTGCTTTTTGATCAATCCTTTAAGTTGCAAGGTACTGCCACCTGCTATGCCTTGTAAAGCATTAAGGGAAATGTGGACATCTGCATCTTGAATCATATCTATACTGCTATCTATTATTGCTTGTTCATCTTCACAATCATTTGTCTGCATCCTCTCAACATCTATTTCTTCTTGAGCGGAGAAAATAGCATTTAGCTTACCCTCAAACTTTACATTTCATCCTATGATTTTTATCTCACTTATCCCCACAGAACCTACACAATCCTTTAGCAATCTTTTCACTAACTTCCTTCCTAGAAATAGAAGTTGATGTGGTACCCTTGGAATCGGCCATTGCTGGTGACGACGTTGAATTCGTATGATAATTTTGTTGCAGTCTCGTGATGGACTGGCTCCTCTGTGAATTAACAGGTACTGACCACAACCTTGCGAATCTTGTTTTAAGTTTAAGTCTGCCCTTTCTTTTCTGCTACATCTTCTTTTCCAATTCTTTTAGAATTTCTTCTTGCAATCTTGCAATATGTACGGCTTCTTGCAGAGACTACAGTTTGTGGACCCTTACTGATTTTTCCAACTCTGTTTTCGGTCCCGACAAAAAAAAACTTAATGCCATGGATTTGGACACCCTTACACGAGCCGGCAGAGAATCAAATGCTTCCAAATATTTACCTAAATCTCCTTGTTTCAATCTCGATAACTCCACTACAGGATCATCAAATGCACTGTCATCAAATCGATATGCCACATCTTGTAAAATTTGTTCCCACGATTTGTCCTTGAAGCTAGGTTGGTGTATCTAATGTCTTTGCCATGAGAAGGTTTTGCCATCCATGGATAAAAGTAGTAGCCGCCCACGTTGTGCTATCGATTTAGCCTCTAATTCAAAAAATTGCTCAGCTTTTGCTCTCCAATACCGAAAGTTTGTTCCATCAAACATAGGGAATTGAATTTGCGCGCATTCTACTATTGGTCGACTGGAATCTGGAGCATCTATATCGTCGTCTTCATCGGTCAAGATTTTCTTTTCGCCATTCAAGGATGCTATGGATGAAACGAGACTCTCCAACATTTTCTGCAACGAATCTAATGTTTTCTTGGTTGATTCTTGTGCCTCTGTAAATGTCTGCTCAAATGATTCCAGGCGAGTCTCAAGTTTCTTCGTTGTCACCATCGTCCCAAACATCCCAAGCTAACTGATACCAATGTCAAAGGTGGAACTCACACCTCCAACACACTCATTCTCAACCTCACAAGAGAATTGTAGAGGATACACGATAATCTGATCGTATTATTCATAACCCAAGTTCTGTACAATATCATTCCTATTTATAATATCAGAATCCAAACAACTTGCTTTCTAAACAACAAAATTAATCTTATTTATTTTTTAATTCCTCTATTCCTATTATTAACAGATATCTCGATTTCTAGGAATTTTTCATTTTCCTCGTTAAAGGCCAGTGAGGCCTTGTCTAGGCAATTTTTAACCATAGTTCACCACTCTCAATACCATCACAACTGATAAAACAACCATGTGGACTAATTAATTTCCTGATATAAGAGCTCTCCACTCCATGAGCATGGTTCCACTAGGTGGGTGGTTTCTCGAAATAGACCCAACATCATTATCACCTTTAGCCTTACGTTTATTTTTCTTCGTACTCCTATAGAGTATGTCATCTTCTTGAAATAGCCCCATTGGGACCTCCGGCTAAAACCTAGTAGAGCTCAGAGACATGTCCATTCCTATATATGTAGTTAGTAACAACAAGTTGAGAAAAATCTTTAACTACTTGTGTCAATCCACATTATCAACAATTATTAGGTTTTTTGTTTACCTACAACGTTATAGATTCTTATATCATAATTATTTTTTAACTAAAGAATAGTTTTTAAAAAGTTTCATCATTTCTAATCATTACTAAATAGAAGATATATCTCATATCATATACTTCAGAGTATTAAAACTTTATGAGATATTATACAATATATCTTATATCATCACACTTTACCTTACATTCTGTACCAAATGTGCCCTGTCATTACCGAGTTCCTGATAACATACTTCCTCACAATTATGATTCATATAGTAACATGAATTAATTTGATTATTTTATACTCTCGAGCATTTTTTTTCATATGAATTTTTAAGTATTTATAACTGATTACAAATTGATGAGACTCATTTGATTGAAATATTGGGTAGTGTTTATTCTTGGTGTCAATATATATAGTAATACAGGTAGGATCTCATAAATAAGCAAGAATTTTCCATGGATAAAATGTAGTACTAATAAGAAAAAGATACTACAAATTTGCTTCTTTAGCCGCATCCAAAGTAAATTAACCATTTCCCATGTGTGACTACGTCAACATGTGTGTGCAGTCAACGTCGGTGGTAACTCTGGGATAAGGTACAACAACAACAACATATGCTAATAGAGTCTGTCATAGGCCACAGCTTCTTAATTAGATGATCAAATCAACATCTACCTTTGATATCAAATCAACGCTTTACTTCTAAGATTTGTAAAGGCGAATCAAACACCTCACACTGTTCACTCAGTGAAGTTCACTGCTCACCCTCATGATTGATTACAATACTCATGAATGAATTTATTCAACATCCTCCCATTCGTATTTGGTAGACTAATTGTAATTAACTCAATGAGAAAGCAGCGAATGATGACCGCACCCACTAGGTAGCTCTAGTTTGGTAAGATCTTGTCCCAATCATTACTTGGTCCTATGCATGACATCCACCAATTCACTTCTTTTTTTCTCCTTTCAATTTATGGCATAGATTATTTTTCTCTTTTTCTATTTTAATTTTTTGATTTGGTTTCTCATTTGCATGTTTTAATTGAAATGAGTATAAATTAATGGATAAAAATGTTTGTGCAATAATTTGTTTTTAGGTGGGTCTCTCCTAATAATCTTGACATGTCATTAGAGTAATTTTGAGAACATATTCTCATTCAACCATTTTTTGTTTAAAAAAATAAAATCAAAGACAAAACTTAAGCACAGTTCTATAAGTGCTATTTGTATACGCATTGTCATTGTACTTCTGTCAGAATTGGGGTTTTGTCTCCATTGTTTGCATTAATTAATAGAATCCTTTATTACAAGATAATTTAAGGTAAAACTAATGGTTGGAGAAAAGTACCAATAATACTTAATGGAGTTGCATCTATGTTTAATCTATTAACTTGAGTAAAAACTAATGGTTCTCAAGAAGTTAATTTCACTTAAATATGAATAAAGTCTCAAGTTCGAAGCTCGCAAATAAAAGGTAAAAAAAATTATATTGAAAGAAGTTATTTCCTTAAAATGAGTTCACTTGACTCAAAGTCGGATACCAATGGGAAATTGACTTGGTAAAATACAACATTTGTGGCTAACTATATACGTGCTACAGAGCTAGTCTTATACTTGCTCTTCAAAGGTGTGGGGACATGAAGAAAAAATGTCACACTAGTGGCAGTAAGTGGAGAATATCACCTACCCACTTTCAACGTGTATGATAGTTGTTGTTTACCAACAATTTATTCAATACATTACACTGCATATTTGTGCTTCAATCTACAACCTGTTCTAACTTGATTTTGGGGGGGGGGGGGGGGGGGGGGGGGGAGTACATAAAACCCATCATACATCAAAGGGACCTAATCTGATTGATTAATTTACCATAGTCAGTATACCTACTAAGTAAAATCACAATTTTCATGATTTTCAAATGAGACTTGTTTTTCCAACTACTGGTTTGTATATTAAACTAAAGACTAGTATTATTATTTTGAGGGCAAGAGGGCCATAATTGGATATAACCAAAGTCTAATTCAGATTCTGGCCTTGCCATGTCAATGTCATCAAAATCAAATGCTTGAGTGTGGTCCATTTCTGGCTCAACAGCATAGTTCTTTGGTAGGAAATGATCCTTGCTTGACTCCTTTATCCCACCAACTACTCCAAACTCATTTTCAAAATCATGGGACCACTTCTTGGCTTCAGCATCATGAACACCCTCTTCTCCAAGAATGATGTTTTGGATGGCTGGGAACTCACCTAATTGGACTTCATTTGATTGAAAAGATCCAAGGCTATTATCATCATCTAACAACTTCCAAAAATCATAATCTGGCTCCCATGGAATTTCAATCAGGTGGTTTGGTTTATCCACCTCTTCTAATATGCTTCCAACATCATAATGTCCTAAGTAGGGTAATGGAGAGGCCAATTGTTCTTCTTCTGGTTTGTGTTCAACAATCTGGCTTGTGTTTACAATGTTTGATTCAACAGAAGACAATGAAACTGATGACTCTTTTGGATCCTCAGTGATGTTAACAAGTTCGTTGGACAGTTGTTTTTCTGAATCCTTGTCCATTTTATCTTCCACTGATAATTTCTCAGCTTGGTCATTGAATTCATTGTTACTAGGTGTGGTGGTCTTTGGTGAATTTGGTCTCTCATTGGAGAAAAATGATTCAGATGATGAGGAAGAGGAGGAAGTGATTGATGATTCTGGCTTGGATTCATCAGCACTTGATTCTGAGACTTTTTTTGGAGCCAATCTTTTCTTCAAGTGGGTGTTCCACACATTCTTGATCTCATTGTCAGTCCTACCAGGCAAACCTGATGCAATCTTTGACCACCTGAAACCAATTTGTGTACAAACCATAAAATTAGATAAATTCATGACACAAATCAAGAAAACAAAACAAAAAATAACATTACAAGAATTTATCTTTATGATTTGAGACATAAAAAACTTACTTGTTTCCTAAGGCCTTGTGTAGCCTTATTATGGTTTCCTCTTCCTCTGGTGTAAAATTGCCTCTCTTCACATCAGGCCTTAGATAATTGATCCATCTCAAACGACAACTTTTCCCACATCGCAGGAGCCCTTAATTACATGCAAATATAAAGTGTAAGGGAGAGCAAAGATTGACAAAATCTATACTAGTATTAACAAAGTCATATATTAATACTTCAATTTTCTGACATCTTGCTTTAGAAGGCATGAAGATTGCATACTCTTTTATTTATCCAATATTCTTTTATAATCAAAACTTTTTCCAATCACGAATATAATTACAATGGTATTGAACAACAAATATTGCTATTGTAAATATAGTGTATATTGTATGGGAAGGTGGTACTTGTTTATTTCCTTATTTCTCTATGCCCAGTTGTCTATTTTTAATTTGATTTTGATTTGCCCTTTCACCTAATTCTGAGATCAATTGAAACCAATGAACAAAGTGAAATCATTATAGACACCAAAGCCTGAATGGCTACTTCAGGGTAATCCAATGCAGGAAACATCAAATTTGGAACGTAGTGCATTTCTTTTAAGGACCAGGAATTAAAGATTTTAACTGGCATAATGGAATCTAATACCTTTATGTCAGAGTTTCATGTGAGGTGGTAATTATAATTTTCCATATGTAGCATATAAATCATGATGGCTGGGCCACATTAATGGTTGGTGGACATGCATTATCAGAATTGAATTGTTTAAAATGTGTAATGTTTTCATTAAAATTGTGGGAAAAAGGAGGGCCCACAATTACAGATAAGAGAGCAATGTCTCCACTATCTTACCAACGTGAGGGAAGCCAAAAGTTTCCGATTTCAAAAATTATTAGATAGTTTCGGATCACTTTGTGTGTATAGTAGTGACTAATATTTATGTGATATGTATTTAATTTTTTAATTTATGAAAAAGAACTAATAATATTTATTTATGTGTCATAAAATTTAGTTGAGATCATAATAATTGTAGACTGTGTACTATATAATATCCCCACCAATTTCTGCCAAACTATTGCTGCCAAACTATTGGGTAGCTGAGAACTGCCGTTGAATGAGACAAACAGTGGGTGAAACAATGCAAATGCAGAAACTTTATCATCACAAAGTGCAGGTTACCATAGAAGCAATAATGCAGAAGCAAAATTTCCATGGTTATACAAACAATAATGCAAATTAAAGAATGAAAGATGAAAATTTCAATTCCTTGGAATTATACAAACTAATGAATGAGATCAAACACAAAAAGAGGTTGAAACTTGAAACTAATGTCTCTTCTTAAAAGATTACCATATCAAGACAAGACATTTCTGGAATCAAACACACATGCACACATCACCTAAGAAGGGATGTAATGTTACCTGCTTGTTTTGGGAGAGCACGCCAGTTTTCGTGGCCATATTTCTGGATGAAGGCTATGAGCTTAAGGTCTTCTGCAGGGCTCCAAGGACCTCTCTTCACTTGAGTCTTATCACAGCATGGTGCTCTTCCTTTCCCCATGATAATAATCTCTTATCACAATTCACAACCCCTTTGGTCCTTTTTGTTATAATATATATGCACTCTTCCACTGTCAATGGCCTAGTTTTCTCTCTCAAACATGTGTCTCCCTCTGCCTATATATACTAGCTGGTGCAGAAAGGGAATGCTAGCTCTCAATGAAATGAACCCACAAGGGTCATGCCACATGTTAGTATATATGTTGAGATGCTATGCAATAAATTGAATGAAATCTAGAGTGTATTTTAATATAATATCTATCATAAAGGTGTTCTAATAAATAAATATCTGCTACTTATTTAAAATAAAATCTCCTTAACATGGTAATTTTTTCATTTGTATTTACACAAATGTCTTAGGATTTGAGCTTTGTCTGTTTTTTTTTTTTTTTTGGAGGTTTACTACTATACGCGTTAGACTACATATGGAATTGAGATCAGGGCCACCAACTTTCTGAAAATTGATATCACTTGCCTTCTTTATGATGTTAACATCCTCCTAAGTTCTAACAGACCCAACTAAAATATGGTTGACCTTTAAAAAAGTTTTCTAAAAATTAAATTTTAATCAGTTTTTCTTTGCTGAATATTTCTACAAAGTTAAAGGTAGTAGTTAAGTAAAGTTCTCTCTAAATTTATGACTCCATGATTTGAACTCATGTCATTAACCGTGAAGTTTTTTTTTTTTTTTGAGATTATAAATTTATAAATAACTTTCACTAATTAATCAATGTTGGTTAATAATTTACCTATTCTACAAATATATATTGTTCTTTTGTTGGGGGCAATATACAAATGTAGTAATGTTTATATAAGAGAGAGATTATTGAAATCGATTAAGCATGCATATTAAAATGATGTAGCACTTGGTGTCTAATTATGTATAAAATTCAATGCTAATAATGAACTCGACCCATATTCTTTCTTTCTTCCTTCCTTAAGTTCAAAATTGGCATTAATTCTCAATCCAATATTTCTAGATTTGCTTTAAAATTCTTTCTATCCTTCTTTTCCATTATGGTTCTATTTATTTTTTTTCTATTTGTGTTGCAACTATTCTACTTTAATCTTTTAGTTATAAGGAAAATCCTAAGATATCTGCCCAATTAATTGAAGATATTGATAGAAAAAATATCATAATTTTGGAATGGCTGATTTTCTTCCAAAGTTGTCATTTTTGGAGAGCCAAAATTTAATTTTGGATTCATATTGCTTTGTACTTCCCATATGCGGGTTATTTTTTTCTATATATCATAATAAAAATTAAGATGTAAAAAAAATATCTAATGGAATAAGATAATAGTATATCCTTAAGGAACAAATAACTCGATTGCTTATGTATATATTTTCAATGAGTTTCACATTTATTATTTACTTGCATAAATTTTCTCTCTAATTAGATTTGTAGTTATAAGGTTTTAGGATTTAGCTCCTTAAGCGTAAGTGATTTACTTTAAAAAGTAAATAATTATAGCTATTACTTAATTAATTAATTAACAGTAGATATTGTATTAAATTTAAGCACATTTATAATAAATTGTAAGTTACTTAAATTTATCTTCTTCATTTTCTCATCTAAACTATAAGTATAACTCTTCATTTTTCTCTTTAAAATAAATCTCTTATTTAGAGACGTTAAATTTAAGATATCAATATTTTTCTATATTTTCTTATAAGAATATTTTCCATATTTAAGTATGATGATTGTCCTTTGAAAAAAAAAGTATAATGAGTGTCCTGTTATACATGTTCATTTGAGTTTTGAAATATCTTATCTTAATAAAAAAAATTAAGTGTTCCCTTTTCTTCTTCCTTTTGAGAGAGTTGTAAGATATACTCTATTAATTTGGTAGTAAAAAAAATTTGTGGTTCAATATGTAAGGTCTACACATGGCACATTGTTTTATTAAAAAATAAATAAAAGAGTAGACTATCTGTTTGATTACTCTAATTAATAGATAGGTTTAATTACTTATTTAATTCTTATAGTTTCATATCATTTGTATATTTAGTCCCTATAGTTTTAAAGTGATTTTTGTAGTCCTTATAATTTACATTTTAATTCTCTTTTAGTCCTTATAGTTTGAAAGTGATTTTTTTTAGTCTTTATAATTTTTACTTTAATTCTCTTTTAGTCTTTATAATTTGAAAGTGATCTTTTTAGTCTTTATACTTTATATTTTAATTCTCTTTTAGTCCTTACCATCAAAATATGAGTAATATTATCAATTACAATTAACTACAAAAATATTAGCAAGTAATTCGTAACTACTTTATCGTAAGATAATTTGTAATAAAAAATAGTTGATAATTTATAACTAATTATTTTTATATATTTTTTTGTAGTGGGAACTAAAAGGTAATTAAAATATAAATTATATGAACTAAAAAAATCACTTTCAAACTATAGGAACTAAAAAAGAATTAAAATACAAATTATAAGAACTAAAAAAACTATCTTTAAACTATAGAGACTAAAAGAGAATTAAAATATAAAATATAAGGATTAAAAAAGTTCACTTTCAAACTATAGGAACTAAAATATACGAATCATGAAACTATAGAAACCAAAAGAATAATTTAACCTAATAAATAATAATCAAAGATCAACATAGAATGCACATATAGATTATGTTGAGTAAAACTAACTAATTTTAATTTTCTGTCATTTTTTTCAGTTTCTTATACTATAATATACAATAGAATATGAAAAAAAATTGGTTAAAAGCTAATTGAAAGTTTAGTTATGTTTAGTAAAATCTTTGAGGAGCTTATAAACTACTTTGACCAAAACAAACTTATTTAATACACAAATTTATTTTAGTAGTTTATTTTTCATAAGCTACTTCAAGTAACTTATCTTGGAGTAGCTTATAAAAAATAAGCTAGCTTAAAAATTATTAATTTTTTTCTCTCAATTTTATCCTTACTAAATTATAAGTTAGGGACTAAAAAGCTAGAAGCTAATTGATTTACGTCAAATAATGTTAAAAAAATGTATTAATATTTTTTTACATTTGAATTTATGCTTAATAACTTATATTCTTAAAAAGTAGGATAATAATTTTTAAATTTTGTATTGTGAAAAAAATAGTAAAGGTTTGATGATTTTACTCATATTTTTTAAACTCAAATTTTCCTTTTTTTCCAAAAATCAAAATTAAATGAAATAAACTTTATTAGAATTATATTGTTTAAAACTATTTTTTGAAAATTAAATACTTTATTAATAATATTATTTTAAAACAAAAAATAAAAGTGTTTTTTTTATAATTTACTTAAACATTTATTTTTCTATTTATATAAAAATAACTTGGATTTATACATTTCTCACTTTCATAATTATAAAACATGGTACAAATCATATCTTCAGTTTAAAACTAATAATATATATTTAAAATTTCGTTTAAATTAGATCATATAATTAAAAAATAATTTGATAAACAATTATAAAATTAATATGATTCAAATAATTTTTAACCTTAAAAAAATGGTATGACAATGAAAATTAACAAATTAAACGTGGAAATCAATTTGGTTAATAAGGACTTGATTAAACTCGATTCCCGCTAATGTACTTTTTCTTTTTATTAATGATTGAGTTTTTTTTTTTTTGAAGTAATTAATGATTGATTTTAGCTTTTCCTTTCTACCCTTGAGCCAGACTTAACTATATTGAACACGTCTTCATAGACGCTCTTCTCTTAGGCTTCTTCAATTATTCTTTTTGCTTTAAACCTTCTTTGCTTGAAATGTTTTGTCTTTGATTTTATTTTCATCAAAACTCTTGCTCTTAAAGTTTTAATGACAAGAGGTAATGTTCAATAATACAAATTAAGGTTTATATAATACAATTATAAATATGTGCTTGTTTAGGTTCTTATAAGAAAAGTTAGAACATTTACATGCATATATATAGGCTATAATGCTCTATCATGATCGAGAGCTAAAGAGAAAAATAAGACAAAATTTCTTTATAGCCACATCACATGAAAGTATGAACCTGTTAACAAGCATTTCATAAATGATCCGATCCATCACAAGTCAATCAAAATATAAAAATTGTAATTTTGTCAACTAATTCAAATTTTGCATTTGAATAAGTAATCTTCATATTTTATATATTTAATAATTCAAAAAATTTATTATAAATAATTAATTAGTACAATCCATAAATAAAGAATCCAATTGTTCAATCGAATAAGAGAAATCCAGACATTATGATGATATTGATATTGATTTTATGAATCATATGATAAAAGGTTTGCATGAGTTTAAGGTAGTTTAATATTATATTGGTTCGTGTGGAATTATAGGTTATGATTATGTTGGACAAAATTAGTTAAAAATTAATTAGAAGCTGAAAAATTAGTTGTTAATGTTACAGGTTGAAAGCTGAAAAAAGTAAGTTTATTAATTTATAACTATTGAGGATAAAAATAGAAAAAAAAATATAAAAGTTAGAAACTAAAAATTAGAAATCAGCTTAAAGTCTTATCTAATATAATCTATGTTTGACAAGAATAACTGAAAAGTTAGCTAAAAATTATTAAATTAACTTATTAAATCATTAATTTTTAATAAAATTAATTATTGAAGTAGATGAAAAATATAAAATGATAAAAATAAACATATCTATATGACATTTTATATAATTTTTAATTTATTTTACGATTAAAAATATGTTTTGGGGTGTTATAATTTTAGTTTTTTATAATTAGTTTTAAACTCTTGTAATTTTTATTTATAAATAAATTATTTTCTTTGTGTTTTTAGTTTTAATTATTACATTTTTATATTGAGTATTCTACTATTTATCTTATATTATTTTTTAAAATATTTTTAATTAAATTTAAAATAAAGTTAAAAAAATCACTTACGTAGACATTATATTTTATTATGTTAATTAGTATAATAGTTAAAATAAAAATTCTAATATAAAATTATTCAAAAATATTATTTAATCTAAAAAAGATAATAAGAAAAATTAATAAATATTTTAAAGATAAAAAGAAAATGAAATATAAAAAGATAGTAGCATTGAAAAAAATGATATTTTAAATAATGTTAAAAAATTATTATAAAAATTTATTTATCGAACAATTAAATAAGTTTTTTATTTAATAAAAAAATAAAAATTAATTGAAGTGACTCGTAAAACTGAAGAGAAATGTTTTGATATAATTTTAGTGTAGTGAATATAAGAAAACACTTCAAATACAACATATGGTTTTAGGAAATGGTTTTATATAATATAGATTCTTTCATCTTTTTCCGGAGTTTAGGAAATTTGTATGACATCTTAAGTTTAAATACTATTGTTATAATTGTATAACAAAAAAACACTATAATATATATATATATATATATATGAAATCTTCTAAATATGTTTCTCCATATATACCCATTTGATGGTTGATTCACGAACTATCTCCCTTTAACAACAAAACTGATCTATGTATCCGGCCAACTAACGAAGTTTCTCTATAGTTTACAACAAAAAAAATCTATAAAATCTTTATCATTAATTTTCTTTAATAAAATATCATATAAATATGAAAAAAAAAAAAAAAAACATATCGGGCATAACATTGAACTGTAGGTGATCCGTTACATCGTATCTCTTGATTATCAATCTTCTATTTTGATTTCGTGGAATCTCAATTTGTGATTGTTAAAGTGCGTGGTATATTTAATTAAAACCTTAAAGATTAAGCCACCATATATATAACACTATTGATTAGTGATGTCATGATGATATATTACCATATAGTACTAAAATTTTCAACCCCAAATGACGGAGATTACGTATTGCTAGCGCAGCGTAATTAACTAACTAATTAATTAATTAATTAGTGCCTTAAATTAGATACTCAATAATCTTATTTTCAATTTGACAATTTTAATTTACGTTAATATTTTTTTGGTAGAATTTTGAGTTGCTTTAATTTGACTTTTTCCTATAAAAGCACCAAATTAACAAATAAAATCTGCAGAGGCTCAATTTTTCAAAATTAGAAATAAATGAACTATATGGAAAAATGTTATACCCCTACGAAACGAAAGATGAAATGTTCCATTTTTTCAGCTTCTTCATTACCACTATCTCAATTAAATCAATTCTACAAGACAATTAAATACATAAAATTATATATAATCAAGTTGCCAATAAAAAAGAGGGTTTTGTGTAATCTAGATGGTTTTTTCATGCTTTTTGAAATTTTTGTCACTAAGAGAATTTAAAGAGAGTTATTAACGAAAGCAAAATTGTAGGAATCAGTCTATTCTCGAGTTCCGTATGTAGGTCAGTGTAGCCAAACTCTATGGCTGCTTTTGACTCATATATAATGGGTCAATTTGTTTAATTTAAAATAAGTAACTTTAATCATAAAGTTATTTTTTATAAGGAATAAAGTTATATCTAAAAAAGGTGTGATTTAATTTTTCTCATGAGAATTTTGTAAGTTTGATTTTTGTTATCAATGTAAGAATTTTATTTGTGGATAATATATAAATATTTTTGTAAGCGCTTATTAAATTTTGAGACATATCTTGATCATGCTAAACTTTTCACAATAAAAAGAAAAATAATTTTAAAATAATGTGTTTATTATAAAAGGACTTGTTTATAAGTAAATACAATTTATTTCTCAAAATAAAAAAATAAAGAAAATATTTTTAAATTAAAAATAATTTAGACAAACAAACTATAAAAATAAAAAATTTCTTATTTTCTTAAAATAAATATTTTTTTATCAACGAATAAATTTAAACAAATCAAGCAATACCATGATTAGTGTTTCTGCCATTCCGATGCCAACAATATCTCTGAGGGCAGCATATAACTAGATACCGCAACATTATGGAAGTCATATATATTAATATTAATCTCAGATTTATTCAACTCATCCGTATTTACACATTAGACTACTCTTCAGATCCACAAAATATGTATGGTATTCTATCTGACATTCTGAGACATATGTCAACCTTCTTGTAATAGAAATATGGATATCTGATCCTTAGCTGTCAGGCTCCCTAGCTGATAGGTTATTCCTAATTTATTAATGTTTGAATATATTTGAATATATACAAAGCCCCACATTATCTATATGATACAATTATTTTTTAGCTTTTATCTATAAGTTACCGCTTATCTCTAACATTATCTACAAGTTCTTCCGACTATTATCTATAAGTCAGAAATTATCTACAAAGACTATAATAATCCCTACAAACAAGGACTCACCGCTCCACTCCTATAAATATCAAATTTCATCGAACCCTCTACATAATCCATCACACACACTAACAACACATGAACAACAAACATGTATCTTTCTCTCACTCACTCAAACCTTATTTAAGTATATACTTGTTTTATCTTCTGATTCATATTTTTACTTAAGTATCAAAGTCTTTTGTTTTGGAGGTCATTCTTCTTGCCATTTCAACAAACGTCATCCTCAAACCTGACATATGAAATATTGGAGCCCACTTTGATCAAGTCTACCTTGGTGTGCCCTAACTTCATATTTTGGTAATAAAAATTATTAAAAAATCAAAAAGTATCCTAATACAAAATTGAAAAGTGTCATAAAATATATTTTATGACATTGATTATAAGAAAAATTTGAAATTACGTTGTGCTTCATGATTTAGAGGGATGAAAACGGCTGTTCAAATTAAAGTATAGGCTTGATTTTTTTTTAATTCTAAGTTTAAAAATAATAATTAAAATTTAAATTAAACTCTGATAATTTTATAATTATTTAAGATTAAAAGATACTTTTAAGTGAATTATTTTGGGTAATTTGTTAAAAAGAATTAAAACAACTCATATAATTAGTTTTTTAGTTTCTTTATTAAAAATATTTTTGATAAGTTCCTATTGAAAACAACACCCTAAATTATAATTTTGATCCTTTATCTTATCCTTAAGATTCATTTTAGTTTACTGTTTTTTTAAAAAATTATTTTAATCTTTTATCTTTTAAATTTGGGTCAATTTTGGTCCTTTCAAAATAGTGTTTTTTTTTTAGTTTTTAGACAAGATTTTGATTATTTTATTGATTTGTTAAGCATTTTTTTATTGATTTAAGATATAAAACTTACTCAATTAGATTTGCCTACATAAAATTATAAAACACAATTGATATTCAAGCTAAAAAGGATCCTAAACATGATAAAAAATTGTGTGAAAAGTAAATTTAATGAACAAAACAAAAAATTAAAATCTATTTTTTTTCTAATTGTTCATAAGAGTCATTTTTCATGTGGTTCTTATCATATTTATTGTTCTTTTTTGTTTAGACATTGTTGAGTTCCATAGCTTTCGTCTAAGAGTATGTTTGAATGGAGAAATTTAATAGGATAATTCAATTTTTTAAAGGATTTTAATTACTTTTCAGTTAAATAAGGCATTTGGATGAAAAAATTTAAAAAGAAATAGAAATTTCAGTATTTTAGTTAGATATTTTAATTAACTTAAATATTAGGATTTCAATTTTTTTCAAAAATGAAAGAATTTGAAATTCTTTTGTGAACTGTAGCAACTCTCACTCACCATTCTCTCTCTCCTGCAACTGCAACTTCTTTTGCCGCACTTGTTCAGCTATTGGCGGCGCACACGTTTCAAACTCCACAGCCACAAACCTCGCAAAGTTCACCACCACCCTTGGCTCCACCATCGCCACCCTCATCTCCATCGGCGATGCCAACTCCAACGCCACTCCCTTCTTTCTCATCGTCGCAAAATCCACAGCGCGCCACCTTCATCAACTCCACCATCACCCTCCCACGCACCTTCGGGTTCCACGACATTGACCTAGATTGGGAGTTCCCTCGAACCGCGAACAAGATGAAAAACCTCGGCCTGCTATTCAAAGAGTGGCGCATCGCAATAGCCGCCGAGGTCATAGCCATCGGTCGGGAACCGCTTCTTCTCACCGTCGCAGTGTACTTCTCCGTCGATTACTTCTTATCCAAAACCTCGTCATTGAGGTACCCGATGGGTTCCATTCACCGACTATTGGGTCGGCTCCTGGATCGGATGGTGTCACGATGTTATTTCAAGTGTTGCAGTTTAACAGCGAAACAGGTGCGAAAGTTGTGCATGACAGTCGGTTTATTCGTATAGTGGGAGTCACTGGATCGGTACGATGACCCGATTTGGTTTCTTTGTAAGAACGCATTTGATTATTTTATCAAAATAAAAAAAAATTGAAAATGAAAAAATTTAATTTCTTTATACAAACATAAAATTTTGAAAATGAAGTAATTTAATTTTTTATCCAAACACATCAATTTTTAAAATGAAGAAATTTAAATTGAAGCATTTGAAATTCTCAGAATTTATAATTTTTTAGAATTTTAAATTATCTCATCCAAACACACTCTAAATGAATTTAATGAACAAATTTTATATATATCTTCAGTCCCTTAAAAAGGATTCAAATTTATGTCGCAGAATTCAAAACATGAAAGACGAAAATAAATATTATCAATAAGATAAAAGAGCAAAAGTATAATTTAACTTTAAAAAAGAATC